>NC_135238.1:105829072-106429072 GCF_051348905.1 Ranitomeya variabilis | reverse complement strand
TATAATGCGCGGCTCTGCGCTGTATGCTGCGCAGCTCCGGGTCCGATTTGGTGGGCGGGTCACTTTAAGAGCTGATATTATCTGGCAAATCTGTCTTGGTGGTGTCATTTAGAGTTCGTAGGTGTTGGCATAGTAACTGGGTCTGAGCTAATCAGCCAGATGGCAGTTGGCAGTTATTTTTAGAAATTGCCTCAGAAATCAGGCCCATTATAAATGTATGGGAAAATTTCCCTATTGAAATGCATTGAGTAATGAGGGGAAAACATTTTTCAAACGCCAATTGCGCCAAAACTACAAATCCGATCGACACGAAAAATACTTAGCACACCTCTTGGGGACGCTGGCTTCGAAATGACACCTCACTGGAGTCTGTGAGTGAAGCGGTTCGGGCCGCATTACGTGCGGACTGAATAATAATAATAAGAATAAGAAGTTATCCACGATCGGATTACAATATAGTGCTTTGTTCCAAAGCACTATAATAATAATAAGAAGAAGAAGTTTACCACGATGGAATAACAGTATAGTGCTTTGTTCCAAAGCACTATAATAAGAAGTTTACCACGGTGGAATAACAGTATAGTGCTTTGTTCCAAAGCACTATAATAAGTTATCCACGACGGAATAACAGTATAGTGCTTTGTTCCAAAGCACTATAATAAGAAGAAGTTTACCACGGTGGAATAACAGTATAGTGCTTTGTTCCAAAGCACTATAACTAGATGGGTATTTCCTGAAGGAACTACAGATAGTGCTTTGGAATGGTGCCCGGGTTGCCCCAGCAAGACTTTCACACTTGGGTGCCCCTCAGGCGCTGTTTTGTTAGTTGTAGCCACTCTGGGTCCGATTTGGCGGGCGGCGCCACTCCGGGTCCGATTTGACGGGCGGCGCCACCCTGGGTCCGATTTGGCGGGCGGCGCCACTCCGGGTCCGATTTGGCGGGCGGCACCACTCTGGGTCCGATTTGGCGGGCGGCGCCACCCTGGGTCCGATTTGGCGGGCGGCACCACTCCGGGTCCGATTTGGCGGGCGGCGCCACTCCGGGTCCGATTTGGCGGGCGGCGCCACCCTGGGTCCGATTTGGCGGGCGGCACCACTCCGGGTCGATTTGGCGGGCGGCGCCACTCTGGGTCTGATTTGCGGGCGGCGCCACCCTGGGTCCGATTTGGCGGGCGGCGCCACTCTGGGTCCGATTTGGCGGGCGGCGCCACTCTGGGTCCGATTTGGCGGGCGGCGCCACTCTGGGTCCGATTTGGCATTCGGCGCCACTCTGGGTCCGATTTGGTGTTCGGCGCCACTCTGGGTCCGATTTGGCGGGCGGCACCACTCTGGGTCCGATTTGGCAGGCGGCGCCACCCTGGGTCCGATTTGGTGGGCCGGGTCACTCTGGGTCCGATTTTGCAGGCGGCGCCACTCTGGGTCCGATTTGGTGGCCCGGGTCACTCTGGGTCTGATTTGGTGGGCCGGGTCATTCTGGGTCCGATTTGGTGGCCCAGGTCACTCTGGGTCCGATTTGGTGGCCCAGGTCACTCTGGGTCCGATTTGGTGGGCCGGGTCACTCTGGGTCCGATTTGGTGGGCCGGGTCACTCTGGGTCCGATTTGGTGGGCCGGGTCACTCTGGGTCCGATTTGGTGGCCCGGGTCTCTCTGGGTCCGATTTGGTGGCCCGGGTCACTCTGGGTCCGATTTGGTGGCCCGGGTCACTCTGGGTCCGATTTGGTGGCCCGGGTCACTCTGGGTCCGATTTGGTGGCCCGGGTCACTCTGACTGACAGCAGGATAAGGGAATGGCTGATAACAGAGAATAGACTGACAGCAGGACAAGGGAATGGCTGATAACAGAGAGAATAGACTGACAGCACGACAGGGGAATGGCTGATAACAGAGAGAAATAGATGGGTATTTCCTGAAGGAACTACAGATAGTGCTTTGGAATGGTGCCCGGGCTGCCCCTGCAAGACTTTCACACTTGGGTGCCCCTCAGGCGCTGGTTTGGTAGTTGTAGCCCCTCAGGGTTGAGGCCACTCTGGGTCCGATTTGGCGGGCAGCGCCACTCTGGGTCCGATTTGGCGGGCGGCGTCACTCTGGGTCCGAATTGGTGGGCGGGGTCATTCTGGGTCTGATTTGGTGGGCGGAGCCACTCGGGGTCCGATTTGGTGGGTGGGGCACTTCAGGGTCCGATTTGGTGGGCAGGGTCACTCTGGGTCCGATTTGGTGGGCGGTGTCACTCAGGGTCCGATTTGGTGGTCAGGGTCACTCTGGGTCCGATTTGGTGGGCGGGGCACCTCAGGGTCAGATTTGGTGGGCCGGGCACCTCATGGTCAGATTTGGTGGGCGGGGCACCTCATGGTCAGATTTGGTGGGCGGGGTCACTCTGGGTCCGATTTGGTGGACGGGGTCACTCTGGGTCCAATTTGGTGGGCGGGGCACCTCAGGGTCAGATTTGGTGGGCCGGGCACCTCAGGGTCAGATTTGGTGGGCGGGGCACCTCATGGTCAGATTTGGTGGGCGGGGTCACTCTGGGTCCGATTTGGTGGACGGGGTCACTCTGGGTCCAATTTGGTGGGCATGGTCACTCTGGGTCCGATTTGGTGGGCGGGGTCACTCTGGGTCCGATATGGTGGGCGGGGTCACTCAGGGTCCGATTTGGTGAACGAGGTCACTCAGGGTCCTGTTATGACCCCAATGGCAGAGGGTCTCAGAAATAATCACTAAGTCTGCAAACACAAAAAAACAGCTCATAGGGCAGTGGTAACTGAGCTGACCATATATCTAATCCTAGCACCACAAATAGCAGAAGCCGGGGAACGTGCCTACGTTGGTTCTAGACGTCTCGCGCCAGCCGGAAAACTAACTAACCCTAGAAGGGAAAAGAAAGACCTTTCTTGCCTCCAGAGAAAAGACCCCAAAAGTTGGATGCAAGCCCCCAACAAATAATAACGGTGAGGTAAGAGGAAAAGACAAACGTAAGAATGAGCTAGGTATTTAGCAAAGAGAGGCCCACTAGCTAATAGCAGAATATAGTAAGATGACTTATATGGTCAGCAAAAACCCTATCAAAATATCCACGCTGGATATTCAAGAAACCCCGAAACGTCTGACGGCCCGGGGGGAGAACACCAGCCCCCTAGAGCTTCCAGCAAGGTCAGGAATCACATTTAGTACAAGCTGGACAAAAATGAGAGCAAGCAAATAACCAAAAAACAAAGAAGCAGGAATTAGCTTAATTTTGCACGAACCCGGACCAGCAGACAGGAGCAAACAGAAAGGATCTGATTACAACGATGCCAGGCACTGGACTAAGGATCCAGGAAGCTTATATAGCAACTCCCCTGGACTAACGACCCAGGTGGGTGCCAAACTGAGGAAAGACAATCCTAGAGTCATATCACTAGTAACCACAAGAGGGAGCCAAAAAGTCTAATTCACAACAGGGTCCGATTTGGTGGACGGGGTCACTCTGGGTCCAATTTGGTGGGCGGGGTCACTCTGGGTCCAATTTGGTGGGCGGGGTCACTCTGGGTCCGATTTTGCGGGCGGCGCCACTCTGGGTCCGATTTGGTGGCCCGGGTCACTCTGGGTCTGATTTGGTGGGCCGGGTCATTCTGGGTCCGATTTGGTGGCCCAGGTCACTCTGGGTCCGATTTGGTGGCCCAGGTCACTCTGGGTCCGATTTGGTGGGCCGGGTCACTCTGGGTCCGATTTGGTGGGCCGGGTCACTCTGGGTCCGATTTGGTGGGCCGGGTCACTCTGGGTCCGATTTGGTGGCCCGGGTCTCTCTGGGTCCGATTTGGTGGCCCGGGTCACTCTGGGTCCGATTTGGTGGCCCGGGTCACTCTGGGTCCGATTTGGTGGCCCGGGTCACTCTGGGTCCGATTTGGTGGCCCGGGTCACTCTGACTGACAGCAGGATAAGGGAATGGCTGATAACAGAGAATAGACTGACAGCAGGACAAGGGAATGGCTGATAACAGAGAGAATAGACTGACAGCACGACAGGGGAATGGCTGATAACAGAGAGAAATAGATGGGTATTTCCTGAAGGAACTACAGATAGTGCTTTGGAATGGTGCCCGGGCTGCCCCTGCAAGACTTTCACACTTGGGTGCCCCTCAGGCGCTGGTTTGGTAGTTGTAGCCCCTCAGGGTTGAGGCCACTCTGGGTCCGATTTGGCGGGCGGCGCCACTCTGGGTCCGATTTGGCAGGCGGCGCCACTCTGGGTCCGATTTTGCGGGCGGCGTCACTCTGGGTCCGAATTGGTGGGCGGGGTCATTCTGGGTCCGATTTGGTGGGCGGAGCCACTTGGGGTCCGATTTGGTGGGCGGGGCACTTCAGGGTCCGATTTGGTGGGCAGGGTCACTCTGGGTCCGATTTGGTGGGCGGTGTCACTCAGGGTCCGATTTGGTGGTCAGGGTCACTCTGGGTCCGATTTGGTGGGCGGGGCACCTCAGGGTCAGATTTGGTGGGCCGGGCACCTCAGGGTCAGATTTGGTGGGCGGGGCACCTCATGGTCAGATTTGGTGGGCGGGGTCACTCTGGGTCCGATTTGGTGGACGGGGTCACTCTGGGTCCAATTTGGTGGGCATGGTCACTCTGGGTCCGATTTGGTGGGCGGGGTCACTCTGGGTCCGATATGGTGGGCGGGGTCACTCAGGGTCCGATTTGGTGAACGAGGTCACTCAGGGTCCTGTTATGACCCCAATGGCAGAGGGTCTCAGAAATAATCACTAAGTCTGCAAACACAAAAAAACAGCTCATAGGGCAGTGGTAACTGAGCTGACCATATATCTAATCCTAGCACCACAAATAGCAGAAGCCGGGCAACGTGCCTACGTTGGTTCTAGACGTCTCGCGCCAGCCGGAAAACTAACTAACCCTAGAAGGGAAAAGAAAGACCTTTCTTGCCTCCAGAGAAAAGACCCCAAAAGTTGGATGCAAGCCCCCAACAAATAATAACGGTGAGGTAAGAGGAAAAGACAAACGTAAGAATGAGCTAGGTATTTAGCAAAGAGAGGCCCACTAGCTAATAGCAGAATATAGTAAGATGACTTATATGGTCAGCAAAAACCCTATCAAAATATCCACGCTGGATATTCAAGAACCCCCGAACCGTCTGACGGCCCGGGGGGAGAACACCAGCCCCCTAGAGCTTCCAGCAAGGTCAGGAATCACATTTAGTACAAGCTGGACAAAAATGAGAGCAAGCAAATAACCAAAAAACAAAGAAGCAGGACTTAGCTTAATTTTGCACGAACCCGGACCAGCAGACAGGAGCAAACAGAAAGGATCTGATTACAACGATGCCAGGCACTGGACTAAGGATCCAGGAAGCTTATATAGCAACTCCCCTGGACTAACGACCCAGGTGGGTGCCAAACTGAGGAAAGACAATCCTAGAGTCATATCACTAGTAACCACAAGAGGGAGCCAAAAAGTCTAATTCACAACAGGGTCCGATTTGGTGGACGGGGTCACTCTGGGTCCAATTTGGTGGGCGGGGTCACTCTGGGTCCAATTTGGTGGGCGGGGTCACTCTGGGTCAGATTTTGCGGGCGGCGCCACTCTGGGTCCGATTTGGTGGGCCGGGTCATTCTGGGTCCGATTTGGTGGCCCAGGTCACTCTGGGTCCGATTTGGTGGCCCAGGTCACTCTGGGTCCGATTTGGTGGGCCGGGTCACTCTGGGTCCGATTTGGTGGGCCGGGTCACTCTGGGTCCGATTTGGTGGGCCGGGTCACTCTGGGTCCGATTTGGTGGCCCGGGTCTCTCTGGGTCCGATTTGGTGGCCCGGGTCACTCTGGGTCCGATTTGGTGGCCCGGGTCACTCTGGGTCCGATTTGGTGGCCCGGGTCACTCTGGGTCCGATTTGGTGGCCCGGGTCACTCTGACTGACAGCAGGATAAGGGAATGGCTGATAACAGAGAATAGACTGACAGCAGGACAAGGGAATGGCTGATAACAGAGAGAATAGACTGACAGCACGACAGGGGAATGGCTGATAACAGAGAAAAATAGATGGGTATTTCCTGAAGGAACTACAGATAGTGCTTTGGAATGGTGCCCGGGCTGCCCCTGCAAGACTTTCACACTTGGGTGCCCCTCAGGCGCTGGTTTGGTAGTTGTAGCCCCTCAGGGTTGAGGCCACTCTGGGTCCGATTTGGCGGGCGGCGCCACTCTGGGTCCGATTTGGCGGGCGGCGCCACTCTGGGTCCGATTTGGCGGGCGGCGTCACTCTGGGTCCGAATTGGTGGGCGGGGTCATTCTGGGTCCGATTTGGTGGGCGGAGCCACTCGGGGTCCGATTTGGTGGGCGGGGCACTTCAGGGTCCGATTTGGTGAGCAGGGTCACTCTGGGTCCGATTTGGTGGGCGGTGTCACTCAGGGTCCGATTTGGTGGTCAGGGTCACTCTGGGTCCGATTTGGTGGGCGGGGCACCTCAGGGTCAGATTTGGTGGGCCGGGCACCTCAGGGTCAGATTTGGTGGGCGGGGCACCTCATGGTCAGATTTGGTGGGCGGGGTCACTCTGGGTCCGATTTGGTGGACGGGGTCACTCTGGGTCCAATTTGGTGGGCATGGTCACTCTGGGTCCGATTTGGTGGGCGGGGTCACTCTGGGTCCGATATGGTGGGCGGGGTCACTCAGGGTCCGATTTGGTGAACGAGGTCACTCAGGGTCCTGTTATGACCCCAATGGCAGAGGGTCTCAGAAATAATCACTAAGTCTGCAAACACAAAAAAACAGCTCATAGGGCAGTGGTAACTGAGCTGACCATATATCTAATCCTAGCACCACAAATAGCAGAAGCCGGGCAACGTGCCTACGTTGGTTCTAGACGTCTCGCGCCAGCCGGAAAACTAACTAACCCTAGAAGGGAAAAGAAAGACCTTTCTTGCCTCCAGAGAAAAGACCCCAAAAGTTGGATGCAAGCCCCCAACAAATAATAACGGTGAGGTAAGAGGAAAAGACAAACGTAAGAATGAGCTAGGTATTTAGCAAAGAGAGGCCCACTAGCTAATAGCAGAATATAGTAAGATGACTTATATGGTCAGCAAAAACCCTATCAAAATATCCACGCTGGATATTCAAGAACCCCCGAACCGTCTGACGGCCCGGGGGGAGAACACCAGCCCCCTAGAGCTTCCAGCAAGGTCAGGAATCACATTTAGTACAAGCTGGACAAAAATGAGAGCAAGCAAATAACCAAAAAACAAAGAAGCAGGACTTAGCTTAATTTTGCACGAACCCGGACCAGCAGACAGGAGCAAACAGAAAGGATCTGATTACAACGATGCCAGGCACTGGACTAAGGATCCAGGAAGCTTATATAGCAACTCCCCTGGACTAACGACCCAGGTGGGTGCCAAACTGAGGAAAGACAATCCTAGAGTCATATCACTAGTAACCACAAGAGGGAGCCAAAAAGTCTAATTCACAACAGGGTCCGATTTGGTGGACGGGGTCACTCTGGGTCCAATTTGGTGGGCGGGGTCACTCTGGGTCCAATTTGGTGGGCGGGGTCACTCTGGGTCAGATTTTGCGGGCGGCGCCACTCTGGGTCCGATTTGGTGGGCCGGGTCATTCTGGGTCCGATTTGGTGGCCCAGGTCACTCTGGGTCCGATTTGGTGGCCCAGGTCACTCTGGGTCCGATTTGGTGGGCCGGGTCACTCTGGGTCCGATTTGGTGGGCCGGGTCACTCTGGGTCCGATTTGGTGGGCCGGGTCACTCTGGGTCCGATTTGGTGGCCCGGGTCTCTCTGGGTCCGATTTGGTGGCCCGGGTCACTCTGGGTCCGATTTGGTGGCCCGGGTCACTCTGGGTCCGATTTGGTGGCCCGGGTCACTCTGGGTCCGATTTGGTGGCCCGGGTCACTCTGACTGACAGCAGGATAAGGGAATGGCTGATAACAGAGAATAGACTGACAGCAGGACAAGGGAATGGCTGATAACAGAGAGAATAGACTGACAGCACGACAGGGGAATGGCTGATAACAGAGAAAAATAGATGGGTATTTCCTGAAGGAACTACAGATAGTGCTTTGGAATGGTGCCCGGGCTGCCCCTGCAAGACTTTCACACTTGGGTGCCCCTCAGGCGCTGGTTTGGTAGTTGTAGCCCCTCAGGGTTGAGGCCACTCTGGGTCCGATTTGGCGGGCGGCGCCACTCTGGGTCCGATTTGGCGGGCGGCGCCACTCTGGGTCCGATTTGGCGGGCGGCGTCACTCTGGGTCCGAATTGGTGGGCGGGGTCATTCTGGGTCCGATTTGGTGGGCGGAGCCACTCGGGGTCCGATTTGGTGGGCGGGGCACTTCAGGGTCCGATTTGGTGAGCAGGGTCACTCTGGGTCCGATTTGGTGGGCGGTGTCACTCAGGGTCCGATTTGGTGGTCAGGGTCACTCTGGGTCCGATTTGGTGGGCGGGGCACCTCAGGGTCAGATTTGGTGGGCCGGGCACCTCAGGGTCAGATTTGGTGGGCGGGGCACCTCATGGTCAGATTTGGTGGGCGGGGTCACTCTGGGTCCGATTTGGTGGACGGGGTCACTCTGGGTCCAATTTGGTGGGCATGGTCACTCTGGGTCCGATTTGGTGGGCGGGGTCACTCTGGGTCCGATATGGTGGGCGGGGTCACTCAGGGTCCGATTTGGTGAACGAGGTCACTCAGGGTCCTGTTATGACCCCAATGGCAGAGGGTCTCAGAAATAATCACTAAGTCTGCAAACACAAAAAAACAGCTCATAGGGCAGTGGTAACTGAGCTGACCATATATCTAATCCTAGCACCACAAATAGCAGAAGCCGGGGAACGTGCCTACGTTGGTTCTAGACGTCTCGCGCCAGCCGGAAAACTAACTAACCCTAGAAGGGAAAAGAAAGACCTTTCTTGCCTCCAGAGAAAAGACCCCAAAAGTTGGATGCAAGCCCCCAACAAATAATAACGGTGAGGTAAGAGGAAAAGACAAACGTAAGAATGAGCTAGGTATTTAGCAAAGAGAGGCCCACTAGCTAATAGCAGAATATAGTAAGATGACTTATATGGTCAGCAAAAACCCTATCAAAATATCCACGCTGGATATTCAAGAACCCCCGAACCGTCTGACGGCCCGGGGGGAGAACACCAGCCCCCTAGAGCTTCCAGCAAGGTCAGGAATCACATTTAGTACAAGCTGGACAAAAATGAGAGCAAGCAAATAACCAAAAAACAAAGAAGCAGGACTTAGCTTAATTTTGCACGAACCCGGACCAGCAGACAGGAGCAAACAGAAAGGATCTGATTACAACGATGCCAGGCACTGGACTAAGGATCCAGGAAGCTTATATAGCAACTCCCCTGGACTAACGACCCAGGTGGGTGCCAAACTGAGGAAAGACAATCCCAGAGTCATATCACTAGTAACCACAAGAGGGAGCCAAAAAGTCTAATTCACAACAGTACCCCCCCCTAAAGGAGGGGTCACCGAACCCTCACCAAGACCACCAGGGCGATCAGGATGAGCAGCGTGAAAGGCACGAACTAAATCGGCCGCATGCACATCAGAGGCAACCACCCAGGAATTATCCTCCTGACCATAGCCCTTCCACTTGACCATATACTGAAGCCTCCGTCTGGAGAGACGAGAATCCAAGATCTTCTCCACCACGTACTCCAACTCGCCCTCAACCAACACCGGAGCAGGAGGCTCAACAGAAGGAACCACAGGTTCAACGTACCGCCGCAACAAAGACCTATGGAACACGTTGTGAATGGCAAACGACACCGGAAGATCCAAGCGAAAGGACACAGGATTAAGGATTTCCAATATCTTGTAAGGACCGATGAAGCGAGGCTTAAATTTAGGAGAGGAGACCTTCATCGGAACAAATCGAGAAGACAGCCATACCAAATCCCCAACACGAAGTCAGGGACCCACACCGCGGCGGCGGTTGGCAAAACGCTGAGCCTTCTCCTGTGACAACTTTAAGTTGTCCACCACATGATTCCAGATCTGCTGCAACCTATCCACCACAGAATCTACCCCAGGACAGTCAGAAGGCTCCACATGTCCCGAGGAAAAACGAGGGAGGAAACCAGAGTTGCAGAAAAATGGCGAAACCAAAGTAGCGGAACTAGCCCGATTATTAAGGGCAAACTCAGCCAAGGGCAAGAAGGTCACCCAATCATCCTGATCTGCCGAAACAAAACACCTCAAATAAGCCTCCAGAGTCTGATTAGTTCGCTCCGTTTGTCCATTAGTCTGAGGATGAAAGGCAGACGAAAACGACAAATCAATGCCCATCCTAGCACAAAAGGATCGCCAGAACCTGGAAACAAACTGGGATCCTCTGTCAGACACAATATTCTCAGGAATGCCATGTAAACGAACCACATTCTGAAAGAACACAGGAACCAGATCGGAAGAGGAAGGCAGCTTAGGCAAAGGCACCAAATGGACCATTTTAGAAAAGCGATCACACACCACCCAGATGACAGACATGCCCTGAGACACCGGGAGATCTGAAATGAAATCCATGGAAATGTGTGTCCAAGGCCTCTTCGGGACAGGCAAGGGCAAGAGCAACCCGCTGGCACGAGAACAGCAAGGCTTAGCTCGAGCACAAGTCCCACAGGACTGCACAAATAACCGCACATCCCGTGACAAGGAAGGCCACCAAAAGGACCTAGCCACCAGATCTCTGGTGCCAAAAATTCCCGGATGCCCTGCCAACACCGAGGAATGAACCTCGGAAATGACTCTGCTGGTCCACTTATCAGGAACAAACAGTCTGTCAGGTGGACAAGAGTCAGGTCTACCAGCCTGAAATCTCTGCAACACACGTCACAAATCGGGAGAAATGGCCGACAAGATAACTCCCTCTTTAAGAATACCAACTGGTTCTGCGACTCCAGGAGAGTCAGGCACAAAGCTCCTTGAAAGAGCATCAGCCTTCACATTCTTTGAACCTGGTAAATACGAGACCACAAAGTCAAAACGGGAGAAAAACAATGACCAGCGGGCCTGTCTAGGATTCAGGCGTTTAGCAGACTCGAGATACATCAAATTTTTGTGATCAGTCAAGACCACCACACGATGCTTAGCACCCTCGAGCCAATGACGCCACTCCTCAAATGCCCACTTCATGGCCAGCAACTCCCGATTGCCAACATCATAATTCCGCTCAGCAGGCGAAAACTTCCTAGAGAAGAAAGCACATGGTCTCATTACCGAGCAACCAGGGCCTCTCTGCGACAAAACGGCCCCTGCCCCAATCTCAGAAGCATCCACTTCGACCTGAAAGGGAAGTGAGACATCAGGCTGGCACAAAACAGGCGCCGAAGTAAACCGGCGCTTTAACTCTTGGAACGCCTCCACGGCTGCAGGAGCCCAGTTAGCAACATCAGAACCTTTCTTGGTCATATCCGTCAAAGGTTTAACAACGCTAGAAAAATTAGCGATAAAACGACGGTAGAAGTTAGCAAAACCCAAGAACTTCTGAAGACTCTTAACTGACGTGGGTTGAGTCCAACCATGAATAGCTCGGACCTTGACTGGGTCCATCTCCACAGCAGAAGGGGAAAAAATAAACCCCAAAAAGGGAACCTTCTGTACTCCAAAGAGACACTTTGAGCCCTTAACAAACAAAGCATTCTCACGCAAAACCTGAAACACCATCCTGACCTGCTCCACATGTGAGTCCCAATCTTCAGAGAAAACCAGAATATCATCCAGATAAACAATCATAAATTTATCCAGATACTTCCGGAAAATATCATGCATAAAGGACTGAAACACTGAGGGAGCATTAGAGAGCCCAAAAGGCATCACCAAGTACTCAAAATGACCTTCTGGCGTATTAAATGCTGTCTTCCATTCATCTCCTTGCTTAATGCGCACAAGGTTGTACGCACCACGAAGATCTATCTTGGTGAACCACTTGGCACCTTTATTCCGGGCAAACAAGTCCGACAACAGAGGCAAAGGATACTGAAATTTAACAGTGATTTTATTCAGAAGCCGATAGTCAATACAAGGTCTCAAAGATCCATCCTTCTTGGCCACAAAAAAGAATCCCGCACCAAGAGGGGAAGAGGATGGATGGATATGCCCCTTCTCCAGAGACTCCTTGATATACGAACGCATTGCGGCATGCTCAGGTACAGACAGATTAAATAGTCTTCCCTTAGGAAATTTACTACCTGGAATCAAATTTATGGCGCAGTCACAGTCCCTATGAGGAGGCAGAGCACTGGACCTGGACTCGCTGAATACATCCTGATAATCAGACAAATACTCAGGAACTTCCGAAGGAGTAGAGGAAGCAATAGACACCGGCGGGGAATCAGCATGAATTCCCTGACAGCCCCAACTTGACACAGACATTGCCTTCCAATCCAAGACTGGATTGTGGGTCTGTAACCATGGCAGACCCAAAACGACCAAATCATGCATTTTATGCAGAACAAGAAAATGAATCACCTCCCGATGTTCAGGAGTCATGCACATGGTTACCTGCGTCCAAAACTGCGGTTTATTTTCCGCCAATGGCGTAGCATCAATACATCTAAGAGGAATAGGATTTACCAACGGTTCAAGAACAAAACCACAGCGCTTGGCAAATGACAGATCCATAAGACTCAGGGCAGCACCTGAATCCACAAACGCCATAACAGGGTAAGAAGACAATGAGCAAATTAAAGTCACAGACGAAATAAATTTAGGTTGCAAATTACCAATGGCGACAGGACTAACAACCCTTGTAAGGCTACGTTCACATTTGCGGTCAGCGCCGCAGCGTCGGGCGCCGCAGCGGCGCCGCATGCGTCATGCGCCCCTATATTTAACATGGGGGCGCATGGACATGCGTTGTGCTGCGTTTTGCGCTGCATGGCCGCAAGCGTTGGACGCAAGAAACGCATCAAGTTGCATTTTTTTTGCGTCCAACTTTCGGCCAAAAACGACGCATGCGGCGCAAAACGCAGCGTTTTAGCGTGCGTTTTGCCGCGTTTTTGTTTGCGCTGTGCGCTGCGGCGCCGACGCTGCGGCGCACAACGCAAATGTGAACGTAGCCTTAGGCGTTTAGAGCATACTGATATAACATGTGTAGAATCACCACAGTAAAAACACAACCCATTCTGACGTCTATGATTTTTCCGCTCATTTCTAGTCTGAATTCTATCACATTGCATTAAATCAGGTGTTTGTTCAGACAACACCACCAGAGGATTAGCGGTTTTGCGCTCCCGCAAACGCCGGTCAATTTGAATAGCCAGCGCCATGGAATCATTCAGACTTGTAGGAATGGGGAAACCCACCATCACATTCTTAATGGCTTCAGAAAGGCCATTTCTGAAATTTGCGGCCAGAGCACACTCATTCCACTGAGTAAGCACGGACCATTTCCGAAATTTTTGGCAATACACTTCAGCTTCATCCTGGCCCTGAGAAATAGCCAGCAAGGCTTTTTCTGCCTGAACTTCAAGATTGGGTTCCTCATAAAGCAATCCGAGCGCCAGAAAAAACGCATCAATATTTGCCAATGCCGGATCTCCTGGCGCTAGCGAGAAAGCCCAATCCTGAGGGTCGCCCCGTAAAAAAGAGATAACAATTTTAACTTGCTGAGCTGAATCTCCAGATGAACGGGGTCTCAGAGATAGAAACAATTTACAATTATTCCTGAAATTCCTAAACTTAAATCGGTCTCCAGAAAACAGTTCAGGAATAGGTATTTTAGGTTCAGACATTGGACTACTGGTAACAAAATCTTGTATGCCCTGCACACGAGCAGCAAGCTGGTCTACACTTGTAATCAAGGTCTGGACATTCATGTCTGCAGCAAGCACAAGCCACTCAGAGGTAAAGGGGAGGAAGAGAGGAAAAAAAAAACTCAGAATTTCCTTTCTTATAATCCCACTTCAGCAATGCATTAAACATTCAATGTTGGCCTGGCATACTGTTATGACCCCAATGGCAGAGGGTCTCAGAAATAATCACTAAGTCTGCAAACACAAAAAACCAGCTCATAGGGCAGTGGTAACTGAGCTGACCATATATCTAATCCTAGCACCACAAATAGCAGAAGCCGGGGAACGTGCCTACGTTGGTTCTAGACGTCTCGCGCCAGCCGGAAAACTAACTAACCCTAGAAGGGAAAAGAAAGACCTTTCTTGCCTCCAGAGAAAAGACCCCAAAAGTTGGATACAAGCCCCCAACAAATAATAACGGTGAGGTAAGAGGAAAAGACAAACGTAAGAATGAGCTAGGTATTTAGCAAAGAGAGGCCCACTAGCTAATAGCAGAATATAGTAAGATGACTTATATGGTCAGCAAAAACCCTATCAAAATATCCACGCTGGATATTCAAGAACCCCCGAACCGTCTGACGGCCCGAGGGGAGAACACCAGCCCCCTAGAGCTTCCAGCAAGGTCAGGAATCACATTTAGTACAAGCTGGACAAAAATGAGAGCAAGCAAATAACCAAAAAACAAAGAAGCAGGACTTAGCTTAATTTTGCACGAACCCGGACCAGCAGACAGGAGCAAACAGAAAGGATCTGATTACAACGATGCCAGGCACTGGACTAAGGATCCAGGAAGCTTATATAGCAACTCCCCTGGACTAACGACCCAGGTGGGTGCCAAACTGAGGAAAGACAATCCTAGAGTCATATCACTAGTAACCACAAGAGGGAGCCAAAAAGTCTAATTCACAACAGGGTCCGATTTGGTGGACGGGGTCACTCTGGGTCCAATTTGGTGGGCGGGGTCACTCTGGGTCCAATTTGGTGGGCGGGGTCACTCTGGGTCCGATTTGGTGGGCGGGGTCACTCTGGGACCGATTTGGTGGGCGGGGCACCTCAGGGTCAGATTTGGTGGGCGGGGTCACTCTGGGTCCGATTTGGTGGACGGGGTCACTCTGGGTCCAATTTGGTGGGCGGGGTCACTCTGGGTCCGATTTGGTGGGCGGGGTCACTCTGGGTCCGATTTGGTGGGCGGGGTCACTCAGGGTCCGATTTGGTGAACGAGGTCACTCAGGGTCCGATTTGGTGGACGGGGTCACTCTGGGTCCAATTTGGTGGGCGGGGTCACTCTGGGTCCGATTTGGTGGGCGGGGTCACTCTGGGACCGATTTGGTGGGCGGGGTCACTCAGGGTCCGATTTGGTGAACGAGGTCACTCAGGGTCCGATTTGGTGAACGGGGTCACTCAGGGTCCGATTTGGTGGGCCGGGTCACTCTGGGTTCGATTTGGTGGGCCGGGTCACTCTGGGGCCGATTTGGTGGGCGCCGGGGCCCCTCAGGGGCCGATTTGGTGGGCGGGGCCACTCTGGGGCCGATTTGGTGGGCGGGGCCCCTCAGGGTCTGATTTGGTGGGTGGGGCCCCTCTGGGGCCAATTTGGTGGGCGGGGCCACTCTGGGGCCAATTTGATGGGCGGGGCCACTATGGGTCCGATTTCATGGGCGGGGCCCTTAGGGGCCGATTTGGTGGGCGGGGCCCCTCAGAGGCCGATTTGGTGAGCGCGGCCACTCAGGGGCCGATTTGATGGGCGGGGCCCCTCAGGGGCCGATTTGGTGGGCGGGGCCCCTCAGGTGCCGATTTGGTGGGCGGGGCCCCTCAGGAGCCAATTTGGTGGGAGAGGGCACCTCAGGGGCCGATTTGGTGGGCGGGGCCCCTCAGGGGCCGATTTGGTGGGTGGGGCCACTCTGGGGCCGATTTGGTGGGTGGGGAACCTCAGGGGCCGATTTGGTGGGCGGGGCCCCTCAGGGTCCGATTTGGTGGGCGGGGCCACTCAGGGGCCGATTTGGTGGGCGAGGCCACTCTGGGTCCGATTTGGTGGGCGGGGCCCCTCAGGGTCCGATTTGGTGGGCGGGGCCCCTCAGGGTCCGATTTGGTGGGCGGGGCCCCTCAGGGGCCGATTTTGTGGGCAGGACCACTCTGGGTCCAATTTGGTGGGCGGGGCCCCTCAGGGGCCGATTTGGTGGGCGGAGCCAGCCAGGGATAGATTTGGTGGGCGGGGTCACTCAGGGTCCGATTTGGTGGGCGGGGTCACTCAGGGTCCTATTTGGTTGGCTGGGTCACTCAGGGTCCGATTTGGTGGGCGGGGTCACTTTAAGAGCTGATATTATCTGACAAAAGTGTGTCCTGTGGGCTCATGTAGAGTTTGTAGGCATTGGCATAGTAACTGTGTCTGACTGCGCATATCAATGAGGTAATCAGAAAATTGCCTCAGAAATCAGGCCCATTATAAACGTATGGGAAAATTTCCCTATTGAAATGCATTGAGACACTTTTTTCAAACGCAAATTACGCCAAAACTACAAATCCGATCGACACGAAAAATACTTAGCACACCTCTTGGGGACGCTGGCTTCGAAATGACACCTCACTGGAGTCTGTGAGTTTAGCGGTTCGGGCCGCATTAACTGCGGACTGAATAATAATAATAACTAGATGGGTATTTCCTGAAGGAACTACAGATAGTGCTTTGGAATGGTGCCCGGGCTGCCCCTGCAAGACTTTCACACTTGGGTGCCCCTCAGGCGCTGGTTTGGTAGTTGTAGCCCCTCAGGGTTGAGGCCACTCTGGGTCCGATTTGGTGGCGTGGGTCACTCTGGGTCCGATTTGGTGGCCCGGGTCACTCTGGGTCCGATTTGGTGGCCCGGGTCACTCTGGGTCCGATTTGGAGGGCCGGGTCACTCTGGGTCCGATTTGGTGGGCCGGGTCACTCTGGGTCCGATTTGGTGGCCCGGGTCACTCTGGGTCCGATTTGGTGGGCCGGGTCACTCTGGGTCCGATTTGGTGGGCCGGGTCACTCTGGGTCCGATTTGGTGGCCCAGGTCACTCTGGGTCCGACTTGGTGGCCCGGGTCACTCTGGGTCCGACTTGGTGGCCCGGGTCACTCTGGGTCCGATTTGGTGGGCAGGGTCACTCTGGGTCCGATTTGGTGGCCCGGGTCCGATTTGGTGGGCCGGGTCACTCTGGGTCCGATTTGGTGGGCCGGGTCACTCTGGGTCCGATTTGGTGGGCCGGGTCACTCTGGGTCCGATTTGGTGGGCCGGGTCACTCTGGGTCCGATTTGGTGGCCCGGGTCACTCTGGGTCCGATTTGGTGGCCCGGGTCACTCTGGGTCCGATTTGGTGGGCGGGGCCCCTCAGGGGCCGATTTGGTGGGCGGGGCCCCTCAGGGGCCGATTTGGTGGGCGGGGCCCCTCAGGTGCCGATTTGGTGGGCGGGGCCACTCTGGGTCCGATTTGGTGGCCTGGGTCACTCTGGGTCCGATTTGGTGGGCCGGGTCACTCTGGGTCCGATTTGGTGGGCCGGGTCACTCTGGGTCCGATTTGGTGGGCCGGGTCACTCTGGGTCCGATTTGGTGGGCCGGGTCACTCTGGGTCCGATTTGGTGGGCCGGGTCACTCTGGGTCCGATTTGGTGGGCCGGGTCACTCTGGGTCCGATTTGGTGGGCCGGGTCACTCTGGGTCCGATTTGGTGGGCCGGGTCACTCTGGGTCCGATTTGGTGGGCCGGGTCACTCTGGGTCTGATTTGGTGGCCCGGGTCACTCTGGGTCCGATTTGGTGGCCCGGGTCACTCTGGGTCCGATTTGGTGGCCCGGGTCACTCTGGGTCCGATTTGGTGGCCCGGGTCACTCTGTGTCCGATTTGGTGGGCCGTGTTATGACCCCAATGGCGAGGGTCTCAGAGGAACGTGGAAGTCTGCAGAATACAAAAATCCAGCTCATAGGGCAGTGGTAACTGGGTTGACCATATATCTACTCCTAACGCCAACACTAGAAGTAGCCGGGGATCATTCCTACGTTGATTCTAGATGACACGCGCCAGCCGGAGAATCTAGCTACCCCTAGTAGAGGAAAACAAAGACCTTTCTTGCCTCCAGAGAAGGGGACCCCAAAGCTGGATAGAAGCCCCCCACAAATAATGACGGTGAGGTAAGAGGAAATGACAAACACAGAAATGAATCAGGTTTAGCACAGAGAGGCCCGCTTACTGATAGCAGAATAAAGAAAGGTAACTTATATGGTCAACAAAAACCCTATCAAAATCCACACTGGAAATTCAAGAACCCCCGAACCGTCTAACGGTCCGGGGGGGAGAACACCAGCCCCCTAGAGCTTCCAGCAAAGGTCAGGATATAGATTTGGAACAAGCTGGACAAAAATACAAAACCAAAACAAATAGCAAAAAGCAAAAGGCAGACTTAGCTGATATAACTGGAACCAGGATCAGTAGACAAGAGCACAGCAGACTAGCTCTGATAACTACGTTGCCAGGCATTGAACTGAAGGTCCAGGGAGCTTATATAGCAACACCCCTAACTAACGACCCAGGTGCGGATAAAAGGAATGACAGAAAAACCAGAGTCAAAAAACTAGTAACCACTAGAGGGAGCAAAAAGCAAATTCACAACAGTACCCCCCCCTTAGTGAGGGGTCACCGAACCCTCACCACGACCACCAGGGCGATCAGGATGAGCGGCATGAAAGGCACGAACTAAATCGGCCGCATGAACATCAGAGGCGACCACCCAGGAATTATCCTCCTGACCATAGCCCTTCCACTTGACCAGGTACTGAAGCCTCCGCCTGGAGAGGCGAGAATCCAAGATCTTCTCCACCACGTACTCCAACTCGCCCTCAACCAACACTGGAGCAGGAGGCTCAGCAGAAGGAACTACAGGCACAATGTACCGCCGCAACAAGGACCTATGAAATACATTGTGAATAGCAAACGACACAGGAAGATCCAGACGAAAAGATACAGGATTAAGGATTTCCAATATCTTGTAAGGCCCAATAAAACGAGGTTTAAATTTGGGAGAGGAGACCTTCATAGGAACAAAGCGGGAAGAAAGCCATACCAAATCCCCAACGCGTAGTCGGGGACCCACACCGCGGCGGCGGTTGGCAAAGCGCTGAGCCTTCTCCTGTGACAACTTCAAGTTGTCCACCACATGATTCCAGATCTGCTGCAACCTATCCACCACAGAATCCACCCCAGGACAGTCAGAAGGCTCCACATGACCCGAAGAAAAGCGAGGATGGAAACCAGAGTTGCAGAAAAAAGGCGAAACCAAGGTGGCGGAACTAGCCCGATTATTAAGGGCAAACTCAGCCAACGGCAAGAATGTCACCCAATCGTCCTGATCAGCAGAGACAAAACACCTCAAATAAGCCTCCAAAATCTGATTGGTTCGCTCCGTCTGTCCATTAGTCTGAGGATGGAAAGCAGACGAAAACGACAAATCAATGCCCATCCTACTACAAAAGGATCGCCAGAACCTGGAAACGAACTGGGATCCTCTGTCTGACACAATATTCTCAGGGATGCCGTGCAAACGAACCACGTTCTGGAAAAACACAGGAACCAGATCGGAAGAGGAAGGCAGCTTAGGCAAAGGAACCAAATGGACCATCTTGGAGAAGCGATCACATATCACCCAGATAACGGACATGCCCTGAGATAGCGGAAGATCAGAAATGAAATCCATGGAGATATGTGTCCAAGGTCTCTTCGGGACAGGCAAGGGCAAGAGCAAACCGCTGGCACGAGAACAGCAAGGCTTAGCTCGAGCACAAGTCCCACAGGACTGCACAAATGACCGCACATCTCTTGACAAGGAAGGCCACCAAAAGGACCTGGCCACCAGATCTCTGGTGCCAAAAATTCCCGGGTGACCTGCCAACACCGAGGAATGAACCTCGGAAATGACTCTGCTGGTCCACTTATCCGGGACAAACAGTCTGTCAGGTGGACAAGACTCAGGCCTATCAGCCTGAAATCTCTGCAACACACGTCGCAGATCCGGAGAAATAGCTGACAAGATAACTCCATCTTTAAGAATACCAACAGGATCAGCGACTCCAGGAGCATCAGGCACAAAGCTCCTAGAAAGAGCATCGGCCTTCACATTCTTTGAACCTGGTAAATACGAGACAACAAAATCAAAGCGGGAGAAAAACAATGACCAGCGGGCCTGTCTCGGATTAAGGCGTTTAGCAGACTCGAGATACATCAGATTTTTGTGATCAGTCAAGACCACCACACGATGCTTAGCACCCTCGAGCCAATGACGCCACTCCTCAAATGCCCATTTCATGGCCAACAACTCCCGATTGCCCACATCATAATTTCGCTCGGCAGGCGAAAACTTCCTAGAGAAAAAGGCACAAGGTTTCATAACAGAGCAACCAGGGCCTCTCTGCGACAAAACGGCCCCTGCCCCAATCTCCGAAGCATCCACCTCAACCTGAAAGGGAAGTGAGACGTCAGGCTGGCACAAAACAGGCGCCGAAGTAAACCGGCGTTTCAACTCCTGGAAAGCCTCCACGGCAGCAGGAGCCCAGTTAGCTACATCGGAGCCCTTCTTGGTCATATCCGTCAAAGGTTTCACAATGCTAGAAAAATTAGCGATAAAACGACGGTAGAAGTTAGCGAAGCCCAAGAACTTCTGAAGACTCTTAACTGACGAGGGCTGAGTCCAATCAAGAATAGCTCGGACCTTGACTGGGTCCATCTCCACAGCAGAAGGAGAAAAAATGAACCCCAAAAAGGGAACCTTCTGTACACCAAAGAGACACTTTGAGCCCTTGACAAACAAAGAATTTTCACGCAAAATTTTAAAGACCAACCTGACCTGCTCCACATGCGAATCCCAATTATCAGAAAAAACCAAAATATCATCCAGATAAACAATCAAAAATTTATCCAGATACTTCCGGAAAATGTCATGCATAAAGGACTGAAAAACTGAAGGCGCATTGGAGAGCCCAAAAGGCATCACCAAGTACTCAAAATGACCTTCGGGCGTATTGAATGCGGTTTTCCATTCATCACCTTGCTTAATGCGCACAAGGTTGTACGCACCACGAAGGTCTATCTTGGTGAACCACTTGGCACCCTTAATCCGGGCAAACAAGTCAGACAACAGCGGTAAAGGATACTGAAATTTGACAGTGATCTTATTTAAAAGCCGATAATCAATACAAGGTCTCAAAGATCCGTCCTTTTTTGCCACAAAAAAGAATCCCGCACCAAGAGGGGAAGAAGACGGACGAATATGTCCTTTCTCCAGAGACTCCTTGATATATGAACGCATAGCGGTATGTTCAGGTACCGACAGATTAAACAGTCTTCCCTTAGGAAACTTACTGCCTGGGATCAAATCTATAGCACAGTCACAGTCCCTATGAGGAGGCAGTGCACTGGACTCAGACTCACTGAAGACATCCTGATAATCAGACAAATACTCCGGAACTTCCGAAGGCGTAGAAGAAGCAATAGACACAGGCAGGGAATCCCCATGAATACCACGACAGCCCCAACTTGAGACTGACATAGCCTTCCAGTCCAGGACTGGATTATGGGTCTGTAACCATGGCAGCCCTAAAACAACCAAATCATGCATTTTATGTAAAACCAGGAAACGTATCACCTCGCGGTGTTCAGGAGTCATGCACATGGTAACCTGTGTCCAATACTGCGGTTTATTTGCTGCCAATGGTGTAGCATCAATACCCCTAAGAGGAATAGGATTTTCTAATGGTTCAAGAGTAAAACCACAGCGCTTAGCAAATGAGAGATCCATGAGACTCAGGGCAGCACCTGAATCTACAAACGCCATGACAGGATAAGATGACAGTGAGCAAATCAAAGTTACAGACAGAATAAATTTAGGTTGCAAATTACCAACGGTGACAGGACTAACAACCTTAGCTATACGTTTAGAGCATGCTGAGATAACATGTGTAGAATCACCACAGTAGTAGCACAAGCCATTCCGGCGTCTATGAATTTTCCGCTCATTTCTAGTCAGGATTCTATCACATTGCATTAAATCAGGTGTCTGTTCAGACAACACCATGAGGGAATTTGCGGTTTTTCTATCACATTGCACCGAATTAGGTGTCTGTTCAGACAACACCATGAGGGAATTTGCGGTTTTGCGCTCCCGCAACCGCCGGTCAATTTGAATAGCCAGTGCCATAGTATCATTCAGACCTGTGGGAATGGGAAAACCCACCATAACATTCTTAATGGCTTCAGAAAGGCCATTTCTAAAATTAGCGGCCAGTGCACACTCGTTCCAATGTGTCAGCACGGACCATTTCCGAAATTTTTGGCAATACACTTCAGCCTCGTCCTGCCCCTGAGACATAGCCAGCAAGGCCTTTTCTGCCTGAATCTCAAGATTGGGTTTCTCATAAAGTAAACCGAGCGCCAGAAAAAACGCATCAAGATCAGCCAATGCCGGATCTCCTGGCGCCAGCGAAAAAGCCCAATCCTGAGGGTCGCCCCGTAAGAACGAAATAACAATTTTTACTTGCTGAGCAGAATCTCCAGATGAACAGGGTCTCAGGGACAAAAACAATTTACAATTATTCACGAAATTCCTAAACTTAAACCTGTCTCCGGAAAACAGTTCAGGAATCGGTATTTTAGGTTCTGACCTAGGATTTCTGATAACATAGTCTTGTATGCCCTGCACACGAGTAGCCAGCTGGTCCACACTTGTAATCAAGGTCTGGACATTCATGTCTGCAGCAAGCATAGCCACTCTGAGGTAAAGGGGAAGAAGAAAAAAAAAACTCAGAATCTTCTTTCTTATAATCCCTCTTCTGCAATGCATTAAACATTTAATACTGGCCTGGCAAACTGTTATGACCCCAATGGCGAGGGTCTCAGAGGAACGTGGAAGTCTGCAGAATACAAAAATCCAGCTCATAGGGCAGTGGTAACTGGGTTGACCATATATCTACTCCTAACGCCAACACTAGAAGTAGCCGGGGATCATTCCTACGTTGATTCTAGATGACACGCGCCAGCCGGAGAATCTAGCTACCCCTAGTAGAGGAAAACAAAGACCTTTCTTGCCTCCAGAGAAGGGGACCCCAAAGCTGGATAGAAGCCCCCCACAAATAATGACGGTGAGGTAAGAGGAAATGACAAACACAGAAATGAATCAGGTTTAGCACAGAGAGGCCCGCTTACTGATAGCAGAATAAAGAAAGGTAACTTATATGGTCAACAAAAACCCTATCAAAATCCACACTGGAAATTCAAGAACCCCCGAACCGTCTAACGGTCCGGGGGGAGAACACCAGCCCCCTAGAGCTTCCAGCAAAGGTCAGGATATAGATTTGGAACAAGCTGGACAAAAATACAAAACCAAAACAAATAGCAAAAAGCAAAAGGCAGACTTAGCTGATATAACTGGAACCAGGATCAGTAGACAAGAGCACAGCAGACTAGCTCTGATAACTACGTTGCCAGGCATTGAACTGAAGGTCCAGGGAGCTTATATAGCAACACCCCTAACTAACGACCCAGGTGCGGATAAAAGGAATGACAGAAAAACCAGAGTCAAAAAACTAGTAACCACTAGAGGGAGCAAAAAGCAAATTCACAACAGGGCCGGGTCTCTCTGACTGACAGCAGGACAAGGGAATGGCTGATAACAGAGAGAAATATACTGACAGCAGGACGGGGATTGGCTGATAACAGAGAGAAATAGACTGACAGCAGGGGGGAATGGCTGATAACAGAGAGAAATAGACTGACAGCAGGATGGGGGAATGGCTGATAACAGAGAGAATAGACTGACAGCAGGACGGGGGAATGGCTGATAACAGAGAGAAATAGACTGACAGCAGTACGGGGAATGGCTGATAACAGAGAGAATAATTCCAGGAAAAAAGCCTAATAAGAATAAATAGACAGACAGCAGGACAGGGGAATGGCTGATAACAGAGAGGAGCTGATATTATCTGACTGACAAAACCTGTTTCCTAGTGGGCTCGTAGGCGTTGGCATAGTAACTGCGTCTGACTGCGCATATCAATGAGCTAATCAGCCAGGTGGCAGTTTTGAAATTGCCTCAGAAACCAGGCCATTATACCCTATGAGGAAATTTCCCTATTGAAATGCATTGAGCAATGCTTTCCAATGGGGGGAAAACAATTTTCAAACGCAAATTGCGCCAAAACTACAAATCCGATCGACAGGAAAAATACTTAGCACACCTCTTGTGGACGCTGGCTTCGAAATGACACCTCACTGGAGTCTGTGCGTTTAGCGGTTCGGGCCGCATTAATTGCGGAAAAAAGCCTAATAATAATAATAATAACTAGATGGGTATTTCCTGAAGGAACTACAGATAGTGCTTTGGAATGGTGCCCGGGCTGCCCCTGCAAGACTTTCACACTTGGGTGCCCCTCAGGCGCTGGTTTGGTAGTTGTAGCCCCTCAGGGTTGAGGCCACTCTGGGTCCGATTTGGTGGGCCGGGTCACTCTGGGTCCGATTTGGTGGCCCGGGTCACTCTGGGTCCGATTTGGTGGGCCGGGTCACTCTGGGTCCGATTTGGTGGGCCGGGTCACTCTGGGTCCGATTTGGTGGCCCGGGTCACTCTGGGTCCGATTTGGTGGCCCTGGTCACTCTGGGTCTGATTTGGTGGCCCGGGTCACTCTGGGTCTGATTTGGTGGCCCAGGTCACTCTGGGTCCGATTTGGTGGCCCAGGTCACTCTGGGTCCGATTTGGTGGCCCGGGTCACTCTGCGTCCGATTTGGTGGCCCGGGTCACTCTGGGTCCGATTTGGTGGCCCGGGTCACTCTGGGTCCGATTTGGTGGCCCGGGTCACTCTGGGTCCGATTTGGTGGGCCGGGTCACTCTGGGTCCGATTTGGTGGGCCGGGTCACTCTGGGTCCGATTTGGTGGGCCGGGTCACTCTGGGTCCGATTTGGTGGGCCGGGTCACTCTGGGTCCGATTTGGTGGGCCGGGTCACTCTGGGTCCGATTTGTTGGCCCGGGTTACTCTGGGTCCGATTTGGTGGCCCGGGTCACTCTGGGTCCGATTTGGTGGCCCGGGTCACTCTGGGTCCGATTTGGTGGCCCGGGTCACTCTGGGTCCGATTTGGTGGCCCGGGTCACTCTGGGTCCGATTTGGTGGCCCGGGTCACTCTGGGTCCGATTTGGTGGCCCGGGTCACTCTGGGTCCGATTTGGTGGGCCGGGTCACTCTGGGTCCGATTTGGTGGGCCGGGTCACTCTGGGTCCGATTTGGTGGCCCGGGTCACTCTGGGTCCGATTTGGTGGCCCGGGTCACTCTGGGTCCGATTTGGTGGCCCGGGTCACTCTGGGTCCGATTTGGTGGCCCGGGTCACTCTGGGTCCGATATGGTGGGCGGGTCACTCTGGGTCCGATTTGGTGGCCCGGGTCACTCTGGGTCCGATTTGGTGGCCCGGGTCACTCTGGGTCCGATTTGGTGGGCCGGGTCACTCTGGGTCCGATTTGGTGGGCCGGGTCACTCTGGGTCCGATTTGGTGGCCCGGGTCACTCTGGGTCCGATTTGGTGGCCCGGGTCACTCTGGGTCCGATTTGGTGGCCCGGGTCACTCTGGGTCCGATTTGGTGGCCCGGGTCACTCTGGGTCCGATTTGGTGGCCCGGGTCACTCTGGGTCCGATTTGGTGGCCCCGGGTCACTCTGGGTCCGATTTGGTGGCCCCGGGTCACTCTGGGTCCGATTTGGTGGGCCGGGTCACTCTGGGTCCGATTTGGCGGGCGGCGCCACTCTGGGTCCGATTTGGCGGGCGGCGCCACTCTGGGTCCGATCTGGTGGGCGGCGCCACTCTGGGTCCGATTTGGCGGGCGGCGCCACTCTGGGTCCGATCTGGCGGGCGGCGCCACTCTGGGTCCGATTTGGCGGGCGGCGCCACTCGGTCTGATCTGGCGGGCGGCGCCACTCTGGGTCCGATTTGGCGGGCGGCGCCACTCTGGGTCCGATTTGGCAGGCGGCGCCACTCTGGGTCCGATTTGGCGGACGGCGCCACTCTGGGTCCGATTTGGCGGGCGGCGCCACCCGGGTCCGATTTGGCGGGCGGCGCCACTCTGGGTCCGATTTGGCGGGCGGCGCCACTCCGGGTCCGATTTGGCGGGCGGCGCCACTCCGGTTTCGATTTGGCGGGCGGCGCCACCCGGGGTCCGATTTGGCGGGCGGTGCCACCCCGGGTCCGATTTGGCGGGCGGCGCCACCCTGGGTCCGATTTGGCGGGCGACGCCACCCCGGGTCCGATTTGGCGGGCGGCGCCACACCGGGTCCGATTTGGCGGGCGGTGCCACTCTGGGTCCAATTTGGCGGGCGGCACCACTCTGGGTCCGATTTGGCGGGCGGCGCCACTCTGGGTCCGATTTGGCGGGCGGCGCCACTCTGGGTCCGATTTGGCGGGCTGAGTCACTCTGCGTCCGATTTGGCGGGCGGCGCCACTCCGGGTCCGATTTGGTGGGCGGGGCCACTTTGGGTCCGATTTGGTGGGCGAGGCCACTCGGGGTCCGATTTGGTGGGCTGCGCACCTCGGGATACGATTTGGTGGGCGGGTTACTTTAAGAGTTGATATCTGGCAAAACTGTGTCTTGCTAGAGTTCGTAGGCGTTGGCATAGTAACTGAGTCTGACTGTGCATATCAATGAGCTAATCAGCCAGGTGGCAGTTGGCAGTTATTTTTAGAAATTGCCTCAGAAATCAGGCTCATTATAAACGTATGGGAAAATTTCCCTATTGAAATGCATTGAAACACTTTTTTCAAACGCAAATTGCGCCAAAACTACAAATCCGATCGACACGAAAAATACTTAGCACACCTCTTGGGGACGCTGGCTTCGAAAAGACACCTCACTGGAGTCTGTGAGTGAAGCTGTTCGGGCCGCATTAACTGCGGACTGAATAATAATAATAACTAGATGGGTATTTCCTGAAGGAACTACAGATAGTGCTTTGGAATGGTGCCCGGGCTGCCCCTGCAAGACATTCACACTTGGGTGCCCCTCAGGCGGTCCGATTTGGTGGGTTGGGTCAATCTGGGTCTGATTTTGTGGGCGGGGTAAATCTAGGTCCGATTCGGTGGGCGGGGTCACTTTTGGTCCGATTCTGTGGGCGCGGCCACTCTGGGTCCGATTCGGTGGGCGGAGCCACTCTGGGTCCGATTTGGTGGGCGGGGCACCTTAGGGACCAATTTGGTGGGTGGGGTCACTCGGTCCGATTTGGTGGGCTGGGCACCTCAGGGTCTCATTTGGTGGGCTGGGCACCTCAGGGTCCGATTTGGTGGGTGGGGTCACTCTGGGTCCGATTTGGTGGAAGGGGTCACTCTGGGTTTGATTTGGTGGAAGGGGTCACTCTGGGTTCGATTTGGTGGGCGGAGCCACTCTGGGTCCGATTTGGTGGGCGGGGTCACTCTGGGTCCGATTTGGTGGGCGGGGTCACTCTGGGTCCGATTTGGTGAGCCGGGCCCCTCGGGGTCCGATTTGGTGAGCGGGGTAATCTACTATATAATTGTCTAAGGGCACTTCCGTCTTTCTGTCTCACAACACCGCTACGTCATCATCTCATGAGACCGCAATGCACTCTTGGGACCGGAGCGCGCAACAAGCATCGGGTACCGGCCACTCCAGGTGCAACAAGCATCGTGTACCGGCCGCTCTAGGAGGTGCAACAACCATCAGATACCGGCCGCTCCAGGAGGTGAGTATGTAACTTTTTTATTTTAATTCTTTTTTTTTTTTTTAACAGGGATATGCAGTATACTATGTGACTGGACAATATACTACGTGACTGGGCAGTATAACTACGTGGCTCTGCGCTGTATACTGCGTGGCTCTGCGCTGTATACTGCGTGGCTCTGCGCTGTATACTACGCGGCTCTGCGCTGTATACTACGCGGCTCTGCGCTGTATACTGCGCGGCTCTGCGCTTTGTACTGCGCGGCTCTGCGCTATATACTGCGCGGCTCTGCGCTGTGTACTGTGCGGCTCTGCGCTGTGTACTGCGCGTGTCCGTGCTGTGTACTGCGTGTGTCTGCGCTGTATACTGCGCGGCTCTGCGCTGTGTACTGCGCGGCTCTGCACTGTGTACTGCACGGCTCTGCGCTGTATACTGCGGGGCTCTGCACTGTATACTGCGGGGCTCTGCGCTGTATACTACGCGGCTCTGCGCTGTATACTGCGCGGCTCTGCGCTGTATACTGCGTGGCTCTACGCTGTGTACTGCGCGGCTCTGCGCTGTATACTGCGCGGCTCTGCGCTGTATACTGGGCGGCTCTGCGCTGTGTACTGCGCGGCTCTGCGCTGTGTACTGCGCGGCTCTGCGCTGTGTACTGCGCGGCTCTGCGCTGTGTACTGCGCGGCTCTGCGCTGTGTACTGCGCGGCTCTGCGCTGTGTACTGCGCGGCTCTGCGCTGTGTACTGCGCGGCTCTGCGCTTTATACTGCGCGGCTCTGCGCTGTGTACTGCGCGGCTCTGCGCTGTGCACTGCGCGGCTCTGCGCGGTATACTGCGCGGCTCTGCGGTTTATACTGCGCGGCTCTGCGCTGTGTACTGCGCGGCTCTGCGCTGTATACTGCGCGGCTCTGCGCTGTGTACTGCGCGGCTCTGCGCTGTGTACTGCGCGGCTCTGCGCTGTGTACTGCGCGGCTCTGCGCTGTGTACTGCGCGGCTCTCCGCTTTATACTGCGCGGCTCTGCGCTGTGTACTGCGCGGCTCTGCGCTGTGTACTGCGCGGCTCTGCACTTTATACTGCGCGGCTCTGCGCTTTGTACTGCGCGGCTCTGCGCTGTGTACTGCGCGGCTCTGCGCTGTGTACTGCGCGGCTCTGCGCTGTGTACTGCGCGGCTCTGCGCTGTGTACTGCGCGGCTCTGCGCTGTATACTGCGCGGCTCTGCGCTGTGTACTGCGCGGCTCTGCGCTGTGTACTGCGCGGCTCTGCGCTGTGTACTGCGCGGCTCTGCGCTTTATACTGCGCGACTCTGCGCTTTGTACTGCGCGGCTCTGCGCTGTGTACTGCGCGGCTCTGCGCTGTGTACTGCGCAGCTCTGCGCTGTGTACTGCGCGGCTCTGCGCTGTGTACTGCGCGGCTCTGCGCTGTGTACTGCGCGGCTCTGCGCTGTGTACTGCGCGGCTCTGCGCTGTGTACTGCACGGCTCTGCGCTGTATACTGCGTGGCTCTGCGCTGTGTACTGCGCGGCTCTGCGCTTTATACTGCGCGACTCTGCGCTTTGTACTGCGCGGCTCTGCGCTGTGTACTGCGCGGCTCTGCGCTGTGTACTGCGCGGCTCTGCGCTGTGTACTGCGCGGCTCTGCGCTTTATACTGCGCGACTCTGCGCTTTGTACTGCGCGGCTCTGCGCTGTGTACTGCGCGGCTCTGCGCTGTGTACTGCGCGGCTCTGCGCTGTATACTGCGTGGCTCTGCGCTGTGTACTGCGGGGCTCTGCGCTTTATACTGCGCGACTCTGCGCTTTGTACTGCGCGGCTCTGCGCTGTGTACTGCGCGGCTCTGCGCTGTGTACTGCGCGGCTCTGCGCTGTGTACTGCGCGGCTCTGCGCTTTATACTGCGCGACTCTGCGCTTTGTACTGCGCGGCTCTGCACTGTATACTGCGTGGCTCTGCGCTGTGTACTGCGCGGCTCTGCGCTGTGTACTGCGTGGCTCTGCGCTTTATACTGCGCGACTCTGCGCTTTGTACTGCGCGGCTCTGCGCTGTGTACTGCGCGGCTCTGCACTGTATACTGCGTGGCTCTGCGCTGTGTACTGCGCGGCTCTGCGCTGTGTACTGCGCGGCTCTGCGCTTTATACTGCGCGACTCTGCGCTTTGTACTGCGCGGCTCTGCGCTGTGTACTGCGCGGCTCTGCACTGTATACTGCGTGGCTCTGCGCTGTGTACTGCGCGGCTCTGCGCTGTGTACTGCGTGGCTCTGCGCTTTATACTGCGCGACTCTGCGCTTTGTACTGCGCGGCTCTGCGCTGTGTACTGCGCGGCTCTGCGCTGTGTACTGCGCGGCTCTGCGCTTTGTACTGCGCGGCTCTGCGCTTTATACTGCGTGGCTCTGCGCTGTGTACTGCGTGGCTCTGCGCTGTGTACTGTGCGGCTCTGCGCTGTGTACTGCGCGGCTCTGCGCTTTATACTGCGCGACTCTGCGCTTTGTACTGCGCGGCTCTGCGCTGTGTACTGCGCGGCTCTGCGCTGTGTACTGCGCGGATCTGCGCTGTTTACTGCGCGGCTCTGCACTGTATACTGCGTGGCTGTGCAATATACTACGTGGACATGCATATTCTAGAATACCCGATGAGTTAGAATCGGGCCACAGTCTAATAATCATAAGACTAAGGATAGTGGTTTGGAATTGTGTTGTACTGTCACTTTAAGAGCTGATATTATCTGACAAAACTTGTGACCTGGTGAGCTGATGTAGACTTCATAGGCGTTGGCATAGTAACTGTGTCTGACTGCGCATATCAATGAGCTAATCAGCCAGGTGGCAGTTATTTTTAGAAATTGCCTCAGAAACCAGCCCATTATAAACGTATGGGACAATTTCCCTATTGAAACGCATTGAAAGACTTTTTTCAAACACAAATTGCGCAAAAACTACAAATCCGATCGGCACGAAAAATACTTAGCACACCTCTTGGGGACGCTGGCTTCGAAATGACACCTCACTGGAGTCTGTGAGTTTAGCGGTTCGGGCCGCATTACGTGCGGACTGAATAATAAGAATAAGAAGAAGTTTACCACGGTGGAATAACAGTATAGTGCTTTGTTCCAAAGCACTATAACTAGATGGGTATTTCCTGAAGGAACTACAGATAGTGCTTTGGAATGGTGCCCGGGCTGCCCCTGCAAGACTTTCACACTTGGGTGCCCCTCAGGCGCTGGTTTGGTAGTTGTAGCCCCTCAGGGTTGAGCTTAACCCCTGGGGACCTGCTGAGGCCACTTGCGCCTCCTAGGGCCCATTTTTTGATCTTCAGAAAATGTAAGAGCAAATTAAAAATGGAAATTGCAGATCTGACATCGGCCAACATGTGGAAGATCCCCAGAACATATAAGGTGAAGTTTAAATGTGTCAAGATTAGGGTTGAGCTGAACCGTTCCCTGAGGTTCGTTATTAGTAGCGAATCTTGTGTGTTTGTATTCACTTTTGGTGCATACGAACACACGCTGAAAGTTCGTTCCCCCCAATTTTTTTTTTTCTGTCATCTTACCTGTCGGCGGCGTGGGGTCAGCAGAGCAGGTTTCCAGGATCAGCACCATTCACAGGTCCCGGCATCAGCACCATCAGCAGCTCCCGGCATCATCACCATCGGCAGGTCCTGGCCTCATCACCATCGGCAGGTCCCAGCATCATCGGCATGTCCCAACATCAGCACCATCGGGAAGGTCTCGGCATCAGCACCATCGGCAGGTCCCGGCATCAGCACCATCGGCAGGTCACAGCATCATCACCATCGGCAGGTCACAGCATCATCATCATCGGCAGGTCCCACAGCATCGGAGTAGCAGGTCCTGGCATCAGCAGCATGTGAGATGACAGCGAAAGAGCAGGTCCCGGCATCAGTGGAGTCAATGGGTTAAGAGCAGGGACTCTTCCGGAGCTCTGGAGTCCCTGCTCGTAACCCATTGACTCCACCGCCTATGCCGCTATGCATATGCATATGCGTACACATAAGACAATATGCGTACGTATATGAGAGAATACGTGTACGCATATTAGCGAATATATGTACGCATATTAGCGAATATGCATACGTACAGTATATACGCACTTTTTCCCCTATTGCGTATGTTCGTATTCGTGTGTATTAGTATTCAGATTCGTACAAAAAAAAGTTAGTATTTGGAAATGGTTCCAACTAACGGCAAAAAGACGGTTTCGGCTCATCCCTAGTCAAGATCACTAGCAATATCGTCTGCCAAAAGCGGCTACCAAAGATCTAGCAATCAGATTTCTCTAAGCTTAAACTTGGTCGAGAACCGGGCACCAAGCAATCATTTGCTCATCTCTATCTGCTAGCAGATGATATTGCAACCAATATTGTATTGTGTAAAGCCCACCATGCAAAATTCTCACATTCATTTGTTTGTCTACTTTTTTGTACCACAATGATTGTATATGAGGTCTTGGTTAGTATTCTGCCCAAATTTCAGTTTTTAAAAACGTAATTTATGCAAAATGCAACTCTTAAAAAAAAAAAAGTAGCTGAAAATTTGTGCAGCAATACGTAAGCTCGCAAGCCACGTCAAGGCTCCTCATCTTCTTGCGAGTCCTAACTAACTAAAAAAAATAAAAGGGGAGACTATCTAAGCTAGGGTGGTCAAAATTTAGAGTAGCCAATGTACATTTGGCTTTGCGAATAAAAAAAAAAAGTTTGATTGCAAAAAATTATTATTTTTTTTTTACATTTTACTCCTTTTATTTGCATTTAGCAGAGGAGCCATTAATAATGGCGTGTATTATAGGACAGGAGCTGCGTCTCTAGTATCAGGACCCCTGTGGAGCCTGAGCTCCGGGAGACAAATCGTCCTCCTATTGTAAGACAGAAGAGACACAACTCGATGATACAGAGAAAGGCGAAGAAAACCCCCGGAGATCCGAGTCTCAGGGGGGAAAGAAAATTCCTTCCTGACCCCAAATATGGCGGTCGGTTCAGGGTCTGTCATGTTTCGTTTTTCTGCCCTGTGGGTGTCCAGCTACAGGAAACTACAAAGAGGCGAATATTGAGACGAAGCTAACAGAAAAACGAAGCATAATGGAGCCTTCATCACCCTGCATCATATCTATCCTCCTACCTAGCGCTAACCCCGCTCCTAAAAGCTTACAATCTAAAGTGATGATCAGTTCAGGTTCTTACACGTTTTGTCTTCCGCCATGTGTAGGCGCCATCTCGGTTGTCCTCTTGGGTGTCCGTCTTCTATACAGAAAACTGCAAAGAGACGGACCCCGAAATGGAGCCGACAGAATCGAAAACTTTATGAAAGAAGCGTCAGTAGTAGCCCATGCTAGCCAGAGAACACGACTAGTGGTGATGCATGCCCACATATGCCACACGTGATCCTGCAAAGCAAATCAGTTATAACCCCTTCCCCAAGTGTGGTGATGATAGGTGCAGGTTCTTTGAAAGAAGAGTCAGTTCCCCATGCTAGCCAGAGAACCCAACTAGTGGAGATGCAAGCCGTCCGCTTGCAATAAAACTATCTCATGCAAGTGGCATGCATGCCTTCAGTAAATGCCACTACATCATAGAAGTACAGTGTGATATATGCACGATATAGGTGCCGCGATTACATGCATTAGATACATGCTTGTGCTTGCATGCAAGTGCATGTTTGTGCTTCACACATAAGGTGCATGGGGTGCACGCAACTTGCACTTTCCTGCCTTCTGTGCATGTCACTAACGCCGAACAAAGGATGATACATGGTCTAACAAAGTATGATACAAAAATATATACTTTATTGATAACAATAAAACCAAGTGCAAGGAAGGGAATAATAATGGCTATACAGGGGAGATTCTGTGCATGTCGCGGTATACACTTAATGTGAGGGTGCTCGGACTTTCCTGCCTTCTGTCCAAACACTTGCACCCCATGCCTTCAGTACATGTTTGCTCTGCATATATCCTGAGCATGCTTGCGCTGCATATATCGTGTGCATGCTTCTGATGCACGCCTGCGATGCATGCTTGCGATATGTGTCTGATAGAAGTGTGAAGCATTTCTTCAGGCATGCAAACAATTGACACGAGAAGACTTGAGAGATATGTGTGACAGGTGGGCAATGACATGTATAATAAATTTGGGTGATAGACGTGTAATAGAGATGGGTGAAAGATTGTTAACATGTTCCCCACTTGACTGACCAAAATATGTCTGCTCTGTTTCCTCTCTAGCCCCCCCCCATCTCTAGTGTGTGTAAACCCATTGAAATCAATGGGGTGCATTTTTTTAGTGCAAATTCGCACTAATAAAACACGTGTGTAGGAGCCATAACTCAGCTTCATACATATGTATATTATATGTTCCATACCAGGGATACCGCGTCTCCCTAGATGTCACATACCGGGGATAAATCTTCTCCCAATCTTGGCTAGGTCCCCACAGATTGCCTCCCCGCATTCGATTTTTACCTACAAATTTGCACACACTCTTATTTTGACCCCTTATGCTGAAGAACGCCCTGTGTCCATCCAGTTCAGCCTATTTTAGTGTACCTATCCTGCAGTGTTGATCCAAAGGAAGGCAAAAAACCCCATGAGGTAGCAGCCAATTTTCCACATAGGGAAAAAATTCCTTCCCGACTCCAAATATGGCAGTCAGATTAAATCCCTGGATCAACAACTATTCTGTAAAATGTAGTTATTTATAACATAATATTGTTACTCACAGAAAAGAATCCATACCTTACTTGTAAAACTAAAAAAAATAATAATAAAACCCATATTCCACTGGGTCCTGAGTCAAATACACGAAAAAAGGACTGCTGTATACCTGATATAGTCTCAGGTAAATAGAGAACTAGTAAAGACAAAATAAACTACAGCAGTATAAGTAAACTTAAAAGGACTACTGTATACCTGATATAGTCTCAGGTAAATAGAGAACTAGTAAAGACAAAATAAACTACAGCAGTATAAGTAAACTTAAAAGGACTTCTGTATACCTGATATAGTCTCAGGTAAATACAGAACTAGTAAAGACAAAATAAACTACAACAGTATAAGTAAACGTAAAAGGACTGCTGAGGCAAGATACCCCACTCAGCAGTACAGGGTTAGGCTTCGTTTCCACTTGCGCCCCTCTCCATCAGAAGGTGATCCGTGATGGATTTGACATGACATGGATCACAACACATCAGGTGTTTGTCTACATCCTGGCCCTGAGTTCAGCAAAGATAAGATTGCTAGAGGGCATGTGGAATAGAGAGGAGATTAAGCCAAAACCCAGCCAACTAGTTAGTAAGCTGTAATCATACTTTAAAAGGTCCCATCACACTAAGCGACTCTCCAGCGATCCCAACAACGATCTGACCTGGCCAGGATCGCTGGAACGTCGCAAAATGATCATTGGGATCACTGGTGAGATGTCAAAAACAACTACGTCCACAGCGACACAGCAACGATATGGGTCGTTGTAACGACCCATACGCCGACCTGTTAGACGAGCCACGCACCAGGAAATCGCTGTGGAGGTCGTTGCTTAGGCGTCAAACACGCTGATGCATGCCGCCCTGCGGGAGAGGAATGATCAGAAAATGGTCCAGGCCGTTACGTCACGATCAGCGATCTCACAGCGGGGGTCTGGTCGCTACTAGGTGTCAAACACAGCAAGATCGCTGCCGAGGTCGCTGTAGCATCACAAAACTGGTGACTTAGCAGCGATCTTGCTAACGATCTCATTATGTGTAATGGGGGCTTTACTCCCAGTCTCTGTGCTTCCCTCATAAAAGAGAAAAGATCCACAACACAGGTGTTTGTCTGCATCCTGGCCCTGAGTTCAGTACAGATAAGATTGCTAGAGGGCATGTGGAATAGAGAGGAGATTAAGCCAAAATCCAGCCAACTAGTTAGTAAACTGTAATCATACTTGTACTCCCAGTCTCTGCTCTTCCCTCATAAAAGAGAAAAGATCCACAGAACAGGTGTTTGTCTGCATCCTGGCCCTGAGTTCAGTAAAGATAAGATTGCTAGAGGGCATGTGGAATAGAGAGGAGATTAAGCCAAAACCCAGTCAACTAGTTAGTAAGCTGTAATCATACTTGTACTCCCAGTCTCTGCTCTTCCCTCATAAAAGAAAAGATCCACAGCACAGGTGTTTGTCTGCATCCTGGCCCTGAGTTCAGTACAGATAAGATTGCTAGAGGGCATGTGGAATAGAGAGGAGATTAAAGGTGCCGTTACACTGAGCAACTTACCAGCGATCGCGACCAGCGACGTGATCGCTGGTAAGTTGCTGTGTGGTCGCTGGGGAGCTGTCACACAGACAGCTCTCTCCAGCGACCAAGCGACTTCGGCATCGCTGAAACTGTCTTCAGCGATGCCGAAGTCCCCATGTAAAAAAAAAAAAACACTACATACGCACCTTCTGTCGTCCTTCATGTCCCTCGGCGCTTGCCGCACTGACTGTCTCAGCGCCGGCCGGCCGTAACAGCGGTGCCCAGCGGTGAACCGCTGTTACTGCAGGTTCACCGCTGGGCTCTGCTTTACGGCTGGACGGCGCTGAGACAGTCAGTACGGCAAGCTCCAGGGGACGTGACGGACAACAGACGGTGAGTATGTAGTGTTTTTTTTTTTTACTTTTACCATGGTATCCATGGTAAATATCGGGTTTCTAAGCGCGGCCCTGCGCTTAGTAACCCGATGTTTACCATGGATACCAGTGAAGACATCGCTGGATCGGCGTCACACACGGCGATCCAGCAGTGTCAGCGGGAGAGTTGCGACGAAAGAAAGTTCGTCCACTCTCCCTGCAACCAGCGATATCCCAGCAGGATCCAGATCGCTGCTGCGTGCCAAACATAGCGATATCGCTATACAGGACGCTGCAACGTCACAGATCGCTGGCGATATCGCCTAGTGTGACGGTACCTTAAGGCAAAACCCAGCCAACTAGTTAGTAAACTGTAATCATACTTGCACTCCCAGTCTCTGCTATTCCCTCATAAAAGAGAAAAGATCCACAGCACAGGTGTTTGTCTGCATCCTGGCCCTGAGTTCAGTAAAGATAACATTGCTAGAGTGCATGTGGAATAGAGAGGAGATTAAGTCAAAACCCAGCCAACTAGTTAGTAAACTGTAATCATACTTTTACTCCCAGTCTCTGCGCTTCCCTCATAAAAGAGAAAAGATCCACAACACATCAGGTGCTTGCCTGCATCCTGTCCTGAGTTTAGCTCCTGCCATTTAACCCTCCACAGGGAAAGGAATGGGAGGAGAACCACATGTCTAGCAGTACTGCAGGAGATCAATTGATTACAGGAGTGCAAATTAGGTTAAAATACAATAAACAGGATTATGATAACTGTAATATGTCTGGAGTACACCAGATTCGGCACAATACTCCTGGCTGAAAATATACAAATGATCTAGAAGTGTATTCTTCTCTGTAGTAGCTGCTGTAATTAGCTGTTTGTAGCCTCTGGACTGCAGCATTTCAAATATGGGCTTCTTTCTATCTGACAATAGATCCTCATTGAAGTCACCACAAATAATTAGTGGACCATGTTGAATAATTTCTAAAGAATTCAACAAGTTAGAGAGTTGTGGCAAAAACAGATTAGTGCTGTAATCTGGAGGCCTGTAAATTACTGAAATTAGAGATGGAATTGGTGCCTCAACTCTCAAAACCAGGAACTCAAGGTCAGTCACGCTCTGCATATATTGCATTGGACTTGCTTGAATGTCATTTTTCACATAGATGGCTACTCCACCGCCATTCTTATTAGACAGATTAGAATAGGTTGAATATGAAACCTGCCTGTTTCTTTTAAACATTTGATAGTTTTGTAATTCTATGTCATTACTGACAAATTGGCCTGAAAGATGAGTTTCGGTGAAACATAAAATGTCTGCACGACACATTTCATGATGACTTCTCACATCATCAATGTGGACTGACAGTCCTTCCACGTTGTGGTGAATAAATGTTAGAAAAGGAGAACTTGGCCATTGAAGACTATTGAGTAAAGGCATAGCATTATTGACTGTTGCTATTTTCATGTTTTCCAAAGATCTTGTGATTTGTGGATCAGCATAGATTTGATTTTCATTGAAGTCAAAAATGTGTAGTCCAGAAAGGGAAGTTGTTCTACTGAGAGCAACATATGCCATGCCTGGTTCAAAAATATGCTTTAATGAAACTACTGCAGAAGTTGTAGTCATGCCTTGCACCTTATGTACTGTGCAGGCAAAAGCAAGTTTAATAGGAAACTGGTGACGAACAACTCCTTTTTTGCTCAGGGGCTCTTCTATTCTCTCTATATACACCAAGTTACCTGTTGGTGTGCATGTCCTGTTGTGATTCTTCTGTCCGGCATTTGGATTATCTAATTCAACACCAAGCTTCATTACAACTATTTTATCATCTTCTAATTGGGAAACAATAGCAGCAATTTTTCCAAATGAACCATTTACTAGTCCATCCTCCACATCTATGTTTCTAATCAGCATCACACGTGCACCCTCAGCAACTTGTAGCCTGTCTGGCAGATCCCCTTTTTGACTTGCAAAAGGTATTTTCTGCTTTTCCATCCGCCCTGTTTTAAGATCTTTTTTATAGTCATGTGCATCGATGTTTAGCACTACAGAATGCAAAGCAGATATAATGGCTGCGTTATGCTCATCTACATCTTTATTTCTGGCAAACACATGAAGGACGTCCTTTGGACAATCTTCAATTTGAGTCACAAACTGCTGAGAAAGTAAGGCTCTATCTACTTCAGATATTGCCTCTTCCTTGCCTTTTAATCTAATTCTGTTTAATAGTTCGGCAAACGCTACATCCTCTTTTTGGCGCATTATTTCCGTGAGGGTAACTACCTGAAAGAGGTCCTGCCAGAAATCAAGCATGTGGTCTTCAAAAACACAGAGAGGTTTCGCTTTACCTGGAGGTGGCAACTGGTAGAAGTCTCCCACTGCTAGAACAGACATGCCTCCAAAAGGTTTTTTGATACCTTTAATGTCTTGTAGCCTCCAATTGATGTAAGCAAACAGTGGTTTGGAGACCATGGACACCTCATCAATAATAATAATTTCAGCATTTGACAGCGCTACTCTCAGTTCATCAAGACAATTTCCCAACCCCTGGTATGGTGGTTTAAGACTTCTTGGTAATTTCAAAATGGAATGTAAAGTTTTGCCTGAAATGTTAAAGGCTGCTGTGCCAGTGAAGGCTGAGAGTAGGACAGTAGGCATGGAAATATCAGTTTCCTCAGAAATCCTGGGAAGCCTCTGAAGTATCTTTGATGCCTCTAAATAGATACATTTAATGAGGTGTGATTTACCAGTACCAGCTCCACCAGTCACAAATAGAAAAAACTGTTCTGGATTTTCTCCGCACACACGTCTTACGCACCATTTACGTATTGTATAGAAAATGGATGCCTGACTTTGATTCAGATTCTGATACATCTGTTTCATCACAGCAGGGTTTGCAACAGGTCCTTCAAATGTTGCTGCTGTGGTACATTTCTTTTTGGGACTTTTACTGTATTCAGGAACATCATCTAATTCGTTCAGTTCCTCAGGGTTTATCTCCTCACGCTCTGAAATACACTCCAGTCTAATAAGCTCAGACTCTGGAGCAAGTGTCGCCCATGCATCCTCCATCGGTCCATTTTTTTCAAGCTCTTCAATGGCCTTTTCGACTGTTTTACTGTATTTTTCGTACGGTGCCCTATTTTTTTTGACAATTGAAAACACGGTCTGAACACAGTTACTTCCAGGAAGCTGTACAGTTCCACAAGCTAAGAAAGATTCGTATGATGGGAAATCTTTTGGTTTGAGCTGTGTAGGTGAGCGGTAGGGTAGGTATAGTTTTAGTACTGTGGCATAGAATTTCTCAGGAGAATTTTTCTGGGAAAATCGAGCATATCTAATGACAGCAGGTTTTCCTTGTGTTCGTTTTTGAATGGATCCAATACCATTTAGAAGGGACAGGACATTTCTGCTTTTTCTCTGCCTACCATAGACTACTCTATAAGTGGAAGCGAATTCTGCCATGCACATGTTTTCAAACTCTGGTGTGTCTGGCCTGTTTTGATATTTTTCTGTTATTCCTGACATCCAAACATTTTCTGATTCTGGACTTTTATCATTTAAGGACCTCAAAGGCAAACTCATTTTTAAGGCATTGTCATCAGTGGGTATGAATACAACAAGACGAGAACAGGATTTAAGTTTCAGACTGCATACACGGGCAACGGCTTCTTGAATACTGACCTCTCGATTTTTAGAATAGGCCTGCATAATCTGTTTCATTTCATCACGATCAGATATGTTAGCTTGTCTTGTGTCGGCAACAATTCTTTTAAGGTAATGACTCATCTCATGTTCACCTTTTGAAATGTATGATAAAATATACATTATACAAGAGTGTGGATTTAATATATACTGAATATCGATATTTGCATTCCATGCTCTTAACAAATGCTTGTTATAATTATTTACCCAGGCATCCTTTGGCTGTCGTTTCATCATTAGCGCACTAGAACTGTTTAGGAAACTTATACAACACTTGTATTCCTCATGACTTAATTTGCATTGTGCAAGTAGTTGGGATATGCTTGCAGATGAAGCCTCAGGTTTATGCAGTAAATCCCAAAGGGGTTTAAGTCTCCTTTTTGCTTTTTCAAGGGACATGACAGATGGATCACTGTCTGAATCAGCTGCTTGTTCTTCACTGGTCTGTGCTGGAACAGGTCTCGTTATATAAGTATGTTCTACTGGTGGCTTTGGAAATCCGAATCTACAATGTTTTTTTCCTTTCTTACATGACTTTGAATGTGTTTTGCTGTGAGTTTGTACTTCAGTTACAATTTTGTAAAGATCTGGGTCTGCATTAGGATCCGGTAGCTGACATGTTATATATCTATCCACGAACTCACACACTTTTTTATCGGGATCTTTCTCAAATTCAGGTGCATCTTTACACCAAGCCAAAAGATGTATATGTGGAGATCCTCTAGCTTGGTATTCCACTTGATAAAAGTAGTCAATGACCTCTCCAATAGGCTGTGCGGGTGACAAGAGTAGATGTCTTAGTAGTGCTTCTACTCTTTTTTCAAAAATACGCATAGTTGTTACAGGGTTACTATGTAAAACTTCACATTTTGAGGCCCAGTCCATCTCAGAAAAATTAACTTGCTCATTTTGCTGCGCCTTTATTATTTGAATGACTTCTGGCCATCTCATTTCTGCAGCACTAAATGTGCAGAAGAAAGTTGGAGTTCCCAACTGACGAAGCATAGCAAAAAGATCTCTCAAGGTTTTCTCCCAATAAGCTGGAGTGCCTCTCAATGGCTGCATAAATCTAGTTGCATCTTTATTCCTTACTAGTCTTTCAACTTCATTCTTATCTTTCAGCATTTGAACTGTGATTTTACGTCCATCTCTGGTCACAGGTTTTCCTTTCCGGAGCTGAATGGACATACTGGATGTTGCTAAATGCATTTCAGTGACAAACTGTGCAAAGAAAATATAATTTGAATCAATAGCAAAACGATTGTCGACAGAAAGGAGACGTACATTAAAGTACCTGCTCGGAGTCAAATTCCTAATTCTGTTCATTTGATCTAAGGTGTTAATACCAGTCGGGAACTGAACTGGAAAAGCCATAGCCTCTAGTTTTGGTACTCTAAAAAAACTCACTGGCTTTTTTCCTTCTGATGGTGCAACACAAAAGATACCCTCACCAAATGCTATAAGCTCTTGGGCAATATCAGATGGCTGTAAACAACTATCAAAGTAGCAAGCGCCATTCTGTTCATTAGTTTCTTGATCCGAAGCATGCAAGTCCTCCTGATCAATGTTTTCTTCTGAGGGTTCTGGGAGTTGGCTATTGGGTCTTGCTTCTTCGTTTACTGTAATGTTATCCCAATTGTCTGTTTCCATTAAATCAATTGCTTGTTGAATATCATCTCTAATTTCAGATATGTTTTCTATTATATCATCTTCATTTGTTAAGTCATGACATAGCTGATCAAAGTGACAGCTATCATGAATGATATCTATATTTTTGTATTCTGAATGTACTTCTTTCAGTTTAAGCAGTGCAGTTAGTATTTTGCACATATTTAACGTTTGGAATTGGTAGTGTCCTTTGTAATTAAGTCGTCTTTTTAGTTTTACTTTTAACAACTGAGACTGACTAATGGGTCTCGGTAAAGCATTGACTGTTGTCTCCACTTCTGATGGAACACACACAACAGAACCATGGATCGCTCTCTGTTGCCCTTTAGGGAGAGTGATTATTTTTGCAAATGGTATATATAGTGCTATTATGTGTCTTTCGAGTATGTTTAAGTCAGCAAGTTCAGCTGGAATTGGCGCCAGTTCTAACTTATTAAAAACTGCAATTGGAGGAACATTTCCTGTCATTAGGTTTTCGTGGCAGCTGTGGCAAATCCACTCTGTCATCCTTTCAGGTACTGCACATAGTTCTACATGTTGACAGCCATCACTACAAACATGAACATATTTCCCTGTAAGACAATGTGATACCATGGCTGTGTTTTTTTTATATTTCTCACGTTTACACACTTTCACCTGTTTGGGGAACAGGGCTCTGTGACAGCTTGTGCAGATGTGAGTTGGTCCACTCTGTATTTCCATATGAAAGGCGTCAATGGCTTGTTGCATTATAGCACTAACCCTGTCATCAGAATTTGATTTAACTGCTTTCATTTTTTGTCGAATTAGTTGAAGTTTAGACTGCTTATATTTTTGTTGTATCCTGAAAGCACATAACATTTTATGAAACATTCTGAAATAAGTTTCATTTTTGTATTTTTCTACAAAACGTTGCTTCCTATTCTGTTTGTTTTGAAGGTCTGATGCATACTGTCGCATGTAGTTTTTCCGTTTTCTTTGAAATTCAGGGTAATTGAGATAACGTTTCTTCATGTATGCTATCCGTTTAAATCTGTAGTCTGCATCACAGGCATAACGTACATTTACATATGATTTTTGGCTCAGTCTGTAATCTAGATCATGGGCATAACGTGCATTTACATATGATTTTTTCCTCAGTCTGTACTCTGGATCATGGGCATAACGTACATTTACATATGATTTTTTCCTCAGTCTGTAATCTGGATCATGGGCATAACGTACATTTACATATGATTTTTGCCTCAGTCTGTACTCTGGATCATGGGCATAATGTACATTTACATATGATTTTTTCCTCAGTCTGTAATCTGGATCATGGGCATAACGTACATTTGCATATGATTTTGCCTCAATTTGTACTCTGCATTCATAGAATAATGCAACTTGACATATAATTGTTGCCTCATCCTGTAGTGCGCATCACGGGAATATCGATCTGTAATAAATGCTTTTTGTTTCATTCTAAAATGAGAATAATTTAAATACTTGTCTTTTTGGTTCTTTAACATGTTTGTCTTATTTTTTTCATAATAAATATGTTTTCTCAATTTGATGACCTCTTTATGGTACATTTTCTTTTGTTTATTTGCTATTACTATTCTGCGTCTTCTATTTTTGTTACGCTTTAGCATGTTTAATGTGTTTAAATTTGAAGTACCACATTCGTCGACTGGTGCATTCTTTTTGCTCACTGCAGATTGTATATTAGAAGAACTGTTTGCCTGCTGACTGTCCATTGTACAAATAAACATAACTGGCATAAACTCATAAATGCAGTCATCAGGTGTTGGTAGCAATGCATGAAATAAAAGCAGTCTTTCAATCATGTCATTCAGATATTCAAAAGTCACCATTACAGCAGTACCTGTGTCAGAGAACAATCCTTCAGGAGACCTACAGTGAGGATCGAAAAAACCAAAGTGGCCTAAACTATTGCAGAACACAGCAATAGTCAGACTGCTCATTGTGAGTAGTGCATATTTTATATCTGAAGACAGACACTGTAATCTTTCAGAAAGTTCCAAAAAGTCTGGCGCACCATCAGGTCCCCGCTTCCTTAAATATCCATACTGTGAGGGAAATTTAATAACACTGTATGTATGCATATTGTACACAACAGTGTCTGGAAGCTCATCATGAGCTAAAAAGTCATGCACAAACTTGCCATCAGTAATTAGCTTGTGCTTTGTGCTTGTATACAACAAGTCACCCTCTTTCAAAATATAATCAAGATCATTACTTGATAACTTTGAGTTCTCATTAAGGGCAATGAGAAAAATTAGGGAATTACATGTGCACTGTTTGTTTCTGGAAAATTCTGTATACCTGTAATCGCCCTGACTATGAGACGCTTGTACAGAAGTAACGCTTTTGACCTGTTCTTTTTGTAATTCAGCAGCATCACACACAATTTCTAACTGCTTCTTCTCTTCTATGCTATGACCAAGTGGCAGCTTACCAGACTTTTCACAAGCAGAAATATTGATTCTTTGCAAGCGTTTTTTTTGAGCTTCAGATCGTTTCCCTTTGCGTGGCATTCTGTACAGTAATAATGATAATGCATCCCTTTAGCAACATGTTTTCAGAAACAAAATGCTGTCAAATAACAGACATAAGGTTTACACTCTTCAATGATTGTGCAATCATTGTTCATTAGATCGGGGACATATTGTTCCATTTGTACATTTTGTACATGGCCACAAACCTGGCATTGAACGATTTATCTCCAAAAGTTGTTAGTCATGCATAGACTGCAGGACAACACACGATTTTCAGTGAAAAATTGTTCAGTGCCAGGTTTGTGGCCATGTACAAATTGAACAATATGTACAAGATTTCACTGCAATCATAGCTCTGAATTAATAATTATTTAATCATTATAATGATAGCACAATTATTTAGGCATGTAAGCCCAGCCTACAGATGGGTTTAGACACTATGATATTAGGCTATGTTCACACTTGTCGGATTACAGACTGATTCTTCCGTCGGATTGGGCGCTGAAATTCTGCCGATAAATCCGATCCACTGCTTTTGGCATCGGATTTACCGGCGGAATTTAGGAGCGGGTTTTTTTACAATGCATTGCCCCCATCGGAGCTCCGACATGGATCCGACGAGAACAACAACATGCAGCGGAGTGAAAAATCCGGACGAATCCGGTCAGAAAATTCCCCTAGCAAGTGTGCACAGGGATTTGACTGTTTTACATTGCTGCCTATGGGTTAATTCAGATTAAGCCTACGGAACTGAAAAATCCTACTGAAAATTCTGACAGAAGAATCAGTCTGTAATCCGACAAGTGTGAACATGACCTTAGACAAATCCATCACTAGCTATAGTGGCTGTTGTGACTACACAACCAATAGTTCAGTTTTAGCGCTGCGACAATCACTAGCAGCCAAATAAGACCTAGCACACACTGTCTGACATGAGATCCAACATCCAAAGTCAGATCCAATGTCAGATGCTACTGATGGCATCTAATTGTACCCTATCCAATTTTGATGTTGGAGCCATTGATTCCTATGGATCAACATTCAATCTCACATTAAAGTCCGACAGGTCTGATCTTTAAAAATCAGATCAGACTGTCAGATAGTTGAATTGGATGCTAATTTAGGGCTGTCCCACACGTCCAGATAATTCCGGTACCGGAATAAATCGTTACCGGAGTTATCCGTGTCCGTGTGCCTGGGAACTCACGTAGGCCATACGTGCGGCACACGTGTGCTGCCCGTATGGCGAGTGGGTACCACACGGAACGTGTGGTACCCACGCGTGTGGTACCCTGCATCGTGCTGAAGCCGCGATTCATATGTTCCCTGCAGCAGCGTTTGCTGCAGAGAAAATATGAATAATAGTGTTTAAAATAAAGATCTATGTGTCTGCCGCCCCCCCACCCCCTGTGCGCCCCCCCCCCGCTGTTCAGAAAATACTCACCCACTCCCTCGTTGGCTGTCGCTCCTTCCTGGTCTGGCCCCATCTTCTCCTGTATGCGGTCACGTGGGGCTGATCATTTACAGTCATGAATATGTGGCTCCACCTCCCATAGGGGCGGAGCCGACTATTCATGATTGTAAATGAGTGGCCCCACGTGACCGCATACAGTAGAAGGCGCGGGGCAGAGAGGAAGGAGTGACAGCCAACGTGGGAGCGGGTGAGTATTTTCTGAACAGCGGGGGGGGCGCACAGGGGGTGGGAGGGCGGCGGACACATAGATCTTTATTTTGAACACTATTATTCATATTTTCTCTGCAGCAAACGCTGCTGCAGGGAACATATGAATCGCGGCTTCAGCACCATGTGGGGGGACAGCGCTTACTGTAGCACTGTCTCCTGCACGCACACGGACCCCAGACGGAGAATGTCCGTATGAGGTCCGTGTTTTACACGGACCCATTGACTTTAATGGGTCCGTGTAATACGTGCGCTCCCACGAACACTGACATGTCTCCGTGTTTGGCACACGGAGACACGGTCCGCAAAAAATCAATGACATCTGAACAGATGCATTGATTTTTATGAGTCTACGTGTGTCAGTGTCTCCGGTACGTGAGGAAACTGTCACCTCACGTACCAGAGCCACTGACGTGTGAAACTGGCCTTAGTAAGCAATGGACCCATAGAGCTCAATAGGATCTGACATTGGATGTCCAATCTCAAATAGGACAGTGTATCCTACTTCTAATAGTCGTTCACTAAAACATTTGCGTCAGTGAAAATTTGCCTCATTGGCTACACTACAAATTCATTGCAACAGTTGTGCAAATATCACTGAAAAGCAGACTGCAAATGACCTATGACTTTTGAGCAATTAATTGCGCACTGCCAGATATGTGGCTGTGTACAAAAGGAAAGATATTATATTGTATCTGCACAAATTTGCTTCCGTCAACAACCAGACATACAATGATTGTATCGTGTAAACACACTCAAAGGAGAGCTTTACACAATGTATTGCTCATGATATTGTGCAGGTGATCGCTAGTGCCAGCTGTATGTGGCCGATATTTTTCCATTTGAATGCAGCCACAAACCTGACAGAGCAATCCATCACTAATTGATTGCAGATGCTCAGCAGATTTTAGATCGCAGTAACTTTCATTATCTCAAATGGAGTGAATTGTATTGGAATGTAATAGAATTGATTTTGCATTGCAGCAGTTGAAACGACCAACCAGACAAGCTGTTTTTAACGCTAGTGATCATCTCTAAGATTGAATGCAACAAACGTTGGGTCATGCAATCACACTAGCGACAATTACTAGCAATCACTACCAAATATATTATAGTGTGTAAAGCTCCCCTAAGAGTGAACCCCCATGGGCTTGTATGATAGTCATGCGGCACTGTTGTAACATCACACGACCTTGTCGCTTGACTATTATATTACATTGTTCTACTGTGCTGCGATACCCACAGCAGAATAACACATTAGCACTTTTTTTACTTGCCGCCATTGTGGCAAGAAAAACATCCATCTGTTTAAGCCCATTAAAAACTATGAGCTGCAACTGCTAGGAAGATTTTATCACACAACAGTTATGCGAAAGTCTTGCCCGTGTGTTTTAGTCCTATGGCTACATTTACATCTACATTATTGCATAGTTCAGTAAAACGCATTGTAACATCGTGCACTAAGTGGAGGTTTACACATGAGAATATCACTGTGAATGATCCCTGGCAGCCACAAACAGTCAAGGCTGCTAATCAGAGAGAGAAATCATAGTTTGTGATTCCACTACACCCACGGCAATAAAAATACATTGCTCAGGTCTAGTGATATTACTAGAGCTGCTTTCAAATGGCACTATCAATTAGCTATAGTGAACATCAGAATGGACCACAATCTGCTACACATCAAGCAATTAATTCATAACTGGATGCCAGAATTGCAGCCCACTTCTAATATAGTGATATTGTTCGTTAGATCGCTGGTGCCAGCCTCTAACAAACAATATTTCTAGAGATATCTGTGCATGTGACCCCCCATAACACTAAAAAGAGGAACCATAGACTAAAATAATGTTAATCTGCTAGCACTTTTTATAAACAAGGATAAAAATACTGCATACATGAGTTGTCTTTCCACTTATAAAAAGCACAAGCAAATTAACGCAATTTTAGTACATGGTCTCCTCTTGTCAGTGTTAGGGGAGGTTTACACAATGAACATCAGTATCAATGATATTGGCTGGCATCAGCCATCTAACAAGCAATATTACTAGCTTTGAATGCAGCCACAAACTGGGTACTGAGCAATAAATCATACTTAACTGCTTATGCCTGGGAGATGGCAAGTCATTCACCTGTCACTAGCGACAGGCAAATACTGCATTTAAATGCAATTCTAGCAATACTGCTAAAACCACAGCAATGTATTTATATTGCCATATTTTAGAAGAATTGCAACCATGGCTAATTGTTCAATAAGTTGCTATGATTACTAGTGAGTATCACTGGGTCTAACCAAAGCGACCAACATACCAGCATATAGCCATGAGCGATGCTTGTCAACAATCGCTTATAGCAACATCACAGTATTAGACCCCCTTTAGTAATAGTTTCTATGTGTGTTACCAATTCATCTTGCTGCTGAAAAGCAGAGTAGGGTGGATCTGTCAAAATGTAGATGTCAATGAACCCTGAGGACCCATTTATACACTTCAATGATTGTTTATTGATGGTTCATCACATCAGTGCTTGCTGTTAAATTGGGGACATATTCCATTTGCACATGGCCACAAATCTGGCCTTGATTGTCCACAATTTCACTGCAACCACAGATCTGCCGAACAATTGATGAACAATGATTGAAGAGTGTAAAGGGGTTCTCATACTGATCTGTTTTTTGGAGCAACTAAACTAAAAGACAGATGTATAGCGGCTAAAAAACACGGGCAAGTGTTTGCCAGAAATCTTGCACCAGAGAATCATGGCAAAAGTCTGAATGCATTGTTTTCAACAGTAAGAATCACCTCAGAATAGCAAATATAAATAGCATTTTTGTGCAACAGGGTTGTGTGATGCCACACTATATAGTCACGCAATAATTGTGCTCGTACATATGTTTTAGCATGTAACAAAATCATTTTTCTGCTATTGATTTCAATGAAGCTTGAAAAAACGGAATGGCTTCAGTTTGCTTTAGATCCATTTTGTTTTAGCTTTATACACTTAAACATCTCTGCTGCAGCCTGTGCTGTTGTGTTACTCAAAAACTGAAATAAAAATGGATCTGAAGCAAACAGATGTTTTTTTTTTTTGGTGCAGCCAAATGAAAAAAAAACTGATCAGCATAACTGAAAAAAATGAATGTGTGAACACAACCTAATAGATAAATTCTGTCTGAAAAATCCTGTCAAAGTAAGGGCAAAGACACACGGGTGAATATTCCCATCTAAATTTGGACAGGGATATCCACCCTGGATGCCTGGTCTGCAGAACTGAACTCTGCAGCTCAGGTGAGCCCCAGAGCACAGCCCGGCCTGAACACGGCACTCAGGGACTGAACTCTGAGCACCCGACAATTGCTCAGTGCTCAGAGTTCAGTCTCTGAGTGCCATGGTCGGTCTGGCCTGTACTCGGAGGCTCACCTGAGCCTCAGAGTTCTGCACTGCTTACTCGCGGCCAGAGCTTCACACACGCCCAAAAAAAGCATCTGAATTCAGATGCTTTTTTTGGCCGTGTGTTTTAGCCCTAAATGCTGACTTCTACTGTTCTGACTCCCTTTCTCTACAAGTTACTCCATCCATGAATTGAAGAAAATGGAGAAAAATTGATTCGTTTTTTGTTCTCATTGAAGGCAATGGGAAATTATATGATTCATTTTATATTCATTTGTATTCTTTTCAGTTTTTTTAAACAGAAACAAAAGGGTTGCAACCTTTGCTTTTGTATTTTTAAAAACGGAAAGCATACCACAGAGGCCAAATGAATCCATTCCATTCCCACTATCAAAAAGAACAAAAATTAATACATTTTTCTCCTCTTGCCTTTCGTTCAGTTGTTTCTATGACAGAGCAGGTGACCAAAAACCTGTAACAATACTGAAAATGTAGCTTAATAGAAAAATCCTCTAAAATAACAGAGTAAGGGCCCTGTCACACTGGCAGATAACCTCTGCAATTGTGATTCTGCGACATATGTATACAATGTCATATCCCGCTGTCACATGTAGCGATAGCGCGGTCACAGCAGGATTCCTAGGAGCAAAGAAAGGGCTGAACTTTCACCTTATACAAAGAAGAGCAGGGGCCCACCATGTACAGTATTTCACACAGTATGAAGTCAGAGTTACAAGCCTGCTACATCACAGATTGTCAAATCGTTATGACAAATCTCGTACTGTGTGATGGGGCCTTAAGAGCCTATTCACACAAGTGCTTTTTCTGGCTGCGATTATCACCACCGAAAATTCATAGTAGGACTGCGCCCTAATTATTTCAATGGGGCCAGCAAAAAGACCAGTGGTAATTGCTGATTATACAGTAGGTCACTGACCTATAATGGTAATGGTGGAGAAAATCAAAATGATAATTACCAGCAGCACTGGGCAAAAGTGGCCATGTGCATGAAGCCTAAGACCTTATTCACTCAGGCGATTTTCCCTAGCAATTATTGCTAGCGATTTTTCTAGTGAACAATCACTTTGAACAGAGACTATATTTTTACTATGGTGTCCTATGACAGGAAAGCACTGCCCTAAATTTTTAAATTTTAAATTGCTAGCAATTATTCTACCATAGGAGCCCATAGAAAAAAAATCACCTCTGTTCAAAGCAATTTTGCTAGCACTAATTTCCTGTGTGAATAAGACCTAATCTAAAAATTCTATAAAACAGATGGTGGGTCAGAAATGGATCTGTCACCATAGGTTAACAGAAAAAACCCCAAAAAGAATGCACCAGACAATAACAAAAGCCAGTAAGTAAATGTATCATCTCCAATATATTAATTACATAAAATGTCTCTAACCTGTTCACTGTAATATGCTAATTGAATTGATGATGATGTGTTCGGTTACACAGGCTGTAGCAAAGTTGAAGGTAAAAATGCTCCCGTTCAGCTTTTTCTGTGATAGGAAACCTATAACAGTAGTGGGAATATAGCAAAATAGAAAAATCCTCTCAGAACAATCCTACCAAATAACAGAGTAATGGAAAAATCCTGTCATAAAACAACTGGCAACTCCAAAATGTGTCTGTCCCATAAGTTACCAACAAATGTTAAAAAAAATGCACCAGACAATAACAAGAGCCAATAAGTAAATGTATGATCCCTAATATATTAATTACATATAATTTTTCTAACCTGTTCAGTGTAATATGACAATTGAATAGATGTTGAAGTGCTCTCTCACACAGGCTGAGGTAAAGTGAAAGTAAAAATCCTAGGTTGCATCACAGCAATCAACTTCAGCTGACCACACAGCTGATTGACAAAAAAATAAGCATATTATCAATTTTTTGTGTAATTTAAGTTTTCTGTTTGAAGATGTGCCTTCAGCTCGAATCCATAACTATTAGAAAGCCAAAACATACACAATAGGCTTTTCCCCCTCAATTAGATACAGTAGAACTGAGAGCAAGGAATTATCAAAATAGTGTTTTTTTCAAAGCACTATAATAAATTAGCAGCGTTCAGATTACAAGATAGTGCTTTTCAAAGCACTATAATAACTAGACAATTACCTCACGGTACTAGCAGCTCTGAGGCGTTTTCCTCTCCCAGAGCGTTACCTCACAATATGGCCCACTCTGAGGCATTTGCCTCATCCAAAGATCTACTGTACATAACATAACATAACCAGTTATGAGGTGCTCACCTCTCCCAGAGGTTTACTTCACGATTCTCAAAAATCCTATGGACAAGTAGACAACTCAGGGCGTGAGATATTCTGAAGTGTTCGCATCACTCAGTATTTTACCTCAGGTTTTGAGATATTCTGAGGTGTTTGCATTACTCAGGTGCTGATTTGGTGGGTGGGGCCACTCTGGAACCGATTTGGTGGGTGGGGCCACTCTGGAACCGATTTGGTGGGTGGGGCCACTCTGGGTCCGATTTGGTGGGTGGGGCCACTCTGGAACCGATTTGGTGGGTGGGGCCACTCTGGGTCCGATTTGGTGGGTGGGGCCACTCTGGAACCGATTTGGTGGGTGGGGCCACTCTGGGTCCGATTTGGCGGGCGGCGCCACTCCGGGTCCGATTTGGCGGGCGGCGCCACTCCGGGTCCGATTTGGCGGGCGGCGCCACTCCGGGTCCGATTTGGCGGGCGGCGCCACTCCGGGTCCGATTTGGCGGGCGGCGCCACTCCGGGTCCGATTTGGCGGGCGGCGCCACTCCGGGTCCGATTTGGCGGGCGGCGCCACTCCGGGTCCGATTTAGCGGGCGGCGCCACTCCGGGTCCGATTTGGCGGGCGGCGCCACTCCAAGTGCGATTTGGCGGGCGGCGCCACTCCGGGTCCGATTTGGCGGGCGGCGCCACTCCGGGTCCGATTTGGCGGGCGGTGCCACTCCGGGTCCGATTTGGTGGGCGGCGCCACTCCGGGTCCGATTTGGCGGGCGGCGCCACCCCGGGTCCGATTTGGCGGGCGGCGCCACCCCGGGTCCGATTTGGCGGGCGGCGCCACCCCGGGTCCGATTTGGTGGGCGGCGTCATTCCGGGTCCGATTTGGCGGGCGGCGCCACTCCGGGTCCGATTTGGCGGGCGGAGTTACTCCGGGTCCGATTTGGCGGGCGGCGCCACTTCGGGTCCGATTTGGTGGGCGGGCCACTCCGGGTCCGATTTGGCGGGCGGCGCCACTCCGGGTCCGATTTGGCGGGCGGCGCCACTCCGGGTCCGATTTGGCAGGCGGCGCCACTCCGGGTCCGATTTGGCGGGCGGCGCCACTCCGGGTCCGATTTGGCGGGCGGCGCCACTCCGGGTCCGATTTGGCGGGCGGCGCCACTCCGGGTCCGATTTGGCGGGCTGCGCCACTCCGGGTCCGATTTGGCGGGCGGCGCCACTCCGGGTCCGATTTGGCGGGCGGCGCCACTCCGGGTCCGATTTGGCGGGCGGCGCCACCCCGGGTCCGATTTGGCGGGCGGCGCCACCCCGGGTCCGATTTGGCGGGCGGTGCCACCCCGGGTCCGATTTGGCGGGCGGCGCCACCCCGGGTCCGATTTGGCAGGCGGCGCCACCCCGGGTCCGATTTGGCGGGCGGCGTCACTCCGGGTCCGATTTGGCGGGCGGCGCCACTCCGGGTCCGATTTGGCGGGCGGAGTTACTCCGGGTCCGATTTGGCGGGCGGCGCCACTCCGGGTCCGATTTGGTGGGCGGGCCACTCCGGGTCCGATTTGGCGGGCGGCGCCACTCAGGGTCCGATTTGGCGGGCGGCGCCACTCCGGGTCCGATTTGGCGGGCGGCGCCACTCCGGGTCCGATTTGGCGGGCGGCGCCACTCCGGGTCCGATTTGGCGGGCGGCGCCACTCCGGGTCCGATTTGGCGGGCGGCGCCACTCCGGGTCCGATTTGGCGGGCGGCGCCACTCCGGGTCCGATTTGGCGGGCGGCGCCACTCCGGGTCCGATTTGGCGGGCGGAGTCACTCCGGGTCTGATTTGGCGGGCGGAGTCACTCCGGGTCCGATTTGGCGGGCGGCGCCACTCCGGGTCCGATTTGGTGGGCGAGGCCACTCTGGGTCCGATTTGTTGGGCGAGGCCACTCGGGGTCCAATTTGGTGGGCTGCGCACCTCGGGATCCGATTGGTGGGTGGGTCACTTTAAGAGTTGATATTATCTGGCAAAACTGTCATGGTAGAGTTCGTAGGCGTTGGCATAGTAACTGAGTCTGACTGCGCATATCAATGAGCCAATCAGCCAGGTGGCAGTTGGCAGTTATTTTTAGAAATTGCCTCAGAAATCAGGCCCATTATAAACGTATGGTAAAATTTCCGTATTGAAATGCATTGAAACACTTTTTTCAAACGCAAATTGCGCCAAAACTACAAATCCGATCGACACGAAAAATACTTAGCACACCTCTTGGGGACGCTGGCTTCGAAATGACACCTCACTGGAGTCTGTGAGTGAAGCGGTTCGGGCCGCATTACGTGCGGACTGAATAATAAGAATAAGAAGAAGTTTACCACGGTGGAATAACAGTATAGTGCTTTGTTCCAAAGCACTATAACTAGATGGGTATTTCCTGAAGGAACTACAGATAGTGCTTTGGAATGGTGCCCGGGCTGCTCCTGCAAGACTTTCACACTTGGGTGCCCCTCAGGCGCTGGTTTGGTAGTTGTAGCCCCTCATTTGGTGGGCCGGGTCACTCTGGGTCCGATTTGGTGGGCTGGGTCACTCTGGGTCCGATTTGGTGGGCTGGGTCACTCTGGGTCCGATTTGGTGGGCCGGGTCACTCTGGGTCCGATTTGGTGGGCCGGGTCACTCTGGGTCCGATTTGGTGGCCCGGGTCACTCGGGGTCCGATTTGGTGGCCCGGGTCACTCTGGGTCCGATTTGGTGGCCCAGGTCACTCTGGGTCCGATTTGGTGGCCCGGGTCACTCTGGGTCCGATTTGGTGGCCCGGGCCACTCTGGGTCCGATTTGGCGGGCGGCGCCACTCTGGGTCCGATTTGGCGGGCGGCGCCACTCTGGGTCCGATTTGGCCGGCGGCGCCACTCTGGGTCCGATTTGGCGGGCGGCGCCACTCTGGGTCCGATTTGGCGGGCGGCGCCACTCTGGGTCCGATTTGGCAGGCGGCGCCACTCTGGGTCCGATTTGGCGGGCGGGGCAATAATTATAATATGACTACAGATAGTGCTTTGGAATTGTGCTGTGCTGTCACTTTAAGAGCTGATATTATCTGACAACACTTGTGTGCTGGACTCATGTAGAGTTCATAGGCGTTGGCATAGTAACTGGGTCTGACTGCGCTGTATGCTGCGGGGCTCCGCGCTGTATGCTGCGGGGCTCCGCGCTGTATGCTGCGAGGCTCCGCGCTGTATGCTGCGGGGCTCTGCGCTGTATGCTGCGCCGCTCTGCGCTGTATGCTGCGGGGCTCTGCGCTGTATGCTGCGCGGCTCTGCGCTGTATGCTGCGGGGCTCTGCGCTGTATGCTGCGCGGCTCTGCGCTGTATACTGCGGGGCTCTGCGCTGTATACTGCGGGGCTCTGCGCTGTATACTGCGGGGCTCTGCGCTGTATACTGCGGGGCTCTGCGCTGTATGCTCCGGGGCTCTGCGCTGTATGCTGCGCGGCTCTGCACTGTATGCTGCGGGGCTCTGCGCTGTATGCTGCGGGGCTCTGCGCTGTATGCTGCGGGGCTCCGCGCTGTATGCTGCGGGGCTCCGCGCTGTATGCTGCGGGGCTCAGCGCTGTATGCTGCGCGGCTTCGCGCTGTATGCTGCGCGACTCCGCGCTGTATAATGCGCGGCTCTGCGCTGTATACTGCGGGGCTCTGCGCTGTATACTGCGCGGCTCTGCGCTGTATACTGCGGGGCTCTGCGCTGTATGCTCCGGGGCTCTCCGCTGTATACTGTAATAATAATAAGACTACAGATAGTGCTTTGGAATTCTGCTGTACTATCACTTTAAGAGCTGATATTATCTGACAAAACTGTGACCTGGTGGAGTTGGTAGGCATTGGCATATTAACTGTGTCTGACTGCGCATATCAATGAGCTATTCAGCCAGGTGGCATTTGGCAGTTAAGTTATTTTTAGAAATTGCCTCAGAAACCAGCCCATTTTAAACGTATAGGAAAATTTCCCTATTGAAATGCATTGAAACAATGCTTTCCAATGAGGGGGAAACAATTTTCAAATGCAAATTGCACCAAAACTACAAATCCGATCGACATGAAAATAACTTAGCACACCTCTCGTGGACGCTGGCTTCGAAATGACACCTCACTGGAGTCTGTGTGTTTTACGGTTTGGGCCGCATTAATTGCGGAAAAAAGCCTAATAATAATAAGAATAAGAAGAAGAACTAGATGGGTATTTCCTGAAGGAACTACAGATAGTGCTTTGGAATGGTGCCCGGGCTGCTCCTGCAAGACTTTCACACTTGGGTGCCCCTCAGGCGCTGGTTTGGTAGTTGTAGCCCCTCATTTGGTGGGCCGGGTCACTCTGGGTCCGATTTGGTGGGCCGGGTCACTCTGGGTCCGATTTGGTGGCCCGGGTCACTCTGGGTCCGATTTGGTGGGCCGGGTCACTCTGGGTCCGATTTGGTGGGCCGGGTCACTCTGGGTCCGATTTGGTGGCCCGGGTCACTCTGGGTCCGATTTGGTGGCCCGGGTCACTCTGGGTCCGATTTGGTGGCCCGGGTCACTCTGGGTCCGATTTGGTGGCCCGGGTCACTCTGGGTCCGATTTGGTGGCCCGGGCCACTCTGGGTCTGATTTGGCGGGCGGCGCCACTTTGGGTCCGATTTGGCGAGCGGCGCCACTCTGGGTCCGATTTGGTGGCCCGGGTCACTCTGGGTCCGATTTGGTGGCCCGGGTCACTCTGGGTCCGATTTGGTGGCCCGGGTCACTCTGGGTCCGATTTGGTGGCCCGGGTCACTCTGGGTCCGACTTGGTGGCCCGGGTCACTCTGGGTCCGATTTGGTGGCCCGGGTCACTCTGGGTCCGATTTGGTGGCCCCGGTCACTCTGGGTCCGATTTGGTGGGCCGGGTCACTCTGGGTCCGATTTGGTGGCCCGGGCCACTCTGGGTCCGATTTGGTGGGCCGGGTCACTCTGGGTCCGATTTGGTGGCCCGGGTCACTCTGGGTCCGATTTGGTGGCCCGGGTCACTCTGGGTCCGATTTGGTGGCCCGGGTCCCTCTGGGTCCAACTTGGTGGCCCGGGTCACTCTGGGTCCGATTTGGTGGCCCGGGTCACTCTGGGTCCGATTTGGTGGCCCGGGTCACTCTGGGTCCGATTTGGTGGCCCGGGTCACTCTGGGTCCGATTTGGTGGCCCAGGTCACTCTGGGTCCGATTTGGTGGCCCCGGTCACTCTTGGGTCCGATTTGGTGGCCCGGGCCACTCTGGGTCCGATTTGGTGGCCCGGGTCACTCTGGGTCCGATTTGGTGGCCCGGGTCACTCTGGGTCCGATTTGGTGGCCCGGGTCACTCTGGGTCCGATTTGGTGGCCCGGGTCACTCTGGGTCCGATTTGGTGGCCCGGGTCACTCTGGGTCCGATTTGGTGGGCCGGGTCACTCTGGGTCCGATTTGGTGGCCCGGGTCACTCTGGGTCCGATTTGGTGGCCCGGGTCACTCTGGGTCCGATTTGGTGGCCCGGGTCACTCTGGGTCCGATTTGGTGGCCCGGGTCACTCTGGGTCCGATTTGGTGGGAGCTGTATACTGCGCGGCTCTGCGCTGTATACTGCGCGGCTCTGCGCTGTATACTGCGCGGCTCTGCGCTGTATACTGCGCGGCTCTGCGCTGTATGCTGCGCGGCTCTGCGCTGTATGCTGCGCGGCTCTGCGCTGTATGCTGCGCGGCTCTGCGCTGTATGCTGCGGGGCTCTGCGCTGTATGCTGCGGGGCTCTGCGCTGTATGCTGCGGGGCTCTGCGCTGTATGCTGCGGGGCTCTGCGCTGTATGCTGCGGGGAAACAGAAAACAGAAACACAAGCAGCCATATGGTCCCATAAAATACATGCTTTATTGAGTACAAAAGATATAAAATCACCAAACAAGAACAGGTGGACAGAGGGGAAATCACAGTACGCACCAATGTTGCTCCTGACGAAGGAGCGGTGCACTCCGAAACGCGCGTTGGGGTCAGGCCTGTCGGTTCGTTCCCTGGACCACCTTTGTTTGCTGTAAGTACATCGCTGCACTGTGCTTAGATGTTAGTGTTTCCTACGTGAGGGCACTTGCCCTATATATATTGCATATATTGCTATCTCCCATATTGGAAAGCTTCCTTCTAGCATATTGCTAGTTCAGCATTGTGGTTCATGGACCGTCCTCAGGCCTGTTTTTTGTCATTAACATTGGTGCGTACTGTGATTTCCCCTCTGTCCACCTGTTCTTGTTTGGTGATTTTATATCTTTTGTACTCAATAAAGCATGTATTTTATGGGACCATATGGCTGCTTGTGTTTCTGTTTTCTGTTTTCCTATATTGATTGGCAGCTGGTCCCCATTATCCATATAAAGCATATATTTATCTATAGAATGTGTTGTGATATTGTAAGACTTTTCTAAATATGCTGGCTTTAATATCTTTATGTATGCTGCGGGGCTCTGCTCTGTATGCTGCGGGGCTCTGCTCTGTATGCTGTGGGGCTCTGCGCTGTATGCTGCGCGGCTCTGCGCTGTATGCTGCGCGGCTCTGCGCTGTATGCTGCGCGGCTCCGCGCTGTATGCTGCGCGGCTCCGCGCTGTATACTGCGCGGCTCTGCGATGTATGCTGCGGGGCTCTGCGCTGTATACTGCGCGGCTCTGCGTTGTATACTGCGCGGCTCTGCGCTATATAATGCGGAGCTCTGCGCTGTATACTGCGGGGCTCTGCGCTATATGCTGCGGGGCTCTGCGCTGTATACTGTAATAATAATAAGACTACAGATAGTCCTTTGGAATTGTGCTGTGCTGTCACTTTAAGAGCTGATATTATCTGACAAAACTGTGACCTGGTGGAGTTGATAGGCGTTGGCATAGTAACTGTGTCTGACTGCGCATATCAATGAGCTAATCAGCCAGGTGGCATTTGGCAGTTAAGTTATTTTTAGAAATTGCCTCAGAAACCAGCCCATTTTAAACGTATAGCAAAATTTCCCTATTGAAATGCATTGAAACAATGCTTTCCAATGAGGGGGAAACAATTTTCAAATGCAAATTGCGCCAAAACTACAAATCCGATCGACATGAAAATAACTTAGCACACCTCTCGTGGACGCTGGCTTCGAAATGACACCTCACTGGAGTCTGTGCGTTCAGCGGTTCGGGCCGCATTAAGTGCGAAAAAAAGCCTAATAATAATAATAACTAGATGGGTATTTCCTGAAGGAACTACAGATAGTGCTTTGGAATGGTGCCCGGGCTGCCCCTGCAAGACTTTCACACTTGGGTGCCCCTCAGGCGGTCCGATTTGGTGGGTTGGGTCAATCTGGGTCTGATTTTGTGGGCGGGGTAAATCTAGGTCCGATTCGGTGGGCGGGGTCACTTTTGGTCCGATTCTGTGGGCGCGGCCACTCTGGGTCCGATTCGGTGGGCGGAGCCACTCTGGGTCCGATTTGGTGGGCGGGGCACCTTAGGGACCAATTTGGTGGGTGGGGTCACTCGGTCCGATTTGGTGGGCTGGGCACCTCAGGGTCTGATTTGGTGGGCTGGGCACCTCAGGGTCCGATTTGGTGGGTGGGGTCACTCTGGGTCCGATTTGGTGGGCGGGGTCACTCTGGGCCCGATTTGGTGGAAGGGGTCACTCTGGGTCCGATTTGGTGGAAGGGGTCACTCTGGGTCTGATTTGGTGGAAGGGGTCACTCTGGGTCCGATTTGGTGGGCGGAGCCACTCTGGGTCCGATTTGGTGGGCGGGGTCACTCTGGGTCTGATTTAGGGGGCGGGGTCACTCTGGGTCCGATTTGGTGGGCCGGGCCCCTCGGGGTCCGATTTGGTGGGCCGGGCCTCTCGGGTTCCGAATTGGTGAGCGGGGTAATCTACTATCTAATTATCTAAGGGCACTTCCGTCTTTCTGTCTCACAACACCGCTACGTCATCATCTCGTGAGACCGCAATGCACTCTTGGGACCGGAGCGCGCAACAAGCATCGGGTACCGGCCACTCCAGGTGCAACAAGCATCGTGTACCGGCCGCTCTAGGAGGTGCAACAACCATCAGATACCGGCCGCTCCAGGAGGTGAGTATGTAACTTTTTTATTTTAATTCTTTTTTTTTTTAACAGGGATATGCAGTATACTATGTGACTGGACAATATACTACGTGACTGGGCAGTATAACTACGTGGCTCTGCGCTGTATACTGCGTGGCTCTGTGCTGTATACTGCGTGGCTCTGCGCTGTATACTACGCGGCTCTGCGCTGTATACTGCGTGGCTCTGCGCTGTGTACTGCGCGGCTCTGCGCTGTGTACTGCACGGCTCTGCGCTGTGTACTGCGCGGCTCTGCACTGTGTACTGCGCGTTCTGCGCTGTATACTGCGCAGCTCTGCGCAGCTCTGCGCTTTGTACTGCGCGGCTCTGTGCTATATACTGCGTGGCTCTTCGCTGTATACTACGCGGCTCTGCGCTGTGTACTGCGCGGCTCCGCGCTGTGTACTGCGCGTGTCCGTGCTGTGTACTGCGCGTGTCTGCGCTGTATACTGCGGGGCTCTGCACTGTATACTGCGGGGCTCTGCGCTGTATACTACGCGGCTCAGCGCTGTATACTGCGCGGCTCTGCGCTGCATACTGCGTGGCTCTACGCTGCGTACTGCGCGGCTCTGCGCTGTATACTGGGTGGCTCTGCGCTGTGTACTGCGCGGCTCTGTGCTGTGTACTGTGCGGCTCTGCACTGTGTACTGCGCGGCTCTGCACTGTGTACTGCGCGGCTCTGCGCTGTGTACTGCGCGGCTCTGCGCTGTGTACTGCGCGGCTCTGCGCTTTATACTGTGCGGCTCTGCGCTCTGTACTGCGCGGCTCTGCGCTGTGTACTGCGCAGCTCTGCGCTGTATACTGCGCGGCTCTGCGCTGTGTACTGCGCGGCTCTGCGCTGTGTACTGCGCGGCTCTGCGCTGTGTACTGCTCGGCTCTGCGCTGTGTACTGCGCGGCTCTGCGCTGTGTACTGCGCGGCTCTGCGCTGTGTACTGCGCGGCTCTGCGCTGTGTACTGCGCGGCTCTGCGCTGTGTACTGCACGGCTCTGCGCTGTATACTGCGCGGCTCTGCGCTTTATACTGTGCGGCTCTGCGCTCTGTACTGCACGGCTCTGCGCTGTCTACTGCGCGGCTCTGCGCTGTGTACTGCTCGGCTCTGCGCTGTGTACTGCACGGCTCTCCGCTTTATACTGCGCGGCTCTGCGCTTTATACTGCGCGGCTTTGCGCTGTGTACTGCATGGCTCTGCGCTGTGTACTGCGCGGCTCTGCGCTGTGTACTGCACGGCTCTGCGCTGTGTACTGCACGGCTCTGCGCTTTATACTGCGCGGCTCTGCGCTGTGTACTGCACGGCTCTGCGCTGTGTACTGCGCGGCTCTGCGCTGTGTACTGCACGGCTCTGCGCTTTATACTGCGCGGCTCTGCGCTGTGTACTGCGCGGCTCTGCGCTGTGTACTGCGCGTGTCCGTGCTGTGTACTGCGCGTGTCTGCGCTGTATACTGCGGGGCTCTGCACTGTATACTGCGGGGCTCTGCGCTGTATACTACGCGGCTCAGCGCTGTATACTGCGCGGCTCTGCGCTGCATACTGCGTGGCTCTATGCTGCGTACTGCGCGGCTCTGCGCTGTGTACTGCGCGGCTCTGTGCTGTGTACTGTGCGGCTCTGCACTGTGTACTGCGCGGCTCTGCACTGTGTACTGCGCGGCTCTGCGCTGTGTACTGCGCGGCTCTGCGCTGTGTACTGCGCGGCTCTGCGCTTTATACTGTGCGGCTCTGCGCTCTGTACTGCGCGGCTCTGCGCTGTGTACTGCGCAGCTCTGCGCTGTATACTGCGCGGCTCTGCGCTGTGTACTGCGCGGCTCTGCGCTGTGTACTGCGCGGCTCTGCGCTGTGTACTGCGCGGCTCTGCGCTGTGTACTGCTCGGCTCTGCGCTGTGTACTGCGCGGCTCTGCGCTGTGTACTGCGCGGCTCTGCGCTGTGTACTGCGCGGCTCTGCGCGGCTCTGCGCTGTGTACTGCGCGGCTCTGCGCTGTGTACTGCACGGCTCTGCGCGGTATACTGCGCGGCTCTGCGCTTTATACTGTGCGGCTCTGCGCTCTGTACTGCACGGGTCTGCGCTGTCTACTGCGCGGCTCTGCGCTGTGTACTGCTCGGCTCTGCGCTGTGTACTGCGCGGCTCTCCGCTTTATACTGCGCGGCTCTGCGCTTTATACTGCGCGGCTTTGCGCTGTGTACTGCATGGCTCTGCGCTGTGTACTGCGCGGCTCTGCGCTGTGTACTGCACGGCTCTGCGCTGTGTACTGCACGGCTCTGCGCTTTATACTGCGCGGCTCTGCGCTGTGTACTGCACGGCTCTGCGCTGTGTACTGCGCGGCTCTGCGCTGTGTACTGCACGGCTCTGCGCTTTATACTGCGCGGCTCTGCGCTGTGTACTGCACGGCTCTGCGCTGTGTACTGCGCGGCTCTGCGCTATGTACTGCGCGGCTCTGCGCTTTATACTGCGCGGCTCTGCGCTTTATACTGCGCGGCTCTGCGCTGTGTACTGCGCGGCTCTGCGCTGTGTACTGCACGGCTCTGCGCTTTATACTGCGCGGCTCTGCGCTGTGTACTGCACGGCTCTGCGCTGTGTACTGCACGGCTCTGCGCTGTGTACTGCGCGGCTCTGCGCTGTGTACTGCACGGCTCTGCGCTTTAAACTGCGCGGCTCTGCGCTGTGTACTGCACGGCTCTGCGCTGTGTACTGCGCGGCTCTGCGCTGTGTACTGCGCGGCTCTGCGCTTTATACTGCGCGGCTCTGCGCTGTGTACTGCGCGGCTCTGCGCTGTGTACTGCGCGGCTCTGCGCTGGGTACTGCACGGCTCTGCGCTTTATACTGCGCGGCTCTGCGCTGTGTACTGCACGGCTCTGCGCTGTGTACTGCACGGCTCTGCACTGTATACTGCGTGGCTGTGCAATATACTACGTGGACATGCATATTCTAGAATACCCGATGAGTTAGAATCGGGCCACAGTCTAATAATCATAAGACTACGGATAGTGGTTTGGAATTGTGCTGTACTGTCACTTTAAGAGCTGATATTATCTGACAAAACTTGTGACCTGGTGAGCTGATGTAGATTTCATAGGAGTTGGCATAGTAACTGTGTCTGACTGCGCATATCAATGAGCTAATCAGCCAGGTGGCAGTTATTTTTAGAAATTGCCTCAGAAACCAGCCCATTATAAACGTATAGGAAAATTTCTCCATTGAAACGCATTGAAAGACTTTTTTCAAACACAAATTGCGCAAAAACTACAAATCCGATCGACACGAAAAATACTTAGCACACCTCTCAGGAACGCTGGCTTCGAAATGACACCTCACTGGAGTGTGTGAGTTTAGCGGTTCGGGCCGCATTACGTGCGGACTGAATAATAAGAATAAGAAGAAGTTATCCACGATGGAATAACAGTATAGTGCTTTGTTCCAAAGCACTATAATAAGAAGAAGTTTACCACGATGGAATAACAGTATAGTGCTTTGTTCCAAAGCACTATAATAAGAAGTTATCCACGATGGAATAACAGTATAGTGGTTTGTTCCAAAGCACTATAATAACTAGATGGGTATTTCCTGAAGGAACTACAGATAGTGCTTTGGAATGGTGCCCGGGCTGCCCCTGCAAGACTTTCATACTTGGGTGCCCCTCAGGCACTGGTTTGGTAGTTGTAGTCCCTCAGGGTTGAGGATTTGGTGGGCGGGGCCCCTCTGGGTGCGATTTGGTGGGCGGGGCCCCTCTGGGTCCGATTTGGTGGGCTGGGCCCCTCTGGGTCTGATTTGGTGGGCGGGGCCCCTCTGGGTCCGATTTAATGGGCGGGGTCACTCTGGGTCCGATTTGGTGGGCGGGGTTACTCTGGGTCCGATTTGGTGGGCGGGGCACCTCAGGGTCCGATTTGGTGGGCGGGGCACCTCAGGGTCCGATTTGGTGGGCGGGGCACCTCAGGGTCCGATTTGGTGGGCGGGGCCACTCTGGGTCCGATTTGGTGGACGGGGCACCTCAGGGTCCGATTTGGTGGGCGGGGTCACTCTGGGTCTGATTTGGTGGGCGTGGTCACTCGGGGTCCGAATTGGTGAGCGGGGCAATAATTATAATATGACTACAGATAGTGCTTTGGAATTGTGCTGTGCTATCACTTTAAGAGCTGATATTATGACAAAACCTGTGTGCTGGGCTCATGTAGGCGTTGGCATAGTAACTGGGTCTGACTGCGCATATCAATGAGCTAATCAGCCAGGTGGCAGTTGGCAGTTATTTTGAAATTGCCTCAGAAATCAGGCCATTATACCCAATGAGGAAATTTCCCTATTGAAATGCATTGAGCAATGCTTTCCAATGGGGGAAAACAATTTTCAAACGCAAATTGCGCCAAAACTACAAATCCGATCTACACGAAAAATACTTAGCACACCTCTCGTGGACGCTGGCTTTGAAATGACATCTCACTGGAGTCTGTGCGTTTAGCGGTTCGGGCCGCATTAATTGCGGAAAAAAGCCTAATAATAATAACTAGATGGGTATTTCCTGAAGGAACTACAGATAGTGCTTTGGAATGGTGCCCGGGCTGCCCCAGCAAGACTTTCACACTTGGGTGCCCCTCAGGCGCTGTTTTGGTAGTTGTAGCCACTCTGGGTCCGATTTGGCGGGCGGCGCCACTCTGGGTCCGATTTGGCAGGCGGCGCCATCCGGGTCCGATTTGGTGAGCGGCGCCACTCCGGGTCCGATTTGGCGGGCGGCGCCACTCCTGGTCCGATTTGGCGGGCGGCGCCACTCCAGGTCCGATTTGGCGGGCGGCGACACTCTGGCGGGCGGCGCCACTCCGGGTCCAATTTGGCGGGCGGCGCCACTCCGGGTCCGATTTGGCGGGCTTCGCCACTCCGGGTCCGATTTGGCGGGCGGCGCCACTCTGGGTCCGATTTGGCGGGCGGCGCCACTCTGGGTCCGATTTGGCGGGCGGCGCCACACTGGGTCCGATTTGGCGGGCGGCGCCACTCTGGGTCCGATTTGGCGGGCGGCGCCACTCTGGGTCCGATTTGGGGGGCGGCGCCACTCTGGGTCCGATTTGGCGGGCGGCGCCACTCTGGGTCCGATTTGGCGGGCGGCGCCACTCTGGGTCCGATTTGGGGGGCGGCGCCACTCTGGGTCCGATTTGGCGGGCGGCGCCACTCTGGGTCCGATTTGGCGGGCGGCGCCACTCTGGGTCCGATTTGGCGGGCGGCACCACTCTGGGTCCGATTTGGCGAGCGGCGCCACTCTGGGTCCGATTTGGCGGGCGGCGCCACTCTGGGTCCGATTTGGCGGGCGGCGCCACTCTGGGTCCGATTTGGCGGGCGGCGCCACTCTGGCGGGTGGTGCCACTCCGGGTCCGATTTGGCGGGCGGCGCCACTCCGGGTCCGATTTGGCGGGCGGCGCCACTCCGGGTCCGATTTGGCGGGCGGCGCCACTCCGGGTCCGATTTGGCGGGCGGCGCCACACTGGGTCCGATTTGGCGGGCGGCGCCACACTGGGTCCGATTTGGCGGGCGGCGCCACTCTGGGTCCGATTTGGCGGGCGGCGCCACTCTGGGTCTGATTTGGCGGGCGGCGCCACTCTGGGTCCGATTTGGCGGGCGGCGCCACTCTGGGTCCGATTTGGCGGGCGGCGCCACTCTGGGTCCGATTTGGCGGGCGGCGCCACTCTGGGTCCGATTTGGTGAGCGGGGCAATAATTATAATAAGACAACAGATAGTGCTTTGAAATTGTGCTGTGCTATCACTTTAAGAGCTGATATTATCTGGCAAAACTGTGCTGGGGTCATGTACAGTTCGCAGGCGTTGGCATAGTAACTGGGCCTGACTGCACATATCAATGAGCTAATCAGCCAGGTGGCAGGTACATTTCAAATTGCCTCAGAAACCCGGCCATTATAACCTATGGGAAAATTTCCCTATTGAAATGCATTACAATGAGGGGAAAAAACATTTTCAAACGCAAATTGCGCCAAAACTACAAATCCGATCGACACGAAAAATACTTAGCACACCTCTTGGGGACGCTGGCTTCGAAATGACACCTCACTGGAGTCTGTGAGTGAAGCGGTTCGGGCCGCATTACGTGCGGACTGAATAATAATAAGAAGAACTAGATGGGTATTTCCTGAAGGAACTACAGATAGTGCTTTGGAATGGTGCCCGGGCTGCCCCTGCAAGACTTTCACACTTGGGTGCCACCCAGGCGGTCCGATTTGGTAGGCAGAGTCACTCTGGGTCTGATTTGGTGGGTTGGGTCAATCTAGGTCTGATTTTGTGGGCGGGGCCACTCGGGGTCCAATTGTGGGGCGGGGCCACTCGGTGCACTTACTTTTCACACACGGGATCGGGGGTGCACTTACTTTTCACACACGGGACGAGAGGGTGTCATAGTCACTTTATTCCGATGTTTGACTTTGATAAATGATCATGTCCTAAAATGGACACCATACATTTGCATAGCTGCCATCTTTGGAAGGTCAAGTTGGGGGTAATGGAAAGTTTGCCATTATTTCCTATGGGAAATTTTTTTTTGAAAATGCAATTTTTAAAAAAACTACAAATCGGATCGACACGAAAAATACTTAGCACACCTCTCGTGGACGCTGGCTTCAAAATGACGCCTCACTGGAGTCTGTGCGTGCAGCGGTTTGGGCCGCATTAATTGCGGAAAAAAACTGAATAACAAGATTTCCACGTTCGGATTACAATAATAATACTAGATGGGTATTTCCTGAAGGAACTACAGATAGTGCTTTGGAATGGTGCCCGGGCTGCCCCTGCAAGACTTTGACACTTGGGTGCCCCTCAGGCGGTCCGATTTGGTGGGTTGGGTCAATCTGGGTCTGATTTTGTGGGCGGGGTAAATCTAGGTCCGATTCGGTGGGCGGGGTCACTTTTGGTCCGATTCTGTGGGCGCGGCCACTCTGGGTCCGATTCGGTGGGCGGAGCCACTCTGGGTCCGATTTGGTGGGCGGGGCACCTTAGGGACCAATTTGGTGGGTGGGGTCACTCGGTCCGATTTGGTGGGCTGGGCACCTCAGGGTCTGATTTGGTGGGCTGGGCACCTCAGGGTCCGATTTGGTGGGTGGGGTCACTCTGGGTCCGATTTGGTGGGCGGGGTCACTCTGGGCCCGATTTGGTGGAAGGGGCCACTCTGGGTCCGATTTGGTGGAAGGGGTCACTCTGGGTCTGATTTGGTGGAAGGGGTCACTCTGGGTCCGATTTGGTGGGCGGAGCCACTCTGGGTCCGATTTGGTGGGCGGGGTCACTCTGGGTCTGATTTAGGGGGCGGGGTCACTCTGGGTCCGATTTGGTGGGCCGGGCCCCTCGGGGTCCGATTTGGTGGGCCGGGCCTCTCGGGTTCCGAATTGGTGAGCGGGGTAATCTACTATCTAATTGTCTAAGGGCACTTCCGTCTTTCTGTCTCACAACACCGCTACGTCATCATCTCGTGAGACCGCAATGCACTCTTGGGACCGGAGCGCGCAACAAGCATCGGGTACCGGCCACTCCAGGTGCAACAAGCATCGTGTACCGGCCGCTCTAGGAGGTGCAACAACCATCAGATACCGGCCGCTCCAGGAGGTGAGTATGTAACTTTTTTATTTTAATTCTTTTTTTTTTTTAACAGGGATATGCAGTATACTATGTGACTGGACAATATACTACGTGACTGGGCAGTATAACTACGTGGCTCTGCGCTGTATACTGCGTGGCTCTGTGCTGTATACTGCGTGGCTCTGCGCTGTATACTACGCGGCTCTGCGCTGTATACTACGCGGCTCTGCGCTGTATACTGCGTGGCTCTGCGCTGTGTACTGCGTGGCTCTGCGCTGTGTACTGCGTGGCTCTGCGCTGTGTACTGCGCGGCTCTGCGCTGTGTACTGCACGGCTCTGCGCTGTGTATTGCGCGGCTCTGCACTGTGTACTGCGCGTTCTGCGCTGTATACTGCGCGGCTCTGCGCTGTATACTGCGCGGCTCTGCGCTGTGTACTGCGCGGCTCTGCGCTGTGTACTGCGCAGCTCTGCGCTGTGTACTGCGTGGCTCTGCGCTGTGTACTGCGCGGCTCTGCGCTGTGTACTGCGCGGCTCTGCGCTTTATACTGCGCGGCTTTGCGCTGTGTACTGCGCGGCTCTGCGCTGTGTACTGCGCGGCTCTGCGCTGTGTACTGCACGGCTCTGCGCTTTATACTGCGCGGCTCTGCGCTGTGTACTGCACGGCTCTGCGCTGTGTACTGCGCGGCTCTGCGCGGTATACTGCGCGGCTCTGCGCTTTATACTGTGCGGCTCTGCGCTCTGTACTGCACGGCTCTGCGCTGTCTACTGCGCGGCTCTGCGCTCTGTACTGCTCGGCTCTGCGCTGTGTACTGCGCGGCTCTCCGCTTTATACTGCGCGGCTCTGCGCTTTATACTGCGCGGCTTTGCGCTGTGTACTGCATGGCTCTGCGCTGTGTACTGCGCGGCTCTGCGCTGTGTACTGCGCGGCTCTGCGCTGTGTACTGCACGGCTCTGCTCTTTATACTGTGCGGCTCTGTGCTGTGTACTGCGCGGCTCTGCGCTGTGTACTGCTCGGCTCTGCGCTGTGTACTGCGCGGCTCTGCGCTGTGTACTGCGCGGCTCTGCGCTTTATACTGCGCGGCTTTACGCTGTGTACTGCATGGCTCTGCGCTGTGTACTGCGCGGCTCTGCGCTGTGTACTGCGCGGCTCTGCGCTGTGTACTGCGCGGCTCTGCTCTTTATACTGTGCGGCTCTGCGCTGTGTACTGCGCGGCTCTGCGCTGTGTACTGCGCGGCTCTGCGCTGTGTACTGCGCGGCTCTGCGCTGTGTACTGCACGGCTCTGCGCTGTATACTGCGCGGCTCTGCGCTGTGTACTGCACGGCTCTGCGCTGTGTACTGCGCGGCTCTGCGCTGTGTACTGCGCGGCTCTGCGCTGTGTACTGCGCGGCTCTGCGCTGTGTACTGCACGGCTCTGCGCTTTGTACTGCGCGGCTCTGCGCTGTGTACTGCACGGCTCTGTGCTCTGTACTGCGCGGCTCTGCGCTGTGTACTGCACGGCTCTGCGCTTTTTACTGCGCGGCTCTGCGCTGTGTACTGCACGGCTCTGCGCTGTGTACTGCGCGGCTCTGCGCTGTGTACTGCGCGGCTCTGCGCTGTGTACTGCACGGCTCTGCGCTTTGTACAGCGCGGCTCTGCGCTGTGTACTGCACGGCTCTGCGCTGTGTACTGCGCGGCTCTGCGCTGTGTACTGCACGGCTCTGCGCTGTGTACTGCACGGCTCTGCGCTGTGTACTGCGCGGCTCTGCGCTGTGTACTGCGCGGCTCTGTGCTTTATACTGCGCGGCTCTGCGCTGTGTACTGCGCGGCTCTGCGCTGTGTACTGCGCGGCTCTGCGCTGTGTACTGCGCGGCTCTGCGCTGTGTACTGCGCGGCTCTGCGCTGTGTACTGCACGGCTCTGCGCTTTATACTGCGCGGCTCTGCGCTGTGTACTGCACGGCTCTGCGCTGTGTACTGCGCGGCTCTGCGCTGTGTACTGCGCGGCTCTGCGCTGTGTACTGCGCGGCTCTGCGCTTTATACTGCGCGGCTTTGCGCTGTGTACTGCATGGCTCTGCGCTGTGTACTGCGCGGCTCTGCGCTGTGTACTGCGCGGCTCTGCGCTGTGTACTGCGCGGCTCTGCTCTTTATACTGTGCGGCTCTGCGCTGTGTACTGCGCGGCTCTGCGCTGTGTACTGCGCGGCTCTGCGCTGTGTACTGCACGGCTCTGCGCTGTGTACTGCACGGCTCTGCGCTGTATACTGCGCGGCTCTGCGCTGTGTACTGCACGGCTCTGCGCTGTGTACTGCGCGGCTCTGCGCTGTGTACTGCGCGGCTCTGCGCTGTGTACTGCGCGGCTCTGCGCTGTGTACTGCACGGCTCTGCGCTGTGTACTGCACGGCTCTGCGCTTTATACTGCGCGGCTCTGCGCTGTGTACTGCACGGCTCTGCGCTGTGTACTGCGCGGCTCTGCGCTGTGTACTGCACGGCTCTGCGCTTTATACTGCGCGGCTCTGCGCTGTGTACTGCACGGCTCTGCGCTGTGTACTGCGCGGCTCTGCGCTGTGTACTGCGCGGCTCTGTGCTTTATACTGCGCGGCTCTGCGCTGTGTACTGCGCGGCTCTGCGCTGTGTACTGCGCGGCTCTGCGCTGTGTACTGCGCGGCTCTGCGCTGTGTACTGCGCAGCTCTGCGCTGTGTACTGCACGGCTCTGCGCTTTATACTGCGCGGCTCTGCGCTGTGTACTGCACGGCTCTGCGCTGTGTACTACGCGGCTCTGCGCTGTGTACTGCACGGCTCTGCGCTTTATACTGCGCGGCTCTGCGCTGTGTACTGCACGGCTCTGCGCTGTGTACTGCACGGCTCTGCGCTGTGTACTGCGCGGCTCTGCGCTGTGTACTGAGCGGCTCTGCGCTGTGTACTGCGCGGCTCTGCGCTGTGTACTGCGCGGCTCTGCGCTTTATACTGCGCGACTCTGCGCTTTGTACTGCGCGGCTCTGCGCTTTATACTGCGCGGCTCTGCGCTGTGTACTGCGCGGCTCTGCGCTGTGTACTGCGCGGCTCTGCGCTGTGTACTGCGCGGCTCTGCGCTGTGTACTGCGCGGCTCTGCGCTGTGTACTGCGCGGCTCTGCGCTTTATACTGCGCGGCTCTGCACTGTATACTGCGTGGCTGTGCAATATACTACGTGGACATGCATATTCTAGAATACCCGATGAGTTAGAATCGGGCCACCATCTAATAATTATAAGACTACAGATAGTGGTTTGGAATTGTGCTGTACTGTCACTTTAAGAGCTGATATTATCTGACAAAAGCTGTGACCTGGTGGGCTGATGTAGAGTTCATTGGCGTTGGCATAGTAACTGTGTCTGACTGCGCATATCAATGAGCTAATTGGCCAGGTGGCAGTTTGCAGTTATTTTTAGAAATTGCCTCAGAAATCAGGCCCATTATAAACGTATGGGGAAATTTCCGTATTGAAATGCATTGAGACACTTTTTTCAAACGCAAGTTGCGCCAAAACTACAAATCCGATCAACACGAAAAATACTTAGCACACCTCTTGGGGACGCTGGCTTCGAAATGACACCTCACTGGAGTCTGTGAGTGAAGCGGTTCGGGCCGCATTAACTGCGGACTGAATAATAATAATAATAAGAAGTTTACCACGATGGAATAACAATATAGTGCTTTGTGCCAAAGCACTATAATAAGAAGTTTACCACGGTGGAATAACAGTATAGTGCTTTGTTCCAAAGCACTATAATAAGAATAAGAAGAAGTTATCCACGATGGAATAACAGTATAGTGCTTTGTTCCAAAGCACTATAATAAACTAGATGGGCATTTCCTGAAGGAAATACATGGTGCTTGAACAGCGCTGCCAGCTTTACAGCAGCACTTTTCACACACGGGACCAGGGGGGCCACTTACTTTTCCACACACGGGACCGGGGGCGCACTTACTTTTGCACACGGGGCTGGGGGCGCACTTACTTTTGCACACGGGGCCGGGGGCGCACTTACTTTTGCACACGGGGCCGGGGGCGCACTTACTTTTGCACACGGGGCCGGGGGCGCACTTACTTTTGCACACGGGGCCGGGGGCGCACTTACTTTTGCACACGGGGCCGGGGGCGCACTTACTTTTGCACACGGGGCCGGGGGCGCACTTACTTTTGCACACGGGGCGGGGGCGCACTTACTTTTGCACACGGGGCCGGGGGCGCACTTGCTTTTGCACACGGGGCGGGGGGCGCACTTACTTTTGCACACGGGGCCGGGGGCGCACTTACTTTTGCACACGGGGCCGGGGGCGCACTTACTTTTGCACACGGGGCCGGGGGCGCACTTACTTTTGCACACGGGGCCGGGGGCGCACTTACTTTTGCACACAGGGCCGGGGGCGCACTTACTTTTGCACACGGGGCCGGGGGCGCACCATACTTTTGCACACGGGGCCGGGGGCGCACTTACTTTTGCACAGGGGGCCGGGGGCGCACTTACTTTTGCACACGGGGCCGGGGGCGCACTTACTTTTGCACACGGGGCCGGGGGCGCACTTACTTTTGCACACGGGGCCGGGGGCGCACTTACTTTTGCACACGGGGCCGGGGGCGCCCTTACTTTTGCACACGGGGCCGGGGGCGCACTTACTTTTACACACGGGGCCGGGGGCGCACTTACTTTTGCACACGGGGCGGGGGGCGCACTTACTTTTGCACACGGGGCGGGGGGCGCACTTGCTTTTGCACACGGGGCCGGGGGCGCACTTACTTTTGCACACGGGGCCGGGGGCGCACTTACTTTTGCACACGGGGCCGGGGGCGCACTTACTTTTGCACACGGGGCCGGGGGCGCACTTACTTTTGCACACGGGGCCGGGGGCGCACTTACTTTTCACACACGGGGCCGGGGGGGGCACTTACTTTTCACACACGGGGCCGGGGGGGCACTTACTTTCACTTACTTTTCACACACGGGGCCGGGGGGGGGCACTTACTTTTCACACACGGGGCCGGGGGGGCACTTACTTTCACTTACTTTTCACACACGGGGCCGGGGGGCACTTGCTTTTCACACACGGGACGAGAGGGTGTCATAGTCACTTTATTCTGATGTTTGACTGTGATAAATGATCATGTCCTAAAATGGACACCGTACATTTGCATAGCTGCCATCTTTGGAAGGTCAAGTTGGGGGTAATGGAAAGTTCGCCATTATTTCCTATTGGAAATTTTTTTTTTAAAATGCGATTTAAATAAAATCTACATATCGGATCGACTATAAAAGTCATAGCACACCTGTCCCCACCGAGGCCTTCGAAACGCCGCCTGAACGGGGTCTCTGCGCCGAGCGGTTCGGGCCGCATTAATTGCGGAAAACGCGGAGAAGAATAATAACTAGATGGGCATTTCCTGAAGGAAATACATGGTGCTTGAACAGCGCTGCCAGCTGTCAATGAACCTCAGGAGCAAGTCTGGCATGCAGGGCCCTGCCCCTGGGTATCCCATTTGGCCCCTTGGTAGCCACTTTGATGTGCGGGGCCCCTTGTTAGCAACTTTGGCCCCTTGGTAGCCATTTTGGCATGCAGGAATCCTTGGTAGCCACTTTGGCCACATCCTCTTATATACAAACATCACTCCTATATACAGACATCCCTCTATATACAGACACCACTACCATATACAGAGATCCCTCTATATACAGATACCACTCCTATATACAGACATACCCCTATATACAGACAGCACTACAATATACAGAAATCCCCCTAAATACAGACACCACTTCTATATAAAGACATCCCTCTATATACAGACACCACTCCAATATACAGACACCACTCCTATATGCAGGCACCTCTCCTATATACAGACATCCCTCTATATACAGACACCACTCCTATATACAGACATCCCCCTATATACAGACACCACTCCTATATTCAGACATCCCCCTATATACAGACATCTCTACTATATACAGACATCCCCCAATATAGAGACACCACTCCTATATACAGACATCCCTCTATATACAGACATCTCTCCTATATACAGACATCCCTCTATATACAGACACCACTCCTATATACAGACATCCCCCTATATACAGACACCACTCCTATATGCAGGCACCTCTCCTATATACAGACATGCCTCTATATACAGACACCACTCCTATATACAGACATCCCCCTATATACAGACACCACTCCTATATACAGACATCCCCCTATATACAGACACCACTCCTATATAGAGACATCCCCCTATATACAGACACCACTCCTATATACAGACATCCCTCTATATACAGACACCACTCCTATATACAGACATCCCTCTATATACAGACACCACTCCTATATACAGACATCCCTCTATATACAGACACCACTCCTATATACAGACATGCCTCTGTATACAGACACCACTCCTATATACAGACATCCCCCTATATACAGACACCACTCCTATATACAGACATCCCCCTATATACAGACACCACTCCTATATAGAGACATCCCCCTATATACAGACACCACTCCTATATACAGACATCCCTCTATATACAGACACCACTCCTATATACAGACATCCCTCTATATACAGACATCTCTCCTATATACAGACATCCCTCTATATACAGACACCACTCCTATATACAGACATCCCCCTATATACAGACACCACTCCTATATACAGACATCCCTCTATATACAGACACCACTCCTATATACAGACATCCCTCTATATACAGACACCACTCCTATATACAGACATACCCCTATATACAGACACCACTCCTATATACAGACATCCCCCTATATACAGACACCACTCCTATATACAGACATCCCTCTGTATACAGACACCACTCCTATATACAGACATCCCTCTATATACAGACACCACTCCTATATACAGACATCCCTCTATATACAGACATATCTTCTATATTCAGACATCCCCCTATATAGAGACACCACTCCTATATACAGACATCCCTCTGTATACAGACACCACTCCTATATACAGACATCCCTCTATATACAGACACCACTCCTATATACAGACATCCCTCTATATACAGACACCACTCCTATATACAGAGATCCCTCTATATACAGACAGATGTCTATATATACAGACACCACTCCTATATACAGACATCCCTCTATATACAGACATCTCTCCTATATACAGACACCACTCCTAAATACAGACATCCCCCTATATACAGACACCACTCCTATATACAGACATCCCTCTATATACAGACACCACTCCTATATACAGACATCCCTCTATATAGACACCACTCCTATATAACGACATCCCTCTATATACAGACACCACTCCTATATATAGACATCCCTCTATATACAGACACCACTCCTATATACAGACATCCCTCTATATACAGACACCACTCCTATATACAGATATCCCACTATATACAGACACCAATCCTATATAGAGACATCCCTCTATATACAGACACCACTCCTATATACAGACATCCCTCTGTATACAGACACCACTCCTATATACAGACATCCCTCTATATACAGACACCACTCCTATATACAGACATCCCTCTATATACAGACACCACTCCTATATACAGACATCCCTCTATATACAGACACCACTCCTATATACAGACATCCCTGTATATACAGACATCTCTCCTATATAGAGACATCCCTCTATATACAGACACCACTCCTATATACAGACATCCCCCTATATACAGACACCACTCCTATATACAGACATCCCCCTATATACAGACATCCCCCTATATACAGACACCACTCCTATATACAGACATCCCTCTGTATACAGACACCACTCCTATATACAGACATCCCTCTATATACAGACACCACTCCTATATACAGACATCCCTCTATATACAGACACCACTCCTATATACAGACATGCCTCTGTATACAGACACCACTCCTATATACAGACATCCCTCTATATACAGACACCACTCCTATATACAGACATCCCTCTATATACAGACACCACTCCTATATACAGACATCCCTCTGTATACAGACACCACTCCTATATACAGACATCCCTCTATATACAGACAACACTCCTATATACAGACATCCCTCTATATACAGACACCACTCCTATATACAGACTTCCCTGTATATACAGACATCTCTCCTATATACAGACATCCCTCTATATACAGACACCACTCCTATATACAGAAATCCCCCTATATACAGACAACACTCCTATATACAGACATCCCCCTATATACAGACACCACTCCTATATACAGACATCCCTCTGTATACAGACACCACTCCTATATACAGACATCCCTCTATATACAGACACCACTCCTATATACAGACATCCCTCTATTTACAGACACCACTCCTATATACAGACATCCCCCTATATACAGACACCACTCTTATATACAGACATCCCTCTATATACAGACACCACTCCTATATACAGACATCCCTCTGTATACAGACACCACTAATATATACAGACATCCCTCTATATACAGACACCACTCCTATATACAGACATCCCTCTATGTACAGACACCACTCCTATATACAGACATCCCTCTATATACAGACATCTCTCCTATATACAGACATCCCTCTATATACAGACACCACTCCTATATACAGACATCCCTCTGTATAGACACCACTCCTATATACAGACATCCCACTATATACAGACACCACTCCTATATACAGACATCCCCCTATATACAGACATCCCCCTATGTACAGACACCACTCCTATATACAGACATCCCTCTGTATACAGACACCACTCCTATATACAGACATCCCTCTATATACAGACACCACTCCTATGTACAGACATCCCTCTATATACAGACACCACTCCTATATACAGACATCCCCCTATATACAGACACCACTCATATACACAGACATCCCTCTATGTACAGACACCACTCCTATATACAGACATCCCTCTGTATACAGACACCACTCCTATATACAGACATCCCCCTATATACAGACACCACTCCTATATACAGACATCCCTCTTTATACAGACACCACTCCTATATACAGACATCCCTCTATATACAGACACCACTCCTATATAGACATCCCCCTATATACAGACACCACTCCTATATACAGACATCCCTCTGTATACAGACACCACTTCTATATACAGACATCCCTCTATATACAGACACCACTCCTATATACAGACATCCCTCTATATACAGACACCACTCCTATATACAGACATCCCCCTATATACAGACACCACTCCTATATACAGACATCCCTCTATATACAGACACCTCTCCTATATACAGACATCCCTCTATATACAGACAACACTCCTATATACAGACATCCCCCTATATACAGACACCACTCCTATATACAGACATCCCCCTATATACAGACACCACTCCTATATACAGATATCCCTCTGTATACAGACACCACTCCTATATACAGACATCCCTCTATATACAGACACCACTCCTATATACAGACATCTCTCTATATACAGACACCACTCCTACATACAGACATCCCTCTATATACAGACACCACTCCTATATACAGACATCCCTGTATATACAGAAATCTCTCCTATATACAGACATCCCTCTATATACAGACACCACTCCTATATACAGACATCCCCCTATATACAGACAAAACTCGTATATACAGACATCCCCCTATATACAGACACCATTCCTATATACAGACATCCCTATGTATACAGACACCACTCCTATATACAGACATCCCTCTGTATACAGACACCACTCCTATATACAGACATCCCTCTATATACAGACACCACTCCTATATACAGACATCCCTCTATATACAGACACCACTCCTGTATACAGACATCCCCCTATATACAGACACCACTCCTATATACAGACATCCCTCTATATACAGACACCAATCCTATATACAGACATCCCTCTATATACAGACACCACTCCTATATACAGACATCTACCTATATACAGACACCATTACTATATACAGACATCCCTCTGTATACAGACACCACTCCTATATACAGACATCCCTCTATATACAGACACCACTCCTATATACAGACATCCCTCTATATACAGACACCACTCCTATATACAGACATCCCCCTATATACAGATACCACTCTTATATACAGACATCCCTCTATATACAGACACCACTCCTATATACAGACATCCCTCTGTATACAGACACCACTACTATATACAGACATCCCTCTATATACAGACACCACTCCTATATACAGACATCCCTCTATGTGCAGACACCACTCCTATATACAGACATCCCTCTATATACAGACATCTCTCCTATATACAGACATCCCTCTATATACAGACACCACTCCTATATACAGACATCCCTCTATGTACAGACATCTCTCCTTTATACAGATATCCCTCTATGTACAGACACCACTCCTATATACAGACATCCCCCTATATACAGACACCACTCCTATATACAGACATCCCTCTATATACAGACACCACTCCTATATACAGACATCCTTCTATATACAGACACCACTCCTATATACAGACATCCCTCTATATATAGACACCACTCTTATATACAGACATCCCTCTATATACAGACACCACTCCTATATACATTCATCCCCCTATATACAGACATCACTCCTATATACCGACATCCCTCTATATACAGACACCACTCCTATATACAGACATCCCTCTATATACAGACACCACTCCTATATACAGACGATCCCCTATATACAGACACCACTCCTATATACAGACATCCCCCTATATACAGACACCACTCCTATATACAGACATCCCTCTAAATACAGACACCACTCTTATATACAGACATCCCCCTATATACAGACTCCTATATACAGGTCAGAGTTGTGGGTCACTTACTTTTCACACACTGGGCCGGGGGGCACTTACTTTTCACACATGGGGCCGGGGGGCACTTACTTTTCACACACGGGGCCGGGGGGCACTTACTTTTCACACACGGGGCGGAACTTACTTTTCACACACAGGGCCGGGGGGCACTTACTTTTCACACACGGGGCCGGGGGGCACTTACTTTTCACATACGGGGCCGGGGGGGCACTTACTTTTCACACACGGGGCCGGGGGGCACTTACTTTTCACACACAGGGCCGGGGGCACTTACTTTTCACACACGTGGCCGGGGGGGCATTTACTTTTCACACACGGGGCCGGGGGGGCACTTACTTTTCACACACGGGGCCGGGGGGGCACTTACTTTTCACACACGGGGCCGGGGGCGCACTTACTTTTCACACACGGGGCCGGGGGGGCACTTACTTTTCACACACGGGGCCGGGGGCGCACTTACTTTCACACACGGGGCCGGGGGCGCACTTACTTTTGCACACGGGGCCGGGGGCGCACTTAATTTTGCACACGGGGCCGGGGGCGCACTTACTTTTGCACACGGGGCCGGGGGCGCACTTACTTTTGCACACGGGGCCGGGGGCGCACTTACTTTTGCACACGGGGCCGGGGGCGCACTTACTTTTGCACACGGGGCCGGGGGCGCACTTACTTTTGCACACGGGGCCGGGGGCGCACTTACTTTTGCACACGGGGCCGGGAGGGCACTTACTTTTCACACACGGGGCCGGGGGGGCACTTACTTTTCACACACGGGGCCAGGGGGGCACTTAATTTTCACACACGTTGCCGGGGGGGCACTTACTTTTGACACACGGGGCCGGGGGGCACTTACTTTTCACACACGGGGCCGGGGGGCACTTACTTTTCACACACGGGGCCGGGGGGCACTTACTTTTCACACACGGGGCCGGGGGGTCACTTACTTTTCACACACGGGGCCAGGGGGGCACTTTCTTTTCACACACGGGGCCGGGGGGGCACTTACTTTTCACACACGGGGCCGGGGGGCACTTACTTTTCACACACGGGGCCGGGGGGGCACTTACTTTTCACACACGGGACGGGAGGGTGTCATAGTCACTTTATTCTGATGTTTGACTTTGATAAATGATCATGTCCTAAAATGGACACCGTACATTTGCATAGCTGCCATCTTTGGAAGGTCAAGTTCGGGGTAATGGAAAGTTCGCCATTATTTCCTATTGGAAAATTTTTTTTTTAAATGCGATTTAAATAAAATCTACATATCGGATCGACTATAAAAGTCATAGCACACCTGTCCCCACTGAGGCCTTCGAAACGCCGCCTGAACGGGGTCTCTGCGCCGAGCGGTTCGGGCCGCATTAATTGCGGAAAACGCGGAGAAGAGGAAGAATAACTAGATGGGTATTTCCTGAAGGAACTACAGATAGTGCTTTGGAATGGTGCCCGGGCTGCCCCTGCAAGACTTTGACACTTGGGTGCCCCTCAGGCGGTCCGATTTGGTGGGTTGGGTCAATCTGGGTCTGATTTTGTGGGCGGGGTAAATCTAGGTCCGATTCGGTGGGCGGGGTCACTTTTGGTCCGATTCTGTGGGCGCGGCCACTCTGGGTCCGATTCGGTGGGCGGAGCCACTCTGGGTCCGATTTGGTGGGCGGGGCACCTTAGGGACCAATTTGGTGGGTGGGGTCACTCGGTCCGATTTGGTGGGCTGGGCACCTCAGGGTCTGATTTGGTGGGCTGGGCACCTCAGGGTCCGATTTGGTGGGTGGGGTCACTCTGGGTCCGATTTGGTGGGCGGGGTCACTCTGGGCCCGATTTGGTGGAAGGGGTCACTCTGGGTCTGATTTGGTGGAAGGGGTCACTCTGGGTCCGATTTGGTGGGCGGAGCCACTCTGGGTCCGATTTGGTGGGCGGGGTCACTCTGGGTCTGATTTAGGGGGCGGGGTCACTCTGGGTCTGATTTGGTGGGCCGGGCCCCTCGGGGTCCGATTTGGTGGGCCGGGCCTCTCGGGTTCCGAATTGGTGAGCGGGGTAATCTACTATCTAATTGTCTAAGGGCACTTCCGTCTTTCTGTCTCACAACACCGCTACGTCATCATCTCGTGAGACCGCAATGCACTCTTGGGACCGGAGCGCGCAACAAGCATCGGGTACCGGCCACTCCAGGTGCAACAAGCATCGTGTACCGGCCGCTCTAGGAGGTGCAACAACCATCAGATACCGGCCGCTCCAGGAGGTGAGTATGTAACTTTTTTATTTTAATTCTTTTTTTTTTTTAACAGGGATATGCAGTATACTATGTGACTGGACAATATACTACGTGACTGGGCAGTATAACTACGTGGCTCTGCGCTGTATACTGCGTGGCTCTGTGCTGTATACTGCGTGGCTCTGCGCTGTATACTACGCGGCTCTGCGCTGTATACTACGCGGCTCTGCGCTGTATACTGCGTGGCTCTGCGCTGTGTACTGCGCGGCTCTGCGCTGTGTACTGCGCGGCTCTGCGCTGTGTACTGCACGGCTCTGCGCTGTGTACTGCGCGGCTCTGCACTGTGTACTGCGCGTTCTGCGCTGTATACTGCGCGGCTCTGCGCTGTATACTGCGCGGCTCTGCGCTGTATACTGCGCAGCTCTGCGCTTTGTATTGCGCGGCTCTGCGCTATATACTGCGTGGCTCTTCGCTGTATACTACGCGGCTCTGCGCTGTGTACTGCGCGGCTCTGCGCTGTGTACTGCGCGTGTCCGTGCTGTGTACTGCGCGTGTCTGCGCTGTATACTGCGCGGCTCTGCGCTGTGTACTGCGCGGCTCTGCACTGTGTACTGCACGGCTCTGCGCTGTATACTGCGGGGCTCTGCACTGTATACTGCGGGGCTCTGCGCTGTAAACTACGCGGCTCAGCGCTGTATACTGCGCGGCTCTGCGCTGCATACTGCTTGGCTCTATGCTATATACTGGGTGGCTCTGCGCTGTGTACTGCGCGGCTCTGTGCTGTGTACTGTGCGGCTCTGCACTGTGTACTGCGCGGCTCTGCGCTGTGTACTGCGCGGCTCTGCGCTGTGTACTGCGCGGCTCTGCGCTTTATACTGTGCGGCTCTGCGCTGTGTACTGCGCGGCTCTGCGCTGTGTACTGCGCGGCTCTGCGCTGTATACTGCGCGGCTCTGCGCTGTGTACTGCGCGGCTCTGCGCTGTGTACTGCGCGGCTCTGCGCTGTGTACTGCGCGGCTCTGCGCTGTGTACTGCGCGGCTCTGCGCTGTGTACTGCGCGGCTCTGCGCTGTGTACTGCGCGGCTCTGCGCTGTGTACTGCTCGGCTCTCCGCTGTGTACTGCGCGGCTCTGCGCTGTGTACTGCGCGGCTCTGCGCTGTGTACTGCGCGGCTCTGCGTTGTGTACTGCGCGGCTCTGCGCTGTGTACTGCGCGGCTCTGCGCTGTGTACTGCGCGGCTCTGCGCTTTATACTGCACGGCTTTGCGCTGTGTACTGCGCGGCTCTGCGCTGTGTACTGCGCGGCTCTGCGCTGTGTACTGCACGGCTCTGCGCTTTATACTGCGCGGCTCTGCGCTGTGTACTGCACGGCTCTGCGCTGTGTACTGCGCGGCTCTGCGCGGTATACTGCGCGGCTCTGCGCTTTATACTGTGCGGCTCTGCGCTCTGTACTGCACGGCTCTGCGCTGTCTACTGCACGGCTCTGCGCTGTGTACTGCTCGGCTCTGCACTGTGTACTGCGCGGCTCTCCGCTTTATACTGCACGGCTCTGCGCTGTGTACTGCGCGGCTCTGCGCTGTGTACTGCGCGGCTCTGCGCTTTATACTGCGCGGCTTTGCGCTGTGTACTGCATGGCTCTGCGCTGTGTACTGCGCGGCTCTGCGCTGTGTACTGCGGGGCTCTGCTCTTTATACTGTGTGGCTCTGCGCTGTGTACTGCATGGCTCTGCGCTGTGTACTGCGCGGCTCTGCGCTGTGTACTGCGCGGCTCTGCGCTGTGTACTGCGCGGCTCTGCGCTGTGTACTGCGCGGCTCTGCGCTGTGTACTGCGCGGCTCTGCACTGTATACTGCGTGGCTGTGCAATATACTACGTGGACATGCATATTCTAGAATACCCGATGAGTTAGAATCGGGCCACCATCTAATAATTATAAGACTACAGATAGTGGTTTGGAATTGTGCTGTACTGTCACTTTAAGAGCTGATATTATCTGACAAAACTTGTGACCTGGTGAGCTGATGTAGATTTCATAGGCGTTGGCATAGTAACTGTGTCTGACTGCGCATATCAATGAGCTAATCAGCCAGGTGGCAGTTATTTTTAGAAATTGCCTCAGAAACCAGCCCATTATAAACGTATAGGAAAATTTCTCCATTGAAACGCATTGAAAGACTTTTTTCAAACACAAATTGCGCAAAAACTACAAATCCGATCGGCACGAAAAATACTTAGCACACCTCTTGGGGACGCTGGCTTCGAAATGACACCTCACTGGAGTCTGTGAGTTTAGCGGTTCGGGCCGCATTACGTGCGGACTGAATAATAAGAATAAGAAGAAGTTATCCACGATGGAATAACAGTATAGTGCTTTGTTCCAAAGCACTATAATAAGTTATCCACGATCGCATTACAATATAGTGCTTTGTTCCAAAACACTATAATAATAAGAAGAAGTTTACCACGATGGAATAACAGTATAGTGCTTTGTTCCAAAGCACTATAATAAGAAGTTTACCACGGTGGAATAACAGTATAGTGCTTTGTTCCAAAGCACTATAATAAGAAGAAGTTATCCACGATGGAATAACAGTATAGTGCTTTGTTCCAAAGCACTATAATAAGAATAAGAACTAGATGGGTATTTCCTGAAGGAACTACAGATAGTGCTTTGGAATGGTGCCCGGGCTGCCCCTGCAAGACTTTCACACTTGGGTGCCACCCAGGCGGTCCGATTTGGTAGGCAGAGTCACTCTGGGTCTGATTTGGTGGGTTGGGTCAATCTAGGTCTGATTTTGTGGGCGGGGCCACTCGGGGTCCAATTGGGGGGCGGGGCCACTCGGTGCACTTACTTTTCACACACAGGATCGGGGGTGCACTTACTTTTCACACACGGGACGAGAGGGTGTCATAGTCACTTTATTCCGATGTTTGACTTTGATAAATGATCATGTCCTAAAATGGACACCATACATTTGCATAGCTGCCATCTTTGGAAGGTCAAGTTGGGGGTAATGGAAAGTTTGCCATTATTTCCTATGGGAAATTTTTTTTTGAAAATGCAATTTTTTAAAAAACTACAAATCGGATCGACACGAAAAATACTTACACACCTCTCGTGGACGCTGGCTTCAAAATGACGCCTCACTGGAGTCTGTGCGTGCAGCAGTTTGGGCCGCATTAATTGCGGAAAAAAACTGAATAATAAGATTTCCACGTTCGGATTACAATAATAATACTAGATGGGCATTTCCTGAAGGAAATACATGGTGCTTGAACAGCGCTGCCAGCTTTACAGCAGCACTTTTCACACACGGGACCAGGGGGGCCACTTACTTTTCCACACCCGGGACCGGGGCGCACTTACTTTTGCACACGGGGCCGGGGGCGCACTTACTTTTGCACACGGGGCCGGGGGCGCACTTACTTTTGCACACGGGGCCGGGGGCGCACTTACTTTTGCACACGGGGCCGGGGGCGCACTTACTTTTGCACACGGGGCCGGGGGCGCACTTACTTTTGCACACGGGGCCGGGGGCGCACTTACTTTTGCACACGGGGGCGCACTTACTTTTGCACACGGGGCTGGGGGCGCACTTACTTTTGCACACGGGGCCGGGGGCGCACTTACTTTTGCACACGGGGCCGGGGGGCACTTACTTTTGACACACGGGGCCGGGGGGCACTTACTTTTGACACACGGGGCAGGGGGGCACTTACTTTTCACACACGGGGCCGGGGGGCACTTACTTTTCACACACGGGGCCGGGGGGCACTTACTTTTCACACACGGGGCCGGGGGGGCACTTACTTTTCACACACGGGACGAGAGGGTGTCATAGTCACTTTATTCTGATGTTTGACTTTGATAAATGATCATGTCCTAAAATGGACACCGTACATTTGCATAGCTGCCATCTTTGGAAGGTCAAGTTGGGGGTAATGGAAAGTTCGCCATTATTTCCTATGGGAAATTTTTTTTTTTAAATGTGATTTAAATAAAATCTACATATCGGATCGACTATAAAAGTCATAGCACACCTGTCCCCACCGAGACCTTCGAAACGCCGCCTGAACGGGGTCTCTGCGCCGAGCGGTTCGGGCCGCATTAATTGCGGAAAACGCGGAGAAGAATAATAATAATAAGAAAATATAAGAAATCGGATTACAATATGTTGCTTGAACATAGGAGGTTCAAGCACCATAATAATAAGAAAATATAAGAAATCGGATTACAATATGTTGCTTGAACCTAGGAGGTTCAAGCACCATAATAATAAGAAAATATAAGAAATCGGATTACAATATGTTGCTTGAACCTAGGAGGTTCAAGCACCATAACTAGATGGGTATTTCCTGAAGGAACTACAGATAGTGCTTTGGAATGGTGCCCGGGTTGCCCCAGCAAGACTTTCACACTTGGGTGCCCCTCAGGCGCTGTTTTGGTAGTTGTAGCCACTCTGGGTCCGATTTGGCGGGCGGCGCCACTCTGGGTCCGATTTGGCAGGCGGCGCCACTCCGGGTCCGATTTGGCGGGCGGCGCCACTCCGGGTCCGATTTGGTGAGCGGCGCCACTCTGGGTCCGATTTGGCGGCCGGCGCCACTCTGGGTCCGATTTGGCAGGCGGCGCCACTCTGGCGGGCGGCGCCACTCCGGGTCCGATTTGGCGGGCGGCGCCACTCCGTGTTCGATTTGGCGGGCGGCGCCACTCCGGGTCCGATTTGGCGGGCGGCGCCACTCCGGGTCCGATTTGGCGGGCGGCGCCACTCCGGGTCCGATTTGGCGGGCGGCGCCACTCTGGGTCCGATTTGGCGGGCGGCGCCACTCTGGGTCCGATTTGGCGGGCGGCGCCACTCTGGGTCCGATTTGGCAGGCGGCGCCACTCCGGGTCCGATTTGGCAGGCGGCGCCACTCCGGGTCCGATTTGGCGGGCGGCGCCACTCCGGGTCCGATTTGGCGGGCGGCGCCACTCCAGGTCCGATTTGGCGGGCGGCGCCACTCCGGGTCCGATTTGGTGAGCGGGGCAATAATTATAATAAGACTACAGATAGTGCTTTGAAATTGTGCTGTGCTATCACTTTGAGAGCTGATATTATCTGGCAAAACTGTGCTGGTGTGGTCATGTACAGTTCGCAGGCGTTGGCATAGTAACTGGGCCTGACTGCGCATATCAATGAGCTAATCAGCCAGGTGGCAATTATTTTTAGAAATTGCCTCAGAAATCAGGCCCATTATAAACGTATTGGAAAATTTCCCTATTGAAACGCATTGAGACACTTTTTTCAAACGCAAATTGCGCCAAAACTACAAATTCGATCGACACGAAAAATACTTAGCACACCTCTCAGGAACGCTGGCTTCGAAATGACACCTCACTGGAGTCTGTGAGTTTAGCGGTTCGGGCCGCATTACGTGCGGACTGAATAATAAGAGGAATAAGAAGAAGTTTACCACGGTGGAATAACAGTATAGTGCTTTGTTCCAAAGCACTATAATAAGAAGAAGTTATCCACGATGGAATAACAGTATAGTGCTTTGTTCCAAAGCACTATAACTAGATGGGTATTTCCTGAAGGAACTACAGATAGTGCTTTGGAATGGTGCCCGGGCTGCCCCTGCAAGACTTTCACACTTGGGTGCCCCTCAGGCGCTGATTTAGCAGTTGTAGCACCTCAGGGTTGAGGATTTGGTGTGCTGGGCACCTCAAGGTCCGATTTGGTGGGCCGGGTCACTCTGGGTCCGATTTGGTGGGCCGGGTCACTCGGGGTCCGATTTGGTGGGCCGGGTCACTCTGGGTCCGATTTGGTGGGCCGGGTCACTCTGGGTCCGATTTGGTGGGCCGGGTCACTCTGGGTCCGATTTGGTGGGCCGGGTCACTCTGGGTCCGATTTGGTGGGCGGGGTCACTCTGGGTCCGATTTGGTGGGCGGGGTCACTCTGGGTCCGATTTGGTGTTCGGGGTCACTCTGGGTCTGATTTGGTGGGCGGGGTCACTCTGGGTCCGATTCGGTGGACGGAGCCACTCTGGGTCTGATTTGGTGGGCGGGGCACCTCAGAGACCGATTTGGTGGTTGGGGTCACTCAGGGTCTGATTTGGTGGGCTGGGCACCTCAGGGTCCGATTTGGTGGGCGGGGTCACTCTGGGTCCGATTTGGTGGGCGGGGTCACTCTGGGTCCGATTTGGTGGGCGGGGTCACTCTGGGTCCGATTTGGTGGGCGGGGTCACTCTGGGTCCGATTTGGTGGGCGGGGTCACTCTGGGTCCGATTTGGTGGGCGGGGTCACTCTGGGTCCGATTTGGTGGGTGGGGTCACTCAGGGTCCGATTTGGGGGGCGGGGCCACTCAGGGTCCGATTTGGGGGCGGGGCCACTCGGGTCCGATTTGGGGGGCGGGGCCACTCGGTGCACTTACTTTTCACACACGGGATCAGGATTGCACATACTTTTCACACACGGGACAAGAGGGTGTCATAGTCACTTTATTCTGATGTTTGACTTTGATAAATGATCATGTCCTAAAATGGACGGGGAATGGCTGATAACAGAGAGAATAGACTGACAGCAGGACGGGGGAATGGCTGATAACAGAGAGAAATAGACAGACAGCAGGACAGGGGAACGGCTGATAACAGAGAGAAATAGACTGACAGCAGGACAAGGGAATGGCTGATAACAGAGAGAATAGACTGACAGCAGGATGGGGAATGGCTGATAACAGAGAGAAATAGACTGACAGCAGGACGGCGGAATGGCTGATAACAGAGTATAGACTGACAGCAGGACAGGGGAATGGCTGATAACAGAGAGAAATAGACTGACAGCAGGACGGGGGAATGGCTGATAACAGAGAGAATAGACTGACAGCAGGACGGGGGAATGGCTGATAACAGAGAGAATAGACTGACAGCAGGACAGGGGAATGGCTGATAACAGAGAGAAATAGACTGACAGCAGGATTGGGGAATGGCTGATAACAGAGAGAATAGACTGAAAGGAGGACGGGGGAATGGCAGACAACAGAGAGAATAGACTGACAGCAGGACGGGGAATTTTGTGGGAGGGGTAAATCTAGGTCCGATTCGGTGGGCGGGGTCACTTTTGGTCCGATTCTGTGGGTGCAGTCACTCTGGGTCCGATTCGGTGGGCGGGGTCACTCTGGGTCCGATTCAGTGGGCGGGGCACCTCAGGGACCGATTTGGTGGGCTGGGCACCTCAGGGTCCGATTTGGTGTGTGGGGCCACTCTGGGTCCGATTTGGTGGGCGGGGTCACTCTGGGTCCGATTTGGTGTTCGGGGTCACTCTGGGTCTGATTTGGTGGGCGGGGTCACTCTGGGTCCGATTTGGTGGACGGAGCCACTCTGGGTCTGATTTGGTGGGCGGGGCACCTCAGAGACCGATTTGGTGGTTGGGGTCACTCAGGGTCTGATTTGGTGGGCTGGGCACCTCAGGGTCCGATTTGGTGGGCGGGGTCACTCTGGGTCCGATTTGGTGGGCGGGGTCACTCTGGGTCCGATTTGGTGGGCGGGGTCACTCTGGGTCCGATTTGGTGGGCGGGGTCACTCTGGGTCCGATTTGGTGGGCGGGGTCACTCTGGGTCCGATTTGGTGGGCGGGGTCACTCTGGGTCCGATTTGGTGGGTGGGGTCACTCAGGGTCCGATTTGGGGGGCGGGGCCACTCAGGGTCCGATTTGGGGGCGGGGCCACTCGGGTCCGATTTGGGGGGCGGGGCCACTCGGTGCACTTACTTTTCACACACGGGATCAGGATTGCACATACTTTTCACACACGGGACAAGAGGGTGTCATAGTCACTTTATTCTGATGTTTGACTTTGATAAATGATCATGTCCTAAAATGGACGGGGAATGGCTGATAACAGAGAGAATAGACTGACAGCAGGACGGGGGAATGGCTGATAACAGAGAGAAATAGACAGACAGCAGGACAGGGGAACGGCTGATAACAGAGAGAAATAGACTGACAGCAGGACAAGGGAATGGCTGATAACAGAGAGAATAGACTGACAGCAGGATGGGGAATGGCTGATAACAGAGAGAAATAGACTGACAGCAGGACGGCGGAATGGCTGATAACAGAGTATAGACTGACAGCAGGACAGGGGAATGGCTGATAACAGAGAGAAATAGACTGACAGCAGGACGGGGGAATGGCTGATAACAGAGAGAATAGACTGACAGCAGGATGGGGGAATGGCTGATAACAGAGAGAATAGACTGACAGCAGGACAGGGGAATGGCTGATAACAGAGAGAAATAGACTGACAGCAGGATTGGGGAATGGCTGATAACAGAGAGAATAGACTGAAAGGAGGACGGGGGAATGGCAGATAACAGAGAGAATAGACTGACAGCAGGACGGGGAATTTTGTGGGAGGGGTAAATCTAGGTCCGATTCGGTGGGCGGGGTCACTTTTGGTCCGATTCTGTGGGTGCAGTCACTCTGGGTCCGATTCGGTGGGCGGGGTCACTCTGGGTCCGATTCAGTGGGCGGGGCACCTCAGGGACCGATTTGGTGGGCTGGGCACCTCAGGGTCCGATTTGGTGTGTGGGGCCACTCGGGGTACGATTTGGTGGGTGGGGCCACTCGGGGTCCGAATTGGTGAGCGGGGTAATCTACTAAATAATTGTCTAAGGGCACTTCCGTCTTTCTGTCACCGTTATTCGTTCGCTGATTGGTCTCAGCAGCTGCCTGTCATAGCTGCCGCGACCAATCAGTGACGCGCACAGTACGGAAGAAAATGGCCGCTCCTTACTCCCCGCACTCACTGCCCAGCGCCCGCATACTCCCCTCCGGTCAGCGCTCACACAGGGTTAATGGCAGTGTTGACTGCGGTGTAACGCACTCGGTTAACGCTGCTATTAACCCTGTGTAACCACCTTTTTACTATTGATGCTGCTTATGCAGCATGAATAGTAAAAATATCTAATGTTAAAAATAATTTAAAAAATAAAAAATAGTTACATACTCATCCTCCGGTGGACCCTCCGGATCAGGAACCGGCCTTTCCCGCTCCGCGCGACGCCCCGGTCACCGCTGCATGCATTGCGGTCTCGCGAGATGATGACGTGCGGTCTCACGACACCGATACGTCATCATCTCGTGAGACCGCAATGCACTCTTGGGACCGGAGCGCGCAACAAGCATCGGGTACTGGCCGCTCCAGGAGGTGCAACAAGCATCGTGTACCGGCCGCTCTAGGAGGTGCAACAAGCATCAGGTACCGGCCGCTCCAGGAGGTGAGTATGTAACTATTTTTTATTTTAATTCTTTTTTTTTAACAGGGATATGCAGTATACTATGTGACTGGACAATATACTACGTGACTGGGCAGTATAACTTCGTGGCTCTGCGCTGTATACTGCGTGGCTCTGTGCTGTATGCTGCGCGGCTCGGCGCTGTATGCTGCGCGGCTCGGCACTGTATGCTGCGTGGCTCGGCGCTGTGTGCTGCGCGGCTCGGCGCTGTATGCTGCGCGGCTTCGCGCTGTATACTGCGCGGCTCCGCGCTGTATACTGCGCGGCTCCGCGCTGTATACTATGTGGCTGTGCAATATACTACGTGGACATGCATATTCTAGAATACCCGATGAGTTAGAATCGGGCCACCATCTAGTAATAATAATAAGACTACAGATAGTGCTTTGGAATTGTGCTGTGCTGTCACTTTAAGAGCTGATATTATCTGACAAAACTGTGACCTGGTGGGCTGATATAGAGTTGGTAGGCGTTGGCATAGTAACTGTGTCTGACTGCGCATATCAATGAGCTAATCAGCCAGGTGGCAGTTGGCAGTTATTTTTAGAAATTGCCTCAGAATCCAGCCCATTATAAACGTATGGGAAAATTTCCCTATATAAATGCATTGAAACAATGCTTTCCAATGAGGGGGAAACAATATTCAAATGCAAATTGCACCAAAACTACCAATCCGATCGACATGAAAAAAACTTAGCACACCTCTTGTGGACGCTGGCTTTGAAATGACACCTCACTGGAGTCTGTGCGTTTTACGGTTTGGGCCGCATTAATTGTGGAAAAAAGCCTAATAATAATAAGAACTAGATGGGTATTTCCTGAAGGAACTACAGATAGTGCTTTGGAATGGTGCCCGGGCTGCCCCTGCAAGAGTTTCACACTTGGGTGCCCCTCAGGCGCTGGTTTGGTAGTTGTAGCCCCGCAGGGTTGAGGCCACTCTGGGTCCGATTTGGTGGCCCGGGTCACTCTGGGTCTGATTTGGTGGCCCGGGTCACTCTGGGTCCGATTTGGTGGCCCGGGTCACTCTGGGTCCGATTTGGTGGCCCGGGTCACTCTGGGTCCGATTTGGTGGCCCGGGTCACTCTGGGTCCGATTTGGTGGCCCGGGTCACTCTGGGTCCGATTTGGTGGGCTGGGCACCTCAGGGTCCGATTTGGTGGGCGGGGTCACTCTGGGTCCGATTTGGTGGGCGGGGTCACTCTGGGTCCGATTTGGTGGGCGGGGTCACTCTGGGTTTTTTGCGAGCGTGTCCAGCCTCCCGTGACGTCACGGCTTGTGATTGGTCGCGTCGCCCATGTGACCGCGACGCGACCAATCACAAAGCCGGAACGTAATTTTAAAATCCTGAAGGACCTGAAATTACGTCACGGCTTGCTGTGATTGGTCGCGTCGCGGCCACATGGGCGGCACGCGACCAATCACAAGCCGGGACTTCACGTAAGGAAGTAAACCCGCGAATTTTAAGCAAACAACGCTGCCGGTTCCCTCGGTGAGGTCCAGGCTGCGTCGGAGAGGTGAGTATAGCAATATTTTTTATTTTAATTCTTTATTTTACACATTAATGTTGTTTCGATACCGATACCCGATACCACAAAAATATCGGATCTCGGTATCGGAATTCCGATACAGCAAATATCGGCCGATACCCGATACTTGCGGTATCGGAATGCTCAACACTAGTCATTAAGGAGTTAAAGGGAATCTGACCAGGTGTTCCCCGTTAAAAAAATATAATAATTGAAATGGTGTGCATGCAGCGTGTAAGTACACATTCACACTGGCCTCTGAACAGAAAAAAAAACAGACTGAAACATGATTGAATACCCTGCAGTAAATAAATAGCATAGTGCATGAAAATAATATAGGGTATTTAGTTAACACTTTTTTTAATGTAAAAAAAAAAAAAAAAGCCGAAGCCATCCCATCACTTCACGGTGACCGTAATTTGGACAGTCCTAAGTCTAAAATTAAAAACATTACTATTTTGTCATGTTCCATGCATGTGGATAAGGGATGAGAAGGATTGGGCCCACCTACTGGACACAGCAATGGGAAACCACATCAATATACACTGCTCAAAAAACTAAAGGGAACACTTAAACAACAGAATATAACTCCAAGTACATTAAACGTCTGTGAAATCAATCTGTCCACTTAGGAAGCAACACTGTTTGACAATCAATTCACATGCTGTTGTGCAAATGGAAAATATAACAGATGGAAATTACTGGCAATTATCAAGACACTCAATAAAGGAGTGGTTCTGCAGGTGGGGACCACAGACCACATCTCGGTACCAATGCTTTCTGGCTGATGTTTTGGTCACTTTTGAATGCTGGTTGTGCTTTCACATTTGTGGTAGCATGAGACAGACTCTACAACCCACACAAGTGGCTCAGGTAGTGCAGCTCATCAAGGATGACACATCAATGCGACCTGTGGCAAGAAGGTTTGCTGTGTCTGTCAGCGTAGTGTCCAGATGCTGGAGGCGCTACCAGGAGACAGGCCAGTACACCAGGAGACGTGGAGGGGGCTGTAGGAAGGCAACAACCCAGCAGCAGGACTGCTACCTCAGCCTTTGTGCAAGGAGGAACAGGAGGAGCACTGACAGAGCCCCGCAAAATGACCTCCAGCAGGCCACAAATGTGCATTTGTCTGCACAAACGGTTAGAAACCGACTCCATGAGGATGACTGAGTGCCCGACGATCACAGATGGGGATTGTGCTCACAGCCCAACACCGTGCAGGACGCTTCGCATTTGCCACAGAGCACCAGGATTGGCAAATTCACTACCGACGCCCTGTGCTCTTCACAGATGAAAGCAGGTTCACACTGAGCACATGTGACAGACGTGACAGAGTCTGGAGACATCGTGCAGAGAGATCTGCCTGCAACATCCTTCAGCATGACCGGTTTGGCAGTGGGTCAGTAATGGTGTGGGGTGGCATTTCTTTGGAGGGCCGCACAGCCCTCCATGTGCTCGCCAGAGGTAGCCTGACTGCCATTAAGTACCGAGGTGAGATCCTCAGACCTCTTGTGAGACCTTAATCTGGTGTATTGGGCCCTGGGTTCCTTCTGATGCATGACAATGCCAGACCTCATGTGGCTGGAGTGTGTCAGCAGTTCCTGCAAGATGAAGGCATTGATGCTAAGGACTGGCCTGCCCGTCCACTAGCCCTTAATCCTATCGCGCACATCTGGGACATCATGTCTTGCTCTATCCACCAATGTCACGTTGCACCACAGACTGGCCAGGAGTTGGCGGATGCTTTATTCCAGGTCTGAGAGGACATCCCTCAGGATAACATCCACTGCCTCATTTGGAGCATGCCCAGGCATTGTAGGGAGATCATGCACGCACATGGAGGCCGCACACATTACTGAGCATCATTTCCTTGTCTTGAGACATTTCCGCTGAAGTTGGATCAGCCTATAAATTCATTCTCCACTTTGATTTTGAGCATCATTCCAACTCCAGACCTCCGTGCTATATTAGTTGTGATTTACGTTGTTCTTTTTTAGGTTTTATTGTTCTCAACACATTCCACTATGTAATGAATAAAGATTTACAATTGGAATATTTCATTCAGTGATATCTAGGATGTGGGATTTTAGTGTCCCCTTTATATTTTTGAGCAGTGTATATTAAGGTTTATAATATTAGTTAGGACTGTCCCAATTAGGTTCACCATGAAGTGGTGGGATTGCTTTTGCAATTTTTTTTAATCAAGAAGACGTGTTAACTAAGTACTCTATATTTTCTTGTCCTATAGCCGTTTACTTACTACAGGTTATTCAATCATTGTTTCTGCCCCCCCCCCGCCATATAAAGTACAACCACCATCTATATTCACTTACATACAGCATTCTAGAATGCTGTGTATATATAGTAGGCCCACTGCCTGTATACCCTTATATACAGCATTTTATAAAGCACAACCACTATCTGTATGCCCTTAAGATAGTGGCATATTAGACTTGCCTAGCCCCATCCATTGGGCTTCGCTAGTCTTAATCCGGTGCCTTCTATCACCATCCTTCTTTCTTTGAGTCGATGACGCGTCCTATGTCATCCACACGGTGTCTTCCATCGCGCTCCTTTGCAAGCGCACTTCTTTCTGCCCTTTGCAGTACTTTGCTTTGTGCTCGGCAGAGAAATGTTCCTGCTCAGAAGCGTGATGAGGGAGGTTGTGTGGATGATGTAGAACACATCATCCACAGGAAGGACTGTGCCGGATGAAGACCAGCGACAAACATAACACCGAACCGCCCCGTAGGTGAGTATAAGAAGTTATTTACATTATGCACATTGGCTTAGGGACATACCATATATACTCGAGTATAAGCCGACCCGAGTATAAGCCGACCCCCCTAATTTTCCCACAAAAAACTGGGAAAACTTATTGACTCGAGTATAAGCCTAGGGTGGAAAATGCAGCAGCTACTGGTAAATGTCAAAAATAAAAATAGATACCATTAAAAGTAAAATTAATTGAGACATCAGTAGGTTAAGTGTTTTTGAACATCCATATTGAATCAGGAGGCCCATATAATGCTCCATACAGTTCATGATAGCCCCATAAGATGCTCCATATTAAAATATGCCCCATATAATGCTGCACAAATGTTAATGGCCCCATGAGATGCTCCATAGAAACTTTTGCCCCATACAATGCTGCATAAAGGTTGATGGCCCCATAAGATGCTCCATAGATTATGCCCCATGAGATGCTCCACACATTATGCCCCATAAGATGCTCCACACATTATTCCCCATATGCTGTTGCTGCGATTAAAATAAAAAAATCACATACTCACCTCTCTTCGCTCAGGCCCCCGGCACTTGCGATAGTCACCTTCCACATTCCACCGCTGCGCGCTGCTCTGTCTTCCATCCTCTGCACTGACTATTCAGGCAGAGGGCGGCACGCACACTAACTACGTCATTGTGCCCTCTGACCTGAACAGTCACAGCTAGAGGACGGAAGACAGAGCGGCGCCCTGCGGTGGAACGGGGAGAGGTGAATATCGCGCAATGCTCACCTCCCCCTGTCATACTCAAGTGCTCCCGGCGCGGTCCCTGGCAGCTTCTCACTGTCAGATGGTCTCCGGGAGCCGGCAGCTTCCTATGTTCAGCGGTCATGTTCCGCTCATTAAAGTAATGAATCTGCGTCCATATTCATTACTTTAATGAGCGGTACCATGTGACCGCTGAACACAGGAAGAGCTGCCCAGAGACCATGGGACATGCAGGGACTGCGCCAGGAGCAGGCGAGTATGTGACAGCCGCCGCTCACCCTCCCCCGCCGACCCCTCCGCCGACAATGACTCGAGTATAAGCCGAGATGGTCACTTTCTGCCCTGACAGGAGTCCGTACAGTCTATATCTACAATAATATATACCTGACAGGAGCCCGTACAGTCTATATCTACAATAATATATGCCTGAAAGGAGTCTGTACAGTTTATATCTACAATAATATATACATGGAAGGAGCCCATACAGTCTAGTGTCTTCACCAGCGAGCCGGCTAGACTGTATGGGATGCAGCCAGGACCTTGCAGGAGCCCATATATTCTACTGGCTATAATAATTTATACCTTGAAGGAGCACATACATTCTAGTGTCATGTATAGGCTGCAGTCAGGGCCAGGCAGCAACCCATAAAGTCTGCTATCTTCAAGAATATATACCTAGAAGGAGCCCATACAGTCTAGCATCTTCAGTAGTGAGCTGGCTACACTGTATGAGCTGCAGTCAGGGAACCTGGAAAGAGCCCATACAGTCTATATCTACAATAATATATACCTGACAGGAGCCCATACAGTCTATATCTACAATAATATATACCTGACAGGAGCCCATACAGTCTGTATCTACAATAATATATACCTGACAGGAGCCCGTACAGTCTATATCTACAATAATATATACCTGACAGGAGCCCATACAGTCTATATCTACAATAATATATACCTGACAGGAGCCCATACAGTCTATATCCACAATAATATATACCTGACAGGAGCCCATACAGTCTATATCCACAATAATATATACCTGACAGGAGCCCGTACAGTCTGTATCTACAATAATATATACCTGACAGGAGCCCGTACACTCTGTATCTACAATAATATATCTTTTTCAATCATATGTCCAACATTACCACATGGCACTTCGAAATTATGCAAATCAACAAATAGGAAAATCAGAGGTATTAGCCCCTGAGTCCAGAAAAGAGGACCATGAATTATCGCTACAAAGACTATTTTATTGTTAACAAAAAAATAAAAAACAACAAGGTTACAAAGCTTATTTTACATAAAAGTACCCAAGGGGCCAAAACAACCTTAAGGAAAAATATGCATTGCCATACTATTCATTACCAAATGTGGTGAGAACAAATAAGACACTTTAATGTTAATAACCTGTAGTAAGATAAATTGCACAGCCAAATCCACCTGATGCATAGAATTTTGTGCATATAGACATCAACTATGCCCCTATAGGGAATACATAATATACACTATCAGGATGTGCTGACCATAGAAATTACAGAAATTAAAATGCAAAATATAAGGTATCTCACCACAATGATTTGTGGATAAATGAAGGCTGCAGATCCCTGGTATAGGTGATTCGGCGTTCCCCTGTCGCCCCAACGCGCGTTTCGCCCTTAGCTTCTTCCGGGGGCGTGCCCAAGGGATGGAAGGTGCGGCTATTTAAGTAAGTGACGGCCAATGAGCGTACGAGGACAGGAAGTAAAACCGTGATGTCATATCCCGATAACCAATGGTGAGTGGTGCACCGTGCTGTGTCTAAGTTAAGGTACCTTCACACGAAGCGACGCTGCAGCGATAGCGACAACGATGCCGATCGCTGCAGCGTCGCTGTTTGATCGCTGGGGAGCTGTCACACAGACCGCTCTCCAGCGACCAACGATGCCGAGGTCCCCGGGTAACCAGGGTAAACATCGGGTTGCTAAGTGCAGGGCCGCGCTTAGTAACCCGATGTTTACCCTGGTTACCAGCGTAAAAGTAAAAAAAAAAACAGTACATGCTCACCTGCGCGTGCCCCAGCGTCTGCTTCCTGACACTGACTGAGCTCCGGCCCTAACAGCAGAGCGGTGTCGTCACCGCTGTGCTTTCACTTTCACTTTAGGGCCGGCGCTCAGTAAGTGTCAGGAAGCAGACGCTGGGGGACGCGCAGGTGAGTATGTACTGTTTGTTTTTTTTACTTTTACGCTGGTAACCAGGGTAAACATCGGGTTACTAAGCGTGGCCCTGCGCTTGGTAACCCGATGTTTACCCTGGTTACCAGTGTAAAACATCGCTGGTATCGTTGCTTTTGCTTTCAAACACAACGATACACGTCGATCGGACGACCAAATAAAGTTCTGGACTTTATTCAGCGACCAGCGACATCACAGCAGGATCCTGATCGCTGCTGCGTGTCAAACTAAACGATATTGCTAGCAAGGACGCTGCAACGTCACGGATCGCTAGCGATATCGTTACAAAGTCGTTTCGTGTGAAGGTACCTTTACCGATATCCGCAAGTAACAACAAGAGATCGGCTGATAAAAATCATATGCCGTACTGATTATATAGTGTTCATGAAAGAAGTGAGAAGATGTAAGCGCACTGAGAGTAGATTGTACGGCGCATGCGTGCAGCAGCATCCACCATATAAACGCACTTCTTTGGTTACGCTCTCTGTACCAAGCACAAATAATTTGCGCAGGCTCAGTATAGAGCGTTCCAAGAAATGCACGGTGATCTACTGATAGCGCATGCGCACACTCTCTCAGATAGCTAGTGAAAAGAAGTGCAAATGCTGGATACTAAAAAGTACTTTATCATATAAGTACATTACAAACCATGAACGGTAAATAGTAATGAAAGTGCCAAAGTGAAAAAAGAACTGCAAGAGTGCAGAATAAAATTTATTACGTATAAAGTGCATTTTTTAAAGTGTTATAAATTACCAGACATATAATATCATTAAAAATCCCACGCAAAACGCTAATAAAAATGGGAAACTAGAAATTCAGTATGCCTGACCTTAGATAAGTGCTAAAAAAAGAAAAATTAGATACAAAAAAAGTATAAGGGTAAAAATATAATATAACGGGACAATTCAATACACGTAAATTCACAACCGTCCAGCAGGTGTATAAAGATTAAAGTTTACAAGTAAAAATGCAGCTCATATATGGACTCAAAAGACATAAGGCATGCTAAATATTATTAATGTTGGACAAATTATTTTACAATCATCCCGATAGCGTATTTTAAAATACACCATAAATCCATGTGTTATAAAAGGATAAAAGTAGTCCAAATTTTTCAAAAAATCCCTCACTCAACAGAGTGGTATGTAATAAATAAGCCCATAATAAACGTGATGAAAATCCATGAAAAAAGTCTTCCTCAGAGAAGTCCCAAGGGGAATACTGGAATTGCGCTTTATGTGTCCATAGAAGCACCTGCTTTGCCGCCACAAGATAAACCTGGAGTGAAAAATCTCCCTGGAAGGTACCCATTAAATAGCCGTAAAGAACTGAAATAAAAGGACACTGATTAATAAACTGTACAGATACATACAATACATATAACAGCTAAAATTGCCAAATAAATAAATAAAATAACCCATCCCTAAAAAGATGCTCACTGCTATTACAAAAATAATAGAATAATAAATGGCCCACACTTCTACAGGAATGCTGCAAATCCCAAATTTTCATTAAGACCTCCTGGGCTAAGAGTCCCCAACCTATAAATCCACTTACTTTCTACTCTGGCTAGGGTTTTACCCAAGTCCCCTCCCCGAGATCCAAGTGTGACCTGATCTATAGCCTTAATCTTCAAGCCTCTTGCATTGCATTCGTGATGACTTTTGAAATGCCTAGGAAGGCTCTTGAGAGAGGAAATTTCTTTAATGGTTTTCGCTTTTTCAATATCCCTAATGTGCTCTCGCATGCATGTAGGATAGCTGCGGAGACACCATCACGTGTTTCTCAACGCAAGCAGTGAATAGCCAGACCTAATAGCCTCCCGTGGTTGTTCCTTCCCGGGGAAAGGTCTGGCTATTCACTGCTTGCGTTGAGAAACACGTGATGGTGTCTCCGCAGCTATCCTACATGCATTTGCATATTTCCCATAAGGGATGGGGGCAGTGTTCTGGATCACTGCGTTGAGAAACACGTGATGGTGTCTCCGCGGTGTTGGATGTTTTGGTCTCCCCGAGGCCAATCATCTGTTCCTTCACAGCCTTTTACTAGGCACTGCTCCTAATAGCCAGATTCCTACTCCACACTGATGAGGGGCAAACACCCCGAAACAGCTGTCTGTGGATGGATACCATGCTTGGCATAGGTGGTTTTCCTGTATTGGATGTTTTCCTTTATTGGATGCTGCCCTTCCCGTGGTTGTTCCTTCCCGGGGAAAGGTCTGGCTATTCACTGCTTGCGTTGAGAAACACGTGATGGTGTCTCCGCAGCTATCCTACATGCATTTGCATATTTCCCATAAGGGATGGGGGCAGTGTTCTGGATCACTGCGTTGAGAAACACGTGATGGTGTCTCCGTGGTGTTGGATGTTTTGGTCTCCCCGAGGCCAATCATCTGTTCCTTCACAGCCTTTCACTAGGCACTGCTCCTAATAGCCAGATTCCTACTCCACACTGATGAGTGGCAAACACCCCGAAACAGCTGTCTGTGGATGGATACCATGCTTGGCATAGGTGGTTTTCCTGTATTGGATGTTTTCCTTTATTGGATGCTGCCCTTCCCGTGGTTGTTCCTTCCCGGGGAAAGGTCTGGCTATTCACTGCTTGCGTTGAGAAACACGTGATGGTGTCTCCGCAGCTATCCTACATGCATTTGCATATTTCCCATAAGGGATGGGGGCAGTGTTCTGGATCACTGCGTTGAGAAACACGTGATGGTGTCTCCACGGTGTTGGATGTTTTGGTCTCCCCGAGGCCAATCATCTGTTCCTTCACAGCCTTTTACTAGGCACTGCTCCTAATAGCCAGATTCCTACTCCACACTGATGAGTGGCAAACACCCCGAAACAGCTGTCTGTGGATGGATACCATGCTTGGCATAGGTGGTTTTCCTGTATTGGATGTTTTCCTTTATTGGATGCTGCCCTTCCCGTGGTTGTTCCTTCCCGGGGAAAGGTCTGGCTATTCACTGCTTGCGTTGAGAAACATGTGATGGTGTCTCCGCAGCTATCCTACATGCATTTGCATATTTCCCATAAGGGATGGGGGCAGTGTTCTGGATCACTGCGTTGAGAAACACGTGATGGTGTCTCCACGGTGTTGGATGTTTTGGTCTCCCCGAGGCCAATCATCTGTTCCTTCACATGTATAGGCTGCAGTCAGGGCCAGGCAGCAGCCCATAAAGTCTCTAGAGCAGTTCTATGTTATTGCGGACTTAGTCTGAATACCAGAGATTCTCTACCACTAGAATCATAACAGTATACCAGGCCAAAAAGAAAATGTTTAAAGCATCGCAGAAGCGGGATTAAAAAGAAGTTCTGAGGTTTTTGGTTTTTTTTGCAGTCTGTCTAGCTTCTTTCTTCCCCTTATACTCTGAGTGGTTTTGAGCTCTGCTGCAGACATGGATTTTCAGACTCTGACTTCTAGTGTGGATCAGCTTGCTGCAAGGGTGCAAAGTATTCAGGATTTTTCACTCATAGTCCTATGTCTGAACCAAAAATACCTATCCCTGAGCTGTTTTTTGGAGATAGATCTAAGTTCCTGAATTTTAGGAATAATTGTAAATTGTTTCTGTCTCTGAGACCTCGTTCCTCTGGGGATTCCACTCAGCAAGTTAAAATTGTTATCTCCTTCTTGCGTGGCGACCCTCAAGATTGGGCCTTCTCTCTGGCGCCAGGAGATCCTGCATTGGTGAATGTTGATGCGTTTTTTCTGGCGCTTGGTTTGCTTTATGAGGAGCCTAATCTTGAAAATCAGGCCGAAAAGGCCTTGCTAGCTATCTCTCAAGGTCAGGACGAAGCTGAGGTATATTGTCAAAAATTTCGGAAATGGTCCGTGCTTACTCAATGGAATGAGTGTGCCCTGGCCGCAAATTTCAGAAATGGTCTTTCTGAAGCCATTAAGAATGTGATGGTGGGGTTTCCTATCCCTACAAGTCTGAATGATTCAATGGCTCTGGCCATTCAAATTGATCGGCGTTTGCGGGAGCGCAAATCTGCTAATCCTTTGGCGGTGCTGTCTGAACGGACACCTGACCCTATGCAATGTGACAGAATTCTGACCAGAGCCGAACGGCAAAATCATAGACGTCAAAATGGGTTGTGTTTTTACTGTGATGATTCTACGCATGTTATCTCAGCATGCTCTAAGCGCTTAAAAAGAGTTGTTAATCCTGTCGCCATTAGTACTTTACAGCCTAAATTTATTTTGTCTGTGACCTTAATTTGTTCATTGTCTTCTTACTCAGTCATGGCTTTTGTGGATTCTGGTGCTGCTCTGAGTCTGATGGATTTGTCGTTTGCCAGGCGCTGTGGTTTTGTCCTGGAGCCGTTGGAATTTCCTATTCCTCTTAGAGGAATTGATGCTACGCCATTGGCGGAGAATAAACCTCAGTATTGGACGCAAGTGACCATGTGCATGACTCCTGTACATCAGGAGGTGATTCGCTTCCTTGTTCTGCATGATTTGCATGATGTGGTCGTTTTGGGTCTGCCATGGCTACAGATCCATAATCCAGTTTTGGATTGGAAAGCTATGACTGTGTCAAGTTGGGGTTGTCGGGGGATTCATGGTGATACTCCGTTGGTGTCTATTGCTTCTTCCACTCCTTCTGAGACCCCTGAGTTTTTGTCTGATTACCAGGATGTATTTAGTGAGCCCAGGTCCAGTGCCCTTCCTCCTCATAGGGACTGTGATTGTGCTATAAATTTGATTCCTGGTAGTAAATTTCCTAAGGGTCGACTCTTTAATTTGTCTGTACCAGAGCATGCCGCGATGCGGAGTTATATAAAGGAGTCTTTGGAGAAGGGACATATTCATCCATCCTCTTCTCCTCTTGGTGCAGGATTCTTTTTTGTGGCCAAAAAGGACGGGTCTTTGAGACCTTGTATAGATTATCGTCTTCTGAATAAGATCACGGTCAAGTTTCAGTATCCTTTGCCATTGTTGTCTGATTTGTTTGCTCGGATTAAGGGTGCCAGTTGGTTCACCAAGATAGATCTTCGTGGTGCGTATAACCTTGTGCGCATTAAGCAGGGAGATGACTGGAAAACAGCATTTAATACGCCCGAGGGTCATTTTGAGTACTTGGTGATGCCGTTTGGACTCTCTAATGCCCCTTCTGTGTTTCAGTCCTTCATGCATGACATCTTCCGGAAATATCTGGATAAATTTATGATTGTTTATCTGGATGATATTTTGTTTTTTTCTGATGATTGGGAGTCCCATGTGAACCAGGTCAGGATGGTGTTTCAGGTTCTGCGTGATAATGCTTTGTTTGTGAAGGGCTCAAAATGTCTCTTTGGAGTACAGAAGGTGTCTTTTTTGGGTATTAATTTTTCCCCTTCTACTGTGGAGATGGACCCAGTCAAGGTCCGTGCCATTTATGACTGGACTCAGCCCACGTCTGTTAAGAGCCTTCAGAAGTTCTTGGGCTTTGCTAACTTTTACCATTGTTTTATCGCTAATTTTTCTAGCGTAGTTAAACCTTTGACGGATATGACCAAGAAAGGTTCTGATGTTGCTAATTGGTCTCCTACGGCCGTGGAGGCCTTTCGGGAGCTGAAGCGCCGGTTTACTTCAGCACCAGTCTTGTGCCAGCCGGATGTCTCTCTTCCCTTCCAGATTGAAGTTGATGCTTCTGAGATTGGTGCGGGGGCCGTTTTGTCGCAGAGAAGCTCTGATTGCTCTGTGATGAAGCCATGCGCTTTCTTTTCCAGAAAATTTTCGCCTGCTGAGCGGAACTATGATGTTGGTAATCGGGAGTTGTTGGCTATGAAGTGGGCATTTGAGGAGTGGCGTCATTGGCTCGAGGGAGCTAAGCATCGTGTGGTGGTCTTGACTGATCATAAAAATCTGATTTATCTCGAGTCTGCCAAGCGCCTGAATCCTAGACAGGCTCGTTGGTCATTGTTTTTCTCCCGTTTTGATTTCGTGGTCTCGTACCTGCCTGGTTCGAAGAACGTGAAGGCTGATGCGCTTTCTAGGAGTTTTGTGCCTGACTCTCCAGGAGTCTCGGAACCGGCTGGTATTCTCAGAGAGGGATTGATTTTGTCTGCCATCTCTCCAGATTTGCGACGAGTGCTGCAGAAATTTCAGGCTGATAGACCTGATCGTTGCCCACCAGGGAGACTGTTTGTCCCTGATAGATGGACCAGCAGAGTTATTTCCGAGATTCATTCTTCGGTGTTGGCGGGGCATCCTGGGATTTTTGGTACCAGAGATTTGGTGGCTAGGTCCTTTTGGTGGCCTTCCTTGTCGCGGGATGTGCGTTCCTTTGTGCAGTCCTGTGGGATTTGTGCTCGGGCTAAGCCTTGCTGTTCTCGTGCCAGCGGGTTGCTTTTGCCCTTGCCTATCCCGAAAAGGCCTTGTACGCACATTTCCATGGATTTCATTTCGGATCTTCCAGTATCTCAGAAGATGTCTGTCATCTGGATGGTGTGTGATCGTTTTTCTAAAATGGTCCATTTGGTGCCCTTACCTAAGTTGCCTTCCTCCTCCGATTTGGTTCCTTTGTTCTTTCAGAATGTGGTTCGTTTGCACGGCATCCCTGAGAATATTGTGTCTGACAGAGGGTCCCAGTTTGTGTCCAGATTCTGGCGATCCTTTTGTGCTAAGATGGGTATTGACTTGTCGTTCTCATCGGCTTTTCATCCTCAAACTAATGGCCAAACCGAGCGAACTAATCAGACGTTGGAAGCTTATTTAAGATGTTTTGTTTCTGCTGATCAGGATGATTGGGTGACCTTTTTGCCACTGGCCGAGTTTGCCCTTAATAATAGGGCTAGTTCTGCCACTTTGGTTTCGCCCTTTTTCTGCAATCTTGGTTTTCATCCTCGTTTTTCCTCGGATCAGGTTGAACCTTCTGATTGTCCTGGGGTTGATTCTGTGGTGGATAGGTTGCAGCGGATTTGGAACCATGTGGTGGACAATTTGAAATTGTCACAGGAGAAGGCTCAGCGTTTTGCCAACCGCCGCCGCGGTGTGTGTCCCCGACTTCGTGTTGGGGATTTGGTTTGGTTGTCTTCTCGGCATGTTCCTTTGAAGGTCTCCTCTCCTAAGTTCAAGCCTCGCTTTATCGGTCCTTATAATATTTTGGAAATCCTTAACCCGGTGTCTTTTCGTTTGGACCTTCCAGCGTCATTTGCTATTCATAATGTATTCCATAGGTCCTTGTTGCGGCGGTACGTGGTGCCTGTGGTCCCTGCTGTTGAGCCTCCTGCTCCGGTTTTGGTTGAGGGCGAGTTGGAGTACGTAGTGGAGAAGATCTTGGATTCTCGTATCTCTAGACGTAGACTTCAATATTTGGTTAAATGGAAGGGTTATGGTCAGGAGGATAATTCCTGGGTTGTCGCCTCTGATGTTCATGCGGCTGATTTGGTTCATGCCTTTCACGCTGCTCATCCTGATCGTCCTGGGGGTCTTGGTGAGGGTTCGGTGACCCCTCCTCAAGGGGGGGGTACTGTTGTGAACTGTGTTTCTGGGCTCCCTCTGGTGGTCACTAATGGTATTGTATGAGTCATGTCTTTCTGCATGCCTGGGCTTCAGCTGTTTCATTAAGCTGTGGGTTTTCCATATTTAGTCCTCCTTAGGACTCAGTCTCTTGCCTGGTATCGATGTATTCAGTCCTATTTGGTCTCCTCCTTATTCCTTGCCATCTGTCTCATGCAAGAAAAGCTAAGTCCAGTTTGCATACTTTGGATCATTTGCATTATCAGTGTTTTTTGTTCAGCTTGCTCAAAATGTGATTTTCTAGCTCGCTGAAGCTCTAGGGTGCTGATATTCTCCCCCCACACCGTCAGTCGGTGCGGGGGTTCTTGAATACTCAGCGTGGATATTTTTTGCAGGGTTTTCTGCTGACCGCATAGTTCACTTTCTATTTTCTGCCTATCTAGTTTAGTGGGCCTCACTTTGCTAAATCTAGTTCATCTCTACGTTTGTGTTTTTCTCTTGCCTCACCGTTATTATTTGTTGGGGGCTTCCTATATCTTTGGGGTTAATTTCTCTGGAGGCAAGTGAGGTCTTATTTTCCCTCTAGGGGTAGTCAGTTCTCCGGCTGGCTCGAGACGTCTAGAATCAACGTAGGCACGTTCACCGGCTACTTCTAGTTGTTTGTTAGGATCAGGTATGCGGTTAGCCTAGTTTCCACCTCCCTAGAGCAGTTCTATGTTATTGCGGACTTAGTCTGAATACCAGAGATTCTCTACCACTAGAATCATAACAGGAGCCCATACAGTCTAGCATCTTCAGTAGTGAGCCGGCTAGACTGTATGGGCTGCAGTCAGGAAACCAGGAAGGAGCCCATACAGTCTAGCATCTTTAGTAGTGAGCCGGCTAGTGTATGGGCTGCAGTCAGGACCTGGAAGGAGCCCATACTCTCTAGGCTCAATCCAGGCGTCACGAGAACGACCAATCACGGAGCAGCACTTCCGCCCTGCCTCTCACGTGCTGCGAGAACCACCCGCCCTCAGTGTAGAGACATTGCCTTGTGGAAATTTTCACGGTTTGGTGATGAGTGATGACCATGTTTCTTAATACACAGTGTGATGACACGCAGAGGTCATGGTTATCATTGGAAACATTGTCATTGGAAACATTCTCGTGTGTTTTGAATCTCAACAGCAGAGGATAGAAAGACACTGCACTCCAAACTAGTTGACAGTGCATACATAAAAAGCAATTGTGTTCCCCTGATAATCACACACCAGGAGCTGTAACTGTACACCAGTCCAACAATCACCTGTATAACTGTACACCATTATATCTATCACCTGTATAACTGTACACCAGTATAATTATCACCTGTATAACTGTAGGAATAGGAGACAACTAGGAATGTATAGGATAATAGATACTTTATTAATGCACATATAATTTACATATTACTTCGTCAATGCAAAACATACAAAAGATACAATAAAATACCAGGATGGTAAAAAGGATAGGTGAGAATCCCCCGGTGTGCACCATCTATAAGGCCAGCTTACATATCAATAGTGGTAGAGACCTACTGCTATACATGCATGTGAAGCTGTGTATGTAGAAAGCCAAGGCGGCATAAAGTGACAAATAGATACAAGCTGCTCTTACCACTGCAGGGCACCAAGGAGGAGCACACCGGGTAGGATCCACAGGCACAGTCCCTGACGCGCGTTTCGCCCACGGATTATGTTGCTTTTTCAAGGGGAGATGCCCCCGAGCGTGTATACCATCTTTAAATAACGCCGGCAAGTAGCCATGTGACGGTCACCTGCCAGGTGACATCCAATGAACGCTGGGTATGCCGGCGCATGCGCACGCTGCACGCCGAGTCCAATGCCGCAGAGGGCGTCATGCATCACGGGCGCGCCAGGGAATAAAGCCCAAAGCGCGCGCGAGAGGCAAATGAGACGCCGCCGCAGCGGAGGATGAGGAGAGAAGCGGCGCATGCGCACTCCCGCGTAGGATCGGCCAGTAACTATAGTGCGAGAAACTCCAAAATCAGAATACCGCTATAAGGTAAAACAAGGGCGTGATCGATCAGAACTAAATACAACCCATAATGAACACTTCAATAACAATGCAGCAAGAGAAAGCCATTAATATACGAATTAATACCTCCCCAGCCACAGCGATAATATAGTCACAACAGTATGGATTATCATATTTAAAGGACTGGAGAATCGAATCCACTTTGCTGTAGGGAGATGAGAGTTGCGGCACAGTGGGAGGAGTTCTGCTATGGCCAGCGATGATGTGAACATAAGGAGATGCCAAAACGCTCGGACATCAATGGGTTAAAACTGAGGAACATATAACACAGAAAGTAAACATTAGTGACAAAAGTTTAAAAACAAAATAAAATAACAATAAGAGGATCCCAAATGGAAACCCACCCAACGGGGAAGATGGTATGGAGGGCAAGGGATAATACAGAACAGGAGAAACATCACATTATCTAGAATGATACACATATATATAGGGGACTGCAATGGATGAAATACCTCATACCCCTAGGATCCCGAAGGGATCAAAGAAAAGAGGAGAAGCTTAGGGACTCATTCAGTCCTTTAGGTGGCATTGTGTCTACCCGGACAATCCAACCAGCTTCGCGCTGGGCGAGGACCTTTTTATAATTGCCCCCTCTAACTCCAAGGTGGATGCTCTCGATACCCCTGACCTGAAGAGTCCTCGAATCACTATCGTGAAATAGCTTAAAATGGCGGGGAATTGTCTTCAGGTCAGAGGCATCATCCACGGTTCTGGCCGCCTGTATGTCTCTAATGTGTTCACGGACACGTATCCGCAATTCTCTGGATGTTAATCCGATGTAAATTAGAGAGCATCCACACATGGCATAGTACACAACGTTAGATGTACCACATGTGATACGTTGCCTGATGGAAAACTCTTTTCTCCCGTCAGAAGATTTAAAAGTTGTGGCCCGCACAATATTTTCACACGCCACACAGTGGCCACATTGAAAGGAGCCCAACATCGGGCCCCTAGTACTAAAGGGGTTAGTAGTAGGTGCAATATAGTGACTGCGGACGAGCAAACTACTCAGGTTTGGAGATCTTTTGGCGGTCATTAATGGGAAGTCACCCAGTGCCTAAGCAAGAGAAGGTTCGGTCTTTAATACCGACCAATGTTTTTTTAAAATCTCTCTCATATTGGACCATTCGTGGTTATAAGTTGTTATAAACCTGACTTTGTCTCCGTCTGTCCCTCTCCTTCGTTTGCTGCTATCAGTATATAGGAGATCTCTCCGAGGCGTCCGCAGGCCCTTTCAAAGCCCCGCCTAATGCTTCTTCGGCTATATCCGCGATCCTTGAAACGTCCCTCTAGGTCAGCCGCCTGCACAAAAAACCTATCCTCTGTCGAGCAGATCCGCCTCATTCTAAGGAACTGTCCGACCGGGACGGCCCCAATGGTGGTAGGGTTATGTGCTGAATCTGCACGCAATAAAGCGTTAACTGATGTTGACTTCCTGAAGACGTCAGTCTGGACCCGACGGGTAGTGTCGATTTCCAGCATGACGTCCAGGAAGTCAACATGCTTCAAATCGAAATTGTATGTCAATTTAATATTGAAGGGATTCTCATTAAGTTGCCCCATAAAATCCCCGAGCTGCTGCGCCGTCCCCGCCCAGAAAAAGAGGACGTCATCAATATATCTGAGCCAGCACAGCACATGGTCAGCGGCCTGCACCCCCCCCGTCGCCAAAAATATACCTCTCCCATGCACCCAGGAAGAGGTTGGCGTATGAAGGGGCACAGGCCGCACCCATGGCTGTGCCACGTTTCTGTAGATAAAATGCATCCTTAAAGGTGAAAAAATTATGGGTCAGGGCGAAGCGCAGCAGCTCGAGGATTAAATCACACATGGGGCCGCCCAGGTCGGAGGCCCCCAAGAAGAGGCGGACTGCTGCTAAACCGTGCTCGTGATCAATGCACGTGTATAAGGTCTGTACATCGGCGGTGACCAGAAGGACGTCAGGGTCCACAAGGATGCCGTCAACCCGTGTGAGGACGTCCATCGTGTCCCTAACGTATGATGGTAATACTTCTACAAGAGGTTTTAAGAAAAAATCTATGAATTTGCAAATTGGGTCACATAGACCCTCAATGCCTGACACGATCGACGCCCCGTGTTGTGATTTTGCTTTTTGCTCCCTCTAGTGGTCATTAGTGATTTGACTCTGGAGCGTCTGTTTTTTCCTATATCCTCACCTGGGCCGTTAGTTAGGGGCGTTGCTATATAAGCTCCCTGGACCTTCAGTTCAATGCCTGGCATCGTTGAAATCAGAGCTAATCTGTTGTGCTCTTGTCCTCTGATCCTGGTTCCTGTTTTTTCAAGCTAAGTCTGCTTCATTGCTTTTGCTTTGTATTTTTGTCCAGCTTGTTCCAATCTGTATTCTGACCTTTGCTGGAAGCTCTAGGGGGCTGGTGTTCTCCCCCCGGACCGTTAGACGGTTCGGGGGTTCTTGAATCTCCAGCGTGGATTTTTATAGGGTTTTTGTTGACCAGATAAGTTATCTTGCTTTATTCTGCTATTAGTAAGCTGGCCACTCTTTGCTGAACCTGGTTCATTTCTGTGTTTGTCATTTCCTCTTACCTCACCGTTATTATTTGTGGGGGGCTTGTATCTTGCTTTGGGGTCCCTTTCTCTGGAGGCAAGAGAGGTCTTTGTTTTCTTCTCCTAGGGGTAGTTAGATTCTCCAGCTGGCGCGAGTCATCTAGCGATCACCGTAGGCATGATCCCCGGCTACTTCTAGTGTTGGCGTTAGGAGTAGCTATTTGGTCAACCCAGTTACCACAGCCCTATGAGCTGGATTTTTGTATCTCGCAGACTTACACGTTCCTCTGAGACCCTGTCCACTGGGGTCATAACAGCCCCGGTGGATTGACGGGATCCTTGTGGACCTTTGGAAGCAGATAAAAGGTTGGTATCCTAGGGGACCTTACCGTTAGACCATCCAGGACCTTCCTATCTATAATCCCATCCTCAAAAGCCCTACCCAGAATAGCCTGAAGCTGAGAGGAGAAGGAAGACAGAGGACTATGCGTTAATTTTGTATATGTAGAGGTATCCCGCAACTGGCGGAACACCTCTTTCTCATATTTATCGCATGGCCAGATCACTATGTTCCCCCCCTTGTCAGCTGGTTTAATTACAATGTCCTTAAAGGACTGTAGCTCTTTAATAGCATTTCTTTGCCTAGATGTAAGGTTATCAAGTCTACGTCTTGAAGACAACCATCTGAAATCCTCGGTAACCAACCGAGTAAATATGTCCACAGCAGGACATAGTGACAAGGGAGGGAACCTAGTCGATCTGGGCATGCACGCAGGTGGGAACCTACCTTGGAGGTTACTTGATTGTTCCTCTAGGAGATCTTCCAAAGTCTGCAAAGCCTCCCTCTCCATCTCAGATAAAGGCCCCTGGGCAGGGTTATTCCCATGATGCATTTTTTTAAGTATGAGCTTTCGGGAGAACAGATGAAGGTCCTTCAAGGCTAAAAAATAATCGAAAGAGTTAGTTGGTGAGAAGCTCAACCCTCTACTCAGGACCTCCACCTGGGCAGCAGAAAGAGACCGAGATGACAGATTCAATACCTGGAGACCCCCACTGTTATTTGTCCCCTGTTGTTTGCTTGCCGCCGTCGCAGCCTTGGAAGTCTGTCGTGTAACAATATTTTTAGTATATAGGTGAGGTCCAGGTTGTTCTCCCCTTGCTTCCATACGTGAGGTGGTCCCATCCTCAGAAGGGGCATTGGATCGAGTTGATCTAGATCGTGACCTAGAACTTGAGAAATTTCTAAAACGGGAACGTGACCGGTCACCCGGACCACGCCATCTGTACACATTGGAGGTCTGCTTGTCTTGTACATCACGCTTAAATTTCTTAGATTTCTGACCTTGAATCTCATTAACCCATCTCTGCATTTCAATGTCCATATCGTCATTAAGTTTTTTGAGGGCTTCCCCCGACATATCTTGTTTAAGTTTTGTTTGGATAGCCTCAATCTCAGTTTCTATTGCATCGAGTTTAGATGAGTCCAGGCCTTTGAGTAATGCCATAAACCCAGTGGAACATGTGTTTGAAAGTTCTTCCCACCTATTTTTAAATTCTTCATCTGTAATTGGAAAAGATGGAAAAACCTGGACTCTGAGTCCACGGGGGATCAACCCCCCCCCTCTAGGTATTTTTCCAGAAAAGCGTGATTCCACCATACCCTCGTCCTCTTTTTTAAGAGATCTTTGAAGCATCTGATGGTCTCCTGTAGGTCACCACTTGACCCCTCCAATCCCCCATTAAAAACATCCTTAAACGTATCATTAATTTGAGCACGCCATGTGGAGTCTCGTGCTCTAAAGTCCATAGTGGGCCTGAAAAAGACTGTGATAAACACAGAAACGATAATGATACCAAAACCAGGCAACATACTAGATACTGAGGGGGAGATAATAGCGCTAAATAGTGCCAAACAACCCCTCACCAAAAAGAACCAACTCCATGAGAGCCACAGGAATAGGAGAAAACTAGGAGTGTATAGGTAATAGATACTTCATTAATGCACATATAATTTACATATTACTTCGTCAATGCAAAACATACAAAAGATACAATAAAATACCAGGATGGTAAAAAGGATAGGTGAGAATCCCCCGGTGTGCACCATCTATAGGGCCAGCTTACATATCAATAGTGGTAGAGACCTACTGCTATACATGCATGTGAAGCTGTGTATGTAGAAAGCCAAGGCGGCATAAAGTGACAAATAGATACAAGCTGCTCTTACCACTGCAGGGCACCAAGGAGGAGCACACCGGGTAGGATCCACAGGCACAGTCCCCGACGCGCGTTTCGCCCACGGATTACGTTGCTTTTTCAAGGGGAGATGCCCCCGAGCGTGTATACCATCTTTAAATAACGCCGGCAAGTAGCCATGTGACCGGTCACCTGCCAGGTTACATCCAATGAACGCTGGGTATGCCGGCGCATGCGCACGCTGCACGCCGAGTCCAATGCCGCAGAGGGCGTCATGCATCACGGGCGCGCCAGGGAATAAAGCCCAAAGCACGCGCGCGAGGCAAATGAGACGCCGCCGCAGCGGAGGACGAGGAGAGAAGCGGCGCATGCGCACTCCCGCGTAAGATCGGCCAGTAACTATAGTGCGAGAAACTCCAAAATCAGAATACCGCTATAAGGTAAAACAAGGGGGTGATCGATCAGAACTAAATACAACCCGTAATGAACACTTCAATAACAATGCAGCAAGAGAAAGCCATTAATATACGAATTAATACCTCCCCAGCCACAGCGATAATATAGTCACAACAGTATGGATTATCATATTTAAAGGACTGGAGAATCGAATCCACTTTGCTGTAGGGAGATGAGAGTTGCGGCGCAGTGGGAGGAGTTCTGCTACGGCCAGCGATGATGTGAACATAAGGAGATGCCAAAACGCTCGGACATCTCCTTATGTGAGGGTCTATGTGACCCAATTTGCAAATTCATAGATTTTTTCTTAAAACCTCTTGTAGAAGTATTACCATCATACGTTAGGGACACGATGGACGTCCTCACACGGGTTGATGGCATCCTTGTGGACCCTGACGTCCTTCTGGTCACCGCCGATGTACAGACCTTATACACGTGCATTGATCACGAGCACGGTTTAGCAGCAGTCCGCCTCTTCTTGGGGGCCTCCGACCTGGGCGGCCCCATGTGTGATTTAATCCTCGAGCTGCTGCGCTTCACCCTGACCCATAATTTTTTCACCTTTAAGGATGCATTTTATCTACAGAAACGCGGCACAGCCATGGGTGCGGCCTGTGCCCCTTCATACGCCAACCTCTTCCTGGGTGCATGGGAGAGGTATATTTTTGGCGACGGGGGGGGGGGGGGGGTGCAGGCTGCTGACCATGTGCTGTGCTGGCTCAGATATATTGATGACGTCCTCATTTTCTGGGCGGGGACAGCGCAGCAGCTCGGGGATTTTATGGGGCAACTTAATGAGAATCCCTTCAATATTAAATTGACATACAATTTCGATTTGAAGCATGTTGACTTCCTGGACGTCATGCTGGAAATCGACACTACCCGTCGGGTCCAGACTGACGTCTTCAGGAAGTCAACATCAGTTAACGCTTTATTGCGTGCAGATTCTGCACATAACCCTACCACCATTGGGGCCGTCCCGGTCGGACAGTTCCTTAGAATGAGGCGGATCTGCTCGACAGAGGATAGGTTTTTTGTGCAGGCGGCTGACCTAGAGGGACGTTTCAAGGATCGCGAATATAGCCGAAGAAGCATTAGGCGGGGCTTTGAAAGGGCCAGGCGGACGCTTTGGAGAGATCTCCTATATACTGATAGCAGCAAACGAAGGAGAGGGACAGACGGAGACAAAGTCAGGTTTATAACAACTTATAACCACGAATGGTCCAATATGAGAGAGATTTAAAAAAAACATTGGTCGGTATTAAAGACCGAACCTTCTCTTGCTCAGGCACTGGGTGACTTCACATTAATGACCGCCAAAAGATCTCCAAACCTGAGTAGTTTGCTCGTCCGCAGTCACTATATTGCACCTACTACTAACCCCTTTAGTACTAGGGGCCCGATGTTGGGCTCCTTTCAATGTGGCCACTGTGTGGCGTGTGAAAATATCGTGCGGGCCACAACTTTTAAATCTTCTGACGGGAGAAAAGAGTTTTCCATCAGGCAACGTATCACATGTGGTACATCTAACGTTGTGTACTATGCCATGTGTGGATGCTCTCTAATTTACATCGGATTAACATCCAGAGAATTGCGGATACGTGTCCGTGAACAAGTTAGAGACATACAGGCGGCCAGAACCGTGGATGATGCCTCTGACCTGAAGACAATTCCCCGCCATTTTAAGCTATTTCACGATTGTGATGCGAGGACTGGGGTATCGAGAGCATCCACCTTGGAGTTAGAGGGGGCAATTATAAAAAGGTCCTCGCCCAGCGCGAAGCTGGTTGGATTGTCCGGGTAGACACAATGACACCTAAAGGACTGAATGAGTCCCTAAGCTTCTCCTCTTTTCTTTGATCCCTTCGGGATCCTAGGGGTATGAGGTATTTCATCCATTGCAGTCCCCTATATATATGTGTATCATTCTAGATAATGTGATGTTTCTCCTGTCTGTATTATCCCTTGCCCTCCATACCATCTTCCCCCTTGGGTGGGTTTCCATTTGGGATCCTCTTATTGTTATTTTATTTTGTTTTTAAACTTTTGTCACTAATGTTTACTTTCTGTGTTATATGATCCTCAGTTTTAACCCATTGATGTCCGAGCGTTTTGGCATCTCCTTATGTTCACATCATCGCTGGCCGTAGCAGAACTCCTCCCACTGCGCCGCAACTCTCATCTCCCTACAGCAAAGTGGATTCGATTCTCCAGTCCTTTAAATATGATAATCCATACTGTTGTGACTATATTATCGCTGTGGCTGGGGAGGTATTAATTCGTATATTAATGGCTTTCTCTTGCTGCATTGTTATTGAAGTGTTCATTACGGGTTGTATTTAGTTCTGATCGATCACCCCCTTGTTTTACCTTATAGCGGTATTCTGATTTTGGAGTTTCTTGCACTATAGTTACTGGCCGATCTTACGCGGGAGTGCGCATGCGCCGCTTCTCTCCTCGTCCTCCGCTGCGGCGGCATCTCATTTGCCTCGCGCGCGTGCTTTGGGCTTTATTCCCTGGCGCGCCCGTGATGCATGACACCCTCTGCGGCATTGGACTCGGCGTGCAGCGTGCGCATGCGCCGGCATACCCAGCGTTCATTGGATGTCACCTGGCAGGTGACCGGTCACATGGCTACTTGCCGGCGTTATTTAAAGATGGTATACACGCTCGGGGGCATCTCCCCTTGAAAAAGCAACGTAATCCGTGGGCGAAACACGCGTCGGGGACTGTGCCTGTGGATCCTACTCGGTGTGCTCCTCCTTGGTGCCCTGCAGTGGTAAGAGCAGCTTGTATCTATTTGTCACTTTATGCCGCCTTGGCTTTCTACATACACAGCTTCACATGCATGTATAGCAGTAGGTCTCTACCACTATTGATATGTAAGCTGGCCCTATAGATGGTGCACACCGGGGGATTCTCACCTATCCTTTTTACCATCCTGGTATTTTATTGTATCTTTTGTATGTTTTGCATTGACGAAGTAATATGTAAATTATATGTGCATTAATAAAGTATCTATTACCTATACACTCCTAGTTTTCTCCTATTCCTGTGGCTCTCATGGAGTAGGTTCTTTTTGGTGAGGGGTTGTTTGGCACTATTTAGCGCTATTATCTCCCCCTCAGTATCTAGTATGTTGCCTGGTTTTGGTATCATAACTGTACACCAGTCTAGCAATCACCTGTATAACTATACACCAACATAACGCTCACCTGTACAACTGTACACCAGTATAATTACGGTATCACCTGTATAACTGTAAACCAGTATACCTATCACCTGTATAACTGTACACCAGTTCAACGCTCGCCTCTATAATGATCACTTGTATAACGCTCACCTGCAAAACTGTACAGCAGTATAATTATTACCTGCATAACTGTACACCAGTATATCACCTGTATAACTGTACACCAGTATAAAGATCACCTCCATAACTGTACACTAATCCAACGATAACCTGTATAACTGTATAACGATCACCTGTAAAACTGTACACCAATGAGGGGCGTAGCCTGGACTGGGAGCCAAGCAGACGTGTGCTGGAGGAGCTCCTCAGTCTCTTACAAATTAGAGTGGGAACCCACTTTTTCACTCCGTGGACCCCGGACCAAGAGACCCTCGGTACCCCTCACCCACCCGGGACGACATACCTGCAGGTCCCCGGTACCGACGGGAGCCGGAACGCTCCCACTGAGAGTTGTAATCTCCACCTATTAGCTGGAGCCCAGAGGAGGAGGCGTGCTGCTCCGGTGACAGAGGATCAGTGGAACGAATGCCGGTACAAAGGAGCTCGCCCGGGATCGCGGCAAAGCTCTGAGAAGATCCGGTGAGTGGGGGAGCAAGTAGTGCGGGAGGACAGTGGCCCCAAGAAGGCGCGGCGGCCATCTTAGTTTCGGAGTACCGCACTGCAGGACAGGCGGACCGCGGCTCTGTGCATCAGCGGTAAGGCCCCGCTTCATTACCTCAGTGGCCGCTTACCTGTTGGTTCATTATCCAGGGTGGGGCGTCCAATTAAGGAGTCAGCAGACCCTTAGAGGCGCCATTCAAGTGCTCCCTCTCCCTGGTTCTTCTTTTGGCGCCAAAAGCCACCATCTTGCAAGGAGGCAAAGTCACGGCCTGAGGCCCAGCTCACCCCCTGGGTCAGCGCTGCAGTGCGCAAACTGCTGGACAATTGAAGGTCCCTAGGCCATCTTTCCATATAGGGAGGAGGTCATACTGGAGGAGGGGAGTGTGCTGATGGGGGTCCGGGCTACATGATGTAGCTGTCCTGGCTCCGTGTGCCCCCCTCATGACCAGATGTGACCAGCCATAATCCGCTGATATTTATGGGCAGAACCAAAAAACGTGTTGGACAGTCTCTAGATCCTTTAGCTCACTCAGAAGACATGGATCACTTCATTACCACAAAATATCAGCAGAGGAATACCAGATCCCAGTCCTCCTCCAAAATCCCTGGGGACTGTTCCTCATCACAGGACTCCCTAGCCTCCCACAGCTCCCCTTATAGAGCTACATACGAGGGGGATGATAATTCTGAATTCCCTGATGACATGACTATCCAGGACCTCAGTAAATTTATCAGAACTTCCCACCAAAAATGACTTAGAGACATTCGCCTGCAGAATTGAAAGCTCCTACAAAAAGGAACTGCAGGTCCTTAAATCAGAATTCACATCTAGAGTGGAAGATGTTGAGAAATCTCAGGAAATTATCTTGCAGGAACTTCAAACCCACAGAGAGGTTCTAGTAAACCATACTATGAGATTGGAGGACATGGCTACAGGGTTAGAGGACTTAGAGAACCGCAATAGACGCAATAACATTAGAATACGCGGCTTTCCTGAATCTGTCAGTCCAACTGAACTAGACAGTACAGTCCAAAAACTGTTCCTTGAGATTCTGAACGACAAAGGTGCAAGTTCCATAGAATTTGACCGGATTCACAGATCCCTGGGACCCAAACCGCAATCAGACTCTAGACCCAGAGACGTCATATGCAGAATACACTATTATAGAGTCAAAGAAACCATCATGTGGGCCGCTAGACAGAAAGGCTCCATTACCTTTTGTGGGGCTCAGATCCTAATATTATCAGATTTGTCTAGGCGGACCTTACAATTAAGAAGAGCTCTGCGTCCACTTTTATTTCTTCTAAAAGAAAAAAATATTCTATACAAATGGGGATTTCCGTTTCAACTGATCGCTTTTAAGGGCGGGAAATCAGCAATTTTTCGCAACTTGGGAGACCTCGCCACCTTCCTGGGAACTTTTGATTTACCACTGACTGAGCTTCCTGATTGGCCAAGGCTTCCAGACATTCCACCCAGATGGCTGAAATCCCCCCACACCAAGCAATCTAAAAAGAACAGTTCAGCTCCTTATCAAACCTGAGGGGGCATCCATGTTCCTCATCTTACTAGAAGTTTTTTTGTCCGACATGCTTGTGTTCCAACAGGATACCTGGACTTTTGGTCCGATATATACTTGGTTTGCCCGTGCTCAATTGTACAGTTGGTTGTCATCTTGGTAGACGCCCCGGCTTCTTACTTATGATGCTATAAAAGGTCTTACTTTCCTTCTAATAATTATCGGTAAATAGTTATAGCTCGAAACTTGGACCTTGTTGACCTGCAGTTGTTTATTACCTGTTTCTGGGGTGTCTGGGTCGTGGGGGTGGCGGGTGGAGAACGGATCCGACCGTCGGCTTTTCCTCACTCAAATAGACGTGCTTGGTGATATGGGACACACCATCGCGTCACGACTTCTTCCTATAGGTGTACATATGCCTTACTTTGTACTCTTCTTTCTTTCTTTCTATTTGTTTGTCTTTATTTCCTCCCCCTCCTCTCTGTCACTCAACTCTCAACCCCTCAGCATACCTCCAACCCTGGGTTCACCTATGGGGGCCTTGGGGACCCGGCTTCCGCGCCTGCACTGCCAGTTCTCTAAAAATTGCCTTGACTATGGCTGAGATCAAGTTTTGTTCATACAATGTTAAGGGGCTCAACGTTCCAGAAAAAAGAAAACAGATTCTGTATTCCAGCCATAAGCAACGTATCTCAATTTTATTACTTCAGGAGACTCATTTTAAGACTGGGGTGACTCCTGACTGTACATCTCCTTATTATCCGAAATGGTTTCATAGCTCAAACCCCCATGCTAAGTCCAAGGGTGTATCCATAGGTTTTCACAAGTCCTTCCTTCCAGGGGTCCTTGACTCGATGATTGATCCAGAAGGGAGATTTATTTTCTTAAAACTGACTTGGGGATCTCGTGAGCTCACTCTGGCGAATGTTTATTTTCCTAACCAGGACCAGCAGAAATTCGGTTACTCGTGCAAAAAGCTCCTGGAGAATTTTGCGGGCAGCTCACCGATTGTTTTGGGAGGTGACTTCAATCTTCCAATGAACCCCTCAGTTGACATGTCATCGGGTAGGTCCTCGTATCCCCTGTCTACTATCAAAAAGGTAAGAAAGCAGATGGGTGGTCTGTGTCTGGTTGAAGTTTGGAGGGCCCTTCACCCAGATACAAGAGACTATAGCTTCTATTCACAGGCGCATTCCATCTATAGTAGAATCGATTATTTTTTTGTATCCCATTCCCTGCTGGATTCGGGGGTGGGGGCGGAGGTGGGGTCGATGTTGAGGTCCGACCATGCGCCTATTTTTCTTTTCAACAAAACTGGACACCTCAGTGAGGCCTGGTGTTGAGAATTCTGCTTTTGGGCTCCCTCCGGTGGTTGTAGGTGGTAATGCAGTTGCCCCTGAGTTGCAGCCCTGGTCAGGTGTATCTGCTGATTGCAGTTCTGACTGGGGTATTTAGGCGTGCAGGATTCATTTGTCCTTGCCAGTTGTCAATTGTTCTTGGGAGGTTATGGACCTCTGCCTGGTTCCTCCTGCCTTTCTGCCAAATCAGCAAAGATAAGTGTCTGGGTTTTTTTTCCTGTGGCATACATGCAGTGTGCTTCACAATTCAGTGCTATTCTTTGTGTTTTCTTGTCCAGCTTCGATTGTGTCAGTATTTTCTCAGTCTTGTTGGATTCTCTGGAGTGGCAGATATACATTCCATGTCTTTAGTTAGATTATGGAACTTTTTGTATTATCTGCTGTGGATATTTTTGGAAGGGTTTTAATACTGACCGCCTAGTAATCTGTCCTATCCTTTCCTATTTAGCTAGAGTGGCCTATTTTGCTAAATCCTGTTTCTACCTGCGTGTCTATTCTTCTCCTACTCACAGTCATTATTCGTGGGGGGCTGCCTATCCTTTGGGGGTCTGCTCTGAGGCAAGGTAGCATTCCTATTTCCCTCTATAGGGGTATTTAGTCCTCCGGCTGTGTCGAGGTGTCTAGGTTCGTGTTAGGCACACCCCACGGCTACTTCTAGTTGCGGTGTTAGTTCAGGATTGCGGTCAGTACAGGTTCCACCGACTCCAGAGAAAGTTTCATGCGGCTCCAAGGTCACCGGATCATAACAGCTTGGATTCTCTTGGCGCCTAAATGAGAACTTATTGCGAGATCCGTTATGTGCCTCAGAGGGGAAACGATCCATAGAAGGTTTTGTGGCAGATCATGCATCGGAACCCACATCTCCTGCGATAAAATGGGAGGCATTGAAGAGTGTCTTGAGGGGTGTCCTTATCTCCCACGGTGCCCGCCTCAAGAGGATCCGCATAGCAGAAATAGCTGATCTCTCCTCTAAAATATCTAAACTCGAGTCACAACATAAACAAGACCTTTCCCCGGTTACCCTGTTAGATCTATCCACGGCCAGACAAAAATTACTCACAATTCTGTATCAGAAGTCCCGGTGTTTTAGGGAGAAAATTAGGAGCCGTTTTTTATCATTTGGGAAACAAGAGCGGCAAATTCTTAGCAAAGGCCTTGCGCCCAAGGGGTCCGCAGACTTTTATCCCATTCATAAAAACCGCCAAAGGCAAGATAGCACATAGTACATAGGATATATTATCCAGCTTTCATGAGTATTATAACTCCCTATATAACATAAAACGTCACTTTGGGGATCTCCCGACTAACTTACTCCATGATAAAATAAAATTTTACATTCAATCAAATAGGTTGCCTGTGGTCTCGGAGGAGTGCCTGGTGGGTCTGGAGGAGGACTTCTCATTAGAAGAGGTCACCTCGGTAATTGGAGACCTGAAGTCAGGGAAAAGCCCTGGTCCTGATGGCTATTCAGCAGGGTTTTATAAGCAATTCTCGGACCTTCTGGGCCCTCCATTCTTGGCCGCGTGCAATTTTGTCACCGCGGGAGGGTCGTTTCCCCCACAGGCCTTAGCCGCCCATATAACAATTATTCCTAAACCAGATAAAGATTCCTCCCTGTGTAGTAGTTATCGTCCCATCTCACTTAGCGATAATTTTGGCAAATATTTTGACATCTATATTGATAAGAGATTAAAGGGACTCTGTCACCTGAATTTGGAGGGAACAATTTTCAGCCATAGGGGCGGGGTTTTCTGGTGTTTGATTCACCCTTTCCTTACCCGCTGGCTGCATGCTGGCTGCAATATTGGATTGAAGTTCATTCTCTGTCCTCCGTAGTACATGCCTGCACAAGGCAATCTTGCCTTACGCAGGCATGTACTATGGAGGACAGAGAATGAACTTCAATCCAATATTGCAGCCAGCAGGTAAGGAAAGGGTGAATCAAACACCAGAAAACCCCGCCCCTATGGCTGAAAATTGTTCCCTCCAAATTCAGGTGACAGAGTCCCTTTAAGTGGTCTCTTGCCTCATTTGATTAACCAAGATCAGGTGGGATTCGTCCCGGGAAGAGAGGCTAGAGATAATACTATCAGATCCATTTCGTTGATAGACAGAGCAAACAGAATTGGGGACCCAATGTGCTTATTATCAATTGATGCTGAAAAAGCATTTGATAGGGTGGGTTGGGACTTCATGTATTTAACACTAGAGGGTATTGGAATAAAACAGAAAATGCTGAGGAGCATTATGGCACTATTTGAGTCTCCATCGGCGCAAATCAAAGTTAATGGCTCCCTGTCGGAACACCTTCACATTCGAAATGGCACGAGACAGGGGTGCCCTCTATCACCCCTGCTGTACATACTAACTATGGAACACTTGGCCAATGCGACTCTCAATAATATATCAATCAAAGGGGTGCAGATCTCCTCAGAAGAACATAAGTTGGCTCTATTTGCTGATGATGTGCTTATGTATATCACCTCGCACTTAACCACTATACCCAATGTCTTATTGGAGCTGCATCGCTTTGGCCAATTGAGCAACTTTAAAATTAACTCACACAAATCAGAAATGCTAAATATCTCCCTATCCCCTGCATTGGTCTCACAACTACGTTCCTTCCCTTTTAAATGGCGCCCTGACTCCCTCAGATACCTGGGTATAGCTCTGACTGCCAAGACATTACGGCTGTATAAAATTAACCATAAAATGGCCCTTCGTAAGGCTGACCTTGACCTGGAGCATTGGAATAAATTGCATTTGTCCTGGCTTGGTAGGATCAATACTATAAAAATGGATCTATTACCACGCCTTCTTTATTACTTCCAGACCTTTCCCATGGTTCTGCCTGCTTCCTTCTTATCCAGACTCAAATCAGCCATTACAAGATTTATTTGGTTGGGCAAACGACCTCGCCTATCATACCAATTACTGAGTAGACCTAAACAAGAGGGAAGTCTGAGTCTGCCTAACTTCCAGCTTTACAACCATGCCTCCATTGGAACATGCCTACTAGATTTATATCATAATAAATTAAAAAAAAAAGTGGGTGGACTTGGAGACGAAGATCTTAGGGGTCAATCCCAGGGTTTACATCTGGCGGGGGGGGGGGGGGTCTTCCCTTTCTTACTAGAAATCTGATCCTTTTTGTCAATCGCAATCACCTAAAGCTTAATTTGTCATCTATACCTGGTCCTTTGACCCCGATCTCTGACAATCCGGACTTCCCTGCGGGCCTAGATAAAATCATATTCCTTCATAAGCATAGGGATAGCCATCCAATAGTTCATGATTATATTACCCCTTTATGTGTAAAACCTTTGCACTCCATCTTTGAGGGTTCAGAGATTCCACCTGGGATGTGGTTACTTTATGAACAAATCAAAAGCTTCGTTCTCAGGGTATCCAAACGGGTCGACCTTTTCCGGTCGCTTACTTCTTTCGAGTCGGCGTGTCTGGGTGGGGACCCTCCATCACACACAGTATCACTCCTGTATAAAATGTTCCAGGGGTACCAGATATCTACATTAGATCCTCCTGCTTTCTTCCAGAAATGGGAATTCGACTTGAATAAGTCGTTAATACCAGATGACAGGAATAGGAGTTTTCTCTATACACTTAGATCCTCACTATGTACGGACTACCAAGAGAAGCTATAGACTTCTGGCCCGGTGGTATAGATGCCCAGATACCATCCACTCTATGTTCCCAAATACCCCAGACACGTGCTGGAGATGTTGGGGGGAGAGGGGTTCATACATACACATTTGGTGGTCTTGCCCATGCATTAAAGGTTTCTGGGAGGATGTGTTTAACCTACATAATAAGTTATCTATGCATAAAGCCCGACCCACAATAGAGGTGGCTCTGCTATCTATTTGTGAGATTTCCGTAGCTAAATTTAAGAAAGGCCTCCTCCGACATCTCTTGACAGCTGCGCGTAATTTAATACCTCGCTACTGGAAGCAGACGAATATCCCTTCAAGATCCGAGCTTGTGGTGGAGCTGAACCACCTCTTTAGAATGGAGCAACTGGTTGGTCAGGACACCGGGACCTTGGACAAGGTCCTAAACGTATGGGCCCCTTGGATAATGCTTAGGGAGACCGCGGGTCTGACTGCATGGATCAGCGGAGTCTCTGACTCAAATCTTTAACTTTTTCAGATTGGACCCTTTGGGTTGTGAACTAATAAGCACGGAATTTGGGTCCAGGCTGAGTTGGGCGGGACAGCGGAGGCCGGTTCCCCCCCCATCCTTCCCCTCTTGTCTCTTCTATCTGTCCCTTCCCACTCTCTTTTCTTTGTCTGTTAATTGTTGTATGTGTTATAAAGGTGTTTTGGTTAGGATTAGGATTTAATTTGGATAATTTAATCTGGCAATATATTTGAGCCTGGTTGTTTAACGGAGTTCCGGAGAAACGGATCCACACTGTAACTGTGACTATAGGCATATTCCGCCATCATTGGTTATAACAAGAAGATAATGAAGTCATGGTGTGGGATTATAGAGTATTGTTTATTATATATTTTCTCTTGACTACAGTATTAATAACTCAAATGACATTTCAAGTTGTATCATTCTACTATTATCCTACTTCAATGGTTTTTGTAAAAGTGACTTAATTCAATAAACTCGATTTACACAAAAACTGTATACCAATATATCTATCAGCTGTATAACTGTACACCAGTCCAACAATCACCTGTATAACTGTACACCAGTCCAATAATCACCTGTATAACAGTACACCAGTATATCTATCACCTGTATAACTGTACACCAGTATGAAGATCACCTCCATAACTGTACACCAATCCAACGATAACCTGTATAACGATCACCTGTAAAACTGTACACCAATATATCTATCAGCTGTATAACTGTACACCAGTATAACGATCACCTGTATAACTGTACACCAGTCCAACAATCACCTGTATAACAGTACACCAGTATACAGTGGGGCAAAAAAGTATTTAGTCATTCAGCAATAGTGCAAGTTCCACCACTTAAAAAGATGAGAGGCGTCTGTAATTTACATCATAGGTAGACCTCAACTATGGGAGACAAACTGAGAAAAAAAAATCCAGATCACATTGTCTGTTTTTTTATCATTTTATTTGCATATTATGGTGGAAAATAAGTATTTGGTCAGAAACAAAATTTCATCTCAATACTTTGTAATATATTCTTTGTTGGCAATGACAGAGGTCAAACGTTTTCTGTAAGTCTTCACAAGGTTGCCACACACTGTTGTTGGTATGTTGGCCCATTCCTCCATGCAGATCTCCTCTAGAGCAGTGATGTTTTTGGCTTTTCGCTTGGCAACACGGACTTTCAACTCCCTCCAAAGGTTTTCTATAGGGTTGAGATCTGGAGACTGGCTAGGCCAGTCATGTTGTCATGTTGAAAGACCCAGCCACATTTCATCTTCAATGCCCTTGCTGATGGAAGGAGGTTTGCACTCAAAATCTCACGAAACATGGCCCCATTCATTCTTTCATGTACCCGGATCAGTCGTCCTGGCCCCTTTGCAGAGAAACAGCCCTAAAGCATGATGTTTCCACCACCATGCTTTACAGTAGGTATGGTGTTTGATGGATGCAACTCAGTATTCTTTTTCCTCCAAACACGACAAGTTGTGTTTCTACCAAACAGTTCCAGTTTGGTTTCATCAGACCATAGGACATTCTCCCAAAACTCCTCTGGATCATCCAAATGCTCTCTAGCAAACTTCAGACGGGCCCGGACATGTACTGGCTTAAGCAGTGGGACACGTCTGGCACTGCAGGATCTGAGTCCATGGTGGCGTAGTGTGTTACTTATGGTAGGCCTTGTTACATTGGTCCCAGCTCTCTGCAGTTCATTCACTAGGTCCCCCCGCGTGGTTCTGGGATTTTTGCTCACCGTTCTTGTGATCATTCTGACCCCACGGGGTGGGATTTTGCGTGGAGCCCCAGATCGAGGGAGATTATCAGTGGTCTTAAATGTCTTCCATTTTCTAATTATTGCTCCCACTGTTGATTTCTTCACTCCAAGCTGGTTGGCTATTGCAGATTCAGTCTTCCCAGCCTGGTGCAGGGCTACAATTTTGTTTCTTGTGTCCTTTGACAGCTCTTTGGTCTTCACCATAGTGGAGTTTGGAGTCAGACTGTATGAGGGTGTGCACAGGTGTCTTTTTATACTGATAACAAGTTTAAACAGGTGCCATTACTACAGGTAATGAGTGGAGGAAAGAGGAGACTCTTAAAGAAGAAGTTACAGGTCTGTGAGAGCCAGAAATCTTGATTGTTTGTTTCTGACCAAATACTTATTTTCCACCATAATATGCAAATAAAATGATAAAAAAAACAGACAATGTGATTTTCTGGATTTTTTTTTCTCAGTTTGTCTCCCATAGTTGAGGTCTAACTATGATGTAAATTACAGACGCCTCTCATCTTTTTAAGTGGTGGAACTTGCACTATTGCTGAATGACTAAATACTTTTTTGCCCCACTGTATCTATAACCTGTATAACTATACACTAGCATAACGCTCACCTGTAAAACTGTACACCAGTATAATTATCACCTGCATAACTGTACACCAGTCCAACGATCACCTGTATAACGATCACCTGTATAACTGTACACCAGTATAATTATCACTGTATAACTGTACACCAGTATAATGCTCACCTGTATGACTGAAAACCAGTACAACGATCACCTGTAAAACTGTACACCAGTCACCTGTATAACTATACACCAGTATATGTAACACCTGCATAACTGTACACCAGTATAATTATCACCTGTATAACTGTACATCAGTCCAAGGCTTACCTATATAAATGTACAACAGTATGTCTGTCACCTGTATAACTGTACACCAGTCCAACGATCACCTGCAGTGATGAGCGAGCACTAAAATGCTCAGGTGCTCGTTGCTCGGGTCGAGCAAATATGAATACTCGGGTACTCAACCCGAGCAACAAGCCGAATGTAAGTTGTAAGATTGCTCTCACTGAATGTATTGGGGGACACTCGCTTGGCACGGGATTGACGTAGTCAGGCACGATTTTCTGCGTAAACACAGTCTATACGGTTTATTAAAGTGTCATAAACCAGGTTATGCACAGTTCATTATATACATTTCACGAAACACAACAGGCACCAACTGGAGATATTAACTTGCAGCTTTATCTTAAACACTTCATTTACGGCTTTGACTCACGGACACTAAACATGCCGGACCTCTCACTTCAGCCAGTTACCATGGGTGTCCGTACGCCGTACAGTTCACCAATGTCCCAAGTCACATATAGCGCATATGACACTGGGTCGCGGTCTCTAAACACGCCGAACCTCACTCCGTTCAGTTGCCGTGGGAGACCACACAGTTCATAGAACAACACAAGCACCAACAGTCTGTATAGGTACCTGACTGGAGCGCCTGCTCCACCTGCTGACTCCTTGTCAGTCCTCTCTTCCGGGTAAGCTGCCTCACAGGGATCACCAACTTGCCTGGCCGGCACACATTAGTCAGTCCAGACCCACCGAAGGACTGTAGCTTCCCCACACAGTAGCTGTCACTGGCTCTGCAGATCCTGGTCCTCACCTCGTGCTATTCAGGGATCCGGTCCTACTCCCAGGACCTCCCAACACCCAGGATCACACAGGTGCCAGTCCGAGTACTATTCAGGACGTCCATCCCCAGCTGAGACCGTCCAATACCCAGGTCACCAGTAGCAAAGTCCCACCGTGTGCTATTCAGGATTCCTACTCCCAGGAAATCCATCACATACTTCCAGGACCTTCACCACTCAGGTCCAAACACTGGAACCATAGAGGAACATGTGACCCACACCCTGGTCACATTATATACCCTTAAACACTCCCCTGGATGGGAGTGTGGATGTGTGGCTAGTTTGTCCCGCCCATCTCACACAACTAGCCTAGTAAGTCTCCCTTGACTATTATACAACACTACACAAACTCTTGAGGGACTACAAGTCCCAGAACAACCACATTACATCAGACTTACCACGCAGACTCCCTCTGCGACACATATCGGCCATTCACAACAATGCCAGTCACAGTTTCACCACCATTATCACAACAGATATGCCTCCATGCATATCCCAAGGAGCACACACAGCACCCCCTAGCTGCCACAGGGGTCACTGCACCACAAAGTCTATGGGAAACCCGAATATTTTAACCACGATCCCCCCCGGGGGTTCTTTTAAGGTCTAAGGGTTTGTGCACACGTTGCGGATCCGCAGTGTTTTTTGTGGTGCAGAAACACTGCAGATCCGCAGTTGATTTACAGTACAATATAAATCAATTAAAAAAAAAAAAAAACGCTGTGCAGATGGTGCGGAAAATTCAGTGCGGAAACGCTGCAGATTAAAAGAAGTAGCATGTCACTTCTTTTTTGCGGATCTGCAGCGTTTTTGTACCCATTCCATTATAGAAATCCGCAGGGGTAAAAAACACAGTAAATCCGCAAAACATCCGCAGCAAATCCGCATCAAAAACGCACCAAATCCGCACAAAATCCGGGACAAATCCGAACCTGCGTTTTCTACCAGGAGATGCAGAATCCGCTAAAGAAATTCCTAAGCCTAATACGCAATGTGTGCACATAGCCTAAAAATGTCTAAAAATGATGGAAACACTGCAGAAATGACACGGGAACATCATGGGGATCGCTCCTGGAAGCATTCCTGACTCCTAGGTCACAGCTGTAAGCATTGTTGTCAGAGTTTCACACCATTTTTACAGGTGCACCAAAATACATACAAAAACTAAACCAAAATGGATTTTGCTTCGGAAATATGTTAAGGTACATCCTTTCCAGGGTAATGACTTGTATATAAGGCAAAATAATGAACCCCATACCAAAATGTTCCTCCACCACTTGGGCTATGTTCACACGCAGCGTTCTTTATGCGTTTTTCAACTTTCACACTGCTTTCAACCCATACAAATGCATTTCACTGGGAAATATCATTGTAACATTTAACAACCCTAGCTGGCCAAGTGGTGTGTGACACATAAGCAGACCCATCTTGTTTCATTTATGAAGGAGGGACTCTTAGTTACAAAGCTTATTTTTAGAGGGGCATCAGGCTGCATTAATATTCTTAAAGGGACATTATTAAACATTGGGTCTCCTATGCTGTTATTGCCTATGCAGTGAGTAGCTGGACTGCCAAGAATTACAACGCACCCCAATACCCCTTTCACGAGAGGTACAGGAGGGCCTCCTGAAAAAAGTTGCATTGAATGTAAGGCCTGCCATGCTATCAAGTCATATGCACCCCAATAAGCCTTTGAACCCAGGTACTGGATGACCACAGGAAAACCCACTTCACATTCTTCAGTTGGTCTTGCCATACTGTTTCCTTATGCATTTTTATTCAAGGGCCACCTTGACCCAAATTCCCCTTTGGAGGAATTGCAGCGCCCCAGGGTCCTGGTCGTTGCAGTAATGTCATTCTTCCACCAGGGGGAGTGATGTTACGTCTGAGGGCAATAAAGGAGATCTCTTTACCAGGTATCACAAACCATACATCACACTTCACACTCCAGCCCACCAGGGGGAGCTATGCTACTATTTATTAGGGCACTCTTCACAATTAGGTAAAACTGGTGGTCTGGATAGGAAGTTAGGCAGAAGCTGACTAGGCTTCACCCAGTGAGCTGCTATCTGAACTCGGCTCAGGTAGTTGGTCCCTGACAGGGGTCGGAATCCTGTCAGAGGCCTAGACAGAAGGTCACAGAGCTGCTTCGGCCCGGCGTGCGGTAGCATCCTAAGAAAGAGACACGAACAGCAAATTTTATTGTAGAGGGTGAGAAATGAAGTCCTAGCAACAGGAGAGGAAACCAGAAGGAGTTCTGCCCTGCAAAAGGCTGCCTCCTTTCTGAGGCACAAGATCCGGTAGCTGGAACACCGAGGGAGTAATCGTCTCCAAGCCTTGCTCCAGAGACCGGCAGGACAGCTAATTCCATATTACCTGCCCGACACATACCCAGTAGGCACGGTGGCAACTTGTGGGGGCTGGGGCATGCTAAAGTCCCTGTAAAAAGCCTCAGGCCATCAGTCATATGGGTTTGTCCTATCCTTACCATCAGGGGGACAGAGAAAGACATAACATCTAGAACATCTACAACAGTTGTGAGGACCTTATGAGAGGCTCAGCAGTAAGGTACTGCAAAACCCAGGCGCTAGAGGAAGGCTACTGATTTCCACCTGGATAAGGGGACTCTGGATTTGCCTTCAGACCGGCCGGACTCTGCCTGCCCTGTGATCTGGTGCTCTGGACTGTGGATGCTGAAGCCTTCAGTAAAAAGGTAAAGAGACTGCAACCTTGTGTCCTCGTTCTTCACTGCGCCTCTCACCATCCACACACTGGGAAGCCCTGGGCATACACTTCACCTGTGGGAAGGTATACTGTTATGATCTGGTGGCCTAGGAGCAGCATGAGACGTACTCTGGAGAAGGTGGTATCTGTACTGTCCGCAGACCCTGAACTTAACACCGCAACTAGAAGTAGCCGTGGGATGTACCTACTGATCCTAGACACCTCGACACAGCCGGAGGACTAATTAACCCTATAGATAGAAAAGGGAAAGCTATCTCGCCTCAGAGAAAATTCCCAAAAGATAGGCAGCCCCCCACAAATATTGACTGTGAGAGGAGAGGAAAAAACATACACAGGCTGAAAACAGGATTTAGCAAAGGAGGCCAATCTAGCTAGATAGGAAAGATAGGACAGAGTACTATGCACTCAGTAATAAAATACTATGAAAATATCCACCACAGAAAGTACAAAAACTTCACATCTAACTAAAGACATGAAGGGTATATCTGCCTCTCCAGAGATTCCAGCTGGACTGCATAAATCCTTACACAGATGAAGCTGGACAAGAAACAACATGAAATGCACTGAACAATAAGACCCACAAAATGTGGGCTGCAAAACAAGCAGGACTTATCTTGGTGAAAAGACCAGGAAGCAAGAGAGACCATGAAGAGATGTGAATCCTCCAGATACAATGGACAACTGGCACTCCCTAAAGGGTGAAGCCACACTAAATAGCCCAGTCCAGAGTGAACACACCTGATAACTGCTGTGAAGGACAAACAGCAGCGCTACCACTGATAACCACCGGAGGGAGCCCAAGAACAGAATTCACAACAAACACTCACCCAATGAAGCTTGTCAACATGGTACCGATTGCAGAGGCACAGGTTGAGATGTGGAGTGACTTGACTTTTTTACATTTCCACTCTTGTCTGTGGAACTGCTGTCTGTCTGCGTCCACCTCCGCTTTTTCTGCCGCTGTGCATAGACACCACCACTTCCTCAAGTGGGTGCATAGTGGGGTCATTTGGGGATGACATCACTGCACACGGGTAAGCCTCTAGCCGGTGCTTTTATGCAGCTTCCCCCATTAGCGACGGAATCCTCCATTTTTTTTTTTTAATGTTCACCCAGAAGTGGTACCATCACTTCCGGGTCCTGCATTCCCGCTCTGCATAGGCGCCCAGACTCTCCTACCACCCTGGTACCCCCAGAAACTAAAGCACTTCTGAGGGAGAGCACTCACTTGGGCATCTGAACATGCCCGCACCGCCTGGGGACCGGAACCAGACCGACCCAGCACTTAACATAATGGGTACTGCAGCACAGGATGCAGCTCCCACCACCGGACCCACTATTGGGCTGAAATCTTCGGAGGATGCCTGCACCCTGCTCTCCTCCTTGTAGTCCCGGACAAGTACCGGCCCATTTTGCCTTACCGTGCTCTCCTTGTGAGCCAGGGTGCCCTTTCCCGGACCCTGGCCTCATGGTGTCCTTCCAGCTGAAGGGGGAGCTTCACACAGGAGTCCCCTGATGCTGAATCCGGTGCTCGAGCCCAAGCCATTTCCGCAGAGACCGCACAGGCGGCATCACAGCCCAGGTATCCACTTGTGACCTTCTCTCCACAGGTTCCCTTAGGGACAGGAAACCAAATGAGGAAGCGAGGTGGGCCGCACCTTTTATCTCTCTGTAGGTTTCCTGTTCCAAGGGGTGGATCCCCTCTCAGTGGGTGGTCGTGGTGAAGAGAAAATACAATTAGTACAGTGTTTGCTCAAATTACTGGACATTTAATTAAAAGATTTTACAAAAAAAGGGAGTGGGCTCCCACGCAATTTTTGCAACCAGCAGATGGAAAGCCAGCAACTGGGGGCAGATGTTTATAGCCTGGGAAGGGGGTAATATCCATGGAGCTTCCCAGGCTATATCAGCTCACAACTGTATACTTAGCCTTTACTGGCTATTAAAATGGGTGTCCCCCCATAATTAATAACCAGGAAAGGCTATGCAGACAGCTGTGGGCTGACATTAATAGCCCAGGAAGGGGTCATGGATATTGCCCCCCCCCTCCAGGCTAAAAACCATCAGCACTCAGCTGCCCCAGAAAAAGGCTCATCTCTAAGACGTGCCAATTCCGACACTTAGACTCGCTCTTCCCAGTTCCCCTGTAGTGATGGTAAGTGGGGAAATAGTTGTGAGGTTGATGTCACCTTTGTATTATAAGGCTATATCAAGCCCACGGCTTAGTGATGAAGAGGTGTCAATAGGACAAAAAGTCATATAGAAGAAATGTTACCAGTATCGAAGTACAATATGTCACAAAAACAATCACAGAATCCGTGGGATTTGATCAAGTGTTCCAGAGTTATGAACACACAAAGTGACACTTGTCTATTGTAAAATCTGGCCTGGTCATTCTATTTAAAGCTACATAATCAAGGGGCAAATATCCAGTTTCCAGCGATATGTCACTTATAGGGATGCTTGCTGTAGTTTTGATCAACATTAGATTATCACTCACAGGAGTTGTAAAGCTGCTACCATAATGTTTGATATGTGTTCCCACCTCTCAACTGATTGATAGCTTTCTGTCTATGCATAGTGTGTTCAGAAAGCTGTCAATATCATAGGCTGTCAGATTTTATCACTGATGGCACTAGTAGGGCAGCAGTAAATATAACTCCTGATTTTATGAAAACTACAGCAAGAACCCTAGCAAGTGACACATCACTAGACTATCGGTCTCTGCCACTATATTATGCTGCTCTCAGATAGGGACAGCAAAAACCAGTTCACAAATTTCATATAATAGTAACATAGTTAGCGAGGCCAAAAAAAGACATTTGTCCATCCAGTTCAGCCTATATTCCATCAGAATAAATCCCCAGATCTAGAACCTTCTAAAGAACCCAATAAATGTAAAATACAATATTGTTACGCTCCAGGAAGACATCCAGGCCTCTCTTGAACCCCTCGACTGAATTCGCCATCACCACCTCCTCAGGTAAGGAATTCCAGATTCTCACTGCCCTAACAGTAAAGAATCCTCTTCTGTTGGTAGAATAACCTGCTCTCCTCCTGACGCAGAGAATGCCCCCTTGTGACCGCCACCTTCCTTGGTATAAACAGATCCTCGGAGGGATATTTGTATTGTCCCCTTATATACTTATACATGGTTATTAGATCGCCACTCAGTCGTCTTTTTTCTAGACTAAATAATCCTAATTTTGCTAAGCTCTCTGGGTATTGCATTTCCCCCCATCCCCTTTATTAATTTTGTTGCCCTCCTTTGTACTCGCTCTAGTTTCATTATATCCTTCCTGAGCACCAGTGCCCAAAACTGTACACAGTACTCCATGTGCGGTCTAACCAGGGATTTGCACAGAAGCAGTATAATGCTCTCATGTGTATCCAGACCTCTTTAAAAGGGAACTTGTCAGCAGATTTTGCTGCTATAAGATGCGGCAACTGCCTTTCAAGGCTTATCTACCGCATTCTATAATGCGGTAGATAAGCCCCTCGTGCGACCTGCAAGTGAAGAAAAATAAGTAATATTATACTCACCCGGCGCTGGGAAAGGTCAGAGAGGCCCAGCGCCTGTGCACTGCAGTACTTTACTCTTCCCTCAACAGGGCAGAGAAGTACAACTGCGCAGGAGCGCCGATGTTGGGGAGCAATGAAGCAGGAGGGCGGCATCGCAAGAAGATGGGAGGCTCCGGACCAGGACCTGCGACACCAATCGGACTGGATCGTCCCCCCCCAGGTGAGTATAACTTATTTTTCTTTACTTGCAGGTCAGACCGGGGTCTTATCTACAGCATTATAGAATGCTGTAGATAAGCCCTGAAAGGCAGTGGTTGCATGTTATAGCGGCAAAATCTGCTGACATGTTCCCTTTAAAGGGAACCTGTCACCCCCAAAATCGAGGGTGAGCTAAGCCCACCGGCATCAGGGGCTTATCTATAGCATTCTGGAATGCTATAGAGGTAGATAGAGGTTATATTATACTCACCTGGGCGGGCGGACCGATCGTTGGGAGTTGCGGTACGGGGCCTCCCATCTTCATAGGATGACGTCCTCTTCTGGTCTTCACGCTGCGGCTCCGGCGCACTTTGTCTGCCCTGTTGAGGGCAGAGCAAAGTACTGCAGTGCGCAGGCGCCGGGAAAGGTCAGAGAGGCCCGGCGCCTGCAGTACTTTGCTCTGCCCTCAACAGGGCAAAGTACACCTGCGCCGGAAGACCACAAGAGGACGTCATCTGATGAAGATGGGAGGCGCCGGACCGTACACCCATCGGACCAGATCAGGACCGCCCCTGGGTAAGTATAATCTAACCTCTTTTTCTTATCTTTTAGGATACATCGGGGGGCTTATCTACAGCATTCCAGAATGTTGTAGCTAAGCACCTGATGCTGGTTGGCTTAGCTCACCCTCGATTTTGGGGGTGACAGGTTCCCTTTAATGCACCCCATGATCCTGCTTGCCTTGGCAGCTGCTGCCTGGCACACGCTGCTCCAGGTAAGTTTATCATTAACTAAGATCCCCAAGTTCTTCTACATGTCAGATCTACCCAGTGGTTTCTCGTTCAGTTTGTAATGGGGATATTGATTCCTTCTTCCCATGTGTATAACCTTACCTTTATCATCTAAACCGCATCTGTCACTTCTTGGCCCAGGTTTCCAACTTATCATGATCCACCTGTAGCAGAATACAATCTTCTCTTTTATCGACTGCTTTACATAGTTTTGTATCATCTGCAAATATCGATATTTTACTGTGTAAACCTTCTACCAGATCGTTAATAAATATGTTGAAGTGAATAGGTCTCAACACCGACCCTGCGGGAACCCACTGTTCACAGTGACCCAATTAGAGAATATACCATTTATAACCACCCTCTGCTTTCCATCACTAAGCCAGTTACTTACCCATTTACATTTTCCCCAAACCCAGCATTCTCATTTTGTGTACCAACCTCTTGTGTGGCACGGTATCAAATGCTTTGGAAAAATCAAGATATACCACGTCCAATGACTCACCTTGGTCCAGTCTATAGCTTACCTCTTCATAAAAACTGATGAGATTGGTTTGACAGCAGCAATTCCTCATAAAACCATGCTGATATGGAGTTACACAGTTATTCTCATTGAGATAATCCAGAATAACATCCCTCAGACACCCTTTAAATATTTTATCAACAATAAGCGGATACAGTTCATATCATAAAAATCTAGAACACCTTGATTTAATTTGTATGTGTTTGACTGAGCTATGCTTGTAAACCCTTTCTTAGCTTGATCCATTTAAACTAAGTATAATGTATACCAGGATTAAAATGATTTAAAGAGTTTGTCCGGTTCAAAGTGTATGTCTGTAGTCACTGTGTGATTGCAGACATATAAACTGCCCCCCCCCCAGAGCATGCACTGTGCACTGTGCACTGCGAGGATTCACCAGTGAGCCAGGAATGGCAGTGATTATGCATCTTACGTACTCACAGCCAGAATCTGACTATTGCCATAACCAATCGTCGGGTAATCATTTTAGACCGAACAATCCTTTTAAGTGCAGTGTCTTGTGCTTTAAATCTAATTGTGCAAAAAGGCCCAACAGTGGGTCTGTGCCCTGGATGTTTTAAAACTCTAGCAACACCACTGGTCAGAACTCATATAGGATCATCATATATACCTAAATTAACATCTGGAATTGGTGTAATAGAGGATAACATTCTCCATACTCTACACAAATTTTATTCTACTACATATTCAACTAAAAGTAACACCCAAAATGAGAACATTGACAGGTTGTTGGTAATATCACACGATCAAGACTAACAAGGGAAGCTAGAGGCAGGATGGAGGAACCCCTTACATTAGAGAAACTAAAAGAGGTGCTTCAAAAGGTCCAAAATAAAAAAAAACTCCAAGGGTAGATAGCTTACTAAGGGATTTTTTTTTTAAACCAGTAAACACTACTTCTAAACTATTGAGTTATCAGTTAAAGTTGGCTCTTTCTCAGACTCAATGAAAGAGGCAATGGTAATATTGTTAAAACCTTGAAAGGATCCTTGTACACCCAACTCATACAGGGTAATCTCCATTCTCCCAACGGATATAAAACTACTATCCAAGGTGTTGACCAACAGATTGTCCAGAGTAATTACTAAGTTTATTTGTGAGGATCATAACGGCCTTCATACCAAATAAACCTACATCAGTAAATTTAAGACGTTTATACAGCTCTGGCAAAAATTAAGAGACCACTGCAAAGTTTTCAGTTTGTCTGATTTTTCTTTATAGCTATATTTTTGAGCAGAATGTAAAACGGTTCTTTTATTGACTACTGTCATGTCCAAGCAATAAATTTTGTATTTGTTTTCTGAAAAAGAGAAATGGTCAAAATAACAAAAAAATACATTGCTTGCAGCCCTCAAATAATGCAAAAAAATACAAGTTCATAATCATTTAGAAACAACAGTATTAATGTTTTAACTCCAGAACAGTTCAGAAGTCAATATTTTGTTTATTAACCATGATTTTTAAAATCACAGCTGTCATGCATCTTGGCATGCCTTCCACCACTCTTGCACACTGCTTTTGGTTGACCTTATGCCACTCCTGGTACAAAAATGTAAGCAGTTCTTTGTTTGATGGCTTGTGACTATCCATCTTCCTCTTGATTACATTCCAGAGGTTTTAATTGGGGTTCTGGTCTGGAAATTCGGCTGGCCATGACAGGGATTTGATGTGCTGGTCCTTCATCCACACCTTGATTGACCAAGCTGTGTGGCATGGCGCATTGTCCTGCTGGAAAAAACAGTCCTCAGAGGTGGGTAACATTGCCTGAGCAACTGTTTTTCCAGGATAACCTTGTATGCGGCTTGATTCATACATCCTTCGCAGAGATTAACCTGCCCAATTCCAGCCTTGCTGAAGCATCCCCAGATCAACACCTGGTCGTCTAATGGTTAGACCAGGGGTGGGGAACCTCAGGCCCCAGGGCCATTTACAGCCCTCAAAGACATTTTATCAGGCCCTTGAGCAGATTCTCAGGGACAGCATTCTTGGGCAAGAAGCTGTATTTTGATTGCCACAAGCTCATTAATTTCTTCTTGCTGTGTTAGCACACACAAGCAGTGTTCACTACTGAACATCGAAGGGCATGCAATGAAAGATTACGTCCTGAAACCAGTGCCAGGATGTACTTTGTGGGCGGAGTTTGTACGGCCCTCCAAGGATGGTATAAATATCCAAATAGCCCTTTGCAAAAAAGATTCCCCACCCCTGGGTTAGACAGAGCCCTAGAGAGGCGCACAAGCCACAATGTCTTGCACCCACTGTGAAATTTGGTGGAGGATTAGTGATGATCTAGGGATGCATCAGCAAGTGTTGAGTGAATATTACTGTGGGCGGTGCTGAAATGTATGGAGTATGATTGTAAATTTATTTCATTTATACCATTACTATAACTTTCCCCTAAGACGAGGTTTCCAAATGAAAGGTCAAAGCTGCTCACGTTGGGGAGAACAAGGCAGGGGTACCCTATCACCCATCCAAATTGCGATGGTCATAGAACTACTAGCTAGCCTCTACTGACATTACCGATTTCTGCTGTGAAGAACTGGAGATGAAGATTTCCCTTCAGGTAGACAATATGTTCCTTTTCCTGAGTAATGTAAATACTTCCAACACACTTGTAACTAATCTTATCAAAATATTCTGGAAATGATCAGACATAATCAACTGGGACAAGTCTGTTCTCATGCCCATTGATACTTTAACATAAAAATTGTCTCTTGGAGAAACACAGATACAAGTGATAAACACTTAAATATTTAGGAGTAATAGTCTGTTAAGCCTTGGGAATGCTATTCTCTTAATCTATCCCGTATTATTGACGTTTAGGACCAAAATAGACATTGTGTCAACTTCCAATGTCAGCAGTTGGAAGAAGCAATCTTAGGGCTCCTTTTCACTTGCGAGAAATACATCCGAGTCTCGCATGTTAAAGGCAAGCTCTGGTGCCAGCACTCCAGAGTGGAGCGTGCAGCTCCATATGTTGCTATGCAGCCGCACGCTCCGATCTGGAGTGCCGGCGCAAGAGCTTGGTTTTAACATGCGAGACTCGGACGTATTTCTCGCAAGTGAAAAGGAGCCCTTATAGAAATGATTTTGCCTCAGCTTCTATACTTTTTTCACAATACTCCAGTGTGGATTCCCATGTCTTTCCTATAAAATACATAGGATGTTTCAGACGCTTAAAAGAAAAAGGAAATCAGCCATAGATGAAAAGATGGTGGCTTAGATATTGCAAACATGTTAGTTCCTGGCTTCAACAGTTCCATGGTTGGGGTACTAATGATGAACATTGTGAAATATCAGACTATACCTTCAGAGAAGAAACTATACGGAGACTCCCACAATCAGTGCTGGAAGCAAGACCCTTACGAGAAAACGACCCGAACTGTCCCACCCTAAACTTGATATGCAAAGTATAGGGATAGAGGAAAAAGGTACCTTAGATTTTAGACCATGCACAAACTACATACCCTTATGGCATAATCCCAAACTATCTGAAATATATAAACTAAGTTTTAGAAACTGGAACAATAGAGGTATTTTCCAGTTATGTCACTTGATGAGTGGTGGTCACTCATGTTTTCAGCAATTAAACACCAACTTAAACCGATGACATTTTTCCTACAAGTCACTATCAACCCTTTAATGAGCCTTTCAATATGACTTAGGATAAAAGTCAAACCAGAATCTAATTTTTGTAGACACAGCGTTTTGGGGTACTACCCCTCATCATTGCAAACTATGCGATCTGATTTGGCAAGGTGAGACTCATGTCTAAAGGGTAATGTTTCTCCTTGAGGAGAGTGGCATGTCAAAATAAGGAGGCTCATTTTCCATGGAGCTTTAGAATTCTAGCCCTCTTTCTCTCTGAACAGGCAAATTTGCATATTTAATTTTCAAGTGGCACATTGCACGGCAAATAAGCCTCCTTACATGACAGGCATGCCATTCTCCACAGGGAAAATTTTTTACACTGTATATTGAAGCACACTATATACTGTTATATTTCTTCATTCCCAAGTGACTCATTAGCCTGAAACTAAATTATACAGGACAGTGTTGAGAGAGGCATCTATGTGAAAGGATTCCTTTTTTCCATCGAGTTTGTGGTTTGTCCATTAATGTGTTATATCAATCTTTGTTTTTCTTGTGGGCAATCAACATTGTTAAAAAAAAAAATCTGTTAGAGGGCAGTTGTAGCTTCACTTGCCTCGTGTCAGCTGCAATATACAAAGCGCACTGCTATTACATGGGCCAGTGGGGGTGGTGGACACTTGGGATGGTACCATTGTATACACACATGCACTGCACTGTGCAGGAGGATCGCTGCTGTTCCATAGGTGCCAGATCAGAGCAGCTGTGTCTGCAGGTGTACAGGAGAGCAGCAGACAGCTGGCTGTATATTTGTCTGTGGTGGATAACTAGCTGCGGATGGACAGATTTTTACTATCACTGACATAAGTGCCAAGAGGTGAGCAGAATTATAGGTGTGGCAAACCATGCATACTCAGGTTGGATTTACATATGCTTGACCAGCAGCCCTGTGTCATGAATTCTTCTGAAACCGGACAGGTTTACTTTAATTGTTTGACCAACAATATGGCCCCCAAATGATGCAGACAGTTGTGAATATATTGGTGGAGGCCGGGACCAGCAGATACATCTTCTGTGAATCAGCATCATTTCATTGCGCTGCTGCTGAAACTCCATTCACAGGAGAAAGGAGCCAAGGGAGTATGTTTTTTTTTAAATGTGTATGAGATATTTGTATGTATATGTGATGGCTATTTTGTGGGTGAGTGGGGGGCACCCTGTATATATGGAGGCCAAAAAATAAGAGCATACTTAATGCTACTCATTAAGTGATGCAATTAATAATTTAATGTTAATCATAATTAATTTCAGCCTATTGGTTCAGCTCTCCACAACGGTCACGGTCTCATGTGGAGCATCGGGAAAATTAGTAGCCCACCATATTCAAATGGTGATTGGTAAAAGGAAGGAGGAAAAAAAAGTTCCCCACCCCTAGGTTAATTATTGTGACAGTTTTATAACTCAGGTTGAGTACCGTATTTTTCAGACTATAAGATGCACCCAGGTTTGAGAGGTGGAAAATAGAGAAAAAAATATTTGAAGCAAAAAAAAAAAATCTTTTGGTAATATTGAATAACATACAGTAATATTAAATGTGGTGTTATTATATATAATAGTATGTTATTATATTGGAAGTTCCGGATAGATGGCGATGCGGGACCAGTGTGGTGTCTGTAAAGTACTATATGAAGACACTGGAGGGCGAGTATAAGAATGGGGGCACAGGGCTTATATTTAAAGCACCACTCCAGAACTGAAAAATAACTAAGATCCCATTGGGAGAACTATAACTCCCAGCATGTCCTGCAGATCCTATGGCATGCTGGGAGTTATAGTTCAACACAGGAGTGGCAGTGTGCTATATTGTGTGTTGTAAAGACTAACCTTTTAATTGTGCCAACCAGCCAGCCACATGGAGCATCCCATGACTGCACACACAGAGCTCTCCCTGCCTCTCCACAGCACAGGTCATAAGAGGAATCCAGCAGATTCTAGTGGAGTCTGAAGGACCTGTGATGACATCAGAAGAGGGAGGGCTCTGTGCCATCATGTGATACTCCAGCTTGCCCACTTCATGACATCACACAGGTATTTATGCCCAGCACTCAGCATCCAGCACAGCCAGGCAGGAACGCAGCGATCTTGTCCCCTCTGGCCCCCTGCTGCTGCCCCCTCCTACACCAGACACACAGATCTCCCCAGCTGCTGCAGGAATCCAGCACTAGGGAAACCTTGTGTGTGTTTCAGGGAAGGACTATTCATTTGCTGCTCCCTGTTCACTGCTCAGCTGACAGGTGGGTGGGGAAGCGGCTAATGAATATTCACTGCACTTTAATTATTGGGACCACATGCTTTCCACAGCCCTGGATTCCAGGCAGCTGGGACATTTTTCTGCCTCCTGCAAGTGGGGTCACAGTGCATCCCACTGGCTGTTGCCCCCTCCCCACATTCCGACAATAAGACGCACCCACACTTTCCTCCCAAATTTGGAGGAAAAAAAGTGCGTCTTATGGTCGGAAAAATAGGGTACTTTTTTATTTTTAACATAAAAATGCTTAGTTATTGGTTTACATTTTTTTAGCGCATGTGCGTGTGTAAGCTTATATATATTGCTACCGGTTTTTTCTTACTTTTCTTTTCTTAGTCCCTCGATGGAACTTTAGCTTTTGTTTCTCTGATTATGTGCACTGGAATGCATTAGAGCTGTCAGCTTCACACTAACCAAAATCCTTTCAAACCCAGTTTATAGGACAGCCTAATAGGCTACTGTAGCCGACAGGCCTGAAGGTCATTATTTGATCTCCTACTGTCATGGCAACCATCCTCAGCCTGCAAATACATCAATAGAGGAAGCCCCTTACCATTTATTGCCAACAATGACCTTTTCTCCATCCCCCAAGCAGATTCCTGGGGAACCTAGTGCTCGGGACAGCAGCTGAGTTTTGATGTCTGCTGGCACTTTAGTTTCATTTTACTCAGCAAGCACGCGCACGCAATCAAAGATTGCATCCTCCTGCTGGTCAGTGCCTAGATGTTCCCCCTGGGTGGAGTTAGTGCGCGATGTGACCTCCTGCGACATCTATTCCGCAGCCCCACATCTCTGATGTGAATACGGCAGTGTCTGTATCTCCAATGTGATGTATACTGCAGACTTCCAACTGCTTGAGTTCTATAAATGTAACTTGACCAGTGATTAATTTTCCACTGTGAGACCTGCAGTGTAATATACATCTGTATTTAGTACAACTTACTGCTGCAAGTTCTTTACAAAAATTTATCGCGAAGTGTTGCCTGCACTCCAGACTGATGCAAATCTGGAAAAGCAGTTTTGAGTAGTAACTTCATCAATACCAACTAAGGCTGGTTTCACATTTGCGGTTGTGTCCACAGCGTTTCGGACACATACATCTGCATGTGTCTTGATTTCTTATCTTTAACATTGCAGACGCAGGTGTATGCGCATGCGTATTTTGGGGGTGCGTGGATGGGCATGCCTGACGAACCATGTTAGAGTTTTTGTGACGGCAAATTTCTGCCACCATACGCATGCGGACGCTTGCGGAAGAAATGCCTCAAATAAACGCATTACAGTCTATAAGAACACATGCGAACGCAAGTGCTTGCGTTTTAATTCGTTCTTCTGAGTAAACATGTTTAGGAACTTGTTTGAAGCCACCCCCAAAGGTTATAAAAGAAGGTGTGGGCAATGGAAGTCCATTACTCAAGACTCTTCAAGAGATACAAGACTTGCAGCCACAAGTGTGGAAGACTTCAGCAAGTATACAAGCTATGTCTGCCTGTGTTTTTCTCCCTGCAGCCTGTAATCATTTCTATCTTTCTTGCAGCATTCCTCATCATGTCCTCCAGTGCAGAGCAGACCTCACAGAGTGGACAGGAAACTGGAGTACATTTGATGCTTATTGGTAAGTATTAACTGTAACTATTATACACGTGGCAAAATATTTATTTTTACAGAACCCTTCCAGTGCAGATGAACAGGAGCAGCAGACTCTGGCCCAAGCTCAGGTGGCAAGACGGCACGTAAGTATTCTTGACTGTTTTTATTTATTTTTGACTGTTGTTGGCACTCTTGCCTTTTTTAATTTATTCTTGACTGTTTTTGGGACGCTTGACATTTGACTGTTTTTGTTTTAAGGGCAGAGACTCACTGCCGTATTGCTTGTGCGATAATTGCATCTCACTGCAGGGATTGGCCGGCACCTCTCCTGACCCTAGCATGCCCACATGATGGATTACTATGCAGCTGTCAAACTCAGGTCAGGAGAGCCCACAGCCAGTACGAGTTTTACAATGCAATTCTCACATGAGAAATACGGCAGTGTGTCTCTGCCCTAGTGTTTTATCTTTCCAACATTTTTTTTTTCATTTCTAGGTCCCACAACGGGAAGAGGACTTTATTGATAATAACCTCCTCATCACCCTGGTGCAGGAGCGAGTTCTGTTGTGGGACACCCGGGAGCAGCAGCACTCAGACGCTGTAGGGATTCAGTGGCTGTGGACTGAGATGACCCAAGCACTGATGGATGACTGGGACAAAACCACATCACGTGTCAGAAAGGCTTTTCTTAAGTATTGCAGTGTGGTCTCATGCAGCAGTGAACCTGAAGGCCGGGATCACACAACAGTGTGTGATGCGATAAACTCCTTGCAAGTTTGTCACATCACACGTGGTTGTGGGATCCCTGCCTAAAGTGCATTGTTTAACATTTTTTTTTCCCGATTCACAGTAATCAAAGTAAAAACCTGTTAGCCTTCTATGAAGGATCGCTTCAACAAGGACCGGAGACATGAGATCCAAGTTCACAGTGGTGGTGCAGCAGGGATCCAAAAATACATATACCACCGGGTACTGGATTTCCTGAGGCCTGTTCTTGCTCAGAGAACACAAGTATTTTTGTGTTGTATTCCATTGTGTTGTATTCCCTAATCTGAATTTTTCTATTCTTCAGGAGTTAGTGCTTTTACAATTGTTATTTTTTAGTAGTGTTTTTCTTTTCACAGAACCTGTAGCAGCACCCTTGAAACTGGATCTTCCTCTGGAGCAGTCCCTCATCGAACTGCCATGGACCAGTCCCAGCCATCCACCAGCGAAGCAGCAAGTGGGTCGGCGTCACAGGATGGAGAACAGGCAGCTGGTCCTTCAGGTGTTCCCCTGTCCCAGTCCTCTGCTTTTTTTTGTCTCTTCCTGCCAGCGGCAGAAGGCCTCGGACAGGTCACTCATGCCCAAGTTTGTTCACTTGAGCTCTCTCTTCCATAATGACTTAAAGCCGCTGGGAGATGGACTGGAAAGTGTTCTGACCCATATTAAACACACTTTTCCAAGATGTCAACTAACGCCTTAATCATCTGGAAACCAACCTCCAGAGATCAACACCATTTTTTTAAAATAAAATAGAGCATGTCGGAACACCTTACACCTGAACTCCAGCTCAACGTGATGCAGGCCTGCAATGCTGCTTACTTTCAGGCTATGCAGCAGACTTGGAACTACCACCAGGCACAGGTGTCATTTCCACCTGTGACACCAATTACACACTTAACCTCTATACAGAGTTGTGCTGCATACCACTGTATGGCCAACACGATGCCAAGTCCTGCCGCACACCACTACACCGCCACCACTATGCCAGGTGCTGCTGAAAGCCACTCCACCACCACCATGCTGAGTCCTGCTCCTGCTCGGCCATCCACCTCCACCATGCCAGGTCCAGATCCTGCACGGCCGTCCACCTCCACCACCAGGGCGGGTCAACATTCTGCAAGCCCCGCTAACCACATCACTCCCACCCTCCCAAGGAGAAATAAAAAAAAAAAAAAAAAAAAAAAAAAAGAAGACCTCACAGAAAAGTAGACGAATTAAAACTGACTAAAGGCAGAAGTGTCGTGCTACCTCCACCCTCACATCCCAATGTGTCGGTGTTGTCCAGTTTTTCTCTCCCTTCCACTGTGTCTCTCCCATCCCATGCTTCCACTCCTAATGTGTCTACTCCCATCCTTGACCTCCCAGACCCCACAAGTTTAGTTACCCCTTCATTGTCCATCTGTAGCCAATCCTCCCAGCTCCACACCCCCCTAGGTCTATAACAATTCCCCCTCAGTTCGGAAAAGTTAAAATTTTCTTTTTTTTTTTGTAAATAAATGTGTCCTGTTTTCCCACAATCACTGCTTGATCTTTGTCTCTTTCATCGCCGTCAACACACCCCGTCTGTATGCCGTCAACACACGTCGCCATATACACACACGCTGTTTTTGCCTCCTCATATCTCCATGACACAATCTACAGCTCCTCTTTTTTATTTGCTTTAAAAGCAGCATTGCTTCATGTGTGTGTGTAATGGAGCTATGAGGTGGCAAAAAAGACAGAAGAATGAAAATCCTCCAAAAAATAGAAACCGAATTAACGGTAAGAATAATTCTAGGAGCCTTCCACGACAGCCACAGGAGGTTGTCTCCATACCCTAATGGGGGACAGGAAGCACAAGAGGTTAAAAACCCCTCCCACCTCCCATTAACCAGTGACTTACAACTGAACCCATAGTATCGGTTACCTTTTAGGTTCTCAGAAAAATATCCAAGAACATCGGGAGGGAATTAATGCTGTCGTGGAAGGCTCCTAGAAACCGAATTAACGGTAAGAATAATTCTATTTTCTCTAGTTGCCTTCCACGACAGCCACAGGAGGAAAGCCAACCAATTCTGTATTTAGGGAGGGCCCACAGCCTGGAGTACTTTCCGGCCAAAGACTAGATCCCGGTTGGACCAGAAGTCCAATCTATAATGCTTAGTAAAGGTGTGAAGAGAAGACCATGTTGCAGCCCTGCAAATCTGCTCCGTGGAAGCACCAGCCCTTTCAGCCTAAGAGACGGAGGTAGATCTGGTGGAATGAGCCTTTAGGCCAGCAGGAACCGCAATATTCTGAGCTAGATACGGCTCAGTAATGGCCTTTTTTATCCAGTTGGCAATATTACTCTTCGCTACTTTCTTGCCCTTGTTTCGGCCAGATAAAATGAACTAAGAGATTTTGGTCAATTCTTAAGGATTTAGTTTGTTCCAAATAGTGTAATACTATACGACGTACATCCAAGGTATGGAATCTGTGTTCTTCCGGACTTGTAGGATTGTGACAGAACGATGGGAGAACTATGTCCTGTGATCGGTGAAATTCTGACACTACTTTTGGAAGAAAACATGGATCTGGTTGGAACACAATGGAATCATCCCTTATGGTAAGATAAGGTTCTCTAATTGAGAGGGCTTGTATTTCCCCCACTCATCTTGCAGTAGAAATGGCAACTAAAAAGCCAGTTTTGCAGGACAGAAGCTGTGAGGAACAAGATAACGGCTCAAATGGAGGCGTTGTAACGCCCTTTAGGACTATGTTTAAGTCCCAAGATGGCACAAAATTTGCTGTTTTGGACAATGTCTTGATGCTGAGACCATAAACCTTTTTATCCAACGATGACCTGCAAGGTCTTGGTCAAAGACAGAACTCAAAGCTGACACTTGAACCTTTAATGTACTTGGCTTCAACCCCAACTCCAATCCTTTTTGTAGAAAATCTAATATTTGTGAGATATTAGGATGGAAAGGGTCAGGATTATGAGGATGACACCACGAGGAGAACCTTTTCCAAATTTTGCTATATATAGTGTTGGTGACAGGTTTTCTGGACTTTTGAAGAGTAGCAATCACTGACTCTGAAAGACCTTTAGCTCTTAATACCTGGGCTTCAATAGCCAGGCTGCCAGCTTGAATTTTTGGGGGATCGGATGATAAAAGTGACCCTGGAGGAGAAGATCTTCTGAGGTTTGTAGAAAGACTGGACCATCCACCTGTAACTCTCTGATGAGGTGGTACCAGCTCCTTTTCGGCCATGCTGGAGCTACCAGGATAGTCGGGACTTGATCGTCTCGGATCTTCCGAAGGGTCCTTGCAAGCAATGGTATTGGAGGAAATACATATGCTAGTCGGAACCTCCATGTATGGGAAAAGGCGTCTACTCCTTGAGACTTGTCTTTGGGGTCTAGAGAGAAGTAGTTCTCGACCTGTGTATTTTGACTTAATGCTAAAAGATCTACTGTATGTCGGGAAGGCCCCATCTGTTTGTCATCATTCTGAAAACATCCACCTTCAGGCTCCATTCTCCTGGTTGTAAGGGTACTGTCACACATTGGCACTTTGATCGCTACGACGGTACGATCCGTGACGTTCCAGCGATATCCATACGATATCGCTGTCTGACAACGCAGCAGCGATCAGGGATCCTGCTGAGAATCGTACGTCGTAGCAGATCGTTTGTAACTTTCTTTCGTCGCTGGATCTCCCGCTGTCATCGCTGGATCGTTGTGTGTGACAGCGATCCAGCGATGCGTTCGCTTGTAACCAGGGTAAACATCGGGTTACTAAGCGCAGGGCCGCGCTTAGTAACCCGATGCTTACCGTGGTTAGCAGCGTAAAAGTAAAAAAAAACAAACAGTATATACTCACATTCCGGTGTCTGTCCCCCGGCTTTCTGCCTCTCTGCACTGTGAGCGCCGGCCAGCCGGTAAGCGAGCACAGCGGTGACGTCACCACTGTGCTTTCCGGCTGGCAGACACAGTGCAGAGAAGCAGAACGCCGGGGGACAGACACCGGAATGTGAGTATGTACTGTTTTTTTTTTTTTTACTTTTACGCTGGTAACCAGGGTAAACATCGGGTTACTAAGCGCGGCCCTGCGCTTAGTAACCCGATGTTTACCCTGGTTACCCAGGGACCTCGGCATCGTTGGTCGCTGGAGAGCTGACTGTGTGACAGCTCCCCAGCGACCACACAATCACTTACCAACGATCACGGCCAGGTCGTGTCGCTGGTCGTGATCGTTGGTAAATCGTTTAGTGTGACAGTACCCTAAGTCGTGACGACTTAGGAGATCTGCATGAACATTTACTGAGCCTTTGAGGTGTATTGCTGATAGTGAGAGATGTTTCTCTGCCCAGCAAAAAATTCTGCTTGATACTACTTTCAAGTGGTTGAACTTCGGACTCCCCTGGTGTTTGAGATGCGCTACAGTCGTTATATTGTCTGAGTAAACTGACATGTTGACCTACAATTAGACTGTTGGCGGCTAGAAGGGCCCTCTCCACTGCCATCAACTCTCTGAGATTGGAATAACTGGAGCTCTCTTTACGATTCCAGTGACCCTGGAATGGGACCTGTGACAGCCGACCCCCAGCCTTTTTGACTGGCATCTGTTGTCACTGTCACCAGTTGATTTTGCATCCAGTCCACCCCTCTTAGCAGGTTTGTCTGGATCACCCACCAGGTTAACGAGGCCTTTACCTTCCCTGGAGTGTACACTCTTATGTTTAGGAAATTTGGATTTCCATTCCAGCTTTCCAGAATATGTGCCTGCAGAACTCTGGAGTGGGCCTGAGCCCACTGGACTGATTGTATGCAGGCCGTCATCGACCCCAGAAGAGACATTGCTGACCGCAGAGTAAGAGACCTTTGCTTTTTGAAGTCTAGGACATTGGATATTAGGTTCTTCCAGTGCTCTTCTGGTAGAAAGGATTTTTGATTTTCCGAGTCCAATAGGACCCCCAGAAATTTTATCACCTTTGATGGTAATAGATGAGACTTCTTCAGATTATGTATCCAACCCAAAAGCTGTAAGATGTTCAGGGTTCTGGCAATCCTCCGATTGAGAATTTCGGCGGAAGGACCAATAATTAGGTCGTCCAAGTAGGGTACTATGGCGACGTCTTGGTTTCTGATATGAGATACAGCTTCCGCCATGACTCTGGAAAAAACACTTGGGGCCGAGGAGATCCCAAAGGGAAGAACATTGTATTGGAAATGCAGAATCTTGTGATTCAACTGGACCGCAAATCTTAGATATCTCCTGTGACGAGGATGTATCGGAATATGGAAATAGGCATCCTTGAGGTCTATTGTTGCCATATATGAATGAGGAGCTATCAGAGGGATGGCTGATTTTACTGACTCCATTTTGAATTTGCGGTAAGTAATGTATTGGTTGAGAGCTTTTAAATTTATTATGATCCGGGCTTGTCCGGAAGGCTTTTTTACCATAAATATATGGGAGTAATGCCCTTTCCCTTGTTCGTTTACCGGGACCATTGAAATAGCTCTCGAGGTTAGCAAATCTTGTAAACCTGACATCATCAGTTTTTGAGTCTCCCGAGATGACGGGGAGGTAACTCTTAGGATCCTGGGGGGAAGTGCCTCGAACTCTATAAGGAGACCCTGTTGGATAACACTTATGACCCAAGGGCTGTTGGAGATATTCTGCCAACTGTGAACGAAGTTCTAAAGTCTCCCCCCACCGGATCGGAGTCATTGTTTTTCTTGCTGTGGTTGCTGGGGAATAAGGATATTTTTGGGTTTCCCCTTAGCATAACTCCATCTACCGGTTTTTCCTTTACCCTTAACCTGAGAGGGTTGGGACTGGGAGGCCCGAAAAAAACGCTTTCTGGGAGGTATCTGTTCAGGAAGAGTCTTTTTCCTGTCCGTGGCTTTTTCTAGGATGTAATCTAGTGAGGGCCCGAACACGTAGTCACCCTTAAAGGGAATGGAACACAGCTTTATTTTTGAAGTGACAACTCCACTCCACATTTTAAGCCAGAGGGCTCTTCATGCCGAATTCGTCTGGACTAGAGATCTGGCGGCTCCACAGATAGATTCCAGGGAGGCGTCTGCAAGAAACCCAGTTGCTCTATGTAAAATCAGTAAGGAGTCCAATACTTCATCTCTTGGAATACCCTGAGAGATGAGGTTTTCTAATTCCTCTATCCAGCGAAAAAGAGACCGGGCTACGCAGGTGGATGCAATATTGGACCTGAGGGCCGAAGTGGAAGTTCCCTAAGATTTTTTGAGCAGGCTTTCAATCTTCCTATCTAAGGGATCTTTTAACTGGGAGGAGTCTTCGAACGGCAGGGCAGTCTTTTTGCCACTCTAGCCACTTGAACATCTATTTTTGGGATGTTCCATTTAATGGAATCCTCATCCAGAGGAAACCGGTGTTTGAAGTCTGACGGGGTGGTTAGCCGTTTTTCAGGAAGTTCCCACTCATTATTGATCATATCAATGATGCTTTTGTGTACGGGAAACCCAGGTTGTTTATCAGTATGTATGCAGAATAACTCATCCTGCATAGACTGAGGAACGGGTTCCTCCTTAAGCCCCATAGTATTCCTCACTGCGGACACCAATTCCTCAATATATTCAGAGGAAAAAGTCAGTTACTCACCGATAACGGTGTTTCTCGGAGCCCATGACAGCACTACGGAGAGAGGGGATCCGCCCTTCAGGGACAGGAAACCTACAGATAAAAGGGCGGTACCTCTCCCTCGCATCAGTTGGTTTACAGAGCATCGGAGGACCTCCAGGTTAGTTTACAACAGAGAAAATACCATATTATAACATTTCTTAAAAAAGGAACCCCGTGCCTAAATTGTAATATATAAACTATATAAATAATATGTAATTAAAGGTGCTCACTGCACTCGTGATGGGAGGGAATAAGCGAGTGCTGTCATGGGCTCTGAGAAACACCGTTATCGGTGAGTAACTATGACTTCCTCGGTCCCCCATGACAGCACTACGGAGAGAATTGCAGAGACTAAGCTTAGGGAGGGACCACCGCCTCAAGAACCCTTCGACCGAAGGTCAGGTCAGACACAGAGGCTAGATTTAATCTATAGTGCCTAAAAAAGGTTGACGGTGATGACCAGGTGGCCGCCTTACAGATCTGTTCTATTGATACCTCTGACCTCTTAGCCCATGAGGTAGCTACTGCTCTTGTGGAATGCGCTCTTATACCGTCCGGGATCGCATTCCCCGTGGATGAATATGCCAACGCAATCGCCTCTTTTATCCACCTTGCCAAAGTACCTTTAGATGCCCGGAATCCTTTTCTGGGACCCTGAAAACAGACAAACAGAGAGCCTTCCTTCCTATACTCCCTGGTGGAATCTAGGTATTGGACTAGGCATCTTCTGACATCTAGATTATGGAAGTTCTGCTCTTTCTCATTTCTAGGGTTCGGGCAGAAGGACGGCAGGGATATTTCCTGTGACCTATGGAATTTTGACGCCACTTTTGGCAAATAGGCCGGGTCAGGTCTTAGAGTGACTCTATCATCCATGATTTTTGTAAAGGGGGGGTTAGAGGACAGGGCTTGAATGTCGCTTATCCTGCGCGCAGATGTTAAGGCTACCAGAAGAATGGTCTTAAGAGATAGTACTTTAATGGGAATCATGTCTATTGGTTCAAATGGAGGACCAGATAATGCTGAGAGGACTAAATTTAAGTCCCATGGGGGCATTTTTTGGGTAACTACAGGTTTTGCTCTTGTTACCGCTTTAATGAATCTTATTATCCATGGGTTGGCTGCAATATTCTGGTTATAGAGTGCACCCAGGGCTGCTATCTGCACTTTAAGAGTACTGACCGCTAACCCTTGTTCCAGACCTTTTTGTAGGAACTCAAGTATTCTATTGAGGGTCCCTCCTGGATTTTAACTTTGGATACAGACAAGAATTTTTTCCATGTTTTCCCATATATTTTAGTAGTAATAGGTTTCCTACATTTTAATAATGTTGCAACCAAGTTGTCTGAAAAGCCTCTTTATTAATAGTTCCCGTTCAAAAGCCAGGCTGTCAAATGCAAGTTCGTCTCCTGTGGGTGGAAGATCGGTCCTTGCTGTAGTAGGTCTGGCAAATTCGGTAGAACCCATGAATCTGAGACCGATAGCATCCTTAGCCAGGAAAACCATGTCCTTTTTGGCCAGAATGGGGCAATAAGGATCATTTTTGTTTTGTCCTCTCTGACCTTCCGAATGACTGCCGGAATCAGAATGGTTGGTGGAAAAGCGTATGTCAGTTTGTGTGTCCATGGAATCAGAAAGGCATCCAGAGCCTGGGGATTCCCTTCCGGGCTTAGAGAACAAAATTTGCTTACTTTTTTGTTTTTGCAATTGGCGAAAAAGTCCATTGTTGGGGTTCCCCACATTCTCGTGATCTGGTTGTAGACAGACTGATTCAGGGACCACTCGCCTTGTCTCAACTGAGTTCGACTCAGGTAATCTGCTTTCTCGTTTTTTGAACCTTGAATATGCAGTGCAGAAAGGGATAGTAGATTTGTTTCTGCAAGGCTGAAAATTTTGGCGGAGGAATTCATCAGTAACCGAGACCTTGTTCCTCCCTGGTGATTTATATAGGCTACTGTCACTATATTGTCCGAGAGAATTCGGACATGATGTCCCCGAATGTAGGTAAGGAATGATAGAAAAGCCTGATGCACCGCCCAGAGTTCTTTTTGATTTGAGGATGCTGACAGTTCCTGAATTGACCAGTTGCCCTGAGCCACTCTGTCTTCCATGTGGGCCCCCCACCCCCTGGGACTTGCATCGGTTGTTATCACCCAAGATATTTTTGGTACCCAAGGAATCCCTTTTGAAATATTCTGGTTCTTTCCCCACCAGAGAAGGGAATGAATAGCGGAGGAATTTAGAATGACCCTGCTTTCCAAATTGTTTTTTTTAATATTTACTGCCATTCTAGTATGTGCCACTGAAGCTCCCTTGTGTGGAATTGTGCAAAGGGTATCGCCGGCAGGCATGAAGATAGAGACCCCAGCAGTGACATTGTCCTCCTTAGAGTCATGGAGAGGTTTTGCAGTGTTTGTGCTATCATGGTTAATATTTTGTCTTTTTTGGGGCCCGGGAGTCGGCATTCTTGAACCTGGGAGTCTAACGACAGCCCTAGGAACTCCTGCACTTGAGAGGGTTCCAACTTTGATTTTTTTTTATATTTATGAGCCAACCCAAGTCCGTTAGAATAGTCATTACTCGGTCTCTCTGTTCTCTGCAACTTTGAGCCGAGTCGCTGGCAATAAGAAAATCGTCCAGGTAAGGGACTATGATAATGTTTTGTTCCCTTATGTGGGCCATCATCTCCGCTATTTTTGTGAATATCCGCGGAGCAATAGAAATCCCGAACGGGAGGACCCTGTACTGGAAGTTTCTTATTTTTCCCTTTATGGACACCGCCATCCTGAGAAATTTTTGAGATTGTTCGTGGATGGGCACATGGTTGTATGCGTCGGTTAGGTCTATCACAACCATGTAGCAATTTGGAAAGAGAATTTTTATTGTAGATTTTATTGTTTCCATTTTGAACTTGTGATTTCTTACATAATTGTTTAGATTTCTTAAGTTTATAATCGTCCGAAAGGACCAGTCGGGTTTCGGTACTAGAAACAGAGGGGAAAAAAACCCTTCCTCCATTTCTTGAGGAGAGATCTCCTGAATCACGGCTTTCTGCAGTAGGGAAAAAAATTTCTTTCTCTAATGCCGCTTGTTCTGCTGCCGAAGACCTCATCTGTCACTACGGAATTTTGGGGTGGGGGGGGGGGGGGGGGGGGGGGGGGTGGGAGAAAGGAAATCTATTTTTAGACCAGATTGTATGAGTCTTAAAATCCAGGTGTTGTTGGATATTATTTCCCAGGCAGGAAGAAATGAGGTGAGACTTCCCCCCACCGTAGGGAGGATGTCATTTGGAGGGTTTTTTTTTTTATCACGGGAGGTATTGCCAAAGAGGTAACCTCTATCTCGCCTTCTCCCTTCTTCCCATTTATTCTGTTCTCTGGGAGGTCTCCGACGAAAAAATTTACGGTTCCGAAAGGACTGTTTAAATGGGGCTGGCCCCAGATTTGGAAACCCCTTCTTTTTGTCTCCTGCTTTCTGGAGGATGTCATCCAGGGTTTCCCCAAATAAGAAATTTCCTTCACATGGGATAGAACACAATTTCAACTTTGTTTGGAGATCCCCTGGCCAGCTCTTAAGCCATAGGGTCCTTCTGGCTGCGTTGGAGAGGGCAGCGGCCTTGGATGTTAAACATACTGAGTCCGCTGAGGAGTCCGCTAGGAATGCTGCTGCTGCTCTAATTGCAGGGATTGAGTCTAGCAATTTACTTCTGGGTGACCCGTCCTTGATCTGGCTTTCCAGCTGGTCAACCCACACCATCAAAGACCTGGAGGTGCAGGTCGCTACGACTGCAGGTCTCAAGCTACCCCCAGCCGATTCCCAAGCCCCTTTAAGAAAGGTATCCGCTTTCTTGTCTAAGGGGTCTTTGAGGGTACCCATATCCTCAAACGGGAGCGCAAATTTTTTCGCGGCTTTGGCCACTGCTACGTCCAATTTGGGTGCCTTGTCCCAAGAAGTGGACGCCTAGTCATCGAAGGGATACTTTCTTTTAAGCGAGGGTACTGAAGAATTTCTCCTGTCCGGTTTTTCCCATTCTTTTTTGATCAGTGTCTGGACATTGGAATTTAACGGAAAAGCTCTCCGCTTTTTCTGTCCCAGACCTCCGAACATAATATCTTGAGCCGTTTTATTGGGTCTGGGATCCTCGACCCCCATAGTGGCTCTGACGGCTTTAACTAAAGCGTCCACTTCCTCTAGTGGGAAGCATTGACGGCCTGAATCTTCATCGGAGGAAGATAGGGATTATTTGGAATCGTCAGAGTCCGCGTCCTCAGACGAGGATCGGACAGAGTGAGAATATACCGTCTCCTTCACCTTTTCCTTCCCTTTTTTGGAAGATAACAGGGCATTCTGAACTTCGCATCTGAACTTAAAACTATAATTAGATCTGAAGTCAGGGGTTTCTTCACATAATAAACGCTGAATGCAAGATTTACAAAGCTTTTTTCTCCAGGTTACCGGCAAAGCTTTGTTACAGGTGGGGCAGACCCTATTTTTCTTTTTCTTCAGGCTCTTCTTACCCTAGTAAGGGAGAAGAGGGAGCCCTATTATAAAAAATGTATACTTTCACGGAGATCACTCACCATTCGGATGTGGAGGCAGGTACCGGTTCTGGAGGAGGGCCCGGGTCTGGCAGTGGAGCCTCTTGAGGAGGGGAGTTAGTCCCTGCAGCAGATCTGCTGCGCTGTGTGGATCGACTGCTTGATCCACTTCTTCTGGAGCTCTTTGGGTCCCCCTTCTTATGGTGCTGCTTCCTGGGCTGCAGCTGCTGTGGATCGCTGTCCTCCATGGTTAAAGGGAGATAGTGCGACAACTACGTGTGCACCATCTCCCTTTTTTGAATCCGGCGCCACCCCCGGCGTTCTGCCTCACTTCCGGTCATGCGCACATCCCAGGGAGAGGAGAGATTACCGCGCATGTGCGCGGAGATGACCCGGAAGTTAACGCCGCATTTCCGGAGCGGCGGCCATCTTTCCTCACCCGGAGCGTGCAGCGGTCGGCTCAGGAGCTCCGGGTGTCCAGCGCCCCTTCCTCCCTCAGAGTCTGGCGGCGGCCTCTCCCCCGCACACCCTGAAGAACCCGTCGGTTCCAGCGGTGGCGTCTTCGGGTGCCGGACAAGCCACGGCAGGAGGCTCCTCGCTGCCGGAACCCGACTGTCCGGTCCCGGTCCACTGGATACGACGTCTTCGTGCAGGTACTGCTGAAAAGTGGTTCCCCGTCAGGGACAGGAAACCAAACTGATGCGAGGGAGAGGTACCGCCCTTTTATCTGTAGGTTTCCTGTCCCTGAAGGGCGGATCCCCTCTCTCCGTAGTGCTGTCATGGGGGACCGAGAAAAGGTATTTTCTGATTTCAGCAGTTTTATGAGGTAGGACCTCTTCCCATTTAACTGAAGATGACGCACAAGAGCCATCAGACTCTAAATCAGAATATTCCTGGATCTTCCTCTTTTTGGGAAGTGATGGACCAGGTGAGGGTGGTGGTGGCGGAAGAGGGGGGGGGCAAGCGTGGCTAAAGAGGTCTGAAACTCCTGTCAAACCAAGGAACGTATCTCTTCAATCAATGAAGGATGTTCAGCCCGGATTACTTTGTCCGTACAGGGTTGGCATAATTTTTTCTCCCATTTTAAGGGCAGTTTTCCATTACAAGTAGCACATTTGCGCTTATTAGTAGTTTTATGGCCAGGCTTGTCTCCCTGAAATGAGAGAGGAAGCAGTATAAGGTACACTGAAATCTACCTTTAAATGGGACCCGTCCCTGCCACACATACTGGGGCTTGGGGAGCGCTGGGCAAGAAGTTTCCATGCTGAGCAGGCTTACCTGAGACGTCTTCTGCAGCTTATATAGAAAATAAGGCTGCCCCAGCGCATGGCAATTAGCCGCCCCTCCCCCTCCGTAGTAACAGGCAGGCGTGCGAGGATGCAGCGTGCCTCACACGCTGTTCAGCCAAGCATTCCAGCAGAGTAACGCTCCTTCACACAGGAGCGCCGACCCGGAAGTGAAGCATCACGTGACTTCCGGGTCGCCGAACAGCGCGCACAAGGAGGGAGAGACGCCGGAGAGCTCTGGGAGGCCTCCAGGATGGGCTCACCCATCCGCTTTACCCCCGCAAGGGGACTCAGGAGGACCGGGAATGCGGTTCCAGAATCAAGGAGACGGGAGCACAACGGAGGAGGAAGCCCTGGGGGCCCGACCACCAATGCCCGGCACAAGAAATAAGGTACACTGCCAGAGCCGGCTGCGCAGCGCACCAGGAACCTCTCCATGCCCCATGGGGAACAGGAAAGACACTGGTTAATGGGAGGGGGTTTTAACCTCTTGTGCTTCTTGTCCCCCATTAGGGTATGGAGACAACCTGCCGTGGCTGTCGTGGAAGGCAACTAGAGAAATATATATATTAATACAGCAAAGAAAGGTCAGGGGTCAACAATGCTCACCTGCCCAGGTGTCAGCACTAGTGCACTCCGGATGCAGTGTTTTCTGCATCCTGAGTGCACTAGTTCTGACACACGGGCAGGTGAGCAAAGACATGAGGTGGATTAACGCCATCATCTCTTCAGTCTGCAGTTATCTATAGAAATACAGAAATGCAGACTGAAGAGACGATTGAGCTAATCCAATTTCACCTACCATAGCACTGACCTCAGAGAGAAGAGTAGTAGTGTACAGCATTGGTTACATAACCCAATTTGGTTATAATCCAATCCCTGTCTCATGCAATCTGCATGATACAGTGAGTGAACTATATAAAAACTGTAGTTGTAAACCGGTGATCACCTTATTAACCTCTTAAAATTAATATTCTAATATAGAGGACACTTAGAACAGATGTTTAACTATAGGTGTTTTATTGTCAGCAAACAAAGTAAATTTATATAACTACAGGTACATAACATTGCACAAAATTACAAGAACACTAAACCATGTCATCTTGCCAGGACAGACGTCCACTCAGAAACAAAGTAGGACGCAAATTTATCCCTCATTTGGGCAACTTCACAGTTTGTCCTGAAAGGGTGGTGATTGTAATCTGGCAATGGGTTAGAAACAGGTTCATCAAGTTCAATGTTGGGTCACTCTTTAGCCATTATATAGTTGTGCAGAACCACACATGCCTTGACCACCTCATCGACAGTCTCAATTTTTAGATTAATGGCTGTCCCTAAAATGTGCCATTTTGAGACAAGGATACCAAAGGCACACTCAACAGTTCTTCTTGCCCTGTTCAGTCTGTAATTAAAAATCCTATTTGTGTGGTTCAAGTCCCGAATGGAGCATAGTTTCTGGAGGCTTCCACACATCTGAAAGGCCTCATCCCCAACCACAACAAATGGCATTGGCGAGCTTTGAAGGTTGGGAAGAGGTTGTGGCAGGGGGACATTAAAATGATTCCCATACAACCTTAGGACCATGTTCGAGTTTTTAAAAGTCTGGGAGCCATTACCAAGACCAAAAGATCCAATGTCCACGGCGACAAACCTACAGTCCGCAGCTGCAATCGCCATGAGCACTAAGGAAAAATATTTTTTATAATTAAAGTACTCAGATCCAGTTCCAGCCGGTTTGGTAATCCTGATATGTTTTCCGTCCACTGCTCCCAAACAGTTGGGGAAATCACAAACTTCAAAAAATTGGTCTGCAGTTTTCCGTCAGATATCCATGGTGGGTAGGGGGATAAATTCCGAACGGAGAACATCCCACAAAGCCCAGCAGGTGTCTGCGACAATCCCAGATAGTGTTGAAATTCCTATCCGGAACTGAAAATGGAGCGATGATAGGCTCTCTCCGGTAGCCAAGAATTTGCCAAAAAGAGAAAGAAAAATATAAATCAGAATAATAGTTTTTATGACTTGGATTTTGAAAAAAAGAAAGAACATGGCTTTTAGAACAATAATATTTAGGACAGTGTTTAAGCTAAACAAAAAAAAGGGAACATTTTAAGTACATTGCAGAATAATAATAATTATGACAGGCGTTAATGTTTAAATATTCCGTACCTTAGTGTCACCAGCAGGCATTCCTCAGCAGGAATTGCTCTACGGAGCTGGGTGTCGTGCCTCCTGATGGCTACTTGTACATGGTCCAGCAATTCCATAAAGCTGTCTTGAGACATCCTCATGTACTCAAAATATTTCTGTGTGTTCTCATGGAGATCCCTGAATAAGGAGTGGTAGGCTCCACGGCTCTATCGTAGTTCAAGAATCGGGTGCTGCCAAAAGCGCCGACTTCTCTGTTCTCTTTTCCTTTCCTGTTCACAAGCAAATGAAAAGGAAAGAAACAAGCGGACATCCAAATCTAGATTCCGATAGAAACTCTCCATGCGAAGATCCATTTTGACACATGAGCAAAATGTGAGGATATTATCTGCACAAGGGTTTATATAGAGAAATCCCATAAGCCATGCCCATTTGGCATGGTTTGTTTCAAGGAAATTCTTCTTGAAACAATGTTTCCTTTCAAACGCATGCGCATAAAAAACACGAACGCATGCAAACGTTGCGTTTTTTTATCCGTCGTGCGCAAGTTATTGCGGGAAAAAAACAAAACAATTCAGCATTATCATGTGTTTGTAGAAGAGACGCTGCGGACTCAACCGCAAATGTGAACCTAGCCTAACATCACAGCCAAACCAAAAAGAGAAAAAAACAGTTACAGCCATCACATAAGGGGACATGTAAAACATTTAACTATAAAAAGGGAAACTTCCAAGTTTATATAGCTCCCCACCCCTGATGTTTAAACAGCATGGGCCTGCCTTGCTCCTCACAGCTATCATGTGGGCACAGGAGCTAACACGTACGAGTATTTTTATTTGCGGGAATGCACTTCAAAATAGGACGTACTGGTACATCCAATGTTGGTAAGGGGTTTAAAGAACAGATGAAAATTACTGATGAAATAGTGAAGCGTACAAAGTGAAAAATACGTTCATTTTATTGTAGCAAATACATTATATTACATACATAATTTTCACTAGCTTCTGGAATGGAGAATGTGAAAAAAGTGGTTATGACAAATATTTTCCTAAAATGTCACCATCTCTGAATAGGTAGTATTCCTGTAAAAAAGAAAAAAAAAGTTCAGATCTTAGCATCTTACTTATAAATTGAGAGCATAAAAAAAAAAAAAAAAACAAGCATCAAAACAGATGTATATACCTTATCATCAAGCAATACTTTGGTTCCTCCATATTCAGGAAGAAGAACTGTTTCACCAACATTTACATTAACAGGTTGTATCTCTCCGTTCTATAGAAAAAAAGAAAAGTCACTACAAAAATTGAGATAATTAAAAAAAACAAAACTCAAGCACAAGTCAGTTGTTCAACATGCACACACACATATTACGCCCTGACGTGCAGAGGAGCTTATCATCCGATTTTATATATTTGCGCATATTTATAGGCTCCATAATCCATCTGAACAAGCACTAAACAAACACTCAAGAGAAAGAACTTATGAATCTCAATTTAACCCCTTTCTGCCATCTAACATAATTAGTGATGAGCGAGTATACTCATTGCTCGAGATTTCCCGTGCATGCTCGGGGGGGGGGGGTCTACGAGTATTTGTAAGTGCTCGGAGATTTAGATTTGTTGACGCAGCTGCATGATTTACAGCTGCTAGCCAGCATAAGTACATGTGGGGTTGCCTGGTTGCTAGGGAATCCCCACATGTAATCAAGCTGGCTAACAGATGTAAATCATTCTGCTGCAGTGATGAAAACTAGATCTCCGAGCACTAAAATATACTCAGAGGACACCCGAGCGTGCTCGGGAAATCTCGAGTAACGAGTATACTCGCTCATCACTAATAATAATCTGTCCCAGTGCCGTGGGCCTATTTGATCAGGGACAGATTATTAAGTCATCGCCAGCACATACAGGCGATTGCTGGCAGGTGTCAGTCAACTGACAGCTGACATCCAGCATTAAGTGCCAGGAGCAGTCTCACGCTGCTCCTGCACTTTAACCCCCTAAATGCTGCAATCAAACGCATTCACAGCATTCGTGAGCTGGCAGAGGGATGACGACCCCCTCTACCTTTGGATCGGTGACCCAGCAGCGTGACGCGGGATCCCAATCGTTGCCACGGTGACCCCAAGTCGTCATGAAGACATCCGGGACACCAGAGCTAGGAAAGTTGCTGATCCTGCACACTGCATGAACAGCACCTTTCTCGTGTCAGTGCAGAGCAGACCGTTTCTACAGCACAGGGATGCTGCTTAATCCCCATGTTGTACAAGCAATCAGCCTGCAAAAAAACAAACAAAAAACCAAAAAAACATTAAAATTGAAAAAAAAAAAAAAAAAAAAAAATACCAGAAGATATTGTACCTATAAATATTTAAAAAAAAAATTATTAAAACAATAGAAGCACACATACTTGGTATCGCCATGTCCAGAACGACCCAACCTATAAAACTGTACCACTAGTTAACCCCTTTAGTGATCATAACAAAAAAATTCAATAAAAAGCAAGGCAACTAAAAAAAAGCTTCATCAACAAGTTCAATAAAATGTGATCCAAAAGACTGAAATAAACATGGTATGGCTGAAAATGTAAAAAACCTCACGCCATATAGTTCCATCAGCACAAATGAAAAAAAAAAAAAAAAAGATAAATGAGGTATTGCTGTAATAATACTGACCCGAAGAACAAAACTGCCTTAATCAATTTTACCACATGTGGAATGACCGGAAAACCAAAATGGCTCCTTGCCCACCAAAAGAAATTCAGAAAATTCTCCACTTCGAAATCTAAAACCTCCCCTCCCTTCTGAGCCGCACAGTATCGAAACCACATATTGTATCCACATTGGGCATTTTTGAAGCCATGAAAGCCCACCACCTAATTTACAGGTTCGTGTCTCCAGAAGCATGGGCTGGGCATAACGTACTGGTGACTGTAACGGCAATTTTCACTCTGCAACAGTGCTGCTTGTTTCTGGAAAATTCCCATGGAGTCAAAATAGTAACTACACCTGTAGATAAATTTCCCAAGAAGTATAATTTCAAGAAAGGGGTCTCTTGAGGAAAGGGGTTTGGGTGGGATTCAGCTCTTCTACCAATTAGGGGCTCTGCATATGAAATACACAAACTGTTCTAGGAAAATCTGCGCTCCAGGAGGCAAATAGTGCTCCATTCCTCCCTAGTCTCTCCGTATGGCTAAGTAATACTGTATAGCCACATATGGGGGCATTGCCACATTCAGTTTAAATTGTGGGACAAATTTTGGTGCCATTTTTACCCATTTGTGTGAAAAAGTAAAATCTGGGGCTAAAATCTTTGTTTACTGGTAAAAATGTAATTATTTCTTCATCGCTCAATGGTATAAAATTCAATGAGGCACATGGTGTCAATATGATCACTGCACCACTCTAGTGGTTCTAGTAATTCTAGTAATCTAGAGATGAATTAATTGGGGAGTATAGATTGTAAAATGTGGGCGGGATCATCATTATTTTGCTTTAATTATTGTATTACTTTGAATGTTACTTATGAATTGTATATGAACTGTTGAATTGTAAAGCGCTGCAGAATATGTTGGCGCTATATAAAGATAACAACATTTTATTCATAAATAATATGTTCACATATAGGGGATTTCTGTTCTGGCACCTCAGGGGATCGGCCAATGTGACCTAGTTACATAGTTATTAAGGTTTAAGGAAGACTTTAAGTCCATCTAGTTCAACCCATAGCCTAACCTAACATGCCCTAACATGTTGATCCAGAGGAAGGCAAAAAAACCCCATGTGGCAAAGAGTAAGCTCCACCTTGGGGAAAAAAAATTCCTTCCCGACTCCACATACGGCAATCAGACTAGTTCCCTGGATCAACGCCCTATCAAGGAATCTAGTGTATGTACCCTGTAACATTATACTTTTCCAGAAAGGTATCCAGTCCCCTCTTAAATTTAAGTAATGAATCACTCATTACAACATCATACGGCAGAGAGTTCCAGTGTCTCACTGCTCTTACAGTAAAGAATCTGCGTCTGTTATTATGCTTAAACCTTCTTTCCTCCAGATGTAGAGGATGCCCCCTTGTCCCTGGTCTATGATTAAAAAGATCATCAGAAAGGTCTTTGTACTGTCCCCTCATATATTTATACATTAACATAAGATCACCCCTTAGCCTTCGTTTTTCCAAACTAAATAGCCCCAAGTGTAATAACCTATCTTGGTATTGCAGACCCCCCAGTCCTCTAATAACCTTGGTCGCTCTTCTCTGCACCCGCTCCAGTTCAGCTATGTCTTTCTTATACACCGGAGACCAGAACTGTGCACAGTATTCTAAGTGTGGTCGAACTAGTGACTTGTATAAAGGTAAAATTATGGCATCCTTAAACCATTCCAGCAAAACCTGAACTCCAATATGGCGCCTTTTCCCTTCTGAGCTTTGCATTGTGCCTCAAAAGTAGTATCCCCCCACATATGGGGTATCTGCGTACTCAGGAGAAATTGCATGCACGCCTCCTGATGCCACATGGGTACGCCCATTCCCAGCGTGCCTCCCGCACTGTCACCGGTGCGCGCCCCCAGAAGCCGGGCTCACTATGGAGCAGCGGTCAGGGGGCAGAGCGGCATTGTGGCCACAGAAGTGCCGCTTGGCCCATGACTGTGTCACCCCACGACCGAGGCCCCACAGGACCCGTGGACGGCGATTCCACCACCTGAAGGCCGGCATACAAGCGCTCTTGCCTGTTCAATCAAAGCCGGGACAGGCATGGGTGAGTAGATGGATAAACCTTCAACCCGCCCAGGGTTTCAGCACGAGGGTCTCTGTCAGGACAGGAAACCCAATTGAAGCGAGGGGGGAGAGGTACCGCCTTTTATATTTCAGTAGGTTTCCTGTCCTGGCCGGGCGGATCACTCTCAGGTGTGCCGTCATGGGTGAACGGAAAATGCAAAATAACATTTTTGCGAGAATTATTTTCACGGCTCAACATTATAAACTTCTGTGAGGCACCTGGGGGTTCAAGGTGCTCACCATGCATCTACATACATTCCTTGAGGGGTTTAGTTTCGAAAATGCAAAAATGTCACATTACTTTTTTTTTTTTTTCCAGTCAAGATGGGGTGCAGAGTGTACATTAATGAGAAAAAAAAGCCGGATTACTTACCGGTAATGCTCTTTTAAGGAGTCCACGACAGCACCCACATGAGAGGGATCCGCCCATAGGAACAGGAAACCTACAGAAATAAAAGGGGTGGTCCTCCTCTCCTCCTCAGTTGTTTTTCAGAGTACGAGAGGAACCGTAGGTGTTAGTTTAAACACTTATTCACAATTTTTATATATAATCTTATTTATAAATGTCCATTCGTGAGTAAACAATTATTCTATTCATAATGTATCTTATTACGGAGGGTAGTGAGTGGGTGCTGTCGTGGACTGATTAAAAGAGCATTACCGGTAAGTAATCCGGCTTTTAACTCTTCGCCACGACAGCACCCACATGAGAGATTTGCAGAAAACAGTCACCTGGTTGGGATCACCGTGCTGAGGACAGCTCTACCAAAAGCCAAGTCAGATGATGAAGATCAATGGGGATGTTTGCTTTCTCCGCCCAAGAGGATGCCATAGCCCGAGCAGAATGTGTCTTCACTCCTTCTGGAGGATTCTCGTCTTTTGCTGAGTAAGCTAGACAGATGGCATCCCTGATCCATCGGGACAAGTTAGCCTTTGTAACCCCATGACCTTTTTTGAGGCCCTGAAAAGAAATAAACAGAGCCCTTCCCCAGGAACGGGTTCTGTCTATGTAACTCAAGACTGCTCTCCTTACATGCAACATATGAAGCTTCTCTTCCTCCGGACCTGACGGATTGTCATGAAATGAAGGAAGGAAATCTCCTGTGATCAATGATAACTTGTTGCCACTTTAGGGAGATACACCAAGGTTACTTACCGGTAGCCGGTTTTTCCGGAGCCCATGACAGCACACCTGAGAGAGGGATCCGCCCAGTCAGGACAGGAAACCTACTGAAATAAAAGGGCGGTACATCTCCCTCGCTTCAGTTGGTTTTCAGAGCATGAGAGGCCCCCTTGGTTAGTACATGGTAATCCATCACCACATCATAATTATAACAAAATACACTCAGCTAAAAAGTGCGCACCAAAGGGTGAAAAAAAGAAGGGAGGGAATATACAGGTGCTGTCATGGGCTCCGGAAAAACCGGCTACCGGTAAGCAACCTTGGTGTTTTCCCGTCTCCCATGACAGCACACCTGAGAGATTTTTGGAGAAAGAACCACCTTAGGGAGGGACAACCGCTTGTAGCACCCTTCTACCAAAGGTAAGGTCAGACGAGGAGGATAGATCTAGCCGGTAGTGTCTAAAGAAGGTAGACGGAGAGGACCAGGTAGCGGCCTTACAAATTTGATCTATCGATACCTCTGCTTTTTCAGCCCAGGAAGTAGCCACGGCCCTGGTGGAGTGAGCCTTGATGCCATCAGGGATCGGAACGCCACATGCAGCATAGGATAAGCTAATGGCCTCCCTAATCCACCTGGCAATAGTACCTTTGGACACCCCATGACCTTTCCTGCCACCCTGGAAAGCTACAAATAGAGACTGATCTTTCCTCCACCGACTGGTTAAGGATATGTACTGTAACATAGACCTTCTTACATCAAGAGTGTGAAACCTCTCCTCACCTGGATTTTTTGGATTAACACAAAATGAGGGTAATACAATCTCCTGACTCTTATGAAATTTAAGAACTACCTTAGGTAGATAAGCCAGATCTGGTCTTAGAACACCCTGTCGTCATATATCTGAGTGTATGGAGGACAAATGGACAGGGCTTGCAAGTCACTCACCCTACGTGCAGATGTCAAAGATACTAATAGTACCGTTTTTAGAGTGAGAAATTTTATCGATAATTCTTGCCAAGGCTCAAAAGGACTCTTAGTTAGAGCATCTAAAACCAGATTTAAATCCCAGGGAGGAATTCTCTGAATTACTACAGGTCTAGACCTACTACATGATTTAATGAAATGGGCAACCCACTTATTGGAGGCTAAATTACAATGATATAAAGCTCCTAATGCTGACACTTGAACCTTAAGTGTATTGTTAGCCAATCCTAGCTGTAAGCCTGCTTGCAGAAACTCTAAAATAGCACCCACAGGAGCCTCATCCGACAAAGGTTGTCCTAAAAACTCTAGAAACCTCTTTCATGTCCTACCATAAATTCTCGATGTAATCGGCTTTCTACTTTTCATCAGGGTGGAGACTAGCCCTGGCGAGAATCCCTGTCGGCTCAGTAATGCCCTCTCAAATTCCAGGCTGCTAGATGGAAGCCCTTCACTTGAGAGTGGCATACTGGACCCTGGGTAAGCAGGTCCGGGACCTCTGGTAGGATCCATGGATCGGTTACCGACATTTGTCTTAGGAGAGAAAACCATGGTCTTTTCGGCCAAAATGGAGCAATCAGTATCACTCTTGCCTGCTCCATCCTGATCTTCCTCACTACAACCGGAATAAATGATATCGGTGGAAACACGTAAGCGAGGCTGAACCTCCACGGTATTCGGAGGGCATCCACTGCAACCGGGTTCCCCCTCGGGTCTAACGAGCAGAACCTCTCCACCTTCCTGTTGTGAAGCGTGGAAAACAAGTCTATAACCGGTTCGCCCCAGGCCTGCACTATTTGTTGGAATACCCTGGAATTCAGCAACCATTCTCCCTGTCTTAGCTTTTTGCGACTTAAGTAGTCCGCCTTTGTGTTTTCGACCCCCTTTATGTGCAGAGCTGTGAGGGACAGTAGGTGAGATTCTGCCAACTGAAGAAGCGCCGATGTTGCCCTCATGAGTGAAAGGGACCTCGTCCCCCCCTGATGATTGATATAGGCTACCACTGCGTAATTGTCGGACATAACTCTGGAATGACGACCCTGAAGGATTGGAAGGAAATGTCTTACTGCTTTCTACAGCCCATAACTCTCTTATATTGGATGTTTGATATTTTTCTGTATGGGACCAGGACCCCTATATGGAAAGGGTCCCTAGATGTGCACCCCATCCTGTACCACTCGCGTCCGTTGTGATCACGTCTTCTACCGGAGTTAGCCACTGAACCCCTGAGCTTAAGTGATCCCTCACTGACCACCAGACTAGGGAATCTGACGCATAACGAGAGACGAACTTTTCCCTCCAAATGCCCTTCTAACAACCTTTGTGTTGACAGGACCTCCCACTGCAATTGCCTCAGGTGGAACTGTGCCCATTTTACAGCGGGAATACAGGATGTTAGTGACCCTAGCAGAGACATCGCCTTTCTTAGCGTCATCACAGGCTGATGTATCGCCAGTTCCACAAGACATTGTATTTTGGATATTTTGCTCTCCGACAGGAGACAGTTGACGCGTGGAGTCCAGAACCAACCCCAGGAAGGACTGAACTTTCTCTGGTGTTAATCTCGACTTGGCGACATTTATCTCCCAACCTAATACTGCTAGGGTCGTAGTCACTTCTTCTATTTGTGCAAGACAGTGATCTGTTGTGAATTTGGATTCTGGGCTCCCCCGGTGGCCGCTTGTGGAATTGGACTTGTCATCCTCTTTCCTGTTTCACCTGGTTCCATCAGTAGTGGGTGTCGCTATTTAAGCTCATTTCTCTGGTGGTTTCTTGCCGGTCAACAATGTTATCTGATGCCTCTCAGTGCTTGTTCCTGCTTCTAGACAACTACTAGATAAGTTGGACTTTTGTCCATGTTTTGTTTTGCCTATTTGTTCCAGTTCACAGCTGAAGTTTTGTTACTGTGTCTGGAAAGCTCTCGTTGATCAGGGATTGCTACTCTGGCGTTATGAGTTAATGCCAGAGTTTAAGGTAATCTCTGGATGGTGTTTTGTTAGTGTTTTTCTGCTGACCATGAAAGTATACTATCTGTCTTCTGCTATCTAGTAAGCGGACCTCAAATTTGCTAAGACTATTTTCCTGCTGCGTTTGTTGTTTCATCTGAACTCACCGTCATTATATGTGGGGGGCTACTGTCTTCTTTGGAATATTTCTCTAGAGGTGAGCCAGGTCTTATATTTCCCTCTGCTAGCTATTTAGGTCTTAGGCCAGAGCTGGGCATCTAGCGATAAATAGGAAATGCTACCTGGCTATTTCTAGTTGCGCGGCAGGCTTAGTTCATGGTCAGTATAGTTCCATCTTCCGAGAGCTTGTCCCTCTATAGGCTTGCTATGATCTCTGCCTGCAGAGATCATGACAGTTTGACCGGCCAATAAAGTGTTAAAGACCCAGGTTGAGAAAGGAGAGTTATAAGAAGTCTGCTGGAATTTTTTTTTTTTTTTTTTTTTTTTTCCTCCAGTCTGCCTTGCTGCAGTCTTTTTTCTCTCTCTCCTCCTAATCTCTGTATGCTCTGTGTGCACCTGACAATAATGGATCTCCAGAGTGTAACTGCGGGTTTGAATAATCTCATCACGAAAGTACAAAATTTACAAGATTTTGTGGTACATGCTCCGGTATCTGAGCCGAGAATTCCTTTGCCGGAGTTCTTCACAGGGAATAGAGCTAGCTTCCAGAATTTCCGAAATAATTGTAAGCTTTATTTGTCCCTGAAGTCTCGTTCAGCTGGAGACCCTGCTCAGCAGGTTAGGATTGTGATTTCCTTGCTCAGGGGTGACCCTCAAGATTGGGCCTTCTCATTGCCAGCAGGGGATCCTGCGTTACGCGATGTGGATGCGTTTTTTCTGGCCTTGGGCTTGCTTTATGAGGAACCTCATTTGGAACTTCAGGCAGAAAAAACTTTGATGGCACTATCTCAGGGGCAAGACGAAGCTGAAGTTTTCTGCCAAAAATTCCGTAAATGGTCTGTGCTTACTCAGTGGAATGAGTGCGCCTTGGCGGCAACTTTCAGAGAAGGTCTCTCTGATGCCGTTAAGGATGTTATGGTGGGGTTCCCTTTGCCTGCAGGTCTGAATGAGTCCATGACAATGGCTATTCAGATTGATAGGCGTCTGCGGGAGCGCAAACCGGTGCACCATCTGGCGGTGTCTATGGAAAAGACGCCAGAAAGTATGCAGTGTGATAGAATTCTGTCCAGGAGCGAGCGACAGAATTTTAGACGGAAGAATGGATTGTGTTTCTATTGTGGGGATTCTACTCATGTTATATCAGCATGCTCTAGGCGTACAAAGAAGCTTGATAAGTCTGTTTCCATTGGCACCATTCAGTCTAAGTTTATTTTGTCTGTAACCCTGATTTGCTCTTTGTCATCCATTGCCACGGACGCCTATGTTGACTCTGGCGCCGCTCTGAGTCTTATGGATTGGTCCTTTGCCAATCGTTGTGGTTTTGATTTAGAGCCTTTGGAGACTCTTATTCCTCTGAAGGGGATTGACTCCACCCCATTGGCTAATAATAAACCACAATACTGGACACAAGTAACCATGCGTATCAATCCGGATCACCAGGAGATTATTCGTTTCCTGGTGCTGTATAATTTACATGACGATTTGGTACTGGGATTGCCATGGTTGCAGTCTCACAACCCAGTCTTGGACTGGAGAGCAATGTCTGTGTTGAGCTGGGGATGTAAGGGTATTCATGGGGACGTACCTTTGGTTTCTATTTCGTCGTCCATTCCCTCTGAAGTCCCTGAGTTCCTCTCTGATTATCAAGACGTCTTTGACGAACCCAAGCTTGGGTCGTTACCTCCGCACCGTGAGTGCGATTGTGCCATAGATTTGATACCGGGTTGTAAATATCCAAAGGGTCGTTTGTTTAATTTGTCTGTGCCGGAACATGCTGCTATGCGGGAATATATAAAGGAGTCTTTGGAAAAGGGACATATTCGTCCATCTTCTTCTCCCTTGGGAGCTGGGTTTTTCTTTGTCTCAAAAAAAGACGGCTCTTTGAGACCATGTATTGATTATCGGCTTCTGAATAAGATCACTGTTAAGTATCAATACCCATTGCCATTGCTTACTGATTTGTTTGCTCGTATAGAGGGTGCTAAGTGGTTCTCGAAAATTGATCTTCGTGGGGCGTATAATTTGGTGCGGATCAGGCAGGGGGATGAGTGGAAGACCGCATTTAATACGCCCGAGGGCCACTTTGAGTATTTGGTCATGCCTTTTGGTCTTTCTAATGCCCCTTCAGTTTTCCAGTCTTTTATGCATGATATTTTCCGCGATTTTCTGGATAAATTTATGATAATATATCTGGATGATATTCTGATTTTTTCTGATGACTGGGACTCTCATGTCCAGCAGGTCAGGAGAGTTTTTCAGGTTCTGCGGTCTAATTCTTTATGTGTGAAGGGGTCTAAGTGCGTTTTTGGGGTCCAGAAAATTTCCTTTTTGGGGTATATTTTTTCTCCCTCTTCCATTGAGATGGATCCCGTCAAGGTGCAAGCTATTTGTGACTGGACTCAGCCCTCCTCTCTTAAGGGTCTTCAGAGATTTTTGGGCTTTGCCAACTTTTACCGCCGATTTATTGCTGGTTTTTCGGATGTCGTTAAACCACTGACTGATTTGACCAGACAAGGCGCTGATGTTGCTAATTGGTCCCCTCATGCTGTAGAGGCCTTTCAGGAGCTTAAGCGCCGTTTTGCCTCTGCCCCTGTGTTGCGTCAGCCTGATGTGAATCTGCCTTTTCAGGTTGAGGTTGACGCTTCGGAGATCGGAGCTGGGGCAGTGTTGTCACAGAAAGGTTCCGACTGCTCCGTCATTAGGCCTTGTGCCTTCTTTTCTCGCAAATTTTCGCCCGCAGAGCGGAATTATGATGTTGGGAATCGGGAGCTTTTGGCCATGAAGTGGGCGTTTGAGGAGTGGCGCCATTGGCTCGAGGGGGCTAGGCATCAGGTGGTGGTATTGACTGACCACAAAAATTTGATTTATCTTGAGACTGCCAGACGCCTGAATCCTAGACAGGCGCGCTGGTCTTTATTTTTTTTCTCGCTTTAATTTTGTGGTGTCATACCTACCGGGTTCTAAGAATGTTAAGGCAGATGCCCTTTCTAGGAGTTTTGACCCGGACTCTCCTGGTAATTCTGAACCCACAGGTATCCTTAGGGAGGGAGTAATTTTGTCGGCCGTTTCTCCTGATCTGCGGCGGTCCTTGCAAGAGTTTCAGGCGGATAGACCGGATCGTTGTCCGCCTGATAGACTGTTTGTTCCGGATGATTGGACCATCAGAGTCATCTCTGAGGTACATTCTTCTGCATTGGCAGGTCATCCCGGAATTTTTGGTACCAGGGATTTGGTGGCAAGATCCTTCTGGTGGCCTTCCCTGTCACGAGATGTGCGAGTCTTTGTGCAGTCATGTGACGTTTGTGCTCGGGCCAAGTCTTGTAGTTCTCGGGCTAGCGGACTGCTGTTGCCCTTGCCTATTCCTAAGAGGCCTTGGACACACATCTCGATGGATTTTATTTCAGATCTGCCTGTTTCCCAGAAGATGTCTGTCATCTGGGTGGTCTGTGACCGTTTCTCTAAAATGGTCCATTTGGTTCCTCTGCCCAAGTTGCCTTCTTCTTCTGAGTTGGTTCCTCTGTTTTTTCAGAATGTTGTCCGATTGCACGGTATTCCTGAGAATATTGTTTCTGACAGAGGTACCCAATTTGTGTCTAGATTTTGGCGGGCATTCTGTGCTAGGATGGGCATAGATTTGTCTTTTTCGTCTGCTTTTCACCCTCAGACTAATGGCCAGACCGAGCGGACTAATCAGACCCTTGAGACATATCTGAGGTGTTTTGTCTCTGCTGACCAGGATGATTGGGTTGCTTTTTTGCCATTGGCAGAGTTCGCCCTCAATAATCGGGCCAGTTCTTCCACCTTGGTGTCCCCGTTTTTCTGTAATTCGGGGTTTCACCCTCGATTTTCCTCCGGTCAGGTGGAGTCCTCGGATTGTCCTGGAGTGGATGCGGTGGTGGAGAGATTGCATCACATCTGGGGGCAGGTTATGGACAATTTGAAGTTGTCCCAGGAGAAGACTCAGCGTTTTGCCAACCGTCATCGTCGTGTTGGTTCTCGGCTTTGTGTTGGAGATTTAGTGTGGTTGTCTTCTCGTTTTGTCCCTATGAGGGTCTCTTCTCCTAAGTTTAAACCTCGGTTCATCGGCCCTTATAGAATATTGGAGATTCTTAATCCTGTTTCTTTCCGTTTGGACCTCCCTGCGTCCTTTTCCATTCATAACGTTTTTCATCGGTCGTTATTGCGCAGGTATGAGGTACCTGTTGTACCTTCAGTTGAGCCTCCTGCTCCGGTGTTGGTTGAGGGTGAGTTGGAGTACGTTGTGGAGAAAATTTTGGACTCTCGTGTTTCCAGACGGAAACTCCAGTATCTGGTCAACTGGAAGGGTTACGGCCAGGAGGATAATTCTTGGGTCAATGCATCTGATGTTCATGCTTCTGATCTTGTTCGTGCCTTCCATAGGGCTCATCCTGGTCGCCCTGGTGGATCTGGTGAGGGTTCGGTGCCCCCTCCTTGAGGGGGGGGTACTGTTGTGAATTTGGATTCTGGGCTCCCCCGGTGGCCGCTTGTGGAATTGGACTTGTCATCCTCTTTCCTGTTTCACCTGGTTCCATCAGTAGTGGGTGTCGCTATTTAAGCTCATTTCTCTGGTGGTTTCTTGCCGGTCAACAATGTTATCTGATGCCTCTCAGTGCTTGTTCCTGCTTCTAGACAACTACTAGATAAGTTGGACTTTTGTCCATGTTTTGTTTTGCCTATTTGTTCCAGTTCACAGCTGAAGTTTTGTTACTGTGTCTGGAAAGCTCTCGTTGATCAGGGATTGCTACTCTGGCGTTATGAGTTAATGCCAGAGTTTAAGGTAATCTCTGGATGGTGTTTTGTTAGTGTTTTTCTGCTGACCATGAAAGTATACTATCTGTCTTCTGCTATCTAGTAAGCGGACCTCAAATTTGCTAAGACTATTTTCCTGCTGCGTTTGTTGTTTCATCTGAACTCACCGTCATTATATGTGGGGGGCTACTGTCTTCTTTGGAATATTTCTCTAGAGGTGAGCCAGGTCTTATATTTCCCTCTGCTAGCTATTTAGGTCTTAGGCCAGAGCTGGGCATCTAGCGATAAATAGGAAATGCTACCTGGCTATTTCTAGTTGCGCGGCAGGCTTAGTTCATGGTCAGTATAGTTCCATCTTCCGAGAGCTTGTCCCTCTATAGGCTTGCTATGATCTCTGCCTGCAGAGATCATGACAGTGATCTATTGACCTTCCTATTACCAGGAAGTCGTCTAGGTACGGAACAATGACTATGTCCCGGGAACAAAGGAAGGACATGACTTCCGACATTAATTTTGTAAATATTCTTGGTGCTATTGATAGACCAAATGGAAGGGCAGCATACTGGTAGTGTTTGAGTTGTCCTTGGACAATCACTGCTACTCTCAGAAACCTTTGATAGTCCCGATGAGTGGGACATGGTAGTAAGCGTCTTTTAAGTCTATAGCTGCCATGAAGCAGTCCGGGAACAGTATCTTTATTGCTGAGCCTACCGACTCCATCTTGAAGGAGTAATTTTTTATTGACCGGTTGAGTTTTTTTAAGTTGACAATAGTCCTTAGTGAGCCATCTGGCTTTCGTATTAAGAAGAGAGGGGAATAAAACCCCTCTCCTTCTTCCTTTGGAACTTCTACTAGGACTTTTTTTAGAACTAGCCCCAATACCTCTGTTACCAGAGCTAGTTGTTCCTCTGGAAGTTTTCTGCATGGTGTCAACACAAAAGTCTGTCGAGGTGGATGAATACATTTTATTTTTAGTCCGTCGCCGACAACATTCAACGCCCAACGACTGGGGGAAATATTTAACCAGGCGTGAAGATAGAAAGAAAGCCTTCCCCCTACTTCCAGCTTGGCGTCATTGGGAGGGCTTTTTTGTGGATGTGGAGGGGCCCTTAAACATGTACCCCGATCCTCTTCTATCTCTATAGTCCCAGTTCCTTCTATCTCCTGGGGGGCGACCTCTATTGAATTTTCCTCTCCGAAAATAAGGCCGTCTGATATCCACTGGAAAACGAGGAAACCCTTTTTTCTTGTCGCCAGCTTTTTCTAAAATGTCCTCCAGTTTCTGACCAAAGAGGAATTTGCCGTCGCACGGAATGGAACAGAGTCTATTTTTTGAGGGTAAGTCCCCTGGGCACCCCTTCAACCACAAGGCACGTCTTGCCGCGTTAGACAATCCTGCTGCCCTAGCTGCAAGTCTTACAGAGTCTGCTGAGGAATCAGCTATAAAGGCTGCCGCCCCTTGTGCCATTGCCATATTGGCTAGGACCTCGTCTCTCGGCACTCTAGATTTCAACTGATCCTCCATTTGTTGCTGCCAGACAATAAGGGAGCGGGCAACACATGTTCCAGCTATTGCCGGTTTTAGACCTCCTACGGCTGCCACCCAGGTATGTTTTAAAAAAGCATCCGCTTTTTTATCTAAAGGGTCTCTTAGGACGCCTGAATCCTCCAAGGGTAGGGATGACCTTTTAGATGACCTAGCCACCGCACCATCAATTTTTGGGGCTTTATCCCATACTTCTGAATCCTTTTCCTCAAAAGGATAACGTCTCTTAGAAGCTGAGGGAAGACTACCAGATTTTTCAGGCTTCTTCCACTCCTCCTCTATAAGGGTTTTAACTCTAGTATTTACTGGGAAGGTACGCTTCCTCTTCTCCTCCAAACCACCAAACATAACGTCCTCTACTGCAGTGTTTTTCAACCAGTGTGCCGCGGCACACACATGGTCGGGTGTGCCGCGGGGAACGGGAGTCAGCTGTTCTCTGTGCCGACTGTCAAGCTGACAGCCGGCACAGAGAAGCTGCAGCGCGCCGGCTCCCGGAGATCAATTGTACTCGCAGACATCTACCAGCTGCGAGTACAATTGAGGCTCTGACTGCAGGGTCAGAGCGACGCCAGCAGCGTGATCAAGTCATGTGATCACGCTGCTGACGTCACTATCCGGCGCGCAGGAGAAAGAAGAGACTTGGTGGTAAGTGCTCCTGTGCTGTGGAGCTGAAGACACCGAAGATTCAGCGTGGGGTGGGTTTATGGGGAGTATGTGGGGGGATTTATTAAGTGTGTGGGGGGATTTATTCAGTGTGTGTGGGGGGATTTATTCAGTGTGTGTGGGGGGATTTATTCAGTGTGTGTGGGGGGATTTATTCAGTGTGTGTGGGGGGATTTATTCAGTGTGTGTGGGGGATTTATTCAGTGTGTGGGGGGATTTATTCAGTGTGTGTGGGGGATTTATTCAGTGTGTATGTGGGGGGGGCTGGAATTTATTTAGCATGTGTGGGGCAGGGTGCATTTATTCTGTGGAAGGGGATGGATTTATTCTATCGGAAGGGCAGTGGATATATTCTGTGGGGGTGAGTGGGGAGATGGGGGTGGACACAGTAGCGAGGGGAAAAATGTGTGCTGACAGTACTGGGAGCAACGGTGATGGGATGTGTGAGGACAGTATGGGGAGTCGGGGGAATGTGTGAGGGGGGAATGTGTGAGGAGGAAATATGGAGAGAGCAAAGGGGTATGTTAGCAGGGGGGGGGATGTACAGGAGGAGGCTATTAGAAATGTGTGCAGACAGTATGGGGGGATGAAAGTGTGAGTGGACACATAATAGATACTGAGTAGTGTGAGGGTAACAGCCAGGAGGAGACAGTATGCCAAGTAGGAGGAGTGTAATGAAGGGGCACAGTAGAGAGACTGGGCTCTCTATGAGGGACACCGTATGAGAAGGCAGTGTGAAGTATGGAAAAGAGAGAGAGGGTAGTGTGGATGGCATGTACCATAAGAGGGACAGTGAGGGTCATATTATGTGCTGGGAATAAAGTGAGGGGCAATTATTTACTCAGAGGCTCAGCCTAGGGCAGATATTGTTATTCCAGAGCATTATAATAACACTGCTATCTTTAAGGGTGTTGTGTCGGGATGTGCTGCAGAAGACAGGAGAAGATGGAATTCTGCAGAAACGAGCTCTGCCGGTGGATGAGAAGAGTCATCATGGCATCTGGACAAGGTGAAGATGAAAAGAAAGAGGCGACTCCACAAACAACGTCATCTATCAGGTACCTGGATGTAAATGTGTTTTTTTTGTGATACTAATTCTCATTTTTATTTGTTAGGAACATTAAAGGGGATGTCCAAGGTTGTGATGAGTCTGCAGTCATACTATGTGACTGCAGACTTCTGAATTCTCACAGTGCACACTGCTATCATAATTCTCTGATGTTGGTGATTTACATACATGCGGTCACGTGCTGACTAGACATGTGTGGCCTCATTCAATAAAAATGAATTGACTGAGGCCGGACACGTCTAGTTAGAATGTGACCAGAAGTATCCAAATCACATACTTGTGCTGTCATGACCGTCCACTCTGGCCACCGGCAAGGGAGAATCCTGAAAGTGTGCAGTGCTTGCGCTGTGAGAATTCAGAAGCCTGCAGTCACATAGAATGACTGCAGACTTTCATCTCAAACCTGGACGCACCATTTTGTGCCATTTTGGTTGGTGGTGTGCCTCGGGATTTTTTAAGTATAAAAAGTGTGCCGCGGCTCAAAAAAGGTTGAAAATCACTGCTCTACTGATCTGGACTCCTTCTCATCTTTAAGGCCCATTGTAGCCCTAACTGATTTAACCAGTTTATCTGTATTCTCAGTTAGGAAGCATGGTCGGCCCCCAACATCACTATCCGAAGAGGAGCCAGAGAACACGGAAGAGGACGAACATGGAGACAGAGGTCCTTCTTGATATTCCTCAGATTGAGGGGTACCAGAATCTGAAACAGTCTCTAGGATCTTGCTACTTTTCTTTTTTAGGACTGATTTTAAAGACCCTTTAACCTCTGCTCTAATCATGGCCCTGAGGCTAGCGGCAAAGTCAGGGGATTCATCCTGAATAGTTTTTTGGATGCAGTCCGCACAGAGGCTTTTCTGCCATTGGACTGCTAGCGGGGCTTTGCAGAGGGCACATTCTTTGTTCTTGGACTTGGCATTAGCCTTCCTCGGCGCCTGACAAGCAAGCAGAGAAATGTAGCCCATTACCACCAATGTGACATTCACGAAGATCACTCACCACCCGGGTCATTCCATGTCAAGTGAACCAATGATTTTTACCACTATATTTTTAATTCTTTTGAGATTTTGTTATTTGGTAATAGTGTGTCAGAGAATGCAAAATGTGAAGAAAAAAAAATTCTAGATATTTATTTTTTATTTTTTATTGATTTTCAAAGTTCGGAAAAACTGCGAATTTCGGTGTTGCCTGCCTTTACATTTCTCCCCATAACTCAGGCTAGAAAAGAGATAGAGAAACAAAATAAACACCATTCTACTCAGAACTGTACAGGCTTTCACCAGATATGTCACAAGAGTATCTTTAATAATATTTTACCTATGCGAACGCAAGCGCAAAACTTTAAACCGCATTTCCGAAAAAAACGTTTAATTTAAAAATTTAAAAAACTGCACATGTGCCTGCTATGCTCCTATTCACATCTGTACCAAAATACAAGCTGGGATCGTGGTGGGATCATATTTTAAAAAATAAAACTATTACACTGTCAGTTCAAAAATCTTGATCTCAGATCTGTTCAGCCTGTGGTCTAACAGTGTGGGGTCTAGATTTACCAAATAATCCATGATTGCTAGATATTACGGTATTATTTATTATGTTACAGAGTATTAGAAGCAGGAGAGGACAGAGGAGAAAGCTTTGTTAGGGCTGAGGATGACCAGGGGTAGAAGGTGACTGCAGAGCAGATGACAGGCCGGCAGCTCCAGCCTCCAGAGGCCGTATTCACACCAAATCTTATCACCCAGGAGAGGTAACTCCTCAAATGGAGGGAGAAAAATATTCTTAACATCCAGTTCATGTATTGTACAAACCAGGACTACAAAGAGGAGGAGGAGAGTTTGTGAAAACATCAGTTACAGGAAGCAGAACCCATCACAGGGACTCCGCAATACCGGACTGTCATCCCATGTAGTGGAAGTACAGACAGTGACGTCCATTACGTGGTAGAAGGCGGCACAAGATCGGCCATGGATGACACAACTGGCTATGTGACCTGTGAATATGATCGGCGCTGGTGGCTACTGGACTCTCCAAAGATTGTGAAAATGAAGACGTAGAAGTGACTTTTTTGCACCTTCTGGTCCAGCGCCGTCCTTTGTGTATCCAAGAAAACCAGACATTGTAAAAGTTACAAAAACCGGTTTTTACGTACCGGTAATAGGATTTTACAGAGTCCACGACAGCACCCACAACGAGAGAGGGGATCCGCCCACCTTCCGGACAGGAACCTACAGGTTAAAAAAGGGCGGCCCCCCCTCGCCCTCCAGTTTGTGTTCCAGAGTACAAGGGATACCGCCAATGAATCAGTACATGACAATATTATCTTAAACACTACTAAATACCACCACCTCTATAGAGTGATCTCTAAAGCACACCCTCAACAGAGTGCAGGAATAAGTAACTAATTACAGGGGGGGAATGTATGGGTGCTGTCGTGGACTCTGTAAAATCCTATTACCGGTACGTAAAAACCGGTTTTCCTATCGCCACGACAGCACCCACAACGAGAGACTTTCAAAGACTATTAACTGGGAGGGACCACAGCACTAAGCACTGAGCGGCCAAACTGTAAGGTGGAATTAGCAGATAGATCAAGGCGATAGTGCTTATAAAAGGTGGAAGGTGATGACCAAGTTGCCGCCTTACATATCATTTCAATGGGGACATCTGCCTTCTCCGCCCAGGATGATGCCATGGCCCGAGTGGAGTGCGCCCTGATGCCTTCAGGTGGTGTTACTCCCTTGGCAGAGTAGGCAAGACATATTGCTTCTCTAATCCATCTGGCGATAGAGCTTTTCGTGACACCAGAACCTTTTTTCCGATTCTGGAAAGAAATAAACAGAGCCCTACTCTGCCTCCAGCTTTGTGTCCTATCCAGGTATTCTAATATTACCCTCTTAACATCTAGTGTGTGATATTTTTTCTCCTCATCTGAACCCGGATTTTCATAGAAAGATGGTAAATAAATTTCCTGACTCCTATGGAATTTAGTTGCCACTTTTGGCAAGTACGCAGGATCAGGTTTTAAGACAATTTTATCTTGGAGAATTATCAAGTAGGGAGGATCTACTGACAAGGCATGAATATCACTGACCCTTCTGGCAGATGTTAACGCTAAGAGCAGGGCTGTTTTTAAAGTTAGATTTTTAATCAAAATAGATTCTAAGGGCTCAAAGGGGGGTTCAGTCAATGCCTCAAGCACCAAGTTGAGGTCCCAAGGAGGTACCCTGGCAATATGGATTGGGTTAGAACGCTGACATGCTTTAATAAATCTAGCCACCCATCTATTACCAGCTATGTCACTGTTGTACAGAGCTCCTAGGGCTGATACATGAACTCTTAGAGTGTTGACCGCTAGACCCAACTCCCAGCCCTTTTGAAGGAATTCTAAAATGGCTGAGATCGGAGCATTATTCCCCAATGGTTTTTGGTAGAACATAAGGAATCTTTTCCAAATCTTTGAATAGATTTTTGTTGTAACCTCCTTCCTGCTTTTTAACAAGGTATTTACTAAAGCTTCGGAGAACCCCCTCTCCCTCAGAAGCTCCCTCTCAAGTTCCACGCTGTTAAGTGAAGAGTCTCCAAATCTGGATGACGGAATGGACCTTGAGAGAGGAGATCTGGAACCACTGGTAATACCCAGGGATCGGTGACAGACATTGTTTTGAGGAGAGAGAACCAAGGCCTCCTGGGCCAGAAGGGGGCGATTAAGATTACTCTGGCTCCTTCCTCCCGGATCTTCCTGAGAACTATCGGAATTAGACACATAGGAGGGAATGCATACGCTAGTCGGAAGTTCCAACGGACACGAAGGGAGTCTACTATGAGAGGATGGTCTGCCCTGTGTAAGGATGCGAACCTCCTGGTTTTCTTGTTCTCCCTCGTAGCAAACAGATCTATTGTCGGTAATCCCCATAGATTGACTATCTGATTGAATATGTGGTGGTTTAGGGACCACTCTCCCTGACGAAGGGAATGGCGACTGAGGTAGTCTGCTTCTATATTGAGTTTCCCTTCTATGTGAACCGCTGTCAAAGATTGTAAGTGATCTTCGGCCAGAGACAATATCTGTGCTGCAGTGGTCATTAGGGAACGTGACCTTGTCCCTCCCTGATGATTGATGTAGGATACTACAGTCATATTGTCTGACTGTATTTGAACATGTGAACTCTCCAGGGAAGGTAGCAGGGAACGAAGAGCCTGGTTGACTGCTGACAGCTCTCTTAGGTTTGAGGAGTTCTGGGACTCTAGACTTGACCAACGCCCTTGGGTTAGAATGTCTCCCATATGGGCTCCCCAACCGAACGGACTGGCATCTGTCGTGACTACGTTGTCCGGGGTGATGGTCCAGAGGACTCCTTTCGACAAATTTACTGGATTGAGCCACCATCTGAGATCGTGAAGAGTGGCAGGCGTTATACTGAACTTCTTGCTTAGAGCTCCGTGAAGATCTTTCTCTGCCTGAAGCACCTCGTACTGAAGCATTCGGGTGTGAGATTGAGCCCATCTCACCGCCGATATGCATGCCGTCAAAGAACCTAGAAGAGACATTGCGTCTCTTAAACTTAAGCTTGGAGCTTTCCTTACGGCCTTGATCTTTTGAATGATCCTTTGTTTCTTTTCTTCTGGTAGGAAGGATGCCTGCTTTTCTGAGTCTAAAAGAACTCCCAAGAATGATTGATGTCTTGTTGGTTCTAGTCTTGACTTTTTCCAGTTGATTATCCACCCGAGACCCTGTAGGGATGATATTATGGCATTTACCCTAGATGTACACTGAGCGATCGAATTTCCAATTATTAAAAAATCGTCTAGATAGGGCACCACCAGGGTTTCTCTTTCCCTGACATGGGCCATTGCTTCTGACACAATCTTTGTAAAAATTCTAGGAGCCATGGATAGGCCAAAGGGCATTGCTAAGAACTGGAAATGCTTAATCTGATGGTTTACCCATACAGCCATCCTGAGGAATTGCCGATGATCCCGGTGAACTGGAAGATGGTAATACGCATCTTTTAGATCCAACACTGACATGTAGCACCTAGGAAACAAAAGCTTAGTTGTTGATCTGATGGATTCCATTTTAAAGGCGCGGTACTGAAGATATTTATTCAATCTGCGTAAATTTATAATGGTCCTAAAGGACCCATCAGGCTTAGAGATTAAGAACAGCGGAGAATAAAAGCCAGTCTTCTCCTGATCTCTTGGTACTTCTTCAATGACTCGCTTTGTCAGTAATTGTTGAATCTCTAACTCTAAGGCCTGTTGTTGGGCCAGAGTGTCTAGTGATGTTACAATAAAACGATCTGGGGGAGTCTTCAAAAATTCTAATCTCAAGCCTGCCCCGACTACCCCCATTATCCAGGCACTAGATGTTATCTTCTGCCACTCTGCTGAGAAGAACTTTAATCTTCCACCTACTGGCAGACCTGCTTTATCTGCGTCTCCGTCTTGAGAAAGATGAAGGGTTTTTATAGTATCCACCTTTCTTTTTCTGATCCGACGACTCCCAGTCACGATTATATCCCTGCTGGTCTGACTGGAACTTCCTGAAGGGCATGCGTCTCCGGAAGGCGTTCCTAAAAGTGGGATTAAATGCTTTAGGAAATCCCTTCTTTCTATCTTCCGCCTTTGCAAGTATGTCATCCAGCACCGAGCCGAACAGGTACTCACCCCTACACGGAATAGAGCACAACTTGGCTTTAGCCTGGGCATCTCCCTTCCAAGACTTTAGCCAAAGCGCCCTTCGGGCTGCGTTTGAGAGCCCCGCCGATCTCGCAGCTAATTTCAGGGAGTCGATTGAGGCATCTGCAAGGTAAGCCGCTCCTTCTCTGACCTGAGACAGGGAGTTCAACAACTTATCCCTAGGTGTTTTTGATTTAAGTTGTTCTTCTAGCTGCGTCACCCAGACCATGATTGACCTTGCCGTACAGGTGCCTGCGATTGCAGGTTTAAAGGCTCCTGATGATGCTTCCCACACTTTTTTAAGAAGCATGTCAGCCTTTCTATCTGAGGGATCCTTAAGGAGTCCCACATCTTCTAATGGTAGTGAGGCAGTTTTTGAAGTAGAGGCTACTGCCGCATCCACTTTCGGGATTTTTACCCACTGAGACAAGGTGTCATCTTCAAAGGGATACCTCCTTTTTGCAGCCGAAGGTAAGAACCCCTTATCCAGTTTGTCCCATTCCCGTCTGACTAAATCTTTAATGGTCTCAACCACGGGGAAGGCTTTACGATTCCTCTGGTTTAGTCCTGCAAACATGATCTCCTGGGTGGTTTTTGGCTCTTTGCTCTCTGCCACCCCCATCGTTGTACGGACTGCTTTAATTAAAGCGTCCATATTTTCTGTGGAGAAACAAGGTCTTCCTTCCTCGTCCGAGGAGGCCGATGATGAGGTGTCCGAGCACTCGCCCTCTTGTAATGAAGGGCTGGAATCAGATATCACCTCCATGCTAATTTTTTCATGCCGCTTGGTTTTAAGGGATGATTTTATTTCCTCCCTAATTACTTCCCTTAAATCTGATACACGGAGGGGAGCTTCTTCCTCTAACGTGCGGCATATACACAACTGACATAGCTTTTTTAGATAGGTGTCAGGTAGTGGCTCCGTGCATAGCGCACATTGCTTATGTTTGGATTTTGAGGTCTTTTTTCCCCTATAAGAAAACATAGTACAGGGGACAATCTGTATCAGTCAATGGTTCAATATAAAAACTCACCACTGCTGATGAAACAATAAAGTACCGGTTTTTGAGGGGGTGAGATGCGACGTGACGTGCCAGGGTCCTGCTGCCCGCGTGCCACATCTCCTGCGTGAGATCTGCTGCTGCTCCTTTGCTCACCTAACGGTCGGTGTTCGGCGTCTCCTGTAGAAGACATGCTGCCGCACACTACTCACCAAGCGCTGCCTTCTTTTCAAAGGTCCCGCGCTCTTCCTCCCGGCCTCCTCCGGAAGTCGTTCATCTACTTCCGGGTCACAAGCGCCGACATCTTTCCAGCGTCCTGCGCGCGTGGTCGACCCGGGGCGGCGTGCCTTCCCCCGGGAACGCCACTACGACCGCTCTCTCCACCGAGCCGGTCCCTGCCAGACGAGGGGGGAGGCTGAACACAGAACCTCCCCCGACGCTGCTTCCAGGCCCCCGACTCTGCCGTTCTCACCCGGACACCGCACAGAGGCTTGGCGGACCTGGGTAAGCTGACCTGTAGGCTCCCGCCGTCCGGACAGGAACCCAAACTGGAGGGCGAGGGGGGGCCGCCCTTTTTTAACCTGTAGGTTCCTGTCCGGAAGGTGGGCGGATCCCCTCTCTCGTTGTGGGTGCTGTCGTGGCGATAGGAAAATCAGATATAACTCAGGTGGAGCCGAGCACCATGACAGCCGCACATACTCTGACACAGAAGGAAATGGCCATTGCTAGTTAGCGCTGATGGACAAGGTCACATTTCACCCACTAGAAGGGACACATTGATGATAACAGGCCAGTGTAAAAACCTACTATTAATTGTTTGATTAGTTTATATTTTATAGTACGAGGATTTAACTACTGGACTATTCTTCTTAAACACTTCAGAAATGACATGTTTAGTGATATAGTAGAAAAAAAATTGTTCCATGTATAAATAGGTGGTAGAAATATTGGTTCTTTTAATCTTGTTTTTAACATATAATTAGGATCAGACTGTATTTAGAAAATCACACTTGAGGATGTGATCACGTTTTATCTTTTGGCTTGTTCAATGCATTCAGGTTGAAAATGCTGAGCAAGTTGTGTTATGATGATTAAGATGTAATTATTCTGGCACTTCGGTATTTGTTTGTTGTGTTTCTTTATTGTTACATATAAATGTTGAATGCAATAAGTTGTAATTTGAAAAGAAAAAGGGAAGAAACTCACACAAACAAAAAATCAGATGATTCAAGGCTTAAAAAAAATACAAATGTGATAGGTCCCAAGTTGAATCCCTGTACAAATATAAACAAGGACACAAGTAACACACATGCATGTTTTCAAAATTTTAAAACATACGTTTTTTTCAGAATTGCGCATCAAAATGTTTAATTTTATTTCACCAAAACAAAATATAAAGAAACATAGTCTTGTGACATATAAAATGAAAGCCGGTACCGTTCTGAGAAAAATGCTGCCTCTCCCACCTCTTTATCTTAATTCTAGCCCGAGATATGATAAAAAATGTAAAGCCATACCAGGCCAAAATCTGCGCTTTTTTTAAAACTTTAAAAATCTGTGTAAAATTAACTGATGAAGGAAAAAATTCTAAACTTTTAATTTGTAATTAACTAAAGTTGTACTTCATAAAAACAAAAAATAAAAAAAATCTAAAGACGTCAGGTAAAAAAAATATTCATATTTGGATCACTTGATATGGAATGACCCACCCGCTGACACTCAAGGGTACCGGATTTTGAGGCTGATCTGGAGTACGGATAACATCCCTCCTAGAAGCTGAGGAGTCCTGCGACTTTCGATCCGGACGACTGCCGCTTCTCCTCTTAGCATGCTGGTGAGCAGAAATAGCACCTGGTAAGCTTGCCTGCTGCTGCTGCTGTGGTGATGACTGTTGTGAGTGCTGCTCCATACAATCCTCCATAGCGGAGCTCTGTAGATGTGAGCACTTTTCCTGTGGACTCACCCCCTTTTGAAGGGTGATCCACTCTGCTCACCGCCTCATCCGGTACAAAAACTGCTCCTCCCCCACCTCTGCGCCCACCAGAACCCTGTGACGCTGCAGCGTCTGTCTATGGGCGCCGCCATCTTGGATCCGGCGCGCAGCAGTGACGTCACGCGGGCACGCCCATTCCCAGCGTGCATCACCGCCGCGCACCCGGAAGGCAGACCAGAGCCGACGGCGGCAGCAGCAGCAGAGGGGGCAGAGAGCGGCGTGGCAGCCGCAGAAGAGCCACAGGACTCCGGACTGCGCTGCCCAACGCCCGCACGTGCGCAAAGGCCCCAGGACCTGCGAACGGCGCTTCCACACCCTGAAGGACGGCATACAGGCATGCTGCCTGTTCTTCCAGTGCCGGGACAGGAGTGGGTGAGTGGAATCTTCAAGCAAAAAAAATACCGCCGTGATTCAGCACAAGGGTTCCCATCAGGACAGGAAACCCAACTGAAGCGAGGGAGAGGTACCGCCCTTTTATTTCAGTAGGTTTCCGGTCCTGACTAGGCGGATCCCCTCTCTCATGTGTGCTGTCATGGGAGACGAGAAAATAATGCATCTGGCTTGAGAATTATCCTATCCTGGAATATTAATAGGAAAGGGTAGGGTCTACCAAAGGGGCCTGAATATCCTCAACTCTTCTGGCAGATGTTAAGGCCACTAATAGGGCTACCTTATATGAGATGCTTTTTTAGAGGGATAGATTCTAATGGCTCGAAAGGGGGCTCGGTTAGGGTTTCAAGGTGGTCAACTCGGGATATGGACTGGGGTACTTCTTTCACATGCCTTAATGAATTTTACTACCCATCTGTCTCCAGCTATATTGGCACCATAAAGAGCTCCTAAAGCAGACACCTGGACTCAATGTGAGGACTGATAGTCCCATCTCTTGACCTTTCTGTAAAAACTCTAGGATGGCTTTAATACGAACTACCTCAGAGAAGGGTTCCTTATAGAAGTCCAGAAACTTTTTTCACACTTTGCTATATATTATGGTTGTAGATTCTTTCCTACTTAGCAGCAGTGTGTTCATAAGGTCATTAGAGAAGCCCCTTGATCTTAGTATCTGCCTCTCACGTTCCACGATGTCAAGTGGAGGCCTTTCACTTGCGGATGACAGAATGGTCCTTGAGACAGCAAGTCCGGGTCTGCCGGAAGTTTCCAGGGGTTGCATACTGACATGGCTCGGAGGCATGAGAACCAAGAAATTTTTGGCCAGAATGGTGCTATAAGAATCACCCTTGCTTTTTCCTCCTTTATCTTTCTGATAACTAGCGGAATTAACATCATCGGCGGAAAAGTGCATGCTAGGTTGAATTGCCAGGGGAATTGGAGCGAATCTACCATGTCTGGCTGATCCGGTGTGTTTAGGGAGGCAGACATTTGCACCTGCTTTTCCTTGTCGCAAACAGATCTATTTGTGGAAGCCCCCATAATTCCACCATTCTCTTGAATATGCGACCATTGAGAGTCCATTCGCCCTGCCGTAGCGTGTGGTGACCGAGGAAGTTGGCCTTTGTGTTTTCTTCGCCTCTGATGTGAAGCGCAGTGAGAGACAACAGGTTGGCTTCTGCCAAGTTGAAAAGATTCCTTGTTGTAGACATTAAACTTGTTGATAGTGTTCCGCCTTGATGGTTTAGATACACGACCACTGTCATATTGTCTGATAAGATTCTTATGCGAGATCCTTGGAGCTGGGGAAGGAAACAATTCAAAGCATGATTAACCGCTTCCAATTCCTTCCAACTAGAGGAATTTTGTATCTCAACAGTGTTCCAAAGGCCCTGAGCTAGATTGTTTCCCAAAATGGGCACCCCACCCGACTGGACTAGCATCAGTGGTAATTTTAGAGGGCCTTATTGTCCATGGAACTCCCCTGGACAGATTATTTTTATTTAATCACCAAGATAGAGAATCTATCTGCAGGTTTTAGTTAGATCTACTTCTCTACTCCGTTGCCGTGTGCCTGTGGAAGTCTCCTCTCTGGAGCGTCCACTCTTCTTGGTACCGCCGCTCTTGGAAAATCTAGTACTCCGAGCGCTGCTACTTTTAGTAGCGCTGCTCTGCTCCACCACTGGTGGGTGCACCTCATGTGCCGGCGACGACATAATGAGCATACTGATCTGTGTGCTACCGGCATTTTTAAAACATGGAGCCATCAACACCACCTCCCCGGCCCTCCTCCGGAAGTGCTTCAGCAACTTCCAGGTCAGACACCGGAGATCACTTACTGAGGCCGCGTGATGCCAGGATTTCACTGCTACCCAGCTTCTGCTCCTGATCGGGTCCTCAGGAGGCAGAGTCATTTCCCCGAAGCCTGCCAGATAGTGTCCAGAAGAGGGGGGAGGCTGCATGCAGTGGCTCCCCTACCGGTGCTTCTGAAGCCGCAGCCCCTGCTGTTCCCACAGACCACACAGGCGGGTGCAAGGGCCCAGGAATCTACATTCATGCAGGTATCTAGGGAATCCTATAGGAACAGGAAACCAACTGAGGAGGAGGAGAGGGGTACCACCCCTTTTATTTCTGTAGGTTTCCTGTTCCTATGGGCGGATCCCTCTCATGTGGGTGCTGGTCGTGGCGAAGAGTAAAAAATGAACTTTTTTCAATTTACCGAATGGCTGCAATGAAACAAACAGTGAAAAATTTAAAGGAGTCGGAATACTTTCCGTACCCACTGTACATACTGTATATCTGCATGAATACCTTCTTGACCAGACAGCACTTGTACACCAATTTGGGAACGGGTCATGTTCTAAATGCTGTTGTAGTTATTGGCCCACGGCATTTATAGGATTAAACACCTCATAATATAGATGCTTTAACCCTTTCCCTGTCAAGACATTGAACAATGCATGCTCAGAAGTTAGGGAAAGGAAGATCAAATAATTAGTAGCTGGAGTGGTCGAGTAGCTGGAGTGGTGCTTTAAATGCAAGTAGTCTAACCCATTGTCTGATACTTAACTTCAAGCGTTCATCACTTTTCGCTGTCACTCCCATCAGTCTCCGGTGAAAAGTGACATGTTGCAGCTTCAGTGTTTCATGGAGCGCACAGGATGTCACTTTTCAATACAAGTCTATGAGAGGCTCGTTCTAGATCTCAGACTAGTATTTAGAGCTTGTAAAGTAGACTGACTTCCAGCAAGTCAGAAGCTGCTGTCACAACTTGGCACCCAAAAACGGGGGATGACGCAGGAGGGCGAATATATATCTACTATATAATTGTCTAAGGGACACTACCATCTGTTTGTCTGTCACGGAAGTCCCGCGTCGCTAATTGATCGCGGCCAGAGGACGCGACCAATCAGTGACGGGCACAGTCCAGCCGCGAATTGGCCCCTCCCTCCTCCCCTGCAGTCAGTGACCCCTCCCTACTCCTCCCCCCTAGTCAGCGCCAACATAGCGTTAACCGGACGGCCTTACACCGCGGCATAATGCGGTGTAAGGCAGTCTGTCAACGCTGCCATTAACCCTCTGTGTGACCAACTTTTTACTATTGATGCTGCCTATGCAGCATCAATAGTAAAAACATACGTTAAAAATAAAAAAAAATCATATACTCACCCTCCGACGGCCCCCGGATCCAGCCCAGGCCTATCCCGCTCCTCGTTCCCCAGAATGCATTGCGGCAATGACCGGAGATGCCGTAGCGGTCTCGCAAGACCGCTACATCATCACGTGTTATTGCCGCTTGGGTCCGGAGCGGCGCGCGAGGAGCAGGAAAGGCCTGGGCTGGATTCGGGGACCGTCGGAGGGTGAGTATATAACTATTTTTTATTTTAATTCTTTTTTTTTTTTTTTTTAACAGGGATATGGTGCCCACATTGCTATACACTGCGTGGGCAGTGTTATATACTCTGTGGGCTGTACTATATACTACGTGGCTGTGCTATATACTACGCATATACGTATATACTATGTCGGCTGTGCAATATACTCCGTGGGCTGTGCAATATACTCCGTGGGCTGTGCAATATACTCCGTGGGCTGTGCAATATACTATGCGGCTGTGCAATATACTGTGTGGCTGTGTAATATACTACGTGGGCTGTGCAATATACTACGTGGCTATGCAATATACTACGTGGGCTGTGTTATATATTACGTGGCTGTGTTATATGCTATGTGGGCTGCTATATACTACGTGGCAAGCCACGAACAATCAACGACAGGCACACTTTGGCCGAAGCGTGGGATTTGAACCACGCTTTGCTACCACGCACCCAGCCAGCCGAATTCTGTGTATTCATTGTATTCTAAAATCTTCATAAATAAACTACATACATATAATAGAAAAAACTTGGCACTCAGTAGTGAGGAAAATTATTTTGCTTCTTTTTACTATTAATGCATCCAGACAAAATTAACGAATGGCACCCAACGTGGGGCTCAAACCCACGACCCTGAAGAACCTAGAATATAAGACATATTTTCAGTTGTTTCACACTTTTTTGTTAAGTATATTATTCCACATGTGTTAATTCATAGTTCTGATGCCTTCAGTGTGAATGTACAATTTTAATAGTCATGAAAATACAGAAAAATCTTTAAATGAGAAGTGTGTCCAAAATTGGTCTGTAGTGTGTGTGTGTGTGTGTGTGTGTGTGTGTGTGTGTGTGTGTGTGTGTGTGTGTGTGTGTGTGTGTGTGTGTGTGTGTGTGTGTGTGTGTGTGTGTATATATATATATATATATATATATATATATATATATATATATATATATATATATATATATATATATATATATTTATTTTCATTCTTTATTTCTATCTCTAGCATTTAAAGCGCCACTAGAGCTGGAAGAAAAGAAAAAAACCCCACAACAAATCAAAAAATCAAAACCCGTTTGAGGGGTGCTTTAATGAACTCAGAACTAGTGTTGAGCCAGATCCCTAGTGTTCAAGTTCGGTTTGTCGAACTAGGACGTGTTCGACGAATACCGTCGAACCCCATTGAAACCAATGGCAGGCAAACACAAACACCTAGAAAACACCTTAAAATGTGTCCAACAGCTGACAAACTGCTCAGAAGACAACAAACACATGGAAAAGTCACAACTACATATAGTCATGCGAAAAGAAAAGAGGTGGAGGAGTAAAAGGAGGAGGAGAGATATAGGCATGTCATGCCCTTCTAAAATCAAGAAAGGCTGGAGTAAAAATCTAAAATCACCCTATCAACACCCAGACGTCGTGAGAAAAAAAAAAATTAAAAAATAAATATCTTTAGGTAGAATGGCGGCAGGTCCATTCAGAACACTTTCCTTAGAAGACGTAGTGGTACCCCCCATTGGGAGTTGTGCCAAAAAAGGAACCCAATACATTCAGACCAATCCACCATTTGTCATATCCAAGGGGCGGGTCAGTAAACCACAACATCGACGCGGAACCAAGTACAGTACTATGTACTGTACCTCCTTTGACGAGGCAATCAGGCGGGTCAAGAAGTTGGGAAGGGGCACCCTAATGGCCAAAACAGACATTGAGGGGGCGTTCCGGTTACTACCTGTGCCTCCAAATAGTGTCCTCCCATTGGGCTGCTTCTGTGAAGGAGCATAATACATAGATTGCTGTTTGCCCATGGGGTGCTCCATATCCTGCTCACTATTTGAAGCGTTTAGTTGCTTCCTCGAATGTGTCGTCATGGACGTTTGTAAGGCGGCACATATTATCCATTACCTCGACGACTTCTTATGCCTGGGCCCAAAAGATTTGCCACAGTGTGAATACACACGGTAGTCCACCTGTGAGAAGGAGAGAGCTGGAGGGAGTGGACACACCCGACCCGAGGGGTTAGATTGAGAAAGGAAGAAGGCGGTGTAGCTTGCTTCATGGGTGGGGTACTCTGCTGAGTAGCACAAAATGCTATTAGGTACAAAACTATTTCCTGGGCTAGATGCAGTTAAAAATTAGTAATTAGATAAACAGGCAGTGTAGCTTGCTTCATGGGTTAAGTACGCTGCTGAGTAGCACCAAATTCTACTAGGCCCAAAAGGATTTCCTGGGCTAGATGCCGTTAAAAAATAGTACTTAGATAAACAGGCGGTGGGTGGGCTACTCTGCTGACTAGCAGACACTGAAGCTTTGGAGCAGACCTCTGAATCCCGGGCCATAGTATGAGTAAACAACTCTGCAGACGACCACACCCACCTGGAATTGACGATGGCAACGTCATGTAAAATACAGCAAGGGGACTCAATAAAGAGTCTCTATTTTTTCCAAAAATTCAGCCACAGATACCACTTAAGTGGCATCAATTTCGCCAGAGTTTTTTTTTTAAATGGTTGGTGAGGTGATTTTCAAAAATCAAGCTTTTAGTCTCCCCAGGATGACAGAGGTAGAAAAGTCCTTGAGGATCCAGGATTTGTTTATCTTGATGAACGTTAGTCTGTCTACATTGTCACTGGACAGCCGCGTGCGCTTATCTGTCAGCACACCACCAGCAGCGCTGAACACACGTTCAAAGAGAACGCTGGCTGCCGGGCACGACAAGATCTCCAAGGCGTGAGTGGCAAGTTCAGGCCATTTTTCAAGATTGGAAGCCCAAAATGAGCAAGGGTCCAGTTCCACAGTCATGGCATCGATGTTAACTTGGAGATACTCCTGTACCATCCTCTCTAGGCGTTGGCTGTGCGTCAGACTTCTTGTCTCCTGTGGCCTTGCAAAGGATGGTCTAAAAAAAAATAAATCTTGAAACGATTGCAAAATATTGCTGTTACCAACAGATACGATGTTACGGTTTGAGTGACTCGATAGTCCCACGGTTGGCAAGTTAGAACTCAGAGATTCACTACGTGCACCACTGGTGTTTTGTGGAAAAGCAGATGTAAGATTCTGTAACAGTCTCTGCTGATACTCCTGCATGCGTGAATCCCTTTCTATGGCAGGAATTATTTTGCCAAATTTACTTTTGTACCGGGGATCTAAGAGTGTGGCCACCCAGTAGTCGGCATTACTTTGGATTCTGACAATCCGAGGGTCATGTTGCAGGTAGTGCAGCAAGAAGGCACTCATGTGTCTTGCGCATCCAGGAGGACCAAGTCCTTGTTGTCTTGGTGGTGGCGAGGTGAGAATCATGCTTCCTTCCTCTGCCCTCTCCCCCCCAACCTCGCACAACAAAAATTTGATCAAGGTCTCCCTTATCTGATGAGTCTTCCATGCCCAGCTCTAGTTCATCCTCCACTTCTTCCTCGTCTTCTGCACCTTCCTCAACAGTTTGGCTGCTACCACGCGCCCTTGGTAATCCCTCTCCCCCAGCCTCCAATGCCAGCCGCCTTGGTGCTGCCATCCGTCTGGACCTTGGAGATATTATCCCTTCCGCATACGACTCCTCCTGTTCCTCCTCCTCTTGTTCCACCACCTGACTCAGAATACTGTTTAAGGTGTGCTCCAGCATGTAAATCACCGGAATAGTCATGCTGATAATGGCATTGTCAGCACTAAACATCTTTGTTGCTATTTCAAAACTGTGCCGAAGGGTGCATAGGTCCCTGATCTGAGACCACTCCTGCAGCATGATTTGCCCCACCTCTGGATCTCGTTGGCCCAGGCTATACGTCAATGTATTGCACCAGGGCTCCTCGGTGCTGCCACAGTCGCTGCAACATGTGCAGCGTTGAATTCCACCGTGTGGGCACATCGCATTTCAGCCGGTGAACTGGCAGGCCCAACGTCTTCTGTAGAGATGTAAGTCGTTGAGCTGCGGGATGCGAACGGCGGAAGTGAGAACACAGCGACCATGCCCTCTGCAGGAGCCCATCCAGTCCGGGATAATGGAATAAAAATTGCTGGACAACCAGGTTGAAAAAGTGAGCCATACAAGGCACGTGTGTGACATTGCCCCGGTGAAGGGCCGCACCCAGGTTTGCAGCATTGTCGCACACGGCCTTCCCTGGCTAAAGGTTGAGTGGAGACAACCATTGATGGAACTCGGTCTCCAGAGCTGACTACAACTCCTCAGCTGTGTGACTCACATTTCCAAGACATTTCAATGTAAACACTGCCTGATGCCGTTGAGCCCTGGTGACAGCATAGTAAGGTGGTGTGCAGGATTCCTTCTGCGCAGTTAGAACGCGGGTGGCATTACCAGACAGGCTTTGGGTGCAGGTGGAGGACCGAGAGGAGGCAGAAGCAGTGGAGGAACTTCTAGATACAGAGGATCAACGAGCAACTCGTGGGGACGGCAAGACTTGGACAGCAGCCCCTTCTCCTGATGTCGCCATAGTTACCCAGTCACCGACATTTAACGCCCCTGTCCATGTCTACTCGTCCAAGTGTCTGTGGTGAAATGCACTCTGTCACACACAGAGTTTCTCAAGGAAGCGGTGATGTTGTGTGCGACATGCTGGTGTAGCGCAGGCACAGCTTTCTTTGATAAGCAGTGGCGACTGGGCATCTGGTACTGGGGCACTGCGACGGACATAAGGTCTCGAAAATTCTCTGTGTCCACCAGGCGGAAAGGCAGCATTTCTGTAGCCAACAGCTTGCAGATGTTGAAATTCAACCTCTTAGCCTTGTCATGGCTAGGAGGAAATGGTCTTTTACTTGTCCACATCTGAGGGACTGAGGGCTGGCTGCCGTGCTTAGACGGAGTTGAGTAGGGTGTCCCCGGCAAACTGCTGGTCTGTGAGGAAGGTGCAGGCGGAGATGTTATGTTGCCTTGATCAAAATGTGGTGTCGATGTCGGACAGCGCTCAACACCAGCAGGTGTTTCCACTTGCAAATGTCCAGACGACCTGCCAATCACACTGGCTGTTGCGGGTAAAGAGGTGGAAGGTCTGCGTCCAAAACCATGTGCGACTGCTGTCCCCACAGTCACAGAGGATGAAGAGGACACGGATGCACTTGATGGGGCAGACGGTGGTTGACCCGGCCCACTAGGCCGCATTGTAGCAGAGTGAGCTACCCACTGCAACTTATGCCTCATATCCATGTGACGGTTCATGCATGAAGTACTCAAGCTAGTCATTTTTTGGCCTCTACTGAGATTTTGGTAACAAATCTTACAGACAACATGAGTTGAGTTATCCTTTGCGATGTCAAAAAATGCCCAGGCTATGCAAGGCTTAGAGCCCGTGCGACCTGAAGATCCACCACGACTTCTGCGCAGAGGCACAGTTGGGGTTGAGGATGCAGTTGTTGATGTGCTTCCAGTACTCCGTCTCTGTCCAGGAAGGCGCAACGTAATCACTAGCATCCTCCCCCACCTCCTCTGCTGACCTCATGGACTGGAGGACTGTGGGTTGACAGTAAGTGGGGTCTCCAACCTCGTCATCATCATCCTGTGTGTTCTCACACCCATCCTCAGAGCCAACCTCTTCCTGCCCTGACCGAAAAGTCAAGTTTTCGTTCCAATCAGGTATCTCAGTCTCATCATCATCTTCCTCATTGTCTCCATGAACAGGAGTTACAGTTTGGGAACGAGGGTCTACATTATGCTCAGAACCTTCTTCATCTGGGCCTGGATCCGACTCACAAAGATTCTGGGCATCAGTGCAGATAATTTCCTCGTCTGGATTCACAGAAGCTCTGGAGCAGACCTCGGATTCCCAGGCTATAGTATGAGTAAACAGCTCTACAGACTCAACCATCTGTGTTACCCCATGCTCAGACGGGCGGCTGGAGACTTGGGAGCTGTGAGGAAGCAAGTGCGATTGGGGTGACTACTCTGAGGACTGGAGTAGTTGTGATGTTGAAGTTGATATGGAGGAGAGCCCACTTGAACGAGCACTTGATATCCGTTCAAGCACCTGCTGTTTTTGTGCCTCATCTGGAATTTTTGGCGATGCTCGTAGCGATGGTCGTAAGAAAGGGATCATATCAGATTGTCCAGAAAAAGAAGTAGACATCTTACTTTGGCTGGAAGATGGTCTTTCTTCTGCAGATGTTACTATTGCTTTACCACCTACCCCACGGACACAACCTTTTTTTTTCCTTTCCTACACGCCTATTCCCCTTTCCACCAGCAGCAGGCCTTTTGCCACTCATTTTAGTGCTTAACTAATTGGCATTGTATCTGTAGTTGTTGGCACAACAACCGATGGATGAAAACCGAGCAGAACTGAGTGGCCAAACTGTGGTACTAGGCCCAAAAGCATTTACTGGGTTAAACAGAGTAAAAATTTAGATACACAGGCGGTGTAGTTAGCTTCACAGGCGGGCTACTCCGCTGACGTGCAGACACTGCTCCTAGGCCCAAGACTATTTACTGGGTTAGATGCAGTAAAAATTTAGATACACAGGCGTGCAGACACTACTCCTAGGCCCAAGACTATTTACTGGGTTAGATGCAGTAAAAATTTAGATACACAGGCGTGCAGACACTGCTCCTAGGCCCAAAACTATTTACTGGGTTAGATGCAGTAAAAATTTAGACACACAGGCGGTGTAGCTAGCTTCACAGGCGGGCTACTCGGACGACTATCAGACAATGCTGCTAGCCCAAAAGGATTGGCTGATCTAGATTACACCAAATGCTGTGACAAACACTTGCACAGCACTGGCACAGACCTGCCTGGCAAAAAGTGCTATGAACTGCTGTAACCTACCCTGAAAAGGGCTGATATTACAACTAGTCCCGACTCCCTAAACCTCTCTGAAAATTTGCTAAAAAAAACACACTTTTAGACTGTATAGCGCCCACAGCAGCAGCGGTGCCATCTAACACTAAGCTGCAGCAGTGAGGAAATGGTGGCGACGGGGCAAATGGCTGTTTCTTATAGGGCAAGTAGGACATGTGACATACACAGCCAATGACACATGCCCTTGCTTGTGTGCGTCACATGCACATTGCTGTGTGTGTGTGCACTGCTGATAGGTTGAGAGACTGCACCGCCCCACTGTAAATGCGGGAAAGAAAAAAAAAATTGAGATCGGCATTATTTCAGCACAGATCTATCCCCCGCCCACTATACACTGAAACAGTCTATTAACAATGATAAACAGTTTTAATGTGCTAATCAAGTAAGGCTTTTGGTGAACTAACAGTTATCGAACAGAAACTCGAACAGCCGAATTTTAAGCAAATTGTTCAGAGTTCGTCGAACGACTCGAACACCGCCCAAAACAGCTGGAATATGAAATTGGCGAACAGTTCGACTCGAACACCGCTCATCTCTACTCAGAAGTGATGAAAGTCAGAGACTGGAGTAAGATTTGTGGTACAAGGAAAGCCACAAGATCTTGAACAGTAAAAAAAAAAAAAAAAAAAAAAAAAAAAAAAAAAAAGGTTGTGTTTCAGCTCACCCCCATCAGCAAATCCATGAAAGTCCACAGAAACATCCGAGCAAGGAAAACGCCACCGCCCAACGTCCTCTGCCAGGTAAGTAAGAAGAAAATCCAGCTCCGGAGTAAAAAGTCATCAAATTTATTTCCACATATTTAAAATTCGGAAAAAGCTGCTTACAAATAGCTGCACAACTATTTCTTTTCTGGAATAGTTGTGCAGCTATTTGTTAGCAGCTTTTTCCGAATTTTAAATATGTGGAAATAAATTTGATGACTTTATTCCAGAGCTGGATTTTCTTCTTACTTACCTGAAAGCCACAAGATGCCAGGACCCAGCCAAGATTCACGAACTTTGTCAGAACTTGGTGATAATGAAGATTTTATAGCAGGCTCGAGTTGCATTAATAATTTGAGACACTTCAATGTTTTTTTTTTTTTTTTTTTTTTAAATGGCGGAAAACTGGAATAGAAGACTTGATGTTCTGGCTCTAAAGTTCTCATGGACACGATATAATTAAGAACATTTACCTTTCCTTTAGAACCACCACCGACTGCTACCACCACAGCCTGCAAAACTTTGTTTTGGGATTTTTCAGGAAGTATAATTCCTCCTTTGGTTACGGTCTCTTGTGCAATCCGTTCAACAAGAACACGGTCAAGTAAAGGAAGAAACGTCTTAAAAGCCTTCCCTGCCTGTACATAAAAAAAAACCAAAAACATTTTAGAAGTTGTAAATATTTGCATGACCTCTGCATACTTTTTTAAAGGGTTTTCCTTAACTATTCTGTTGATAGCTAGCCAAGGTAGAACAATCTCTTTAAAAGGGCATCTGTCGGCAGGTTTTTGCTACCTCACGAGAGTACAGTAATGTAGGCAAAGAAGCTGAATTCAATCATGTATCACTTAGTTTATTGGGTGCAGCCGTTCTAATAAAGCTTTTAGATTTAGCATGAAGCTGAGCTGAGAAAGCTCCCCCACTCACACCAAGCTCTCTGTGAACAAAGTCCATAGACAGTGAGGTGCTTATCACAGGAGGGTGTGTTGCCGGACTACTCCAGCAATGTTAATCTCTTATTGATTAATCCTTCAGTTAGGGTACCGTCTCACAGTGGTACTTTGATCGCTACGACGGCACGATCCGTGACGTTCCAGCGATATACTAACGATCTTGCTGTGTCTGACACGCTACTGCGATCAGGGACCCCGCTGAGAATCCTATGTCGTAGCAGATAGTTTGAAACTTTCGTCGCTGGATCACCCGCTGTCATCGCTGGAACGGCGTGTGTGATGCCGATCCAGCGATGTGTTCGCTTGTAACAGGGTAAACATCAGGTTACTAAGCGCAGGGCCGCGCTTAGTAACCCGATGTTTACCCTGGTTACCATTGTAAATGTAAAAAAAAAAACAAAAAAAAAAAACACACACTACATACTTACATTCCGGTGTCTGTCACGTCCCTCGCCGTCAAGGTAAAGCAGAGCACTGCGGTGACGTCACCGCTGTGCTGTGCTTTACGGCCGGCACTGACACAGTCAGTGCGGGAAGCCGACAGCGAGGGACGTGACACTAAACGATTAGGTGTTCAGGTGTTACGCTCACACTCAGACCATTAAGCGCCAGCGTGGATTGTGGACCCACTGTGGCAGGACTTACCCCAGAGAGGCGTAACTAAGCAAACAGCTACATTGGTGTTCGCTGGAGCCTCTAGTGGTGACGTCAAACTTGCTGCAACAGGTAGCTGCCAGGTACCACTCCAGGGTGGAGACTGGCAGTAGCAGCTGACCCCCAAAAGAACAAGAAGCTGTAACGACAAATGCTAGCAGAATCGGCAGGGATACTGGCAGGCGCTGGTGAGCACGGCTGATATACAGGAACAGGTAAGACCCAGTTCAGACAGAACAAACAGCTTCAGGAAGAACTGTGTATCTGACAGGAGGGTACTGAACTGCAGGTGTAGACAGGCGAGATAGGACTTTATTCACATGGAATAAATAGGGTTAGGTTAGCACAAAACAATTACAAGGATAAGTACACACAGGACCAAATTCAGACACTGGGTACTTACAAAGAAGGACCAAGTGTACACACAAAACTCTTATGTTCCACAGCGACAGATTCGAGATAGGTACTGAATCAGAACCTGTACCTTTCCTAAACCAGCTAACTGCAGATTTAAAGATAGGTACAGATTTTGAGGCGTTAGGAAAGGGAGCCGCTATACCAGGTTTAGGATAGGGACCAATTCAGACAACAGGTTTGGAGGAAGGAACTGAATCAGACACTGCTGGTGTGGAAACAGGTGGTGATTCAGACAGGTTCAGACACTGATATAGCAGGTACAGAGAAAGATACATACTAGATACAAACAGGATAAAAGTCAGGTCCTAATTCAGATACAGGTACAGGTTAAGGCCAGGGCATATAAACCCAGGGAAGATGGTTCAGACAAGATCAGAATCAGGTACAGGTTCAGGCATGGGCATACAGACCCAAGGAAAGAGGTTTGGCCATGGAGTGTATTTGACAATTGACTTAGGCTGGTTTCACATTTGCGGACGAGGGCTTTGCAGAGGGCTGCATAGTTCCTCCTCCCAGCCCACTGCCTTGCCTCTTCCTTAAGCTCTACGTTGGCATGCATCCCCTATCTTTAAGGCTATGTTCACACGCTGCGGATTTAGCTGTGGATCCGCAGCAGTTTCCCATGCGTTTACAAGTACAATGTAAGCCTACGGGAAACGAAATCCGCAGTGCACATGTTGCGGAAAAAAACGCGCGGAAACGCAGCGGTTTACATTCCGCAGCATGTTAATTCTTTGTGCGGAATCCACAGCGGTTTTACACCTGCTCCATAATAGAAAAAAAGCAGGTGTAAAACCGCAGTGGAATCCACACAAAAAACAACGGTAAATCCGCAGGTAAAACGCAGTGCCTTTTACCTGCGGTTTTCACAAATCCGCTGCGGAAAAATCCGCAGACCTCAAGAATACGTGTGCACATAACCTATCATTGGGTATGCAGGCCATGCGGATGCCTCCGCATGCGTCGTTTGGACGCTGCGCCGACCACAACAAAATGCAACATGTTGCATTCGACGCAGGTAGGCGCAGCGTGAAAATGACGCATGCGGAGGCATCTGCATGAATAAATCAGATAAAGGAGGGGCATAGTATGCAGACTGGGAAACAGTAAATCACAAAAAAATCAAGCGAAATAGAATCAAGCAAAATAGATAATATTCCCAGTGCATGCATGGACATGTGCAGGACTAACTGCATAATTCAATAAGAAACAAGCTAAGCACCAGAACACTTCTTATAGTTCAAATGAATGAAGTAAAAAAGGGAGATTTTTGTGTACTCACCGTAAAATCTCTTTCTCTTAGCCTCTAACTGGGGGACACAGGACCATGGGTGTTATGCTGCTGTCCACTAGGAGGCGGCACTATGCATAATCTGAAAAAGATTAACCGTGGCTCCTCCTCTGCAGTATACACCCCTGGACGGCGTCAGCCTTCTCCAGTTAAGAGGCTAAGAGAAAGATTTTACGGTGAGTACACAAAAATCTCCTTTACTCTGTCGCCTCATTGGGGGACACAGGACCATGGGACGTCCCAAAGCAGTCCCTGTGTGGGAAGCAATGGACGAATATTGTGCAGACAGGTCCCTATACTTGGGGCACCGCCGCCTGCAGAATACATCTACCCAGGCTCGCGTCCGCTGAGGACTGGGTATGAACCATGTAGTGTTTAGTAAACGAGTGTGGGCTAGTCCAAGTGGCCGCCTTACACACTTCTTGTGCTGAAGCCTGGTGCCGAATGGCCCAGCAGGCCCCTACCGTCCGTGTAGAGTGTGCCGTAATACCGACTGGAAGAGAATTCTTAAGGTAGTAGGGCTCTTGTATGGTGGATGTGATTATCTGGCAAGGGTAGCTTTGGAAGCTGGCAGACCCTTGCGGCTGCCTTCCGGAAGGAAAAGAATCAGACCTCCGGAAGGACGCAGTCCTAGACACATATATACGCAATGCCCTGACAAGGTCAAGCGCATGCAGAGCCTTCTCCACTCTATGAACCGGGACCAGACAAAGGGAAGGCAGAGAAATTTCCTCGTTGAGGTGGAAGTTGGACACAACCTTCGGAAGGAAGGATGGAACAGTACGGAGAACTACCTTGTCCTGGTGAAAAAACAGGAAGGGCCGTCTGCGGGAGAGTGCTGTCAGTTCAGACACCCTGCGTAGCGAGGAGATTGCCACCAGGAAAACCACCTTCTGGGAGAGAAGGCGGAGCAGGACCTCCTAAAGGCGTTCGAAGGGTTGTTCCTGCAATGCTGTCAGGACCAGGTTGAGGTCCCACGTTTCTATTGGTCGTCTGTAGGGGGGAACCAATCGGGAAACCCCCTGAAGAAAAGTCCTTAATTGCGGCTTGGTAGCAATGCGCCTTTGAAAAAGCACTGAGAGGGCTGACATCTGGCTCTTAGGCGAGCCCAGGGACAGCCTGGCCTCCAGACCCGATTGGAGAAAAAAAACAGGTAGTTTGGGGAGGGAATAAGGGAATGGGGTCTGGCCGCGAGATTCGCACCAGGTAAAGAGAACTTTTCAGGTACGGTCATAGATCTTGGCAGAGGCTGGCTTCCGTGCCCATATCATGGTCCTAATGACGTCCGTCGAGAGCCCTGCCTGGGTTAGAACCCAGGTTTCAAGGGCCACGCCGTCAAATTGAGAGCCCCTGAGTTCTGGTGGTAGAATGGGCCTTGTGATAGAAGATCCGGGCGGTCGGGGAGGCGCCAGAGGGCGTCTGCTGAAAGTTGTACGACGTCGGCGTACTATGTACGTTTGGGCCAGACCGGTGCGATTAAGATGGTTGTAACTCCCACTTGCTTGATCTTCCTCACCACTCTGGATAACAGGGGGAGAGGTGGAAAAATGTACAGAAGCTGGAACTGGGTCCAGTCCTGAACCAGAGTGTCTGCTCCGAGCGACAGCGGATCATGTGTTCTGGCCATGACGTTGGAGACCTTGGCATTGAAATGGGATGCCATTAGGTCCACATCTGGGGTCCCCCAGCAATGGCAGATCTGGCGAAAAATTTAGGGATGGAGAGACCACTCTCCTGAATCTATTCCTTGTTGCCTGAGGAAGTCTGCTTCCCAGTTGTCCACACCCGGAATGTGGACCGCCGAGAGAACCGAGCCCATGTCCTCCACCCAGTGGAGGATGTGTGACACTTCTCGCATCGCCTGGGTACTGCAGGTCCCCCCTTGGTGATTCACATATGCCACAGTCGTGGCATTGTCCGATTGTATTCTGATGTGAGAGGCTGCCAGTAAGTGATGGAAGGCCCTCAATGCCAGGAGGATGGCACGAATTTCCAGGATGTTGATGGGCATCGTCGCTTCCACTGGGGACCACTTGCCCTGTGGTGTAGGAGCACTGCACCCTAACCCGTCAGGCTCACATCGGTGGTCAGAACCTTCCATTGACCTGTGAGAAAGGATTTCCCCTATGCTAGCGAGGTTGACATGAGCAACCAGTGCAGGGACCTCCTGATTGACGACATTAACTGGAATTCCCTGAGAGAAAAAGGATTCCTGTCCCAGGACTTGAGAATGGCTAGTTGGAGAGGCCTGAGGTAAAACTGGGCAAATGGGACCGCTTCTATTGCTGCCCCCATCCTGCCGAGGACTCTCATGGCAAACCGGAGAGATTGAAGGGGTTTGCGGAGGAGGGTGCGAACTCCTAGGCAGAGAGCCAGTGCCTTGTCCCTGGGAAAGAGCACTAGACCCCTGGGGGTGTTGTATAGCATTCCCAGGAAGGTCAGAGGCTGACTCGGGGTTGGTGATGACCTTTGTAGGTTGACTAACCAGCCCATGCGACTCAGAGTGTCGGTTGTGATTGAGACGCTGAGCTCGCAGTCCTTGAAGGTAGGAGCCTTGAGGAGTAGATCGTCCACGTATGGAACGACTACTATGCCTCTAGAGTGCAGAACGTCCATGGTGGCTGCCATGACCTTGGTAAACACTCTGGGAGCCGTGGCGAGTCCAAATGGGAGAGCCACGAACTGGTAGTGGTCCTGGTCGATTGCGAACCTGAGAAAACTCTGATGAGCAGGTGCAGTCGGTATATGCAGGTATGCGTCTTGTATATCTATGAAGGCGAGATATTCTCCCTTCTCCATGGATGCAATGATGGACCGAAGGGACTCCATGCGGAAGTGACAAACCCGTACATATTTGTTGAGTTGAGTTAGGTCCAGTATGGGCCGTACACTGCATCCTTTCTTGGGAACTACAATTAGATTGCAGTAGAACCCTCGGAAGCGCCCAGCTGCGGGAACCGGTACTATGACTCCTGCTTGAAGAAGCGAGGAAAGTGCTTGGTGAAAGGCACGAGCCTTGACTGGCGGTTTTGGGGGAACAGAGGAAGAATTGGTTCGGTGGGTTGGAAGTTGAACTCAATCTTGTATCCGGAAGACACTAGTTCCCTGACCCACCTGTCTTCTGTAGTAGGCATCCAGACTTGCTGAAAGAGCAAAGTCGTCCGCCTACGGGTGGGATGTCTTCCGGGGTCCGTGAGTCATGAGGAGGAAAAAAAGTCTGAGGTTTTCCTCCTTTGGGCTTTGACTGGCCTGCTTTTAACTGCCAGGTCTTGTCCGACCTTTGCGTCGACCGTGAGGTGTCCCTGTGTGGGGAATGGTTACGATTTTGTGCTGGACGTGAGACGGAGCAGCCCGAGGAATTCCGAAAGGATCGGAATCGGGTTTGTTACACTTCTTGTAAGTGCGTGAGGGACTTTGACGCTGCTTCCGCTTTCCATTCCGCAGCCAGAGGATATGCCGAATCGTGATGGCGTTTGATGCTATCCCCGCTACGCCCCTTGCTGAATCCAGAGCTGCATGAAGCATGTAATCTGCTACAACTAATATTTGAACTGCTAGGTCCGACAAAGGTCATAAGTGGCACACTCAGCAAATATAGATGGTGCTCAAAGGAATATACAGTTAGGTCCATATATATTTGGACAGAGACGACATTTTTCTAATTTTGGTTATAGACATTACCACAATGAATTTTAAGCAAAACAATTCAGATGCAGTTGAAGTTCAGACTTTCAGCTTTCATTTGAGGGTATCCACATTAAAATTGGTTGAAGGGTTTAGGAGTTTCAGCTCTTTAACAAGGGCCACCCTGTTTTTAAAGGGACCAAAAGTAATTGGACAATTGACTCCAAGGCTATTTCATGGACAGGTGTGGGCAATCCCTTCGTCATATCATTGTCAGTTAAGCAGATAAAAGGCCTGGAGTTGATTTGAAGTGTGGTGCTTGCATTTGGAAGGTTTTGCTGTGAAGTAAACATGCGGTCAAAGGAGCTCTCCATGCAGGTGATACAAGCCATCCTTAAGCTGCGAAAACAGAAAAAAAAAAAACATCCGAGAAATTGCTACAATATTAGGAGTGGCAAAATCAACAGTTTGGTGCATCCTGAGAAAGAAAGAAAGCACTGGTGAACTCATCAATGCAAAAAGACCTGAGCGCCCACGTAAGACAACAGTGGGGGATGATCGCAGAATAATCTCCATGGTGAAGAGAAACCCTTCACAACAGCCAACCAAGTGAACAACACTCTCCAGGAGGTAGACGTATCAATATCCAAATCTACCATAAAGAGAATACTGCATGAAAGTAAATACAGAGGGTTCACTGCACGGTGCAAGCCACTCATAAGCATCAAGAATAAAAGGCTAGACTGGACTTTGCTAAAAAAAACAACTAAAAAAGCCAGCACAGTTCTGGAAGAACATTCTTTGGACAGATGAAACCAAGATCAACCTCTACCAGAATGATGGAAAGAGAAAAGTATGGCGAAGGCGTGGTGCAGCTCATGATCCAAAGCATACCACATCATCTGTAAAACACAGTGGAGGCAGTGTGATGGCTTGGGCATGCATGGCTGCCAGTGGCACTGGGTCACTAGTGATTATTGATGATGTGACACAGGACAGAAGCAGCCGAATGAATTCTGAGGTATTCAGAGCCATACTGTGTGCTCAGATCCAGCCAAAAGCAGCCAAACTGATTGGTCGTCGCTTCATACTACAGATGGACAACGACTCAAAACATAAAGCCAAAGCAACCCAGGAGTTTATTAAAGCAAAGAAGTGGAATATTCTTGAATGGCCAAGTCAGTCACCTGATCTCAACCCAATTGAGCAGCATTTCACTTGTTAAAGACTAAACTTCAGACAGAAAGGCCCACAAACAAACAGCAACTGAAAACCACCGCAGTGAAGGCCTGGCAGAGCATCAAAAAGGAGAAAACACAGCGTCTGGTGATGTCCATGAGTTCTCAAGATTTCAGGCAGTCATTGCCAACAAAGGGTTTTCAACCAAGTACTAGAAATGAACATTTTATTTAAAATTATTGAATCTGTCCAATTACTTTTGGTCCCTTTAAAAACAGGGAGGCACATGTTAAGGAGTTGAAACTCCTACACCCTTCATCCAATTTTAATGTGGATACCCCCAAATGAAAGCTGAAAGTCTGAACTTCAACTGCATTGGAACTGTTTTGTTTAAAATTCATTGTGGTAATGTCTATAACCAAAATTAGAAAAATGTTGTCTGTGTCCAAATATATATGGACCTAACTGTATAAATACTAGAAAAGGATAACCTTTGGCACTCAATAAGTTCAAATAAAATCTACTTTTCAAAGAAAAATTATTGATGAACAGCCGACTATAGACCAACAGATATCATATTTCCAATGTTTCGGCAAAATGCCTTTCTCAAGGAAGTCTATTTAAAGAAAAATATCACCATAAACAAAACATATAAACATCATGGAAAAAATTATATACAAATATATAAGGCTGAACAAATTACTCAATATATAGAAATTACACTAAATAAATGTGAAAACACGTGTAAGAAAAGAAGAGAAAAAAAGAGGACCAGACCAAACCAATAGAGAGGTATCTCCATGATAATCAAAGAAAGAAAAGAGCAAGCTTCTTTGAAGATTTTATTTTTATTTATATATACATAGTCCATAGGTGAATGGAAGGGGGAGTGTAAAAACAAAAAGGTTATCTCAAAACACCATGTGAAAACGGCAAAATATGAAAGAGGTGCAAAAATGATGAAGAACAAAGTGCCCAGTTGTATCAAAAGACCTATAATACCTGTGAAGGGTCAGTACTGTATATGGAATACCGCAAGCCAATAGGCATATACAAGGACCAGCATTACTTGCTGAAAATAAAATGAAAAATCAAATAAGTGGAAGCTCAGTATACCTATGAATCAATAGCATAAGTGTATAGGGAGCACTAGAGAAAATAACCAAAAAGAAGGAAGGCGCCCTGAAAAAAGATGAGATATACCTGCAGTGGGGATAATGTCGGCGTGCGTCCGGTGGCTCAGGAGAGTGGAGTGAGAAGCGCATCGCAAAGCAGGTATAAATGCTGCAAAAAGAATGAGGTAATATCCGGTGCAACGCTGATAGAAGAACCGGAAGAATCCGTAGTCAGCGACGCAAGCGGGAAGCGCAGTGAATCGCCGGAGTAAAATGGTGAGATCACATCCGGTGAGGCATTCATAGAGATCCAGGAATACCCGAGGAGCTGGAAAAACTGAGCCTGCGCAGAACTACACTAATGCGCCGCTGAATATAATGAGATCCGGGAATACCCGAAGTGCAGAAGAACTAGCGCCTGCACACAAGATGTAAAATATAGTGAAACATAAGTAGTGCCGTGCTTATAGAACAAAAGAAAACTGTGGGTGAAGAATGATGAACCTTCACAGGAGAAAGCGACAAGGGAAGAGAAAAAAAAATAACAAAAAGGAGGGCACATAATAGACTTTATAATCATATAGGATATGTGATATAAAGAGGAGCTTACATCCGTAGGAAAATATTTATAACTAATACCAATAGTTATAAATTTGAAGTGAGTACCAAGATCATCCCACGTATATCATTACCATAGAACAAGAATAGGGATAGGGAAGGGGGTGTCACTCAGTAGAAAGACGAATTTTGGAATGAGAACAGTGACCATTACGGCACCTGGAAAAAGGAAACCAGAGAGAAATGATGAATATAAATATATATTATCAATCAGAAAATGCAGTTATAATAACAAACAGCAATATTTCCAGAGAATCATTTCTGTAAAGCCTCATACTCTCTATTCATCCCTCGTGGGTGTAATGTCTGAAGGGTAAAAATCCAGAAAGCTTCTCTTTCCTTTAACCTAAGGATCCTATTACCACCACGCCTAGAGGAGGAAATACTCTCAAGTACCTGAAATATCAGTTGGGAAATGGAGTGTCCCGCTGAAATAAAATGAAACGGTACAGGTAGCATCATGCGTTTGCACCGAATGGTAGACTTATGTTGGGAAATGCGGTCTCGAATATGTTGGGTAGTCTCACCAACATATCCGAGACCGCAGGGACATTTGATCAGATAGATTACATGGGTGGAATCGCGTGTAAAAAAAACATTGATCTGGAAAAGTTTCCCAGACCTAGGATGGGAGAAAGTGTTGCCTTTAATAACATTAGAACATTGTGGACAATGTAGGCAGGGGAAAGTACCTTGTCTCTGAGTGGCCAAAAGGGATTGTCGTAGTATTGTTTTAGCTGAGCCTACATCGGCTCAGCTTGGTCCAACAGCTCAGGAGCAGATGCTTGGAGGCCAGCTAGTAAATTTTTGGCCCAAGCCAGGATGGCTTTGGCGGCCCATACTGAAGCGAACGGGGGAGCCAGGGAGGCCCCTGCCGCCTCGAAAATTGAACGAGCCATGAGTTCTACCTGCCGGTCTGCTGCGTCCCTGAGGGTTGAGCTATCTGGCAGTGAAAAAGGAGGGTCTGTGCTGCTAGTCTAGAGACTAGGGGGTCCACTTCGGGTGGATCTGTCCATTCCTTGGTGTCCTTCTGTGGGAAAGGGTACCTTGCCTCCAGATATTTGCGATTAGCGAATTTTTTCTTAGGCTGTGAGCTGCTTTTTAAGGATCACTTTAAACTCTGGGTGGTTAGGGAATACCTTAGGCGGCTTCAGAGGTCCTTCAAAGGAAATCTTGTGTTCTGGGGCCTCTGGTGGCAGATTAGAAATGTCCAGCACCCGATGGATGAAAGATTATGTCTTCAACTAGCGCTGTATTGCTAGGGGGGATTGGGATCAGGGACCCCTCCGTTTCTCTGTCTGAGTCACAGATGCCTTCCGAATCCTGTGTATCAATGAGGCGTCCCCTGCTGGTGAGCTGGGGAGGAGGCCTTCTCTAGTCGGGGATTGCGGAGATCTACATTGTCTGCCCCTGGAAGGGGACGGTCTAGATGACCTGGAACTACGGTGTCTCTCCCTAGAGGGGTGACCGTCTGCTATGGGATGACGCAGATGGACTTGACCTATGGGTCCGCTTGCGTCCTGACCTAGACGTGGATGTGTCAGGGTCGTTCTGTTTCTGAGTCAAGCTCTCCCTTTGCAGGGTAACAGTAATAGCTGAGGAATGACTCTGCAGAGTCTGAAGCAATGTGGAGGTATGGTTATCTATAGACTGCGTCAGATTGCGACCTCTGAGTGACCCATTCCGGCGTGGCATTAGACACCGAAGCATTGGCAGGGGCTTCTTGGGGCTCTGATGCAGTAGTCTGGATGCAGTCCTGGCAGTGCGTTACATGCTGCCACTGGGGAGAGCGGTCCTGCAGGCTGTGCAGAATGCATAATAGCAATCCTGCCCGGTTCTGGACCTTGAGCCCGGTATAGTGCACTGAGTGCAGAAGGGCTGGCTATGCAGAGGACCCTAGGCTATGCAGAGGAACCTATAGGGGAGCCTTATAGGGAATATGGATTCACAGCCGAGTAAAAAACCTAGCTATGATCTTACCCCACCAGTTTGCTCCTAGGTCCAGCGCTGAAGGTCCACAGTCCTGTGCCCCCCGGAGACTGGCTGGCCTGGTCCTGCTGACCGGGAGGTGCAGGGTTAATCCCTGCAGCAGAAATGGCCGACGAGACGAGGAAGAAGGGGGCGGAGAGCTGAAAAAGGCAGCAGAGCTGCGTAAAAAAAAGCGCCCTTTCTGTCTCGATCCGGAGAGGAGGCGGCGGCTTCACCTAGTCCGAAGCCGGGGCCTAAATTAGATGCCTGATGCCCAGAAGGGATCCAGGCCGGCGTGAAAGTCCGGGAGGTGGTCGGATCTGAACCAGACCCCCCCGGATTTAAAAGCAGGATAGCGGTGGAGCTATAAGCGGAAGGGGGGCCCGGTAGGGGTCCTCCTGAGGCAGTATAGAGCTGGTGCTGCCGCAGAGACAGGGGCGCAGGGAGCCCTGTGTCTGTATTGTGCCATGCCTGCCTGCACTCCCCCCGGCCCCGACAGGAGCCCGCAGCTGGGCTGGGGTCCCTGGATGCAGGCGCAATGTGCTGGCCCATTGCTGGAGTGCTGCCTGTACAGGCCCTACCTGAGGCATCTCAACCTACTGCCCGCAGAGGGGGTTTAGGGAGGGTGCTGTGTGACCATCAGGGGGCTTTATCCTCGCCTCGACCTCAACCCAGAAACCAAAAGGAATTTGGGAAGGAGGGGGGTCTCGACTTCGAACCAGCACCTGAGGGACTGGGGAAGGAGCGACATGGGGAATAGCCATCTCCACTTCAACCGGGCACCCCGTGATAGGGGGCCGAGGAAGGGGCTATGCCGGGAGTCTCACAGGAGACCCACTTTTCTTCATCCGTAATCCTGTCGGAAAAACGGAGTAAAGAAAAATTTTTTTAGGTGTGCCACCTATGTGACACTAAGCAAAAACTGGAGAAGGCTGACGCCGTCCAGGGGTGTATACTGCAGAGGAGGAGCCACGGTTAATCTTTTTCATATTATGCATAGTGTCGCCTCCTAGTGGACAGCAGCATAACACCCATGGTCGTGTCCCCCAATGAGGCGACAGAGTAAAATAAAATATATATCTTTATTAAATATCAAACATACAAGGGCATAGCGAGAGTTAATCACACAACAAAGCAGCACGTAGATAGGGGCCAGTTAATAGCACGGAGTTGGTGTTGGTAATAAGTGTTAAGGTAACCCCACCAATAGTATAGGTCTAACTGGGTCAGAACGCTTCGCAAATATCAAAAGAGCCATTATGTATAACATGTGCGCTAACTCAGTACTATAGAATATTCAATGTGAGAAATTGATGGTGAACATACCATAAATACAAGTTCCAAGCCTTGCGCCGTCCACAGCCCAGCCCATATCCGCATGGCCTGCGTACCCAATGTTAAAGGGAACCCGTCACCCTCCCTGGCGTTTTTAACTAAAAGAGCCACCTTGTGCAGCACTAATGCTGCATTCTGTGAAGGTGGCTCTGTTTTTTTGGGTCCTTTCCAACGCTGCAATATCACTTTTTATACTGTAATTTGCCCGCCATACCTTTAGTCTGCCCGGGGGGCACGTCTTTTCACCCTGGACACAAACGCCTCCCAGCCATCACTCAGCCCCTCCGTGCGCTGCCTCCTCTGCCTTCAATAACGTCACCCGGCGCCTGCGCTGTAAGTTCCCATCATGTGATGTGGGTCGAATGGGCAGTGCAAAATGCACATGCCCGAAAAAGGAACTTACAGCACAGGCACTGGGGACGTTAATGAAGGCAGAGGCGAGGGGGAGGGAGGTAGACGTGCCCCCCGGACAGACTAAAAGGTATGGCGGGCAAATTATAAAAAGTGATATTGCAGAGTTGGAAAGGACCCCAAAAAACAGAGCCACCTTCACAGAATGCAGCATTAGTTGTTCTTTTAGTCAAAAACGCCGGGGGGTGACAGGTTCCCTTTAAAGATTGGTTACGCAGGACACATGCAGACGTAGGCAGAGCTGAAGCTGAAGGAAGAGGCACGGCAGTGGGCAGGGCTTAACGAAGGAACTACGCAGCCCTCCGCAAAGCCCTCTTCCGCAAATGTGAAACCAGCCTTAGCAGCTTCCCGACAAGCTAGACACTAAAGTCCTTGATGTTGAAAAGGCTCTTCCCAATGGGTGAAGGTGCCTTAACCTCCAGAGGTATTTTCGTTTTTTTGCTCCCCTTCTTCCCAGAGCCATAACGTTTTAATTTTTCCATCAATATGGCCATGTGAGGACTTGTTTTTTGCGGGACGAGTTGTACTTTTGAACAACGCCATTGGTTTTAAACATATTGTGTACTGGAAAACAGGAAAAAGACTCCAAGTGCGGTGAAATTGCAAAAAAAAAAAAAAATGCAATCCCACAGGTTTTTCTTTTTTTTTTTTTGCATTTTTACTAGGTTCACAATGCTAGAATTGACCTGCCATTATGATTCTCTAGTTCATAGACACCAAATAGGTTATTTTTTTTATCTAAGTGGTGAAAAAAAAAAAAAAATTAAATGGCTCCATTTTCCGATACCCGTAGAGTCTCCATTTTTAATGATCTTGGGTTGGGTGAGGGCTTATTTAGGAGCGCCCAGCTGACGTTTTTAAATGATGCCATTTTGGTGCAGATACGATCGCTTGTTCACCCATTATTGCATTTTAATGCAATGTCACGGCGACAAAAAAACAAACAAAACATAATTCTGGAGTTTTGACTTTTTTTTTTTTTTAACCCCTTCCTGACATCCGACGTACTATCCCGTCGAGGTGGGGTGGGCCCGTATGACCGCCGACGGGATAGTACGTCATAGCCGATCGGCCGCGCTCACGGGGGGAGCAGCTGACATCCGGCACTATGTGCCAGGAGCGGTCACGGACCGCTCCCGGCACATTAACCCCCGGCACACCGCGATCAAACATGATCGCGATGTGCCGGCGGTGCAGGGAAGCATCGCGCAGGGAGGGGGCTCCCTGCGGGCTTCCCTGAGACCCCCGGAGCAACGCGATGTGATCGCGTTGCTGCGAGGGTCTTACCTCCCTCCCTGCCTGCTCCAGACCCGGATCCAAGATGGCCGCGGATCCGGGTCCTGCAGGGAGGGAGGTGGCTTCACAGACGCCTGCTCAGAGCAGGCACTGTGAAGCAGCCTGCACTTCTCGCAGATCGGTGATCTGTCAGAGTGCTATGCAAACTGGCAGATCACCGATCTGTATTGTCCCCCCCTGGGGCAAAGAAAAAAAAAAAATTTCCAAATGTGTAAAAAAAAATAAAAAAAAATATTCCAAAATAATGAAAAAAAAAAAAAATATTATTCCCATAAATACATTTCTTTATCTAAATAATAAAAAAAACCAATAAAAGTACACATATTTAGTATCGCCGCGTCCGTAACGACCCCACCTATAAAACTGCCCCACTAGTTAACCCCTTCAGTAAACACCGTAAGAAAAAAAAAAAAAAAACGAGGCAAAAAAAAAACCGCTTTATTACCATACCGCCGAACAAAAAGTGGAATAACACGCGATCAAAAAGACTGATATAAATATCCATGGTACCGCTGAAAACGTCATCTTGTCCCGCAAAAAACAAGCCGCCATTCAGCATCATCAGCAAAAAAATAAAAAAGTTATAGTCCTGAGAATAAAGCGATACCAAAATAATTATTTTTTCTATAAAATAGTTTTTATCGTATAAAAGCGCCAAAACATTAAAAAAATGATATAAATGAGATATCGCTGTAATCATACTGACCCGAAGAATAAAACTGCTTTATCAATTTTACCAAACGCGGAACGGTATAAACGCCTCTCCCAAAAGAAATTCAGGAATTGCTGGTTTTTGGTGATTCTGCCTCACAAAAATCGGAATAAAAAGCGATCAAAAACGGTCACGTGTCCGAAAATGTTACCAATAAAAACGTCAACTCGTCCCGCAAAAAACAAGACCTCACATGACTCTGTGGAGCAAAATGTGGAAAAATTATAGCTCTCAAAATGTGGAGACGCAAAAACTTTTTTGCTATAAAAAGCGTCGCTGGTTTCACACTTGCGTCTTTGTCTGCAGCGTTTTTTGCACAAAAAAACGCATGCGTTTTTTCCCTATATTTAACATTGAAAATGCATGCGTTTTTTTTGTACACGTTTGGTCGCGTTTTCAAACGCATGCGTTTTTTTTCTGCATGCGTTAATTTTCAGAAATACAACCTGCAGTATTTTCTTGCGTTTTTAAGCACATGCGTTTGTTTGCGTTAAAAACGCATGCATTTTTATCGAAAAAAAACAGAAAACACACTGAAAAGCCACCCACCACCATCAAGGTGATAAAGGGATCCAAACCCTAACTCTACCCCTAACCTCACCCCTAACCATTTAATGAACATTTTCTGACAGTCATAGTGCCACGTATTTCAGTGCCACGTATTTCAGTGCCACGTGTTTCAGTGCCACGTATTTAAGTGCCACGTATCACATATTTCAGTGCCACGTATTTAAGTACCACGTATTTAAGTGCCACGTATTTAAGTGCCACGTATTTCAGTGCCATGTATTTCAGTGCCACGTATTTAAGTGCCACGTATTTAAGTGCCACGTATTTCAGTGCCACGTATTTCAGTGCCATGTATTTCAGTGCCACGTATTTAAGTGCCACGTATCACATATTTCAGTGCCACGTATTTCAGTGCCACGTATTTCAGTGCCACGTATTTCAGTGCCACGTATTTCAGTGCCACGTATCACGTATTTCAGTGCCACGTATTTCAGTGCCACGTATTTCAGTGCCACGTATTTAAGTGCCACGTATTTAAGTGCCACGTATCACGTATTTCAGTGCCACGTATTTAAGTGCCACGTATTTCAGTGCCACGTATTTCAGTGCCACGTATTTCAGTGCCACGTATTTCAGTGCCATGTGTTTCAGTGCCACGTATTTAAGTGCCACGTATCACATATTTCAGTGCCACGTATTTAAGTGCCACGTATTTAAGTGCCACGTATTTCAGTGCCACGTATTTCAGTGCCACGTATTTAAGTGCCACGTATTTAAGTGCCACGTATTTAAGTGCCACGTATTTCAGTGCCACGTATTTCAGTGCCACGTATTTCAGTGCCACGTATTTCAGTGCCACGTATTTCAGTGCCATGTATTTCAGTGCCACGTATTTAAGTGCCACGTATCACGTATTTCAGTGCCACGTATTTCAGTGCCACGTATTTAAGTGCCACGTATCACGTATTTCAGTGCCACGTATTTCAGTGCCACGTATTTCAGTGCCACGTATTGCAGTGCCATGTGTTTCAGTGCCACGTATTTAAGTGCCACGTATCACATATTTCAGTGCCACGTATTTAAGTGCAACGTATTTAAGTGCCACGTATTTCAGTGCCACGTATTTCAGTGCCACGTATTTCAGTGCCACGTATTTCAGTGCCACGTATTTAAGTGCCACGTATTTAAGTGCCACGTATTTCAGTGCCACGTATTTCAGTGCCATGTATTTCAGTGCCACGTATTTAAGTGCCACGTATCACGTATTTAAGTGCCACGTATCACATATTTCAGTGCCACGTATTTCAGTGCCACGTATTTCAGTGTCACGTATTTCAGTGCCACGTATTTCAGTGCCACGTATTTCAGTGCCACGTATTTCAGTGCCATGTATTTCAGTGCCACGTATTTAAGTGCCACGTATCACGTATTTCAGTGCCACGTATTTCAGTGCCACGTATTTAAGTGCCACGTATTTAAGTGCCACGTATCACGTATTTCAGTGCCACGTATTTAAGTGCCACGTATCACATATTTCAGTGCCACGTATTTAAGTGCCACGTATTTAAGTGCCACATATTTAAGTGCCACGTATTTCAGTGCTATGTATTTCAGTGCCACGTATTTAAGTGCCACGTATCACGTATTTCAGTGCCACGTATTTCAGTGCCACGTATTTAAGTGCCACGTATTTAAGTGCCACGTGTTTCAGTGCCACGTGTTTCAGTGCCACGTGTTTCAGTGCCACGTGTTTCAGTGCCACGTGTTTCAGTGCCACGTATTTAAGTGCCACGTTTAGGGTTAGGGGTAGGGTTAGGGCTAGAGTTGGAGGTAAAGTTAGGGTTGGGGCTAAAGTTAGGGTTGGGGCTAAAGTTAGGGTTGGGGCTAAAGTTAGGGTTGGGGCTAAAGTTAGGGTTGGGGCTAAAGTTAGGGTTGGGGCTAAAGTTAGGGTTGGGGCTAAAGTTAGGGTTGGGGCTAAAGTTAGGGTTTGGATTACATTTACGTTTGGATTAGGGTTGGGATTAGAATTATGGGTGTGTCAGGGCTAGGGGTGTGGTTAGGGTTACCGTTGGGATTAGGGTTAGGGGTGTGTTTGGGTTAGGGTTTCAGGTAGAATTGGGGAGTTTCCACTGTCCAGGCACATCAGGGGCTCTCCAAGCGCGACATGGCGTCCAATCTCAATTCCAGCCAATTCTGCGTTGAAAAAGTAAAACAGTGCTCCTTCCCTTCCGAGCTCTCCCGTGCGCCCAAAAAGGGGTTTACCCCAACATATGTGTTATCAGTGTACTCGGGACAAATTGAACAACAACTTCTGGGGTCCAAGCTCTCTTGTTATCCTTAGGAAAATAAAAATTTGGGGGGCTAAATATCATTTTTGTGGGAAAAAAAAGATGTTTTATTTTCACGGCTCTGCGTTATAATCTGTAGTGAAACACTTGGGGGTTCAAAGCTCTCAAAACACATCTAGATAAGTACCTTAGGGGGTCTACTTTCCAAAATGGTGTCACTTGTAGGGGGTTTCAGTGTTTAGGCACATCAGGGGCTCTCCAAACGCAACATGGCGTCCCATCTCAATTCCAGTCAATTTTGCATTGAAAAGTCAAATGGCGCTCCTTTCCTTCCGAGCTCTGCCATACGCCCAAACAGTGGTTTACCCCCACATATGGGGTATCAGCGTACTCAGGACAAATTGTACAACAACTGTGGGGGTCCATTTTCTCCTGTTACCCTTGGTAAAATAAAACAAATTGGAGCTGAAATAAATTTTGTGTGAAAAAAAGTTAAATGTTCATTTTTATTTAAACATTCCAAAAATTCCTGTGAAACACCTGAAGGGTTAATAAACTTCTTGAATGTGGTTTTGAGCACCTTGAGGGGTGCAGTTTTTAGAATGGTGTCACACTTGAGTATTTTCTATCATATAGACCCCTCAAAATGACTTCAAATGAGATGTGGTCCCTAAAAAAAAAATGGTGTTGTAAAAATGAGAAATTGCTGGTCAACTTTTAACCCTTATAACTCCGTCACAAAAAAAAATGTTGGTTCCAAAATTGTACTGATGTAAAGTAGACATGTGGGAAATGTTACTTATTAAGTATTTTGCGTGACATAGGTCTGTGATTTAAGGGCATAAAAATTCAAAGTTGGAAAATTGCAAAATTTTCAAAATTTTCGCCAAATTTCCATTTTTTTCACAAATAAACGCAAGTTATATCGAATAAATTTTACCACTAACATGAAGTACAATATGTCACGAGAAAACAATGTCAGAATCGCCAAGATCCGTCAAAGCGTTCCAGAGGTATAGCCTCATAAAGGGACAGTGGTCAGAATTGTAAAAATTGGCCCGGTCATTAACGTGCAAACCACCCTTGGGGGTGAAGGGGTTAAAGCTACGCCTTTCAGAAATCAGGTAATTTTTTTTTTTTTTTTAATGGTAGATTGGTATCGCCACGTTCCGAATCGCCCAAATGTGTGTTTGATTTTTTTATTGTTTTATTTTGAAAGGGGGGGGGGGGGGGGGGGGGGGTGATTTTAAACCTTTTTTTTTTTTTTAAACTTTTGGCATGCTTCAAAAGTCTCTATGGGAGACTAGAAGCTGCCATAACCTGATTGGCTCTGATACATGCAAGCGATGATCAGATTGCCTGTATGTAGCAGAATTACTCACTTGCTATGAGCACCGATCACAGCTCATAGCAAGCCAGCATTGACAACCATAGAGGACTGCAGGATCCCGCTGGTTGTCAGGCCAACCCATCAGTGACCCACAATCACATGACGGGGTCACTGATGGCCAGATTTCCAGCTCAATTGCCGAAAGCACATGTTAAATGCCGCTGTCAGCATTTGACAGGTTAATAGCCACGGGTGGATCGCGATTCCACCCGCAGCTGATCCAGGCACATGTCAGCTGTTAAAAACTACTGACATGTGCTGGGAAAGATTATATATTTATTACATACATATATAGCAAGCACACGCGTACACTAGGCAAGATGTCTGCAACAGGAATGAGGCCGGGATGGCAAGTATGTCAGCGTCCCGGACAGGAAGAGGAGGCATACAGGGATGCTGGCATTACAATATTACATTACCCATGAACTCTGTGTTACAGCTCCTGCTGTCTTCAGATTACATAGCAGAAACCTGCAGATTCTCTTTAACCCCTTTACGACATGCGACCTATATGTATGGAGCAGCGGGTTACCACAAAGCGAAGTACATATACAGTGCAGCTATTTCCGGTCATCGCACGGTAACAGTTAAAATAGCTGTCGTCTCTGACAGCGACACCAATAATGAACCTCAGTGAGTTATTATAGTTATTGTGATAGATATTATAAGCAATGCAGCCACAGAATAGACCTAAAAAACCCAGCAATTGCCCAGCAAAAATATGGTGATGCCACAACACAATGAGGTCTGTTACAGACCAATAATGAGTTTGCATGTGTTTAATAACACAGGACTGTTCCTTCATTGGTCTCCCTGGGCTCAGATTAAACGATTGTTACAGACCAGCTTACCATAGCACAAGGAGTCTGTTCGAAGTTTTTAACATCATTTCCGCTCTCGATCTGAAACTCAACCTTTCTACTGAACTACTTCTGCTCCCGCCATCTACTCAGCTCCCTAAAGCCGATAACTCCCTCTCTGTGTGTGTCACACAAAAACACCTCGACAGGCGCGTGCTGCTTGGGTGTTATGTTTGACACCAATCTATCCTTCAACTCCTATATACACAATCTCTTGCCGTTTACACCTAAAAGGACATCTGTAGAATCTACCCCTTTCTCACCATAGAAACACAAACCCTCACTCTTGCCCTGATTCACTCCAGCCTTGACTACTGGAGTTCTCCATTTGCCTCCTCCGATAACACCTTTCTACTAATGATGAGCGAATATACTCGTTACTCGAAATTTCCCGAGCACGCTCGGGTGTCCTCTGAGTATTTTTTAGTGCTCGGAGATGGTTTTCTTCGCCGCAGCTGAATGATTTATATCTGTTAGCCAGCATAAGTACATGTGGGGTTCCCTGGTTGCTAGGGAATCCTCACATGTAATCGCTCATCACTACTTTCTACCAAAGGCTAGATTTGAGAGCCCTAGATCTAGCCTATAGTGTCGGAAGAAAGTGGAGGGTGAAGACCATACTGCTGCTCTGCAAATCTCTTCTACAGACGCATTTGCCCTTTCAGCCCAGGACGTGGCTATGGCCCTTGTAGAGTGAGCCATTACATCCAGTGGGGGAGTCTGACCTGAGGAGTAAGCCACCGTGTGATAGTCGATTTTTTGGTACTTGTCCGATGTTATTTTCTTCCTGCTAGCGAGCAAAGTGTTTACTAAAGGGTTTGAAAAACCTTTTGTTAGTAACAGTCCTTTCAAGTTCCAGGCGGTGACAGAGTCTGTGCACTTGAGGATGGATCAACATGTTAGGGCATGTTAGGTTAGGCTATGGGTTGAACTAGATGGACTTACAGTCTTCCTTCAACCTTAATAACTATGTAACTATGCAGCACTGGGCCCTGGTGCAGGAGATTTGGGATATCCCGGAGGATCCATGGGTCCAAGAGATATGCGTCTGAGCTATATGAAACATGCACTCTTTGGCCAAAAGGGCGCGACCAGGATTATCCGTGCTTTGTCCTCCCGAACCTTCTTTAGGACTATCGGGGTCAATGGAATTGGGGAAATGTGTACCCCACGTGAAATTTTCAGTAATGCAGCAGTGCATCCACTCCTTCTGTGTGTTTTGGATTTAGGGAGTAGAATCTGTTTACCTTCCGATTTTTTCTTGTGGCAAATAGATGCACTTCTGGCGTGTCCCAGATGGCACAGACCTTCCCAAATACCTCGATTCAGGGACCACTCTTCCTGGCGTAATACGTTGCGACTTAAAAAAATCTGCCACAAGATGGTCCTTTCCTCTCAAGTGCGTACCTGATAGGGACAAAAGGTTGCTTTCTGCCCATCTGAACAGTTCTATGGCTTCCGCCATCAGGGATGTTGATCTTGTACCTCCTTGTCGTTTTATATAAGCTATGGTGGTGCTGCTGTCAGACAGTATTGTGACGCGTTTTCCTTGGACTTTCTCTGCATGAAGAAGTGCTCGCCTTACAGCTGTTAACTCTTAGGTTGGAGGATGCCACTCTCATTGAGGGTTCCCATGGACCCTACAGAATTTGGAATGACAGGTGTGCTCCCCAACCTAACGGACTTGCATCTGTAGTTAATACCTGGTTTTGAATTGACCAAGGTAGTGTTGCTTAAGTTTTCGATGCTCAGCAACCACTTTAATGATTCTTGCACTGTGGTGATAGGAGAATCTTTCGATTTAAGTTGTATCGATCCGCTGCCTGTTCAGACAGGATCTGCCATTGTAACACTTCTATGGGCTTTGCCAACTGGACTGCTGGGATTGTCGCTGTTAGGATGCCCAAGAGTGACATTGCCAATATTACTGAGATGGGTTGACCCGACTGTACCTGCCGTATCTTTTGTTGAATGGTCCAGATCTTTCTCTCTGGGTGGACACATTCTTACTTGATTGAATCCAGTCGGATCCCCAGGAATTCCTGTATTTGAGTTGGATTTCATCTTGACTTTTTGAAGTTTATTACCCAGCCTAGACTGGTCAGTACTTCTAGCACTCCTGTGACTGCCTTTGCGCATTTTTGTTTGTCGTCTGCCACGACACAAAAAGTCATCCAAATAGGGTACGAGAAGTATATCTTCCTTCCTTACGTAGGACGCCATTTCAGAGATTATTTTTGTAAATATACGAGGGGCTACCGAGACCCTGAAGGGAAGACACTGATATTGTAGGCGAGTGGGAACTTGCACAATCTCCACTACCAACCTTAGGTACCGCTGGTGTTCTCCGCAGATTAGTACATGGTAATAAAAGTCAGTTAGATCTATCACCACCATGCAGCAGCCTGGATTGAGTAACTTTACTGCCGACTATAAAGTTTCCATTTTTAAACTCTCCACCCAGATATAGCGGTTTAACGCTTTGAAGTTGAATATTGTCCTCATTGAGCAGTCTGGTTTTGGTTTAAGAAAAAAAGGGTGCTGTAGAACCCCTCTATTTGGTGATATGGTACCTTTATCAGTACTTCTTTCTGTAGGAGGATTTGAACTTTTTCTAGCGTGGCTTGGTTTTGCTTGGCCACTCGAGTGATTATCATCCTCCGCGGCGGGGGGCTGAGGAAACTTAGTCGCAGGCCCTTGGATAATAAAATTGGTTGTCCACTGTAAGGCGGGTAATGCTGACCATTGATGGAGAGAATGTTGGCGTCCCCCCCACCGGATTTTTGGAGTCATTGAGGTTTGGAGTGTGATTTACGGGGAGGCTTATTGAAGAGGAATCCCTCTTTTTCCTCCAGGGTTTCGTCTGAGCGTCCTTGGCCACCTCTATTCCCTGATCCTCGAAGGGACAAGCGAGCATCACCCCAACGGCGCATAGAGAAGGGGGGGGGTGGGGGGGGGGGTGGTGGAAACAGTTTCTTCTTATCCGACGCATTCTCCAAAAGTTCGTCTAACGCCTTCCCAAAGAGGTACGGAACTTCACAAGGGACTGAACAGGGTCTTACTTTTGACTGAAAATCTGCAGCCCAGTTTTTTTGGCCATAGTACCCTGAATTTGACACATCGAACGGAGTCAACTGTTGCGTCCGCTAGGAATCCTGCCACCTTCTGTAAGGAAGGTATTGCCTCCAACAGCCTCTCTCTCAGGCATTTGTTTTTTTATTTGTTCACTTAATTCTTTAAGCCACTTGACCATAGCACGAGCTGTGCAAGTGGCAGCAACCCCAGGCTTAAGTGACCACGCTGACGCCTCCCAAGCAGATATTAAAAAAGGAATCGGCTTTTTTGTCAAGGGGGTCTTTTAAAGCACCCATGTCTTCGAATGGTAGGGCTATTCCTCTAGATGTACTGACGATAGCCGCATCCAGTCTAGGAGCTTCCCCCCACCCCCATTTTCCACAGACCTCCTCATCAAATGGGTATTTACGCGTAAGTGTCTGAGGCACGGACATTTTTTTGTTAGGCTTTTTCCGTTCCCTTTTAATTAAATTTAACAGGTTGTCAGGAAAAGTGAAAACCCTTGTGTTTTTTCCCCTCTAAGTTATTTAACATCGAATCTTGTACCGTGCGTTCTCTGGGTGTTTCGACCCTCATAGTGGACCTAACTAACTTAAGTAATCCCCCCGATATTTTCGGACAAAAAAAATAAGGGTGGCCATACTCCTCATCCGAGGAGTCCAGGTCTGACACCTCCGAGGGGGTTAATTCTCCCGATTCTTCCTCTGACCTTTTTTTTTTCTTTAATAAGTATGGGGAGGGGTGGACTTTTCAGCGCTGAATACCACTTGCTCCTTTAACTGCTCCCTCATTGTTATCTTCACCTCATCTCGAGTGACGGTTTTTATACTTTGGAGCCGGGACAGTGACGACTCGGCTACTGTCTTATCAATACATGGACGACAGATCCGTTTATCATATGTTTTAGGGAGGGTTTCCCTGCATAAAGCACATGCCCTATTCTTCTGTTTTGATGTGGCTTTTTTAACCTAAAAATACAAAACATGATATAGGGCCATCACTACCAGTGTTTTTTGCCTTACAAAGGCACTCACCCACCGAACCACCTGAATACCACGGTAGGCTGCGGGTTTTCTTCATCCTCCGGGTGTGCATACTTCTGCAGTGGGGTCTGCCATGTCTCCTGAGGCCGTTTGCCGCTGTGTGTACTGCGCGCTGCCTTTTTATTTGAGTAAAAGCGGTGTGCGCGCCCCTGGAACGACTCCCTCCCGGAAGAGTACAGCACACCCTCTCACTCCGGCGTGTGATGTCACTTCTGGCGCGACCGGAAGTTGTCACCCATTCAGTCGGCGCCAGCGTCGTGATGGGCGCGCCTCCTCCTGGCTCAGCCTCCCGACAGGAGCAACCGCCGGGGACTCCAACGGGGGGGGGGATGAGCGCGGCATCTGACAGCCCCCTTGGCCGGGATCACAGGCGTGCCTCACCGCGCCCAGCTGCTTCTCCCCCTAATATGGATCTCGGCCTCCGAACCGGTTTTGTCAGAGGGAGATCCCCCTGAAGTTATGGATCTTGCTACAGGTATCCGCCTGCAGGAACAGGAAACCAAAACTGAGGAGAGCGGTGCCACCCCCTTCTTTTATCTGCTACAGGTTTCCTGTTCCTGGGGGCGGATACCATCTCATGTGTGGTGCTGTCATGGGGAAGGGAAAAAAACAAAAAAAAAAAAAAAAAACCAAAAAGCAAACACTTTACACTTACTTTCCCGACACGCCATCACAGCGTCCTACTCCATTGCCATCAGCTGCTTTATGCTTGTAAGCAGCGCATGGCAGGGACGTCATGCGCTACTTGCAAGCCGAAGGGCAGCTGCCGGAATACTCACTGATCTTCAAGCTGGGACTGTGTGGGCGGAGAGCAGTGAGTATTCATTGCTCTTCAGTAGCATGCACAGTGTCAGCCGCCGGCTTCCTGCAGCTGCTGCAAGGCGATCATGCGTGCAGCTATTTAAGAGAAATTAATATTCACCTATGGATGTGGAATGCGGCAAATATTCATTTTTTTCATATTTTTTCTTAAGTAGTGGCATATGTGACAGCCCGCTGGCAGCTGTAGGAAGCCGTCGGATGACACTGAACGTGACTGGAGAGCAATGAATACTCACTGTTTTTCACGAACACAGTCCCGGCGTGCAAAGCAGCGAGTGTTCCGGCAGCTGCCCTTCGATTTGCAAGCAGCTCATGTCCCTGCCATGCACTGCTTATAAGCATAAAGCAGCTGCTGGCAATGGAGCAGGACGCTGCAATGGCATGCCAATTAGGTAATTGTAATTATCTCTAGTCACCTTCCATGACAGTCACCTTGGATGATGTCTCCCCGCCCTAATGGGGGACAGGAAACACAAATGGGTTAAATATCCCTCCCCTTCCTGCTATCTCCAGTGTTTTTCCTGTCCCCCAGTGGGGCATGAAGAGGTTCCTGCAGGGGCTGTCGTGGCCGGTGAACGAAGCACCTGGATATTCTTACCAGCCGGGCAGCCGAGGTCGGGCGGAGTTTCCTCCCCTCCACGCGGCAGCGCCCATCTCCATCTTGCTTGGACTCGGGCCCTCTTTCCCGCCCCTCCGTTAGGGGCAAAGCGGGGCGGTGATGTGCTGCCGGGGTCCTCTCCGAGCTCCCGAGCGTCCTCCTCTTCCAGCGTGTAGTGGAGTTCCGGGTTCGCGCGCACCGGATGTGACGTCAGTGACACTTCCGGTTTGCGGCCTGGGGCTCCACGCTGGAAAGCACGCCATCTCCTGCGTTCCATGTGGGGCGGATTGCCGGGCATGTTAGGGTAGTCTCTGGCCTCCCTACGGACCAAAGGGGAGGATGAGCACACAATTAACGCTGGACCTCGATTGCTTCATATCCTGGTCAGGTGCCTCCAGGTAAGACGCTGTGTCTCTGTCTGTGTGACTGCGTACAGCTTGACCATGGACGGTGACAAACCCTCTGCTACATCTGCAGATCCCAGCGTTCACCCTCCTACCGTGAGTAGCTGGGCTGGTCCCTTCACTGTTCAGCTATATTAAGATGGGTCATTTAGTATACCTCTCTCTTTTAGGGAGAAAAGGTCTATGCTCCAAAGAACAAACCCAGCCACAAATGTGGTGTTTGTGGCTCCCGGCTACCTTCCGCCTACAAGAAGACCCTGTGTCAACCCTGTACGGATGACATATTACGTGCGGAAAAGCCCTCCCTCCTTGACAGCATAAAAACACTGATTAAACAGGAGGTACAGACCTCCATGGCGGCCTTCTCCCAACCCCAAGTGTCGCATCCTCCCCCCATAAAAAGAGGAAAATGGCAATAGTTGATACTGATTCTGACTCTAGTGAAGTTCATACCTCTGAGTCAGACGATAATTGGGAGAATGTGGGCTCCACATCCACCTCTAAACCGGATTGGAAAAAATATTTTTCCTCTGAGGATATGGATGAGCTGGTTTCCATAGTAAGAAGCACCATGGGGGTTGAGGAAGTGGAGGAAAAACATTACGTGCAGGATGAAATGTTTGGGGGTCTGAAACTCGAAATTAAAAAAGGGTTTCCTATTCAAGTAAATGTTCAAAATCTTATTTTCCAAGAGTGGGCTTCCCCAGAGAAGGGCCTTAGTGTTCCTTCAGATTTCAAGCACCGTTTTCCCCTAGAAGGTGACAATTCTATTTGGGAGGTTCCCAGGGTGGACGTCCAGGTCTCTAAGGTTACCAAAAAGACATCTTTCCCATTTGAGGACTCTTAATTGAAAGATCCAATGGATCGAAAAATAGAGAGCCACCTAAAAAAAGTCCTGGGAGTCCTCTACAAACCTGCTTAAACCAAAGCTCCCGACATAAGGACCTGAACCAATAAGAACAGGACAGGGAATATGGATAATATTAATTAATTTATTTTATTAAGTGACAATAGTGACAAACATTAATTAGAAATATATAGACATAAAATTAAATATAAAAATACATATATTAGTAAAAAGATTTTTGTGCACACTAAAAGCCGCAACACTTATAGGGCAAGCCAGATCCTCATAATGAGTTATAGCATGTATGGCACATTATCCCAATATACACACTAAAAAATAATAAATAATAAAAAATATATAAAAATATATAAAAATTATGTGTATAAAAATCAATTTGTGCCAGTGATATAAAGATATCACAAAAGAACTCCAAACAATTCACTCTCAAATATCAAAGTGACCACGAAGAAAATATACATAAGTGCTATGTGCAAGAGTTAAACCACCATTAAGAATACATAAGGTGCAAAAAAATGACCAAAAGGCCAAAAAGTGCTATGTGCCTATGGAAAAATGCCAGTTACTTACAATGGTAGAGCAAGGGAATGACCCCAGGCTGCCAGCGGCTGATTAGTGTGCACCCCGACGCGCGTTTCAGACACGCAGTCCTTCGACGAAGGACTGCATGTCTGAAACGCGCGTCGGGGTGCACACTAATCAGCCGCTGGCAGCCTGGGGTCATTCCCTTGCTCTACCATTGTAAGTAACTGGCATTTTTCCATAGGCACATAGCACTTTTTGGCCTTTTGGTCATTTTTTTGCACCTTATGTATTCTTAATGGTGGTTTAACTCTTGCACATAGCACTTATGTATATTTTCTTCGTGGTCACTTTGATATTTGAGAGTGAATTGTTTGGAGTTCTTTTGTGATATCTTTATATCACTGGCACAAATTGATTTTTATACACATAATTTTTATATATTTTTATATATTTTTTATTATTTATTATTTTTTAGTGTGTATATTGGGATAATGTGCCATACATGCTATAACTCATTATGAGGATCTGGCTTGCCCTATAAGTGTTGCGGCTTTTAGTGTGCACAAAAATCTTTTTACTAATATATGTATTTTTATATTTAATTTTATGTCTATATATTTCTAATTAATGTTTGTCACTATTGTCACTTAATAAAATAAATTAATTAATATTATCCATATTCCCTGTCCTGTTCTTATTGGTTCAGGTCCTTATGTCGGGAGCTTTGGTTTCCATTTTCTAGTGGTTTTTCACTATAAATATCGCACACGTGGTGGTCCATCAATTATAATATATTATATATATATATATATATATATATATATTTATATAAATTCTTTATTATTATATTTATATTTTTATACTTTGGTGTCATTACTGTGCGGTTTTACTAAACCTGCTTAAAGCAAATATCGCATCTACTTGTGTTGCCAGGGCCCTGGTCCTCTGCTTTGCCAATTAGAGGAACATCTCTCCCAGGGTACTTCCAGAGAGGAAATCCTGGACTCCTTTCCCCTTCTTCAAAAAGGCATCAGGGTTCTTAGCCGATGCTTCAGGAGTCCGTTCATGTGGCTGCTCGGTCCTTAGTCCTCTCGAACTCAGCCAGGAGAGCCCTTTGGCTGAAGTCTTGGGGAGGCGACATTACCTCAAAAACTAAACTCTGCGCCATCCCCTTTCAGGGTCACCATGTGTTCGGGCCAGTCTTGGATGATATCCTGGATAAGGCCTCCGGAAAAAAATAAAAAATAAAATCGCTTCCCGAACAAAAGGTTGCTAGGAAGTGTTTTTTTCCGCCCCCCTCGTGACCAGTCCTCCCAGAAGGACTTTAGGGGGAAAGGTAAAATGGGTCGATGGAGCTACCTGAAGGGGGTAGAGGCAGGAATATCCTTGCTCCTCAACAGCAACAGACCCCGGATAAACGGTGACTCTCCAATGGGGGGGGCCGGCTCTCACAGTTTCTTGCCCAATGGCAGTCCATATCCATGAACCAGTGGATCCTCCACACCATACAATTCGGACTGAAATTGGAATTCAAGAGCCCCCCCCATCACAATGCCTGAGAATTACCCCGGAACAATCCCCAGACCTTCAGGACTCCTTCCTCCTTCAAATTCAGGATCTCTTACGAGAAAAAGTGATTTCTCATGTACCTCAGCAGGACTTAGGCAGAGGTCATTACTCTCGTCTATTCCTCATAAAAAAAAACCCTCCAGGAAATGCAGAGTGATCATAAATTTAAAATCCTTGAACCAGGACATCAAATACCGAAGGTTCAAGATGGAGTCAGTCAAAACGGCAATCCCACTTATCGGGCGAAACTGGGTAATGGCAACGATAGACCTGAGGGACGCCTATTATCATGCTCCGATCCATCCAGATCACAGGAGGTTCCTCAGGTTTGCGGTCTCCCACAACCGCAGGATCACTCACTTCCAGTTCAATGTGCTTCCCTTCGAAATATCCTCAGCCCCGAGGGTATTCTCGAAAATCATGAGAGAAGCGGTCATCTTCATCCGTCTTCAGGGAATCTGCCTTGTCCCTTATTTAGACGACCTCCTTCAACATCTCAGCTGAACCAAGAGGTGTCAAAAACTCTAGGTATTATCGAGTCCCTAGGCTGGATCCCAAATCTCCAGAAGTCGGACCTACAACAGTCCACAAGGAAGAAATTCCTGGGGATTCTCTTAAACTCGGAGGACAGAATGTCATTCGTTCCCGAAGATAGTCAGCGTGACCTTTGTCAGAGAATCTCCAGATTCAAAGAACAAAGGTCCCCAACCCTGAAGGAATCCATGTCCATTCTAGGGTCCCTAACTTCGTGCATTCAGGCAGTATCCTGGGCCCAGGCACATACACAAACCCTCCAGACTCACATTCTCCTATACGCTCGGAGGTATCAGAACACTCTGTCCAAGAGAATTCCACTCCACGGACATGTGAAGTCAGCCCTCTCGTGGTGGCTAAAGGGCTGGAACCTTCGGTGGGGGTTAAGTTGGGAGCAGCTTCCCCTGAAAGTGCTAGTTGCAGCACAGATATTTCTCTGGGCAGAGAAACACCTGCTTTCAATCTCCGCAGTACATCTGAAGGGTTCGGACAACACCCAGGCGGATTTCCTCAGCAGGAAGGACGTCCATCCCGGGGAATGGTGCCTGAACCAGGAGGTTTTCCAATCCTTAACCTCGAGATAAGTCGACCTCCGGGATCCCCTATTTGCAAATGCCCAAAACGCAAAATCAAAAACATTCCTCCCTCAGCCTCATGCATGGGGCTCTGGGGATAGATGCTTTTAGTTATCCATGGACCTTCAACCTGGCTTACGCCTTTCCACCAATTCCAATGCTGTCAAGGACGCTGCAGAATATCCGGTCAAAGTCACGACAATTCTGATTGCCCCAATGTGGCCGGGTCGGAGCTGGTACAGCGCCTTGAGGGGGAATGGACACAGAAGGTCCCATACTTACTTCTTCCTCAAAGAACTGACCTCCTTATTCAAGGTCCCCTTTATCCAGGACTCAAAGTTGAACCTGGCTGCTTGGCTACTGAGACAGACATATTAAAAGCCAGGGGCCTCTCGGACAGGGTTATCCAAACTCTCCAAAAGAGCAGGAAACCTGTGATCAATGCCATCTATGGCAAAGTATGGAAGAAGTTTTCTTCCTGGTGTCTTCTCAGTGTCCCTTCCACCTCAACATTGCTCAAATCCTAGACTTCCTCCAGAAGGGTTTAGATCTAGGGCTCACCCCGAGTACATTAAAGGATCAGGTATAGGTCCTTAGTTATTTTTTTGATCAAGATCTGGCTGGCCACCGCTGGATCAAAAGATTCATGACTTCAGGTAGCAGATTACGTCCTAGACTCCCTAGTCGGGTTCCCCCCTGGGATCTAAATTTAGTTCTCAATAGTCTAACTCATCCACCCTTTGAGCCCTTGTCTTCTTTACCCCTTAAAATCCTAAAGCTTAAAACGGTGTTCCTGGTGGCAATTACCACAGCTAGGCGCATAGAAGGATTGCAAGCCTTGCCTGTTCAAGAGCCCCATCTATCCATAAACTCTGATAGCATAGTCCTACGTCTAGATCCTGCCTTTATGCCCAAAGTCGTTTCGGATTTTCATAGGGGTCAGGATGTGGTTTTGCCCTCATTTTGTCCAAATCCACACCCTGGATGTCCGCAGGGTAGTCCTCCACTACCTGGAGCAGTCCAAGGCTTGGAGGGTCGACCAGAATCTATTTATCCAGTTCTCAGGACAGAATAAAGGAAGGAAAGCAGCTAAGAGCACAATTGCAAACTGGATTAAACAAGCCATCTGCCTTGCATATTCTGCAAAAGATCTCCCTCCGCCGACCTTGCTGAAAGCCCATTCTACCCGGTCGGTCTCCACATCATGGGCAGCAAGAGAGAACACCTCATAGGAGCAGATATGCAGAGCCGCCACCTGGTCTTTTGTACATACTTTCATCAGATACTACAGGCTAAATTTCAAGAGAGGGATCTGACATTCGGCAGACGTGTTCTACAGGCCGTCGTCCCTCCCTAAAGAAATTAACGTTGGTATAACTCCAAGGTGACTGTCGTGGAAGGTGACTAGAGAAAATCGAATTAGACTTACCGGTAATTCGGTTTCTAGGAACCTTCCACGACAGCACTAATTTCCCTCCCTACATGATTCCTGCACTTTGGTGTTAAAGGGCCACTGTCACCCCCTCCAGGCGTTATAAACTAAAAGAGCCACTTTGTGCATCAGTAATGCTGCAGTCTAACAAGGTGGCTCTTTTAGTTTTTGTTTCTGTTATTCCCACAATAAATGTATTTATTATTTTGCTGAAAACCTCTCTTTGTACCTGGAGGCGGGTCTGTAGCCTCCTCTTAGAAGCGCCCAACTGCCGTCAGTCATCTCTTGTGTTGATTTTCGCCGCCCCCTCAGCGCTGTTATTGTGTGAAATCTGGCGCCTGCGCTCTGCTCTTCTGCCTTGCGCAGGCGCATAGAGCATTTGCCATCCTAGCGCTGGTGCCGGGTTCCGTTCTGTGCCTGTGCGGGCAGTGCGGCCACCATGTTACTGAATCCCCGTCCCGCACGGTGTTATGCATTATGCACAGTGCGGGGCTGGCATTCCTGGGCATGCACACTGCGCTTGTCAGACGCTCCCCAGGTCCCCCGCCTTTCAGCGTTGCCGGAATATACAGGTATCCTTGCCGGCGTTTGGAACAGCGGCAAACAACGCTGGAAGGCGGGGGACCTGGGGAGCGTCTGACAAGCGCAGTGCGCATGCCCAGGAATCCCAGCCCCGCACTGTGCATAATGCATAACACAGTGCGGGGCGGGGATTCAGTAACAGGGTGGCCGCACTGGCGCAGAACGGAACCCGGCACCAGCGCTAGGACGGCAAATGCTCTATGCGCCTGCGCAAGGCAGAAGAGCAGAGCGCAGGTGCCGGATTTCACACAATAACAGCGCTGAGGGGGCGGCGAAAATCAACACAAGAGATGACCGACGGCGGTTGGGCGCTTCAAAGAGGAGGCTTCAGACCCGCCTCCAGGTACAAAGAGGTATTTCAGCAAAATTATAAATACCTTTATTGTGGGAATAACAGAAACAAAAACCAAAAGAGCCACCTTGTTAGACTGCAGCATTACTGATCCACAAGGTGGCTCTTTTAGTTTATAACACCTGGAAGGGGTGACAGTGGCCCTTTAACTATTCACGCTAGTACAGCCAGAAAAAACACTGGAGATAGCAGGAAGGGGAGGGTTATTTAACCTCTGTGTTTCCTGTCCCCTATTAGGGTGGGGAGACATCCTCCAAGGTGACTCTCGTGGAAGGTTCCTAGAAACCGAATTACCGGTAAGTCTCATTCTATTTTTTTTTTTTTTTGTGATCTGACAGGGCCATGCATACCAAGATGGGGGCCAATCATACCAGGATAAGGATGGGGCCCTGCATACCAGGATGGAAAGAGAAATAAATATGCATTACCCTCCACGCCCATGGGCATATGGAATGCAGTGAATATTAATTTCTCTTTAGCAGCAGGCACAGGAGTTAGCTGCATCAGCCGGCTCCTGCCTATGTGACCCGCTGCTCTGCCAACACCGCTCCCCCACCACAGCTAGAGCCTGTACATCTGGGACTATAAGATTCACACCCCATTTTCTGAGGAAAAAAGTGCATCATAGGGTATGTTCCCACGGTCATTAAACACTGCGGGTTGGACGCTGCGTACATCCGCAGCGTCTAACCCGCAGCGACCAGATGTTACAGCATAGTGAATGGGATTTCAAGAAATCCCATCTCCAATATGCATACTGAGACGCCTCCGGCTTCCCTGCAGAGACGCACAAGCGGCAAGTCATTCCATACTGCAGCCTGTGTATTTATGTAGTGGAGACGCTACATCTCCGCTGCGTACATTTCACTATCTTTTGATGCGGTAACGCTGCATTATCTTTCTAGTCACATGTGTATTAAATGTGGGAACACAGCTTACTACGCATGTGTACTAATTTAAATAAAGGTGTACCTTGTTTCAGCCGGAAGTACACAGCAGTTCTCGCGATGAGCTCAGCTGATCGCGAGAACTGGCGCGCACGTGACCGCTGGGGATATCTCTGGTGATTATCTTCAAGCTCCACTGTGACTGGATGTCAGTCTGAATGGTGGCAATAATGCCCTCCTTTCAGCCAAAAGCATCCAGATGTAGCAGAGCTGGACTCGTCGTAGGACAGTATATTTACCTTCTAGGCAGACAGGCAAGAATATTTAGTTTTTTCTCTTACAGGAGAACTTTGGTGGAATTAGGCGATGCAGTAAGGTTTAATTAAGATCTATTAAAGGAGTCAATTAAAAGACTTTATTCTGGCTCTGTCTTTATTTACTATGTAACTATAGGATTAGTTACGGACAGGTGTCTTATAGACGCCTCTCCATTACTAAGCCGTGGGCTTGATGTCACCTGACAATGTCAATGTAAGTGCCCCCCCATCCTGTGTGTGATAAGTGCCATCCGTCCTGTGTGATAAGTGCCATCCGTCCTGTGTGTGATAAGTGCCCCCCCGTCCTGTGTTTGATAAGTGCCCCCCCGTCCTGTGTGTGATAAGTGCCCCCCCGTCCTGTGTGTGATAAGTGCCCCCCCCGTCCTGTGTGTGATAAGTGCCCCCCCCGTCCTGTGTGTGATAAGTGCCCCCCGTCCTGTGTGTGATAAGTGACCCCCGTCCTGTGTGTGATAAGTGACCCCCCGTCCTGTGTGTGATAAGTGCCCCCCGTCCTGTGTGTGATAAGTGACCCCCCGTCCTGTGTGTGATAAGTGCCCCCCGTCCTGTGTGTGATAAGTGCCCCATCCTGTGTGTGATAAGTGCCCTCCCATCCGGTGTGTGATAAGTGCCCCCCGTCCTGTGTGTGATAAGTGCCCTCCCATCCGGTGTGTGATAAGTGCCCCCCGTCCTGTGTGTGATAAGTTCCCCCCGTCCTGTGTGTGATAAGTGCCCCTCGTCCTGTGTGTGATAAGTGACCCCCCGTCCTGTGTGTGATAAGTGCCCCATCCTGTGTGTGATAAGTGCCCTCCCATCCGGTGTGTGATAAGTAAGTGCCCCCATCCTGTGTGTGATACGTGCCCCCCCCCTGTGTGTGATAAGTGCCCCCCCTTCCTGTGTGTGGTACGTGCTGCTGTAAAGCTGGCAGCGCTGTTCAAGCACCATGTATTTCCTTCAGGAAATGCCCATCTAGTTTCTGTTGTTGTGTCAGCGTGGAGGTCGAAGGACACATTGCCGGATACACAGCGTGGGATCAGCTGACGTTACTGAAACCCAATAACATGGCAGCAAGTGTTGACTGTGCAAACGGCACTTCCGGGCAGCAACTGGCGGTGTTGGAGCCCAGGGACAACAGGAGGAGCAGACTAGAGCGATTGCCGCACACACAGCAGGGGAGCAGCTGGCGTTACTGAACCCCAATAAAAGAGGAGCACCTATTGACTGTGCAGATAGCACTTCCGAGCAGCAACTGGCAGTGTTGGAGCCCAGGGACAGCAGGAGGAACAGAGTGTAGGCCGAGGCCTGCACTCGAGGCAGTTTAACCCCTTCACCCCCGAAGCTTTTTCCGTTTTTGTTTTTCGCTCCCCTCCTTCCCAGAGCCATAACTTTTTTATTTTTCTGTCAATATGGCCATGTGAGGGCTTATTTATTACGGGACGAGATGTACTTTTGAACGATACCATTGGTTTTACCATGCCGTGTAACATAAAACGGGAAAAAAATTCCAAGTGTGATGAAATAGCAAAAAAAGTGCAATCTCACACTTCTTTTTTGTTTGGCTTTTTTGCTAGGTTCACCAAATGCTAAAACTAACCTGCCATTATGATTCTCCAGTTTATTACGAGTTCATAGACACCTAACATGTCTAGGTTATTTTTTATCTAAGTGCTGAAAAAAAATTCCAATATTTGCTTAAAAAAATTAAAAAATGGGGGGGGGGGGGGGGGGGGCGCGTGGCTAGCAGCTGAAGGAGCAGGACGTGTCTTCATTAGGCTCCTCTGCTGGCTGAAACTATCCGTCTGAATCTGCGGCTTCATTAGCCCATCCATTAGCTCCAAGAGCTTTATACAACCCCTGATTAACCCAGAAAACTACCCTGCCTCCTTGGTCGCACAAAATTGGATCAAAGTGCGCTCCAAGTCTGAGGCCTGCACACAGACACGAGGCCTGGGGGGGGGGAAAGAGTTCCCCTCTCGCCGGAGGTGTGCTGCAAGCGGCGCCTGGCTCAGAGATCCAGCTGGGCTCACCGATAGTGAAATCCCCTGGCACCTTCTACAGGAGAGACTCTGGCTCGTCGTCTGGGGAGCTCTGCGGTGCCCAAGAGACAGAACTGCGGAGCCGGAGGGAGGCAGGAAGACCGGCGAGGGAGGTGCACCTCGCGACGCTGCTGGCAGCACTACCCGCCGAGACCCCTGCAGCCTTTCCGTGCTCCCCGCTGTGGACGCGCTGTACAGATCCCCACTGAGAGCTCACCCGGCGGCGGCGAGACACACCGGGAGTAGCCGCGCCTCCTTTGCGATGGGACCCCCGACCGACTGAGTTGCCGGCGCTGACTGGTGAGAGCTGCGGCACTGGTTGCGGGGTGGCTGCATCTGAGTGCGCCCTTCATAGCCCCTGGTGGTATCCCCTGCCGCCCGCTCCAGCCTTCTGACGCCGGTGGACTGGGTGCCTGTAGCAGCCCACGGGAAGCTTACCAGTGTGGAGCGTGCTGCCTCTCTGGTCCGGAGCGGGGACCCGGCTGAAAACGACCTGAAAGAGATTGGAGGTAACTTATACCCTTTCTGCCTCTTTTTTCCCGCCACTCGCCGCCATTTTAGCTCCTTGTGACGGAGTCACTGGAGCTTGTAATCTATCTACGGGAGGGAAAGATTTTTTCTCCGGAACTGAACATTCATTCATTCCCTGCTGTCCCATACCCAAGACAAAACCAAACAACAAATATACACTCACTGGCCACTTTATTAGGTACACCTGTCCAACTTCTTGTTAACACTTAATTTCTAATCAGCCAATCACATGGCGGCAACTCAGTGCATTTAGGCATGTAGACATGGTCAAGACAATCTCCTGCAGTTCAAACCGAGCATCAGTATGGGGAAGAAAGGTGATTTGAGTGCCTTTGAACGTGGCATGGTTGTTGGTGCCAGAAGGGCTGGTCTGAGTATTTCAGAAACTGCTGATCTACTGGGATTTTCACGCACAACCATCTCTAGGGTTTACAGAGAATGGTCCGAAAAAGAAAAAAAATCCAGTGAGCGGCAGTTCTGTGGGCGGAAATGCCTTGTTGATGCCAGAGGTCAGAGGAGAATGGGCAGACTGGTTCGAGCTGATAGAAAGGCAACAGTGACTCAAATCGCCACCCGTTACAACCAAGGTAGGCCTAAGAGCATCTCTGAACACACAGTGCGTCGAACTTTGAGGCAGATGGGCTACAGCAGCAGAAGACCACACCAGGTACCACTCCTTTCAGCTAAGAACAGGAAACTGAGGCTACAATTTGTACAAGCTCATCGAAATTGGACAGTAGAAGATTGGAAAAACGTTGCTTGGTCTGATGAGTCTCGATTTCTGCTGCGACATTCGGATGGTAGGGTCAGAATTTGGCGTAAACAACATGAAAGCATGGATCCATCCTGCCTTGTATGGAGCATCTTTGGGATGTGCAGCCGACAAATCTGCGGCAACTGTGTGATGCCATCATGTCAATATGGACCAAAATCTCTGAGGAATGCTTCCAGCACCTTGTTGAATCTATGCCACGAAGAATTGAGGCAGTTCTGAAGGCAAAAGGGGGTCCAACCCGTTACTAGCATGGTGTACCTAATAAAGTGGCCGGTGAGTGTAGATATAACATCCACTACAGATTTGTAATCCCTACTGTTTCATACTTATCAGGGGCAGAGACTCCATAACCCTGTTACATGTTATGTGACTGCCTGAGATGCCAACTTTACATCTTTCAGAGTACACTAACGAATGGCATAGAAGGATATCCTCAGAACGTTATTTTTCTTATTTTCAGCAATAATTTACCTCACAAAATACTGAGGAGCAAAATCCCTTTACTGAACGGCTCAAAACAAAAGAAGCTATTGCATGATACTCTTCTGCCACCTGGTGGTGGTACAGGATTCAAACTGACAAGATACTAAATGTGCCGCAATATCTATATCACTACCCAGGAATTGTGCTTTTGCTAACCAACGATTTAGCATTATGTCCATCCATTTAGTGGTAATGTCCACCACTAACATGCCCACCTAGCTTTTCTCTTCTTATATGCACGAGTGGTGATCTCAATAGCACACGCTATATCAATAAAAAACGATGGTTAAAATAAATAAAGAGCGTGGTAAAAACCTGGATACCGCCCTATACCAGGGCAAGCAGGCGAGATGGATAAATTTTTGAAAAAAAATCTACATCGAACCGGGCCACCACCAAAAACTCTTACTCTAATACAGGCACGGAGGATCGTGATGATGACTCTGACTCAAGTGACGGGGCCTCGGGTAGTGACATGGCCCAATCTGACTCGGGCAAACTCTCCAAATCTTTCCTAAAGAAATCTTTAGCCCAAGCCATGAAACCGCTGATTGCAGAAATATCTGGCATGAGAACAGACCTGCTCCAAATTGGCAACAGGGTGGAATCACTTGAAACGTCTCAGTCCTCTCTGATTACCCACTCTAATCACATGAAAGACCACTTAGACTTTCATAGAGCACAACTGAATACTTCATTTCTTGCCCTGGAAGACCAGGAGAATCGAAGCCGCAGGAAAAATATAAGAATAAAGGGTCTGCCCGAGAGTGTCGCCACAGAAATATTGGAAAAAGCAACAAAAGAGATCTTTGCCCTTTTTATCCCACAGGAGAGATGCAACCAGATTGTTATAGAAAGGGTACACCGGTCTCTCAGACCCAAACCGAAATCTACAGACCCTCCAAGGGATGTGTTATGTGGCTTGTTGAACTACCTTGACACCTTCGCTATTCTATCAGCTTCTAGAGACTCCAAGTCTCTTTCTTATGAGGGGGCACCTATTCAGTTATACCAAGATATAGCTCCGTCAACTCTAGCAAAGCGAAGGATTCTCAAACCTCTCCTGGATGTTTTGCGCTCCAACAAAATACTCTACAAATGGCTGTTCCCGTTTGGCTTAATGATACATGGAGGTGGAAAACAGGTCACAGTTAGGAGCCCGGGAGATTTGCCTAGAGTGTGGGATACCTTCAACTTAGCCGAAATGGACATCCCCTCGTGGTTGCCTTTAGATATGGACTAACTCTCACCTTCTCCTCTTCATACCTTCGCTAGTGGCCAGGGCGATTGGTCACCGGTGAAGAGGCACATGTCCCCTAAGCAGGGGAAAAGCGGAATGAAGAAAAAACCGCCCCCTGAGTTAGCTTAACATCTCTTGGACACGTCACACGACTCATGGTCTACTGGCCTGAAATATATGATGGCCCTGTTCTTTTGAATAGGTTATTTGAATCTTTTGAATATGTTATTTGAATGTTTTGTATTACTTGATAATAGCTCTCTCTCCTCAAAATTCACAGACTGCCACTCGTGCACTTATTATTACTTTGCCTATCTGCAATGGGAGGAAGTTCTGACCCCCCGCCTCTGCAGCGGATAGGTATCTTTTTTGTATATATAAGTTGTATTACTTGTTTGTTCACTGTTAATAATATTTATCTCATTGATTTGTTGGCATGGAAAGCTTACAAAAAGCTTTTCAACATGTTACTTACGCAACATGGCAAAGGATGACGCTTCAGCCACCATAGTAGTGGCTTCTTACAATGTCAAGGGTATAAGATCACCATGCAAGAGAGGTCAAATCATGAATCTCTTGCACTCTAAAAAATCCCATATAGTCTTCTTACAAGAGACACATTTTAAGAAAGATAGAGTCCCGGACACGTCTAGATCTCGCTACCCAACTTGGTTCCACAGCACAGGGGGTTCAGCCTCCAGGGGAGTGAGCATAGCTATTAAGAAAAATGTACCCTTTACACCACATGATAGCCTATCGGACCCAGAAGGTAGATATATTTTGCTAAAAGGCCTCTTGGCAAACACTAGGGTCACCTTGTGCAATCTATACGCTCCAAATAAAGACCAGGTTAGCTGGTCATGTAAAACACTAACCACGATAAAATTGTTCTCTGAAGGTCTTTTAATACTGGGAGGGGATTTTAATGTATCCCTTAACCCATTCTTAGACACATCCTCTGGCAGGTCTACTATCTCCCAAAAAGCTCTGAAAAAACTCCATCTCTCTCTACAAGATCTAAATCTTATAGATCCCTGGAGATCTTTTTCCTTCCCGTAAGGATTATACTTTTTACTCCCATCCACATAACAGTTACCATAGGATTGATTATCTACTAATACAATCACCAAACCTACCATTAGTAAAATCCGCAGACATTGATATCATTTCCCTATCTGACCATGCTCCCATTTTCCTGGAATTGTCCATCTCGACGTTACCGTTATCCACTAGGTCTTGGACACTAAATGAGACATTGCTCGACTCTAGTTTGCAGCTCACAAAGTTATCAAGCACTCTCGACCTTTACTTCCAGGAAAATATACACTCAGGCCCACCCATACCTATAGTGTGGGAGGCACATAAAACAGTGATAAGAGGAGAACTCATTGCGCTAGGCTCACATTTAAAAAGAGAGAGGCTGAAACAGATATTATCCATTTTACATCAGATTAATTCTCTCGAAAAGTTACACAAAAGGTCTCAGGCAAAAGGGGCACAAGAAGAATTGATAACTCTTAGGAACGATCTTAAAAATCTTTTGAATATCCAATCAGCCAAAATCTATATGAGGAGCAAACAAAGGTTTTATCTCCATGGCAACAGAAGCAGCAAGCTTATGTCTTCTTTGCTCAAGAAACGCAAGGATAAGACTTTTATCGCTCAGCTTAAAGCCGAGAATTGCTCTTTGCTGTCAGAAACTGCTGAAATTGCCAGGGAGTTTAGGTCCTTCTACGGGAATCTCTACAACTTAAAACACACCAGATCTTATGCAGGACCCTGTACCAGCTATCGAGAGAATTAATGAGTTTCTGGCCCCTTTAAAACTCCCTAAATTAACTAAAGAGGGTCACCCTCTGCTGACATCCCCTGTCACCTCTAAGGAAATTTTAGACACTCTCTCTACTATTCCTAACAGTAAGTCCCCGGGCCCAGACGGTCTCCCCATTATTTATTATAAAAAACTCATAAAACCTCTACTGCCCCAATTGGTCACCTTATTCAACTCCTACCTTCAAGGCCAACCTATACCCAAACAATCTTTAGAAGCCTTTATTACGGTTTTGCCGAAGGAGGGAAAAGACCCCAACCTTTGTTCTAGTTACAGGCCCATATCGCTACTAAACATGGACATCAAACTGTGGGCAAAAATTTTAGCGGGAAGGCTTAGTAACATTTTACCCAAATTGATCCACTCGGACCAGGTAGGCTTTGTTAAGGGTAGAGAGGGCAGGGACAACTCGACCAAAATCATACAGGCTACAATGTTCGCTAGGAGTCGTAATGTCCCTTTGGTTCTCCTGTCAACGGACGCTGAGAAGGCGTTTGACAGGGTGAACTGGAGATTTATGGAAAAAGTTTTGATCAAATTTGGCCTGCCAGAGCAATACATTTCAGCAATTCTCTCCCTCTATTCCCAACCTTCAGCTAGAGTCCGAATTAATGGCACCCTGTCTGATAGCTTCCATATTAATAATGGGACTAGACAGGGGTGCCCGCTATCCCCGTCATTGTTCATATTGGTAATAGAGACGTTGATACAAAGCATTAGACAAGGGGAAGGGATAGAGGGACTGAAAATTGGCTCCGTGGAACTTAAAACGCTAGCTTTCGCAGACGACCTGCTCTTCCTCATCTCTAACCCGCTTCAAGCCTTCCCAGCCATCCTTAAGATATTTTGTCAATTTGGCCTTCTCACAAATTTTAAAATTAATACGGAGAAATCTGAAGCGCTGAATGTCACTCTTTCAAGATCCCAAATAATTTCTCTCAGCACTAAAACCCCTTTTTCATGGGCCAAATCTTCCATTAAATATTTAGGAATTTTAATAACCGGAAACCCTCTGGACCTCTTCCAGGCTAACTATCCCCCACTGCTAAAAAGAGTGGAGGCTTTAATGAAGTCTTATGGATTGCCCACACTATCCTGGATGGGACGCATTAATATATTTAAGGCATACATTATGCCAATAATACTATATAATTTAAATATGGTTCCTATAAATATACCTTTGACCTTCTTCAAGAGACTAAAATCAATTATTTCCAAATTCATTTGGAAGTCAAAACCAGCCAGGTTACCCTATAAATCCATATCCTATCCCATTTCCTCAGGGGGACTGGGAGTACCCGATCCATACCTTTATTATAGAGCTATACATCTTAGCAGATGGCTGAAGGTGATATCATATTGGGAGGGGGGAGGTAGAGATAGCGTGGACTTGGCTTTATTGGGCTCTCGCGGTATCCCCTATCTTTGGTCCGATGCCAGGCCACCAGTGGCTTTTGGTTTAGACGAGGTGACCTTAACAACTTTGAGAGTTAAAAGACTTCTGAATAGAGGGCTCCCATTAGACACCTTCCCTTCCACACTAACACCTATTTGCTCTATACCATTTTTGATTGATCTAAATTTCAGGGATCCATATAAACTATGGACAAATCTACCTAATGAAACTCTAAACGGATTTTATAATAATAAAATTCTCCATAATGGGACATGGCCTCCAGACACATCGGCCCAACCTAAAAATTTCCTCCAGACAATCCACGTCAAACGTATTGTCACGCAGTTTATGCAGAAATACCCGACCAAGTCAAATTGGTCCTGGTTTGATGTGTTAACTAAATTCCCGCTTCCACGACTTAATATCATATCACGTATATATTCCCATCTCTCTGCCCCTTCCTCACCCTCATATATATACTCCTGGGAGTTGGAACTTGGGACCTCTTTTTCGGAGGATCAGGTTTCTAGAATGTTATCTAATGCCAGAGGTTTTTCTAGGTGTATACTTTTGCAGGAGAATGCATATAAAATCCTGACTAGATGGCATTTAACCCCAGCAAAGCTTCTCCAGAGAGGGCTCGCTGATAAGGGGATCTGCTGGAGATGTATTAGCTCGTTGGGTCATCACACACATATATTCTGGGACTGCCCCAAAATAAGACTTTTCTGGGATGAAATTAGCTCTATCCTCAAGAAATTAGATTTAATTAAGTCGAGTCTTCAGGCGGAGGAGGCTCTCCTCTCCTGCCCGTCCGCTAACTACTTGCCAAAGAAACATGGCTTGCTCCCGCTTATGGTTGGTGCTGCTAAACACCTGATTACGCTACATTGGAGGGACACTTCTCCCCCCACTCTGTCGGAATGGTATACTAAAATAGATCAAATATCACGTCTCGAGGAGTTGTCGAGTTGGGAGGTCTCTATCATGATTCTCACTTGTCTATATGGGCTCCCTGGAAAAAATTTCGAGAAGATAGCTCTCTATGCTGCCCTTAATTGCCCTTGACGTCTTGCGTCTTGCTTTGCTAGAAAGTTATTCATGTAACTTTGTTACACTTAATTTCCATTGTACGTAACCATGCCGTTAACCGTTTTCTGTTTATGTACCTACATGTTTATCCCCTCCTCTCACCCCCTCCTATCCCGACCCTCCCCCTTCCTTTCCTTATATCCCATTTATATGCTCCCCATCCTTATCCTCCCTAACCACCTCCCTTTTCTTTTCTCTCAACCACTTGGCTCATTGTCTTTTTGCGCCTGATAAAGCTGTGATCTTATGTACAACAGACAAGAAAAAACTTGCTTTACCGTTGTAATGTTTATTGTTCTACTTATAAAGAATTAAAAAATAAAAAAATAAAAATTAAAAAAAAAAATTGTGCGATTTTCTGATACCCATAGCGTCTCCAATTTTCGTGATCTGGGTTCGGGTGAGGGCTTATTTTTTGCGTGCCGAGCTGGCGTTTTTAATGATACCATTTTGGTGTAGATACGTTCTTTTAATCGCCCGTTATTGCATTTTAAAGCAGTGTCGCGGCGACCAAAAAAACGTAATTTTGGCGTTTTGATTTCTTTTCTCGCTACGCCATTTAGCGGTCAGGTTAATCCTTTGTTTTTATTGATAGATCGGGCGATTCTGAATGCGGCGATACCAAATATGTGTATGTTTGATTTTTTTGTTTGTTTTATTTTGATTGGGGCGAAAGGGGGGTGATTTGAACTTTTATATATATATTTTTTTATATATTTTTAAACACTTTTTTAAAATTTTGGCATGCTTCTAGAAGCATGCACAACTCGATCGGCTCTGCTACAGAGGTGAAGCACAGATCACCTCTATGTAGCAGAAATGCAGGTGTGCTTTGAACGCCGACCACAGGGTGGCGTTCAAAGCAATCGGCCATCAACAACCATAGAGGTCTCAAGGAGACCTCTGGTTGTTATGGCAATTCACCACTGACCCCCGATCATGTGACGGGGGTCAGCGGTGCGAGAACTTCCGGCCGCGCGGCCGGGAGCACTAGTTAAATGCCGCTGTCAGCGCTTGACTGCGGCATTTAACTAGTTAATGGGCGCGGGCGGATCGCGATTCCGCTCGCGCTCATTGTGCACACATGTCAGCTGTACAAAACAGCTGACATGTCGCGGCTTTGAGGTGGGCTCACCGCCGGAGCCCACCTCAAAGCAGGGGATCTGCCAGCTGACGTACTATTCCGTCAGCTGGCAGAAAGGGGTTAATATATGTTGTAGTGTCAGCGTGGCGGTCACAGGACACATTGACGGATACACAGCTGGGGATCAGCTGGCGTTACTGAAACCCAATAACACGGCAGCAAGTGTTGACTGTGCAAACGGCACTTCCAGGCAGCAACTGGCGGTGTTGGAGCCCAGGGACAGCAGGAGGAGCAGAGTGTAGGCTGAGGCCTTATTGGAGCAAGTTGAAAAGGAACCTTTACCCCCCCAGTCGTTTGTAACTGAAAGAGCCACCTTGTGCAGCACTAATGCTGCACAAGGAAAAGGTGGCACATTTTATTATGCTCCTTGCAAACGCAGAACTAAATACTTATAAAATGTGTCCCGATACCGTGAAACCGTCCCGAAGGTGGGACTTTCCTTCGGAATGAGACGCTGCACAGTCATCATTCCTACCCCCTTGGAGTAGGGCGCCGCCTCCTCAGCGTTGTTTCAATCTGTCCCGTAGCCTGCGCTGTTATGTTAAACCTTGGGCTTGCGCAGTTAGCGCTGCCCATCTTCTGACATCATTTGGTGTCAGGCTGACTGCGCCTGTGCGGCCGCGCTGTCCGAGATCCCGCCTCGCAGTGTCTTCTGATTTAATCACACTGCGGGGCTGGGTTTCATGGGCATGCGCAGTGCATATCTTCACCTCTCACTCATCTCCTTCCGCTTTCTTCAGACTGTGCGGCGTCACGGCTGTGGCATGTGATTAGGGATCAGCTGACGCTCTTTGGGTTGGTGAGTGCTATATTTACCCACCCCTGTGCTGTGCCCATTGTCAGTTATACATCCGATGTTGGCTGAGCAGCTGACCCCGTGAATACCTGTGTGTATTGCTTATTCCTGTTTTGCGTGTTTGCGTATGACTCGGTCTGCTCCCTGTTTTCACATTGGTCACCTGATTCGGTCCTTCACGAGATACTCCTGATTTTGATCTCTGCTTTGTCCCCTGACTTTCTGCTCGTTAGTCCTTTTGGTACCTCATGTATCTCTCTGGCTTCTGACTCCGGCTTGTCTCTTACCACGCAATTAGTCTCTCCCCTTGGCTACCGCGCTGTTCTCTGGTCTGACTTCGGCTCGCCTGACACTTCTCTCAGCTTCCCCGGTTCCTGTCATCATCCCTGGGAGTTCAGGACCTAGCCCCGCCTCCAACCACTCCCACGGTGGTCACGTGCTGCAGGTCCTGTTCACCTGCAGGTGTGCTCACAACAGCATCTCACGTCACAGCAGGATTTCCTGGATTTCCCAGCACGTCCCGGACACTCGTACAGACTCAGGGGGTAAGTCTGTTACAGGCGCATCTTTAAGATGTGCCTATGACGGCACTTCGCCTCTCTCTTCCCACTGCCCTGTAGCGGTGGCATATGGGGTAATAGTTGGGTGGTTGATGTAACCTTTGAATTGTAAGGTCACATCAAGCCCGACTTAGTAATGGAGAGGTGTCAATAAGACAGCTATCCATTACTAATCCTATAGTTGTTAGATGTTCAATAAAGACACAGCCAAAATAAAGTTTTTTAATTAAATAAAACAATAAACACAGTTTTTCCTCTTTATTATTCAGCTAATCCAGCTAATCCATGAGCCCTTGAACTCCTGTATTGAATAAAAAAACAAAAACAACCATATACCATACCTGTCCGTCGTTCTGTCCCACGCAGTAATCCATATCTGGGGAAAATACACTTTGCAACCAGGACGGTGCTAAGATGCTACCGGCCCAGCTTCAAACTACTGGAGAATGAGGAGATGCTGCCGGCGAGGCCTCAGTGACTAGCGGTGAAGTCACTGAGTCTACCCTCCCTGCCAGCTTGACCCGCGCTGTACTCTGGAGCGTGGGAAAATGCCAGTTCTTTTTCCCACGCTGCAGAGTTCATCGCAGTTCAGGCCGGCAGGGAGGGCAGACTCAGTGATGTCAGCACTAGTCTCTGAAGCTGCGCTGGCATCATCTCATTAATTCACCAGTAGTTTGCAGCCATGGCGGTCGCATTTCAGCACCGCTCCTGGTTGCAAACTGTATTTTCCCCAGATATCGATTACTGTGTGGGACAGAACGGACAGGTATGGTATATGGTTGTTTTTTAATTTTATTTATTACAGAAGAATGAGGGCGTCGTATGTATTAGCTAGATAATAAAGAGGACAAACTGTGTTTAGTGTTTTATTACGTTAAAAGACTTTATTCTAGCTGCGTCTTTATTGAACCTGTAACAACTACAGGGTTAGCAATGGATAGCTGTCTTATTGACACCTCTCCATTACTAAGCCGGGCTTGATGTAACCTTACAATATAAAGGTCACCTCAACCCCCTATTACCCCATATGCCACCGATACAGGGCAGTGGGAAGAGAGGCTAAGTGCCAGAATTCTGGGGCGGCTGAGCTGGTGTTTGTAGCAAGGGGAAGAGGGGGGGGGGGGGGGGGGGGGGGGGAGTCAATATCCATGGTGTTAGGGAGGGCGGAACTCACCAAATAATTATAAGGATGGTATAAGGTGTGTTCGCAGCCCTGGGTCCACCGTGCAGAGATGACACCTGCTGTTTGGTAATGGCGGACAGTATATGGTGGTATAATGTGAACACACACGGGTTAGCTTCACCCGGTATGTAAGGAAGCGAACCCTGTTGAGTCACAGGGCCGCAATACCGCAAAGTGAACGCTAGTATTGGGTCACAGGACTCTGCCCCAAGGACACGGGGTTAGAGTCCCTCTAGACCACTAGTGCTAGGCGCCTCAACTGCGGTGCCAGGGAAAAACCTAAATAATGTTTTACCGTACGAGTGCGTACAGCGCCGCTCTGGCAGACGCCACTAACCACCCTAACTAGGGCCAGGAAAGCGCACTTGTTGCAAAAGGCGCTGCTCTGACGGTCACTGCTAATTGACGCTGTGTACTCGTGCCTAGTACTGGATGGCACAGTCTGGTGCTAAGTAGCTCAATCACCAAAGTACATTCAACAACACTAGGGATGGGTATGAATAAGGAGCTTTCACCAGATTCAGTCACACATCCACACACACAATTTCTTATTTATACTAGTGCATGGCCGAGTGGCCATGCAAACCTTTTATACTGTAGCCTTCCAGGACCTTGCTAGTGCTCCAATCGGAGCTGCTACAGGAGCTGAGCATGTGACCACCGACCACCAATGAGAGGTCGTCCTGTGGGCAAGCTCAGTAGAAGAAAAGCAGGACTTAGTCCCTGGAACGTCAGCTGGCCGCTTATCAATGCTGATTACAAAGGCTGAGCCTGGAATGGCAGCTGTAACCAAACGCACAGTATCTGCTTGAGCCAGACGCTGGGACTGACGTCTCTGCTGAGCAGGCTCCACTGTGGCTGAAGGAGAATAGGAGACCGCAGCGGACATGGTTCGAGATTCCCCCTGTGCAGCGGTGGGAACTCGACACCTAACACATGGCCCCTTCCTAGGCTATAATTATCAGCCCACAGCTGTCTGCATAGCCTTTTCTGGATATTAATTATAAGGGTACCCAATGTCATTTTTTTGGGGGGCCACCCTATTTTAATAGCCAGTAAACGCTAAAAATACAGCTGCAGGCTCATATTCATAGCCTGGGGAGATCCATGGGTATTAACCTCTTCTTAGGCTGTAAACATCGGCCCCCAGTTGCTGGCTTTCCCTATCAGGATTGGAAAATTAAGAGGGAGCCCACAACTTCCCCCCCCCCCCCCCCCCAAAAAAAAAAATTACCTTTTATTAATTACATACATGTCCCCTAATTTGCACACACACACTATACTAATTGTATTGATCACTGAAATATACATATCTAACTATTCTGCATCTATTTAGTGTATGAAAACCATTTCTTCTATCCTGTCGGCTCCTGCAGTGAGTTTACAGAAGCTGACAAATAAATTACTGGCTATGCTTATATCTCTCTGCAAATATATATATATATATATATATATATATATATATACACACACACATACATACGTACATACACACACTGCTCCAAAAAAATAAAGCGAACACTCAAATAACACATCCTAGATCTGAATGAATGAAATATTCTCATTAAATACTTTGTTCTGTACAAAGTTGAATGTGCTGACAACAAAATCAAACAAAAATCATCAATGGAAATCAAACTTATTAAACAATGGAGGCCTGGATTTAGAACGATACTCAAAATCAAAGCGGAAAATGAAGTTACAGGCTGATCCAACTTCAGTGGAAATGCCTCAAGACAAGGAAATGATGCTCAGTAGTGTGTGTGGCCTCCACGTGCCTGTATGATCTCACATTCTTTGCGACATAGAAGAGGATTCTTTACTGTTAGGGCAGTGAGAATCTGGAATTGCTTGCCTGAGGAGGTGGTGATGGCGAACTCAGTCGAGGGGTTCAAGAGAGGCCTGGATGTCTTCCTGGAGCAGAACAATATTGTATCATACAATTATTAGGTTCTGTAGAAGGACGTAGATCTGGGGATTTATTATGATGGAATATAGGCTGAACTGGATGGACAAATGTCTTTTTTCGGCCTTACTATGTTACTACAATGCCTGGGTATGCTCCTGATGAGGCAGTGGATGGTGTCCTGAGGGATCTCCTCCCAGACCAGGTCTAAAGCATCCGCCAACTCATGGACAGTCTGTGGTGCAATGTGACGTTGGTGGATGGTGCGAGACATGATGTCCCAGATGTGTTCAATAGGATTCAGTTCTGGGGAACGGGCGGGCCAGTCCATAGCTTCAATGCCTTCATCTTGCAGGAACTGCTGACACTCCAGCCACATGAGGTCTGGCATTGTCGTGCATTAGGAGGAATCCAGGGCTAACCGCACCAGCATATGGTCTCACAAGGGGTCAGAGGATCTCATCTCGGTACCTAATGGCAGTCAGGCTACCGCTGGCGAGCACATGGAGGGCTGTGCGGCCCTCCAAAGAAATGCCACCCCACACCATTACTGACCCACTGCCAAACCGGTCATGCTGAAGGATGTTGCAGGCAGCACATCGCTCTCCACGGCGTCTCCAGACTCTGTCACATGTGCTCAGTGTGATCCTGCTTTCATCTGTGAAGAGTACAGGGCGCCTGTGGCAAATTTGCCAATCATGGTGTTCTGTGGCAAATGCCAAGCGTCCTGCACGGCGTTGGGCTGTGAGCAAAACCCCCATCTATGGACATCGGGCACTCAGACCATCCTCATGGAGTCGGTTTCTAACCGTTTGTGAAGACACATGCACATTTGTGGCCTGCTGGAGGTAATTTTGCAGGGCTCTGGCAGTGCTCCTCCTTTTCCTGCTTGCGCAAAGGCTGAGGTAGCAGTCCTGCTGCTGGGTTGTTGCCCTCCTATGGCCCCCTTCACATCTCCTGATGTACTGGCCTGTCTCCTGGTAGCGTCTCCAACCTCTGGACACTACGTTGACAGACACAACAAACCTTCTTCCCACAGCTTGCATTGATGTGCCATCCTGGATGAGCAGCACTACCTGAGCCACTTGTGTGGGTTGTAGAGTCCGTCTCATGCTACCACGAGAGTGAAAGCACAACCAACATTCAAAAGTGACCAAAACATCAGCCAGAAAGCATTGGTACTGAGATGTGGTCTGTGGTCCCCACCTGCAGAACCACTCCATTATTGAGGGTGTCTTAATAATTGCCAATAATTTCCATCTGTTGTCTATTCCATTTGCACAACAGCATGTGAAATTGGTTGTCATACAGCGTTGTTTCCTAAGTGGACAATTTGCTTTCAGAGAAGTTTGATTTACTCGGAGTCATATTCTGTTGTCTAAGTGTGCCCTTTATTTTTTTGAGCAGTATATTATATTAATATATATCTCTCTCTCTCTCTTATATACCGTATATACTCGAGTATAAGCCGAGATTTTCAGCCCAAATTTTTGGGCTGAAAGTGCCCCCTCGGCTTATACTCGAGTCACGGTCGGCGGGTGAGGGGGAGAGGGCGCTGAGGCATACTTACCTAGTCCCGGCGATCCTGTCGCTCCCCCTGCCCGTCCCACTGTCTTCGGTGCAGCAGCCTCTTCCCCTGGTCAGCGGTCACGTGGGACCGCTCATTAGAGAAATGAATAGGCGGCTCCACTCCCATAGGGGCGGAGCCGCATAATTCATTTCTCTAATCAGCGGTGCCGGTGACCGCTGATAGAGGAAGAGGCTGCGGCACCGAAGACCAGCTGTCCGGGGGAAGGAGCGGGACGCTGGGAGCAGGTAAGTATCGCATAGTCACCTGTCCTCGTTCCACACGCCGGGCGTCGCGCCATCTTCCCGGCGTCTCTCCGCTCTGACTGTTCAGGCAGAGGGCGCGATGACACATATAGTGTGCGCGCCGCCCTCTGCCTGATCAGTCAGTGCGGAGAGACGCCGGGAAGATGGCGCCGAGGAGCTGCAAGCAAGAGAGGTGAGTATGTGTTTTATTATTTTATTGCAGCAGCACAGCTATGGGGCAATAATGGACGGTGCAGAGCACTATATGGCACAGCTATGGGGCAACGGTGCAGAGCACTATATGGCACAGCTATGGGGCAACGGTGCAGAGCACTATATGGCACAGCTATGGGGCAACGGTGCAGAGCACTATATGGCACAGCTATGGGGCAACGGTGCAGAGCACTATATGGCACAGCTATGGGGCAACGGTGCAGAGCACTATATGGCACAGCTATGGGGCAACGGTGCAGAGCACTATATGGCACAGCTATGGGGCAACGGTGCAGAGCACTATATGGCACAGCTATGGGGCAACGGTGCAGAGCATTATATATATGGCACAGCTATCTATGGGGCAACGGTGCAGAGCATTATATATATGGCACAGCTATCTATGGGGCAACGGTGCAGAGCACTATATGGCACAGCTATCTATGGGGCAACGGTGCAGAGCACTATATGGCACAGCTATCTATGGGGCAACGGTGCAGAGCACTATATGGCACAGCTATCTATGGGGCAACGGTGCAGAGCACTATATGGCACAGCTATGGGGCAACGGTGCAGAGCATTATATATATGGCACAGCTTTATGTGGAGCATCTATGGGGCCATAATGAACGGTGCAGAGCATTATATGTGGCACAGCTTTATGTGGAGCATCTATGGGGCCATAATGAACGGTATGGAGTATCTATTTTTAATTTTGAAATTCACCAGTACCTGCTGCATTTTCCACCCTAGGCTTATACTCGAGTCAATAATTTTTCCCAGTTTTTTGTGGCAAAATTAGGGGGGTCGGCTTATACTCGAGTATATACGGTAAGACATATTTTCAGTTTCACACTTTTTTGTTAAGTATATAATTTCACATGTGTTAATTCATAGTTTTGATGCCTTCAGTGTACATACATACATACACACACACACACACACACACACACACACACACACACACACACACACACACACACACACTATATTAGCTACTGGACCAGCTATACCCCGGGTGGTGGGCATTTGTATTGGCATGTGGTCTCCATTCTGTCATGTGCTGCTCCCATCTTGCGCCCAATTCTGTAATGTGCTGCACCTATTCAGCGCCCCCATCCTGTCATGTGCTGCTTCCATCTTGCGCCCTCATGCGGTCATGTGCTGCTCCCATCCTGCGCCCCCATTCTGTTATGTGCTGCACCCATTCTGCCCCCCCATTCTGTCATGTGCTACTCCCATCTTGCGCCCCATTCTGTAATGTGCTGCACCCATCTTGCGCCCCATTCTGTAATGTGCTGCACCCATTCTGTCATGTGCTGCTCCCATAAGATGCTCCAAAGCATAATATGCCTGTATGCTGCTGTGATTAAAAAATAAATAAAATTAAAAAAATGACTCGCCTCTCGTCACTGAGTGCCGGGAGCCTGAGCAGGCGAGGACACCGGCGCGCTATGGGGGTCAGGTGCCGGAGTCACCGATGGCTCAGGCCCCCGGCACTTGCGATATTCACCTGTCCCTGTTCCACCGCCGCACACCGCTCTGTCTTCCGGGTCCTCTGGCTGTGACTTTTCAGTCAGAGGGCGGCGATCGCACTAACCACGTCATCGCGCCCTCTGACCTGAACGTCACAGCCAGAGGACGCTGAAGACAGAGCCCGGCGGTGGAACAGGGACAGGTGAATATCGCATGGCTCACCCTCTCCTTTCATGCTCACACCCTCCTGGCATGTCCCTGCTTACACATATCGCGATCTCCTGAGCCACAATCCTCCTCCCCGGATGCGTCACTGTGGTGTCTGCGCAGTCTATAAAGGCTTCGGACAGAGTGACGCTCCCAGCATATTATATTAAAATATTCTAATGCTTCGGGTATTCTAGAATATGTATGACAGAACTTGTTCAGTAAACGTAAACATAGCATACAACACAGGCCACGGAGCACACAACACAAGCCACGGAGCACACAACACAGGCCACGGAGCACACAACACAGGCCACGGAGCACACAACACAGGCCACGGAGCACACAACACAGGCCACGGAGCACACAACACAGGCCACGGAGCACACAACACAGGCCACGGAGCACACAACACAGGCCACGGAGCACACAACACAGGCCACGGAGCACACAACACAGGCCACGGAGCACACAACACAGGCCACGGAGCACACAACACAGGCCACGGAGCACACAACACAGGCCACGGAGCACACAACACAGGCCACGGAGTACAGGGGCGGATTATAAGAGGGTCAGTCTGGGCGGTAGCCCAGGGCCCAGTGGTGTGTGGGGGCCCTGGGCTACCGCACAGATTGCCCGCCGGCCGCCGCCATCAGGGCATTACTGCATGTGCCCCTGTCAGTCTGGCGTATCATTTATGGACCCGGACCCGGTGGGCACAGAGAGGGGGCCCGCATCGGGCCCCGTCTCATCTGCTCACCGGGCCCATACCGGCGTTGCGGCGTTGCACGTCAATAGTTAACAACAGCCGCCAGCCAATTGGAGGCTGGCAGCTGAAGTCGGTCGCAGGCGCAGCGCACACGTCGCCGGCGTCTGACGTCATTGTCACTCGCCGGCGAGTCCACGCTGCTGGAGGGAGCTCGCCGACTGGAGCGCTGGTCAGGTGAGGAGAACTCGTTTTTTGTTTTGCGAATGGCAATCCGGGGGGCCCGGGGCAATATGCTAGAGACACTGGGGGCAATGCTAGAGACACTGGGGGCAATGCTGGAGGACACACTGGGGCAGATGATTGCTGTACACATTGGGGCAATGCTGGAGACACTGGGGGTAATATGCTGGACACACTGGGGGTAATATGCTGGACACACTGGGGGTAATATGCTGGACACACTGGGGGTAATATGCTGGACACACTGGGGGTAATATGCTGGACACACTGGGGGTAATATGCTGGACACACTGGGGGTAATATGCTGGACACACTGTCTGGGGGCAATGCTGGACATAGGGGCTAATTAAGGGATATTACTGCAGTGATGTATTTATTTTATTTTTTGAGTATACTGTTTTAAATGGGGGGGGCGGTCCTGTTACTGTGCAAAGTGACACTATGTCGCCTTATTTTCTTCATGTGGTGTAATGTAGAGGTTGGGAAAAATTAAGTAATGTGTTCTGCAAGCGGAGCTCGAGATAACTGTTATTTCCTGCAGAAACGAGTCCTGGCTGGAAGAAATGATGGCGGTCTGTGTTGGATGAAAGACTTCACCTAGAGACGTCACTGGTGAGTCAGTGTTACCTATACACTGACACTATACACTATATACAGAGGTCCTTTGTACAATGTCACCAGTGATCACTGTATTACCTATACATTATATACAGAGCTCCTGTGTATAATACCACCAGTGATCTCTGTATTCCCTCTACACAGACACTGCATACTAAGTACAGATCTCCTGTGAATACTGGCACTTCTGATAGTATTGTGTTTTTTTTTTTTTTTATTACTGATCAGTATTGTAGTATTCATTCACTATGTGGTGGTAATATGTGGTCTGGAAATGGTGTTGCCGTATTTGTCCCTTGTATGTGCTATGTGGTCACCAAGTGGTGGTAATATGTGGTCTTGACATGGTGCGGTGGTATTTGCTCCTTGTATGTAATATTGGTCATTTTAAAAATTGAAAAATAAATCCAAATATACCTAAATTGTATTAGATATTTTAACAAATATTTAATAGGTTACAGTAGAGTAGGGCCCGGCCATTTTTCTGGAATAATCTGGTTCAGGTATCACATGACCCCCGTCACATGACTGGGGGGGGGCGGCACAGTGTCTGAACAGCCCGGGGCCCTGGCTACCCTTAATCCACCCCTTACGGAGTATATAACACAACCACAGCGTATATAGCAGTGTGGGCACCATATCCCTGTTAAAAAAATAATTAAAATAAAAAATTGTTATACTCACCTTCCGGCGGCCCCCAGATCCAGCCCAGGAGTTAGCGATGCTCTCGCCAGGTCCGTTCCCAGTGATGCTTTGCGGCAATAACCCGTGATGACGTAGCAGACTTGCGTGATCCTACGTCATCTGGGGTAATTTCACAAAGCATTACTGGGAACGGAACTGCCGAGAGCATTGCCAGGATGGGGAAGGCTTCGGGGGCCGCCGGAAGGTGAGAATAGCACGATTTTTTTTTATTATTATTTTTAACATTATATCTTTTCACTATTAATGTTGCATAGGCAGCATCAATAGTAAAGCCTGTCGCTGACTGGTCGCAGCCGGCCGGCCGTGACCAGTCAGCAACGCGGGATTTCCGTTACAGTCTGTTTATATGTAACAAAAATCCCGCGTCACTGATTGGTCGCGCCAGCAGGCCGCAACCAATCAGCGATATTGGCGCAGAATTTTAACACCGCTTCGCTGATTGGTTGCTCCCAGCTGGGCGCAACCAATCAGCAAAGCGTGGTTCAAATCCCGCTCCAATTCACCTGTCGCTGGCGGAACCAATTAGCGATGCGGGATTTCCGTTACATATAAACAGACGGAAATGGACCCTAGAAAAAAATAAAATAAAAAAAAAATTAAAAAATAATATATATATATATATATATATATATATATATATATATATATATATATATATATATATATATATATATATATATATATATATATATATATATATATATATATATATATATATATATATATATATATATATATATACACATACATACATATACAGTGCCTACAAGTAGTATTCAACCCCCTGCAGATTTAGCAGGTTTAAGGTACCTTCACACAAAACGACATCGCTAGCGATCCGTGACGTTGCAGCGTCCTGGCTAGCGATATAGTTTCGTTTGACACGCAGCAGCGATCAGGATCCTGCTGTGATGTCGCTGGTCGCTGAATAAAGTCCAGAACTTTATTTGGTCGTCCGATCGTTGTGTATCGTTGTGTTTGAAAGCAAAAGCAACGATACCAGCGATGTTTTACACTGGTAACCAGGGTAAACATCGGGTTACCAAGCGCAGGGCCGCGCTTAGTAACCCAATGTTTACCCTGGTTACCAGCGTAAAAGTAAAAAAAACAAACAGTACATGCTCACCTGCGCGTCCCCCAGCGTCTGCTTCCTGACTTACTGAGCGCCGGCCCTAAAGTGAAAGTGAAAGCACAGCGGTGACGTCACCGCTGTGCTGTTAGGGCCGGAGCTCAGTCAGTGTCAGGAAGCAGACGCTGGGGGACGCGCAGGTGAGCATGTACTGTTTGTTTTTTTTACTTTTACGCTGGTAACCAGGGTAAACATCGGGTTACTAAGCGCGGCCCTGCGCTTAGCAACCCGATGTTTACCCTGGTTACCCGGGGACCTCGGCATCGTTGGTCGCTGGAGAGCGGTCTGTGTGACAGCTCTCCAGCGATCAAACAGCGACGCTGCAGCGATCGGCATCGTTGTCGCTATCGCTGCAGCGTCGCTTCGTGTGAAGGTACCTTTACACATTTGGAATTAACTTGGCATTGTGACATTTGGACTGTAGATCAGCCTGAAAGTGTGAAATGCACTGCAGCAAAAAAGAATGTTATTTCTTTGTTTATTTTTTTAAAAAAAATTGTGAAAAGTGTTTTCAGAGGGTCATTTATTATTCAACCCCTCAACCCACCAGAATTCTGTTTGGTTCCCCTAAAGTATTAAGAAGTAGTTCAGGCACAAAGAACAATGAGCTTCACATGTTTGGATTAATTATCTCTTTTTCCAGCCTTTTCTGACTATTTAAGACCCTCCCCAAACTTGTGAACAGCAACTCATACATGGTCAACATGGGAAAGACAAAGGAGCATTCCAAGGCCATCAGAGACAAGATCGTGGAGGGTCACAAGGCTGGCAAGGGGTACAAAACCCTTTCCAAGAAGTTGGGCCTACCTGTCTCAACTGTTGGGAGCATCATCCGGAAGGTGAAGGCTTATGGAACTACTGTTAGCCTTCCACGGCATGGACAGCCTTTGAAAGTTTCCTCCCGTGCCGAGGCCAGGCTTGTCCGAAGAGTCAAGGCTAACCCAAGGACAACAAGGAAGGAGCTCCGGGAAGATCTCATGGCAGTGGGGACATTGGTTTCAGTCAATACCATAAGTAACGTACTCCACCGCAATGGTCTCCGTTCCAGACGAGCCCGTAACATAGTTAGTAAGGCCGAAAAAAGACATTTGTCCATCCAGTTCAGCCTATATTCCTATATTCCATCATAATAAATCCCCTGATCTACATCCGTCTACAGAACCTAAAAATTGTATGATACAATATTGTTCTGCTCCAGGAAGACATCCAGGCCTCTCTTGAACCCCTCGACTGAGTTCGCCATCACCACCTCCTCAGGCAAGCAATTCCAGATTCTCACTGCCCTAACAGTAAAGAATCCTCTTCTATGTTGGTGGAAAAACCTTCTCTCCTCCAGACGCAAAGAATGCCCCCTTGTGCCCGTCACCTTCCTTGGTATAAACAGATCCTCAGCGAGATATTTGTATTGTCCCCTTATATACTTATACATGGTTATTAGATCGCCCCTCAGTCGTCTTTTTTCTAGACTAAATAATCCTAATTTCGCTAATCTATCTGGGTATTGTAGTTCTCCCATCCCCTTTATTAATTTTGTTGCCCTCCTTTGTACTCTCTCTAGTTCCATTATATCCTTCCTGAGCACCAGTGCCCAAAACTGGACACAGTACTCCATGTGCGGTCTAACTAGGGATTTGTACAGAGGCAGTATAATGCTCTCATCATGTGTATCCAGACCTCTTTTAATGCACCCCATGATCCTGTTTGCCTTGGCAGCTGCTGCCTGGCACTGGTTGCTCCAGGTAAGTTTATCATTAACTAGGATCCCCAAGTCCTTCTCCCTGTCAGATTTACCCAGTGGTTTCCCGTTCAGTGTGTAATGGTGATATTGATTCCTTCTTCCCATGTGTATAACCTTACATTTATTATTGTTAAACCTCATCTGCCACCTTTCAGCCCAAGTTTCCAACTTATCCAGATCCATCTGTAGCAGAATACTATCTTCTCTTGTATTAACTGCTTTACATAGTTTTGTATCATCTGCAAATATCAATATTTTACTGTGTAAACCTTCTACCAGATCATTAATGAATATGTTGAAGAGAACAGGTCCCAATACCAACCCCTGCGGTACCCCACTGGTCACAGCGACCCAGTTAGAGACTATACCATTTATAACCACCCTCTGCTTTCTATCACTAAGCCAGTTACTAACCCATTTACACACATTTTCCCCCAGACCAAGCATTCTCATTTTGTGTACCAACCTCTTGTGCGGCACGGTATCAAACGCCTTGGAAAAATCGAGATATACCACGTCCAATGACTCACCGTGGTCCAGCCTATAGCTTACCTCTTCATAAAAACTGATTAGATTGGTTTGACAGGAGCGATTTCTCATAAACCCATGCTGATATGGAGTTAAACAGTTATTCTCATTGAGATAATCCAGAATAACATCCTTCAGAAACCCTTCAAATATTTTACCAACAGTAGAGGTTAGACTTACTGGCCTATAATTTCCAGGTTCACTTTTAGAGCCCTTTTTGAATATTGGCACCACATTTGCTATGCGCCAGTCCTGCGGAACAGACACCGTCGCTATAGAGTCCCTAAAAATAAGAAATAATGGTTTATCTATTACATTACTTAGTTCTCTTAGTACTCGTGGGTGTATGCCATCCGGACCCGGAGATTTATCTATTTTAATCTTATTTAGCCGGTTTCGCACCTCTTCTTGGGTTAGATTGGTGACCCTTAATATAGGGTTTTCATTGTTTCTTGGGATTTCACCTAGCATTTCATTTTCCACCGTGAATACCGTGGAGAAGAAGGTGTTTAATAGGTTAGCTTTTTCCTCGTCATCTACAACCATTCTTTCCTCACTATTTTTTAAGGGGCCTACATTTTCAGTTTTTATTCTTTTACTATTGATGTAGTTGAAGAACAGTTTGGGATTAGTTTTACTCTCCTTAGCAATGTGCTTCTCTGTTTCCTTTTTGGCAGCTTTAATTAGTTTTTTAGATAAAGTATTTTTCTCCCTATAGTTTTTTTAGAGCTTCAATGGTGCCATCCTGCTTTAGTAGTGCAAATGCTTTCTTTTTACTGTTAATTGCCTGTCTTTCTTCTTTGTTTAGCCACATTGGGTTTTTCCTATTTCTAGTCCTTTTATTCCCACAAGGTATAAACCGCTTACAGTGCCTATTTAGGATGTTCTTAAACATTTTCCATTTATTATCTGTATTCTTATTTCTGAGGATATTGTCCCAGTCTACCAGATTAAGGGCATCTCTAAGCTGGTCAAACTTAGTTCAGTGTTTTTGTGACTCCCTGACAAGTCCCCCTAGTGAAAGACAGGTGAAACTGTACAATATTGTGGTCGCTATTTCCTAGATGCCCGACCACCTGCAGATTTGTTATTCTGTCAGGTCTATTAGATAGTATTAGGTCTAAAAGTGCTGCTCCTCTGGTTGGATTCTGCACCAATTGTGAAAGATAATTTTTCTTGGTTATTAGCAGAAACCTGTTGCCTTTATGGGTTTCACAGGTTTCTGTTTCCCAGTTAATATCCGGGTAGTTAAAGTCCCCCATAACCAGGACCTCATTATGGGTTGCAGCTTCATCTATCTGCTTTAGAAGTAGACTTTCCATGATTTCTGTTATATTTGGGGGTTTGTAACAGACCCCAATGAGAATTTTGTTACCATTTTTCCCTCCATGAATTTCGACCCATATGGACTCGACATCCTCATTACCTTCGCTAATATCCTCCCTTAAAGTGGACTTTAGACAAGACTTTACATAGAGACAAACCCCTCCTCCTCTCCGAGGAGGTACCTTTACTTTCAAAGCGTCATGTCAAGGCTCGTCTACAGTTTGCTCATGATCACTTGGAGGACTCTGAGACTGACTGGTTCAAGGTTCTCTGGTCTGATGAGACCAAGATCGAGATCTTTGGTGCCAACCACACACGTGATGTTTGGAGACTGGATGGCACTGCATACGACCCCAAGAATACCATCCCTACAGTCAAGCGTGGTGGTGGCAGCATCATGCTGTGGGGCTGTTTCTCAGCCAAGGGGCCTGGCCATCTGGTCCGCATCCATGGGAAGATGGATAGCACAGCCTACCTGGAGATTTTGGCCAAGAACCTCCGCTCCTCCATCAAGGATCTTAAGATGGGTCATTTCATCTTCCAACAAGACAACGACCCAAAGCACACAGCCAAGAAAACCAAGGCCTGGTTCAAGAGGCAAAAAATCAAGGTGTTGCAGTGGCCTAGTCAGTCTCCTGACCTTAACCCAACTGAAAACTTGTGGAAGGAGCTCAAGATTAAAGTCCATATGAGACACCCAAAGAACCTAGATAACTTGGAGAAGATCTGCATGGAGGAGTGGGCCAAGATAACTCCAGAGACCTGTGCCGGCCTGATCAGGTCTCATAAAAGACGATTATTAGCTGTAATTGCAAACAAAGGTTATTCCACAAAATATTAAACCTAGGGGTTGAATAATAATTGGAGCAACAAAACTTTTTGGTTTGTAAGATTTATGCATCTGTTAATAAATCCTGCTCTTGTTTGAAGTTTGAAGGCTCTAACTTATTTGCATCTTATTAAACCTGCTAAATCAGCAGGGGGTTGAATACTACTTGTAGGCACTGTATATATGTATATATATTTGTCTAAGGGGTACTTCCGTCTTTCTGTCCTTCTGTCACAGTTTCTCGTTCGCTGATTGGTCTCGGCAGCTGCCTGTCATGCTGCCGCGACCAATCAGCGACGGCCACAGTCCGATTAGTCCCTCCCCTACTTCCCTGCACTCACTGCCCGGCGCCCGCTCCGTAATCTCCCTCACACAGGGTTAATGGCAGTGGTAACAGCCCGCGGTGTAACGGGCTCCGTTACCGCTGCTATTAACCCTGTGTGTCCCCCAACTATTTACTATTGATGCTGCCTATGCAGCATCAATAGTAAAAATATGCATATTAAAAATAATAATAATAATAAAAAAAAACCTGCTATACTTACCCTCCGCCGCCATTCTCGCTCCTCGCCACGCTCCCCGGACCGCTCCATTACAACCGTCAGCTTGCGGTGAGGTCCCGTCCCAGGGCTGGTGTGCGGCAAGGACCTGCCGTGACGTCACGGTCATGTGACCGCGACGTCTTCATAGGTCCTGCTCCCACCAGCCCTGGCACTTGCAAATGGAACTCGGCTTCAGGAAAATGGCCGCCGCGATCTAGATCTGCGCATGCGCGGCATCCCGCGTCCATTTTCCTGAAGCAGAGCACTACCATCTGCACAGGATCCCAGGAAGAGGAGAGGCGGGACGCAGAGGAGCAGCGACAAGAATGGTGAGTATGATACACTACAAGGGGCCCTCGGATCGTTAGGCGAGTATGTTTATTTTTTATTTTTTGAACCTGTGACATATGTGCCTCGGTAATATACTACGTCACTGGGCAATATCCTACGTGGCTCTGCTGTATACTACAAGGCTAGGCAATATACTACGTGGCTGGACAATATACTACAAGGCTGGGCAATATACTACAAAGCTGTGCAATATACTATGTGGCTGTGTGCAATATACTACGTAGCTGCGCAATATCCTATGTCGCTGTGCTGTATACTATGCAGCTGGGCAATACACTACATGGCTGGGCAATATACTACGTGGACATGCATACTCTACAATACCCGATGCATTTGCATCGGGCCACATATATACAATAATTATATATATATATATATATATATATATATATATATATATATATATATATATATATATATATATATATATATATATATACACAAATATATATACACACACATACATACATACATACACACACACTAGATGGTGGCCCGATTCTAACGCATCGGGTATTCTAGAGTGTGTGTGTGTGTGTGTGTGTGTGTGTGTGTGTGTGTGTGTGTGTGTGTGTGTGTGTGTGTGTGTGTGTGTGTGTAGCAGCCACATAGTATATAGCACAGGCCACATAGAAAATAGGAGTACTACGTTGCCTGTGCTATATACTATGTGGCTGCTATATACATACACACATATTGTAGAATACCCGATGCGTTAAGACAGGCCACGCAGTGAATTACACAGCCCACGTAGTATATAACAGTCCACGCAGTATATACAGGCCACGTGGTATATAACACAGCCCACATAGTATCTAACACTGGCCATAGAAGTAAAAAGTCCCATACAGCTTCATATGATACACGACTACTCCGCACAGGTACATACCATACACATAGATCACTACGCTCGGGCCTGGCCACTCACCGTATAATTAAAATAAAAAATTATATACTCACCCGCCGGTGTCCAGCAAAGCTGTGCCGATGCGCACGCGGCTGCCGCCATCTTTTGTTCCCAGGATGCATTGCGAAATTACCCAGATGACTTGGCGGTCTCGCGAGACCGCTAAGTCTTCTGGGTAATTTTGCAATGCATCTCTGGGAACGGAAGCTGGCGGCAGGCACGAGCGCATCGTCGGACGATGAGAATGGCAGGTTTTTTATTTTTTTTTTATTATTTAACATTAGATTTTTTTTTTTACTATTGATGCTGCATAGGCAACATCAAAAGTAAAAAGTTGGGGACACACAGGGTTAATAGCTGCGTTAACGGAGTGTGTTACCCGCGGCATAACGCGGTGCGTTAACGCTGGCATTAACCCTGTGTAAGCGGTGACTGGACGGGAGTATGGAACGGGCGCCGGGCACTGACTGGATGGAAGCAGGGAGGGACTAATTCTCAGCCTGACTGTGCCCATCGCTGATTGGTCGCAGCAGTCAGGACAGGCAGCTGGTGAGACCAATCAGCGACACGGGGTTTCCGTTACAGACAGAAAGACGGAAGTACCCGATAGATAGATAGAGATATAGATAGATAGATATATATATATATATATATATATATATTGACAACATTCAATAGCGCTTACGCAGGTGGTAAATTAACTTAAAATGAAGTTAATAATAATAATTAAAAATCAGAATAATACTAATACATTTTATTCACAGTGTAAAATCAAAAGCAAACTGGATTTGTGTGGTAATGTGTGGGGACGCAGCCTTATGTGGTAATGTGTGGGGACGCAGCCTCGTGTGGTAATGTGTGAGGACGGAGCCTCGTGTGGTAATGTGTGAGGACGGAGCCTCGTGTGGTAATGTGTGAGGACGGAGCCTCGTGTGGTAATGTGTGAGGACGGAGCCTCGTGTGGTAATGTGGCAGGGGGAGGGATTGTGTGTGGTAATGTGGCAGGGGGGCGGGATTATGTGTGGTAATGTGGTGGGGGGCGGGGCTACTGTGCAGGGGGCGGGATTATGTGTGGTAATGTGGTGGGGGGGCGGGATTGTGTGTGGTAATGTGTTGGGGGGGGCGGGATTGTGTGTGGTAATGTGGTGGGGGCGGAGCTACTGTGCAGGGGGTGGGATTAGCGAGTAATCTCGATGCCTTATATATATACACTAGCTGTTTCCAGCCAGCTAACGCCCGGCATGCTCATGGCTATCTAATTAATGCTGCTAGTGATTAAACTAAAGTAAATAATGACAACATTCAATAGCGCTTATGCAGGTGGTAAATTAACTTAAAATGGAGTTAATAATAATAATTAAAAATCAGAATAATACTAATACATTTTATTCACAGTGCAAAATCAAAAGCAAAGTGGATTCGTGTGGTAATGTGTGGGGACGGAGCCTCGTGTGGTAATGTGTGGGGACGGAGCCTCGTGTGGTAATGTGTGGGGACGGAGCCTCGTGTGGTAATGTGTGGGGACGGAGCCTCGTGTGGTAATGTGTGGGGACGGAGCCTCGTGTGGTAATGTGTGGGGACGGAGCCTCGTGTGGTAATGTGTGGGGACGGAGCCTCGTGTGGTAATGTGTGGGGACGGAGCCTCGTGTGGTAATGTGTGGAGACGGAGCCTCGTGTGGTAATGTGTGGAGACGGAGCCTCGTGTGGTAATGTGAGGACGGAGCCTCGTATGGTTATGTGGGGGGACGAAGCATCGTGTGGTAATGTGGGGGGGCGGGATTATGTGTGGTAATGTGGTGGGGGGCAAGATTAGGTGTGGTAATGTGGTGGGGGGGCGGGATTGTTTGTGGTAATGTGGTGGGGGGGGCGGGATTGTGTGTAATAATGGGGTGGGGGGCGGGATTATGTGTGGTGATGTGTGAGGGCGGAGCTAATGTGCAGGGGGCGGGATTAGCGAGTTATCACAATGATAGAGATGATAGATATATATATATTTTTTTAAAATTCAGCGCTAGATAGCAGAAAAGCCGTTAGGAAAAGCCGGCAATTGAACGATCTCCTTCACAAACCCGACAGGATATGAGACATGGTTTACATACAGTAAACCATCTCATATCCCTTCTTTTCTTACATATTCCTCTTTACTAATGTAAGAAGTGTCTGTGTAAAATTTGGGGGCTCTAGCTATTAAATTAAAGGGTTAAATCCCGGAAAAAATTGGCGTGGGCTCCCGTGCAATTACCTCCGCCAGAGTGGGAAAGCCAGTGACTGAGGGCAGATATTAATAGCCTAAAACTTTTCAGAATATTTTCCCACGCTCGAGTTCATACGAGTTCATCCAGCAGAGGGTGCATCACCGCAACTCGAGGTAACTACAGTACATTCCCCTGCATTCCATTCATTCATCTAGTTTTACAGCCAGGAGCACAGCTGCATTAGCAGAACTCCTGGGTGTAAAATGATTTAACCCCTTCAGATGGATTTACAGCGCGGGACAAGACTGATCGACGGAAGGTATGGAATATTGTTGTTTTGTTTTTTTTAACTTTATTTTAGGTGACAAGGGTCTTCAGGTGGATGAAGAGTATAATAAAATATTAAAACACCATGTGTCAATTTCATTAAAATACTTTTTAATAATGTGTGTTTTATTAACCATTTCGTACTATTGGATTAATAATGGATAGGTGTCCATTATTAACCTGGCTTAATGTCACGTTACAATAGCAAGGTGACATTAACCCTTCATTACCCCATATCCCACCGCTACAGGGGAGTGGGAAGAGAAAGGCTAAGGCTACTTTCACACTAGCGTTAACTGCATTACGTCTCAAAACGTCTTTTTTTCGAAAAAACGCATCCAGCAAAAGTTTTTGCTGGATGCGTTTTTTTCCCCATAGACTTGTATTGGCGACGTATTGCGACGGATTGACATACGTCGTGTACGTTTTACGACGTATGCGTCGAAATTTGGCGACACGTCGTCTCAAAAAAACGTTGATTGTAACGTTTTTTGTCTCCGCCTAAAAAACGTGTCGCGACGCATCCTGCGGCATACGTCGTTGGCTGCAATGGAAGCCTATGAGCGACGGATGCGTCGGGACACGTCGTACGACGCAATACAGCGCTGCAATACGTTTTTTTTTTTAGACTGAGCATGCTCAGAAGCAGAATTTTGTTGCCAATTGGCCAGACACCCCCAAATCTATATAAACCTGGCCTGGGCCTTCAACCCCACATATGCCAGCAAGAAGACAAAGAGGAGAAGCCTGCCAGCAAGAGCCCAGCCAGCAACAGGACCCCAGCCAGCCACAAGACCCCAGCCAGCCACAGGAGCCAGCCAGCCACAGGAGCCAGCCAGCCACAGGACTCCAGCCACAAGACTCCAGCCACCATAGAGCCAGTGTGAGTATTGCAATTTTTGTGTGCATCTGTGTGCTTGTGCATTTCTGTGTGTATGAGGTACTACTGACTACAGCAAGAGCTTAAAACCAGAAGAGAACCTGAGGCCTGCCATCGTCCTGCACCAGCCAGTGCCATGCTAGAGTCCAGATCCACCATGATGCCAGCCACTGTGAAGACCTGCAGCTTCAGCCAAAGGATTGTCAGCCTTTTGTATGTGTGTGTGTGTGTGTGTGTGTATGCGTCTTCTGATTGGGTTCACCTTTCTGCCTTTGTTGTACATATGTGTATTTGCATAAAGCTATGTGCGTGCATGTGTATGTGTGTATTTTTGGACAGTTGTGTGCTTTTGTATCATGTGCCTGCACCTTATTATGCCTTTGCCAATCTTATGCCTGTTCATGTGGGAGGGTATGTGTCCATGTTCAGGATTGCATCAGGATTTGGTCAGGATTTTCCATCAGTATTTGTACGCCAAAACCAGGAGTGGGTGATAAAAGCAAAAGTGTGCCTGTTTTCCTATTATACTTTCCCTAATTGTTACACTCCTGGTTTTGGCTTACAAATAATGATGGGAAATCCTGACCAAATTCTGATGCGATCCGGAATGTGGACACATACCATGCATGTTTGTGTGCGTCTTGTTGATTGCATGTGCATTTGTCCATGCTTTAATTGGTTAATTGCCTTTTTCTGATGTATTGACTGTATAGTGGTCTGTGCAGCATGTGGTTTAAATGTGTTTTTTTTTTTTTTTTTAAATCTGATGTATTTTTTTAAAAAAGTCTAGCGGTCTGCAGCTTGTGGTTTGAATGTGTGAGTGTGGTTTTTTTTCTATTTAAAAGTGTTGATTTTATTTAAATTACTGTTAAAACCATTTGCAGTTGATGTACTTGTAATTAAAATAAAGAGCATGTCAGCTCCTAATTGTGATTTAAAAAAAAAAAAGAGTGAAAAAAAAAGAAAATAATAAAATTTTTGTTAAAAAAATTTCCGTAGTATTTCATAAAGGTAAATTTAAAACTGGTGTATGTACCAATGGTTACAAATGCAATACAGAGTTGGTTGAGGGCACTTTTTTAATAATGGTTACACTTAAAGGTTTTTTTGGGGAGGTGATTTTTGAAAATAAAATGTGGTAAATATATGTTTACATGGTGGGTTCACATTTAAAAATATTTTTTTGGGAACATGGAAATTAATGGTATACCGTGCACCTGTTTTGGGGTTTTGGTGTTCACATTTAATGAACTTTTCTCACATCATTTTAGCAGGGTGTTTATTAAAACATTACCTAGTTTAGGGGGTGGTCTAACTCTAAATCCATTATACTTATTATAGATACACCAGGGACCAGGTCCATAGCACCCACCTGTGTTCCATACCAGGACCAGCCCACCAGGCAAGCCCACCAGGACCACAGCCAGAAATCTTTCAAAGTAAGTTTTGAAGACCCCAAATCTGCAGCTTCAATGTGTAGAGCAGATTGCAAGTGTCTTTCAACTTACAGAAAAACCAGGACCACAGCCGCCGCCTGTCAGCCCAGGACCACAGCCGCCGCCTGTCAGCCCAGGACCAGCCCACCAGGACCACAGCCAGAAATCTTTCAAAGTAAGTTTTGAAGACCCCAATCTGCTACTTCAATGTGTAGAGCAGATTGCAAGTGTCTTTTAACTTTTACAGAGACACCAGGACCACAGCCACCGGCCTTGCTTCCACAACAATGTCCTCTTCTGACAGCCCTCCTCCACAGCAACAGCGTGTATCGGTAAGTTAACACAAATTTTTTTTTTTTTTATTAACTTTTTTTTGATCACTACATGCATAAATTATGTTTCAACAGGAAGCTGAATCAGATGAGGAGCTGTCAGAAGGGGGCGAGATGGGTGGAGAGATGCAAGTGGAGGAAGAACCAAGTGTAAGTAGTGGTGAAACAGTTGCTTCGCACATCACACTGCACCATACACAAAACAGACTTTCATACATAACTAAACACAGAAAATATATGCCTACCTAACTGAGAATTTGTTTCCTTTATTTCAGGCTGCTGCTCCTGCCGCTGAAGGTTCTCCCAGACACTCCCAGAGTCGGCGGACTCGTCGCCGCGGTCGGCCATCAGTGAGTTGTTTTTTTTTGGGGAGGGGGATTCTATTGGTACTTTAGTGTTTCAGTGTACTAATTTGTTTGTTTTTCTTCTTTTTTTTTGGCACAGGCTTCACAGCGTGCTCCCGCAGAAGAGGATGATGATGATGACAGACATTGATAATCTCATTGAGGAGGTTCGCGAGCGGGAGCCGCTGTGGAACATGGCTGACTGCAGGCATGCCGATACCGGTGTCACCCGTCGGCTCTGGGACGAAGTGTGTCGCAACCTGTTTCCAAGGCGGGAGAGCCTTCATCCTCAGCAGCTGAGCAAACTAGGTAAGTATTCACTTTCCAGTGATGTTTTGAGCTGACTGTAATGTATTGCATTTACCAATTTTTTTTTCTTCTTTTGATTCTTGTCTTCACAGTTGGAAAGGTTAGGAAGCGGTGGCGGTCACTGAGGGATCGCTTTAAGAGGGAATTCAACGAGGAGATGCAGGCCCCGAGTGGCTCTGCAGGAAGGAGGAGGAGCAAATACAAATATGGCCCGGCCCTCTCCTTCCTGAGGCGAACCATGCTGAGCAGAGTGTAAGTATTCTACAGCCCACTAATAACCATGTTAACCTGTCTACTTAGTTTGCTTTCAGTCAGGGCTTTTTCATTCCAATGTATTAATTTCTTTTGTTTTTTCTTTCACAGCACCTTCTCCAGCCACCGCGCGCCTGCATCTTCCTCTGCGCCCTCTGGAGCGATCCCTCCTGAGTCCGCCACTGAGGGCCACGTCGGTAGGCCCCACACCACTGTCCCCTCCTCTGACCCCTCTGTCCCCTCCACTTCATCCGCCCCAAGCAGTGGAGCATTATGGCAGGCTTCATTGCTCGCATCTGATGCTGAACAGTTAGCATTCCCTTTACCCCACCCCTCTGATCCTGCCACCTCGAGACCACCATTAGGTTCGTGGCGTCAGCGACAGAGGGGTCAGGAAAGGAGCTATGCTCCTGAATTCTTACACCTGAATGCATCCTTCCAAGGCTCTTTCAAAATTTTGGGAGAGCAAGTGACTGCTGGTTTCAACATGGTGCAATCCCGCATCAGTGAAACAAGCCAGGAAACCAGCAATCGCTTGGATAGGCTGCATTCAGCTGTAAGTCCCGATCCGGCCAATATTTTTTTTCAATCCATGCTCAGGAGCATGGAGAAGCTTTCTTTTGAGCAACAGATGCGGGTAATGAATACCTGCCATAATGCTCTACTGTAGGCCGTTAATGACCCCCAATCTACCCACACACCTCCCCACACCTCCACTCCAATTCCACCCCAGGCCCCATTTCCACACCATGCCCAACCCCAGGCCCCATTTCCACACCATGCCCAACACCAGGCCCCATTTCCACACCATGCCCCCCATTACCAAACCCAGCCCCAATACCCACACCAGCACCATTACCAAACCCAGCCCCAATCCCCACACCAGCACCATTACCAAACCCAGCCACAAACCCCACGCCAGCCCCATTACCCTACCCAGTCCCACTACCCTACCCAGTCCCACTACCCAACCCAGTCCCCACAACCATCCCGGCCCCCAGACCAAATTCCTTCCCCAATGTTTTCTTTACCCAGCTTTTCTCTTCCCCCTACCCCAACACCACCCCCCTCTGGTCAGCCTCTTGGTTTTACCCCCCCTTCCACTGCACCCCAAACAAGTAGGGTTTCCCCACCTATCGACGTGGTCCAACCTTCCTGCCCCTCCTCCCCTCGTATCTCCACCCCACACTTTGAAGACTTGTAATATAGTTTTGTAAATGTTTGTCAATGTGATTTAAAATTTTTTACAAAGTTATAAAAAAAAAAAATTGAAAATAAAAAATATCTATTTTTTTGCAAAAATTAAAAAAAAAAAAAAAAAAAAAAGTTAAAATAAAATTCTGATTATAATTCTACTCTTTGTGTGTGTGTGTGTGGATTTATTAAGGTAATATAATAAAAAAGGTTTAATAAAAACAAACACCAGACATGTGAAAGGTATAACATAATGGTTTTACTAGCAAGAAAACCACGCTTTTGGGCCTTTTTTTTTTTTGTTTTTTTTTGGCAGAAACACATTTTTTACATAAACAAAACACATGGGAAACAGGTTACACAATCATGTCTTGCCACGGGATCCGCCCGACAGGTGAGACAAAATAATCGGCAAACTGGCCCCTCATCCTTGTAACTGAACCTGTAGAGCGAACCGAGCTGCTGCGGTAGTCCCACAAGGTGGTCTCCAACTCTTCGTCATCCAAGGAAACGGGCTCCTTTGAAAGGACAAAGTTGTGGAGCACCACACAGGCTTTAACAACCTCGTCTATAGTTGTTGTTTTCAGTTTGATAGCCGTCAGTAGAACTCGCCACTTCGCCGTCAATATGCCAAAGGAACACTCCACTACTCTTCGTGCTCTAGTAAGCCGGTAATTAAAGACCCGCTTGGTATGGTTTAAGTTCCGGCTACTGTACGGTTTCAGTAGGTGAGGCGACAGTTGAAAGGCTTCATCACCTACAAAAACATATTCCATGGCTGGGTCATTTGTTCCTGGCAGTGGTCTGGCTGGCGGGAAATCGTAGCTCTCTCCATAAAGGCAACGACCCATCGGAGAGTTTTTAAGAACTTGCGAATCGTTGGACCGTCCATATGCTCCGATGTCCACGGCAAGGAACCTGCAGTTGGCATCTGCAATACCCATAAGGACGATGGAGAAATACTTCTTATAATTATAATACTCCGATCCTGTTCCTGCCGGTTTCGCAATCCTTATATGTTTCCCGTCAACTGCACCCACACAATTAGGGAAATTGCAAATTTGCTGAAACTCTTCAGCACTTCGCAACCAGATTTCCATGGATGGTTGGGGGATATACTCTGGTTGCAAAGTGGTCCAAACAGCCCGACATGTGTCCTTCACTATTCCAGAGATAGTGGAAATGCCCAGCCTGAACTGATAATGGAGCGAAGTCATAGATTCACCCGTAGCTAGGAAACTTAAAAAAAAAAAAAAAAAATGTTAGAAAATATTGCACAGACCAACAAGTTTTAATATGGCACTGTTAATTTTTTTTTAAGGACGGGACACACAATAAAACCAGCATGAAACCGGTGTAAAAAAGCAGTGGAATGTCCGCCAAGAAAACCAAAATTACATGCTGCAGAAAATAGTGCGCAGTATGTCAGTATGAAAGAAAAAAAAAGCAGTTGCATGTCATCAAACCCAAAAAACTTAAAAAAAAAAAAAAAACTGCAGAAAATGCAACGCAATATTTCAGCGCAGTATTTTCTGCAGTCTGTTATCTAACATTCAATATCAGCAATTACATTTAAATAAAGCAGTGGAATGTCCGCCAAGAAAACCAAAATTACATGCTGCAGAAAATAGTGCGCAGTATGCCAGCGCAGTAATGTCTGCAGCATGTAATATAACATTAAAAATGACCAATGAAAGAAAAGAAAAAAGAGGCTTACCGCAGGGTCACCATCAGCCGCTCCGCCGGTGTGATGGCAAGCCTCATCCTTGTGTCCTGTCTTCGGATGACATCCTCCATTTTTGCAAGCAAAAAATCAAAATGTTCAATCCTCATCCGCACGTAGTTGTGGAATTTGTGTGGATTGTGCCGCAACTCCAGGTACAGAGTGGACTGGACACCCCGGGTCATCCGTAGTTGATTAATCGGATGTATCCAGAGTCGTCTCCGTCTCCGTTGCTGCAGAAGCATCCTACGCCTTTCCGCTGCCGCCTCCTTCTCCCGTACTATGATATCCAGGCGATTCGTCTCAAAGATAACGTCGGTAACCAAACTAGCAATCCTCCCAAGAACACCTTCCATCGCTGCCACAAAACTAAAACCCTCAAAGATGGGCTGTAAAAACATTAACTATATAGTTTTTCAAATTTTCCAGTAGCCAATCAAATTTGGGAGCCTCCCATTTTAAAAACGGATCCGTCGGAAAAACGGATACAACGGATGGTAAAACGTATGCAACGCATCCAGTATTTTCGACGGAAACGTTTAGCGGATTTGCGACGGATCCGTCGAAATGCTGGATGCGTGGCATACGTTTGTCACCGTTTTTCACTTTTTTGACGCATCCGTTTTTTCGGCAAAAAAACGGATTTGCGACGTAATGCAGTTAACGCTAGTGTGAAAGTAGCCTAAGGCTACTTTCACACTAGCGTCGGTATGGTATGGTTAGTGAAGGAGATAGCATTCTATGTGTACACATTTATTTTACTTATTCTATTCTGTCAGTGTGATTTTACTGTACACTGCACTGAATTACTGGCTTTTCTATAGAAAACCGATGCATATTTCTTGCAAGTCACACGCATGGTCCGTGTGCAATCCGACTTTCATTGGCATATTTTTTGCGCAATACGCTGACAAGCGCAGCATGCTGCGATTTTCTACGCCCATAATGTACGGCAGATAGGAGCTGCCCCATAGAGAATCATTGGGCCGCGTGCAATGCGTATTTTCTGGATGTATTTTCTGCACTCATACGTCCGTAAAACTTGCTAGTGTGACGCCGGCTAAGAGGCATCGTGATTAGTCGCTAATTCCGCCCCCTGCACAGTAGCTCCGCCCCCACCCCATCACAACACATAATCCCGCCCCCCACCACACAATCCCGCCCCCCCGAGGCTCCGTCCCCACACATTATCACCTGCATAAGCGCTATTGAATGTTGTCATTTACTTTAGTTTAATCACCAGCAGCGTTAATTAGATAGCAATGAGCGTGCCGAGCGTTAGCTGGCTGGTAACAGCTAGTTTTACTTCCGACAAGCCTACAACCTGCAGTAACCACCGATCAACCAAACCGCTGCATGACCAGCTCTATCCTCACCTACTGTATTCTCACCCATCCCTCGTAGATTGTGAGCCTTCGCGGGCAGGGTCCTCTCTCCTCCTGTACCAGTTATGACTTGTATTGTTTAAGATTATTGTACTTGTTTTTATGTATACCTCTCCTCCCATGTAAAGCGCCATGGAATAAATGGCGCTATAACAATAAATAATAATAATAATTCATAGTTAGGCATGTTGGCTAAGTTGGCAGATGAGGGGGGTGCCAGTACAGGGGTAGCACTGCTGCAGCCAGGCATGCCCTCTGAAAGCCGGAGGAGTGACTGCTCCAGTAAGGAGGGAAATAGGAGAGCAGGGCAGGCCAGACAGGTGCTGGTAGTGGGGGACTCAATTATTAGGGGAACAGATAGGGCAATCTGTCACAAAGACAGGGATCGTCGAACGGTGTGCTGCCTACCTGGCGCTCGAGTCTGACACATCGCTGATCGGGTGGACAGATTACTGGGAGGGGCTGGTGAGGACCCAGCTGTCATTGTGCACATTGGCACAAATGACAAAGTTAGAGGTAGGTGGAAGGTCCTTAAAGATGATTTCAGGGAATTAAGCCCGCGTCTCACTAAGCGAGATCGCTGCTGAGTCACAAGTTTTGTGATGCAACAGCGACCTCAGTAGCGATCTCGCTATGTGTGACACGTAGCAGTGACCAGGCCCCTGCTGTGAGATCGCTGGTCTTATCAGAATGGCCTGGACCTTTTTTTGATCGTTGAGGTCCCGCTGGGTAGCACACATCGCTGTGTTTGACACCTTACCAACGACCTCGTTGACGACTCAGACACTGAATCGTCATAATAGCTCCCATGTGACATCGTTGTACAGGTCGCTACAGGTCGCTGGTGAGATGTCAAACAGTGAGATCGCAGCAGCGATTGTTGGGAAGATCTCACTGTTTGACATCTCACCAGCGACCACATAGCGACGCAGCAACGATCCCTGACAGGTCGTATCGTTGTCGGGATCGCTTTAGCGTCGCTAAGTGAGACGGGGCCTTTAGGCTGCAAGCTGAAAGCAAGGACCTCCAACGTGGTATTTTCTGAAATACTGCCTGTACCACGTGCCACGCCAGAGAGGCAACGGGAGATTAGGGAGGTTAATAAGTGGCTCAAGAATTGGTGTAGGAAGGAGGGGTTTGGGTTCCTGCAGAACTGGGCCGACTTCTCAGTGGGCTACAGGCTCTACGCTAGGGACGGGCTGCACCTCAATGGGGAAGGTGCAGCTGTGCTGGGGGAGAAAATGGCTAGAAGGTTGGAGGAGTGTTTAAACTAGGGATTTGGGGGGAGGGTATTCATTTTATAGGAGGGGAAGATAGTGCAGATAGAGACCTGGGCACAAATAAGGAAGTTGGGGGTGGCGGTGGCATGGGGGGTGGGGTTACAACAGTTAGTAATTTAAGAAAGAATAGAGGTACAGAGAGGAACATCAAGTGCATGTATACTAATGCCAGAAGCCTCGCCAACAAAATGGACGAATTAGAATTAATGTTGTTGGAGCATAATTATGACATGGTGGGGATATCTGAAACATGGCTGGATGAGAGCCATGACTGGGCTGTTAACTTGCAGGGCTATAGCCTTTTCAGAAATGACCGGACAGATAAGCGAGAGGGTGGGGTGTGTCTGTATGTAAAATCGTCTTTAAAACCCATCCTGCGTGATAATATAGGTGAATCTAATGAAAATGTAGAGTCCCTGTGGGTGGAGATAAGGGGAGGGGGAAAAAATAATAAATTACTGATAGGGGTTTGTTATAAATCTCCATAAATAGTGGAAGCAATGGAGAATATCCTCGTAAAGCAAATAGATGAAGCTGCGACTCAAGGAGAAGTCATTATTATGGGGGACTTCAGCTACCCTGAAATAGATTGGGGAACAGAAACCTGCAGTTCCAGCAAAGGTAATCTGTTTTTGACAACTATAAGAGACAATTACCTTTCACAACTGGTTCAGGACCCAACAAGGAGGGGGGCACTGCTAGACCTAATATTAACCAACAGGCCATACCGCATATCAAATATAAGGGTTGGGGGGTCACTTGGGGAATAGTGATCACAAAATAATAAGTTTTCATGTCTCCTTTAATAAGATGTGTAGTAGAGGGGTGACAAGGACACTAAACTTCATGAGGGCAAATTTCCAACGGATGAGAGAGGATCTTGGTGCAATTAACTGGGATCAAAGTGGATGAAAATCAGTTTTTTTTTTTTTTAAATTTAAAAAAAAAAAAAAAAAAAAAAAAAAATCTGGATTTTTTTGATTTAAATCGGATTTTTTTCAATAAACTGCTTTTTGAGGAAAATATTTTACCATCCAAAGGTTCTTCCATCATGAGATAAAGCGGAGTTGTTTAACTCAGTAGAATAAAGGCTGTATATGTGTAACATTCACAATGCCATGCTCTTCCAGAGGTTTCTGTAGGATTAGTGGGCAGTTTCTCTCCTATATTATCACAGACGCTCGCTTTACTTACGCAGTTCTCAAAACGGAATTTGACTCCGCAGAGGTCCCAGCCTCTTCTTCACGGCAAAAATGTTACAACATGAACAGAGTTGAGAAAACGGTAATTAGTCTTACCGGTAGTAGTATTTCCAGGAATCCATCCTGACAGCACCATGGAGGTTGTCTTTTTATCCACAGTGGGACAGGAAACCACGAGCATAAAAGGACCCTCCCCTTACCAATCATCAGTGATTTTCAAAGTACCACATCTGGATGGATGCCAAAAAGAATATTTTATTTAAACACAAACAAGATACAAATGTTTACGTCACATCAGTTCTTAGTAAATCAGCATGGGAAGGGAAACTAGCAGTGCTTTCAGGATGGATTCCTGGAAATACTATTACCGGTAAGACTAATTACCGTTTTCCAGGTCATCCACCTGACAGCACCATGGAGAAGTACCAAAGCAGACTACTTCCTAGGGTGGGAATACTGCCTGGAGTACCCTCCTGCCAAAACTTAATTGCGTTGACATCACGTCTAGTTTGTAATGTTTGGAGAATGTACTAAGATTCGACCAGGAAGCGGCGTTACAAATTTGATCTGCTGAAGCCCCCCCTTTTTCTGCCCATGAGGCTGCCATTGACCTAGACGAATGTGCTCTGATATATCCCGGCGGATCCTTCCCCCGGGCTTTATAAGCTGAAATTATTGTAGATCTAATCCATCTCACGATTGTGGATTTAGACACCTTTCTACCCTTATTTGGGCCTCTAAACTGAACAAAAAGATTATTATCTACCCTCCAGGGTGCTGTAACCTCTAGGTATTTAAGAACCGACTCTCTAACGTCCAGGCCATGGTAAAGAGACTCCTTTTGATTTCTGGGTGACTGAAAAAAGGAAGGAAGTATGACGACCTGATTAATATTTGACTCGGAGACCACTTTCGGGAGGAAAGCTGGGTCCAGTCTCAGAACCAATCTGTCATGAAAGACCTGTAAATTTGGATCCTGAATAGAGAGGGCCTGAAGCTGTCCTAGTCTCTTTGCCGAAGTAATGGCTACAAGAAAGGCCGTTTTTAGGGACAATTTACCTATGTCTGGATTATCCCCCAAATCAAACTGAATTTTACACAATTCATTAAGGACCAAATTTAAGTCCCATGGTGGAATAGTTTTCCTTATTAATGGTTTTAGTCTTGCAACCGCCCTGGAGAATCGACTTATCCATGGGTGAGCTGATAAAGTACAATCATAAAAAACACTAAGGGCCGCTACTTGTATCCTTAAAGTACTGGGTCTAAGACCTGCTTTAAACCCTGCCTGTAAAAAGTCAAGGATCTTAGGTACATTAGGCCGGTCAGTATCGACTGTAGTTTCTCCACAGTAGCTGCAGAATTTTTTCCAAATTTTGGAATAGATTGAAGAGGTCACTGGCTTTCTGCTTGCTTTTAATGTAGAAATCACCTCATCTGATAAACCCTTTGCTCTTAGGACTTGCCGCTCAGGATCCAGGCCGACAGACGAAGGGTTTCTGGATTCCGGTGGAGAATGGGACCTTGAAAGAGATCTGTTCTTTGTGGAAGAATAACTGGTTTCTCCTTTGACATTTTTTTTAGTAAGGCAAACCAACTCCTCTTCGGCCAGTACGGTACTACGAGCAGGACCTCGGCTCGGTCTTCTGCAATTTTTCTGAGAGTTCTTGGTATTAGTGCAAGCGGAGGGAACGCATACAACAGACCTCTTTCCCATGATTGGGAGAAGGCATCGACTCCCGCCGGGTTTTCCTGAGGGTTCAGCGAATAGAAGACGTTGACCTTTGCATTCTGTCTGGTTGCAAAGAGGTCTATCTTCGGGTTCCCCCAATGATGACACAAGTCTTTGAAAACTTCGTTGTTTAGCTCCCATTCTGTTGATAGAACTGTCCTCCTGCTCAGGAAGTCTGCCACTTGGTTGCTGGAACCTTCCAAGTGAACTGCAGAGATCGAGAGTACCGTCACTTCTGCCCACCTGAAGATTCGTTCCGCCAACTGTTGTAGAGCCCTGTGCCTCGGACCACCCTGATGTCGAAGGAAAGCAACTGCTGTTGTGTTGTCCGAGAGTACTTTTAAGTGTTTGTTCTTCACCAAGGTTTGTGCTGAAGATAGAACCTTCCAGACTGCGAGCAGTTCTCTGAAATTTGAGGATCGCGTGCTGTTTTCCCGAGTCCACTGACCCTGGTAATACCTTCCCTGGATGTGACCTCCCCAGCCTTGTTGACTTGCGTCCGTGGTAATTATCACTTCGGGAACATGATTCCAGGCCACTCCTTGCCTGAGATTCTTGGGATCTGTCCACCAACGTAACGAGGTCTTCACTTGGTTTGGCAGCTGTATCACTTTGTCTAAGGATCCCTGTCTTCTGTCCCAGGATAAGAGAATCGCCTCTTGAAGCCGTCGGGAGTGAAATCGACTCCAATTTACACAAGGTATACAAGCCGTCATCAGCCCCAGGATTTTCATGGCATCTCTGATGGAAACTCTGCTCTCTGTGAAAAGATGAATCTTGTCTATTATGCCTCGCAGTTTTTCTTCTGGCAGAAAGGACATTCTCACGCTTGAGTCTAGTACCAATTTTTAAGCCAGATCGCTCTTCTGGCTGCATTTGATAGGGATTGATTTCTGGCCGTAAATCTCACTGATTCTGCCGTGCTGCGGTGAGCCGCCAGGCCGCCTGCCTGTTCACAGGGGCGGACCCGGGAACGCTCGGGCGGCGTGCACGGTCGAGAGCCCCCCGGGAGGAAACGACCGGCGATCCCAGGAGCAGCGCTGCACTGGGTAAGCTGAGGGACCCTGTGTCGGGTTTCAGCGTACGGGGTCTTGAAGTGGGAAGGGTAATAAGGGCCTAAACCCCCCGATCCACACTCCCCAAACGGAGCTTGCCGGAGTCTCGTAGTTCCTATCCAAAGTGGGACAGGAAAAACACTGATGATTGGTAAGGGGAGGGTCCTTTTATGCTCGTGGTTTCCTGTCCCACTGTGGATAAGAAGACAACCTCCATGGTGCTGTCAGGTGGATGACCTGGAAAAAGACCTTAATCCTATTGTTCTACAAACCTATGAATACAGAATCAACCCCTTCAGTGCCAAGTCCAAGAAGTTAGACAATATGTTTCTGATTGTTTGGAGTGGAATAGATCTGCACAACACAAGAAGAATGTGAATGTAAGTGTGAGGGGGAGGAAGGGCAAGCAGACAAGAAAATGAAAGTAAAACTTTGAGCACAATACTGCAGCATAGCCACAGACAGACAAGTCTGGATCTGTTTGTGTGTACGATCTGAGGTTTATTACATTCTTTCCTTATAATGGCAGCAGGCCGTAAAAGAGACCCAGTTTGGGAATATTTTAATGAAGCTCCTTCGCCTATCGGTAAGGCAGGCATGCGTGCAAAATGCAAACGATGCAACAAAGAGATGCAAGGCCTGGTGGCACGAATGAGGCAACATCATGAGAAGTGCGGTGATGAAGATGACCAAAGAAACACTTCTGAACAGGCAGGATCTTCAGGTTGGTAAACATTTATTGAATCCTATTTCTAAAGACTGAACTGTCATGTGTGAGAAAAATTATATTTCTTATTATTACTGCATGTTACTGTCATTTGGTACAGTTATGAAGAAAAACAAATATTCCTTTTGGGGCAGGGGCAGTGATGTGTTGTGTACAATAAGCAGAAATTGTATAAACAATAAAATAACAGCATTGACTTTTTTTGTTTAGGGGAATTCATGGATTCTGGAAACTATCCACCTCCAAGATCACCATCATCCTGTTCTACAGTTTCAGAGTTATCCATCCAGGATAGTGCTTCATTAGCAGCAGCATCATCATCAGACACCCACAGCCACATATCACCATCACCCAAAAGGAAGAAAAAACCTTTACCTCCTGGAACAACCATAGATAGGTTTGTGATAAGAACTAGCAGATTAGAAAAAGAGTTGATTGATGAAAAAATTGCCCAGTTTATTTATGCAACGAACTCTTCTTTCCGTCTGACTGAGAACCCACATTTCATTAATATGGTTCAGTCACTGAGACCAGGATACAGTCCACCCAGCAGAGCTGATGTTGCAGGGAAACTGCTGGATCAAGTGTATGACAGAGAAATGGAGCAATGTGCAACAGCTCTGGAGGGTAAAATTGTTAACCTAAGTATTGATGGGTGGAGTAATGTCCACAATGATCCTATTGTATGTGCTTGTATAACAACAGAAGAAGGTAAAGTCTTCCTTGCACAAACAACTGATACGTCAGGAAATGCACACACAGCAGAATACTTACAAGAAGTGGCAGTAAAAGCTATAACGACATGTGAACAAAAATTCAAATGTCTAGTACGCAGTTTGGTCACTGATAATGCTGCAAACGTCTCCAAGATGAGAAGAGATTTAGAAGAGCAGGGAGGGAATACAAAGCTGCTAATAACATATGGTTGCAGTGCTCATTTGCTGCACCTCTTAGCCAAAGACTTAAGTGTTCCAGAAATCAAGGCTAATGTTGTTGAAATTGCTAAATACTTCCGTAATAATCATTTTGCTGCAGCAGCTCTGAAAAGGATGGGTGGAACCAAGCTAACGCTCCCACAAGATGTTAGATGGAACTCTGTGGTGGACTGTTTTGAGCAGTATATAAAAAACTGGCCTATTCTGATGACACTTTGTGAAGAAAATCGAGATAAAATAGATGGCACTGTCACGGCCAAAATCCTCAACATTGGGCTTAAGAGAAATGTTGAACATATGCTGAGCTTCCTGAAACCCATCTCTCAAACTTTAAACAAAATACAGAAAAATAGCTGTTTTATTGCGGATGCTGTTGAAATTTGGAAGGAACTGAGTGAACACTTAAAAACAGAACTACACATGGACAGAATTAAATTACAAGCAGTAAACAAACGAATGGGACAAGCACTGACTCCAGCTCATTTTTTGGCAAATATTGTCAATATCCAATATCAGGGTCAAAACCTAAGTGCTGAGGAAGAGGAGTTAGCTATGACATGGGTATCCAGCAATCATCCATCTTTAATGCCAACTATAATAAACTTCAGAGCTAAGGGGGAACCATTCAAGAAATATATGTTTGCTGAAGATATTTTAAGGAAGGTCACACCAGTAAACTGGTGGAAGTCACTTAAGCGCTTGGATTTAGAGACTGTTCAAGTAATGATTCCAATTTTAACAGCAGTAGCTTCTTCTGCAGGCGTTGAAAGAATATTCTCTTCCTTTGGACTCATTCATTCTAAATTGAGAAATCGGTTGGGACCCAATAAAGCAGGAAAGCTTGTTTTTCTTTTCCAGATTATGAATAGGAACAAAGAAGAAGATGATGATGAAGATGACGACAAGTGAGCTACAGAGGACAGTAGTATTTAAGTTTTTCATGTGTCGGCTGGGCTGACAGTCTAAGTTTCTTGAAATATATATATATTTTGTTTAGCCAAATTAGTTAACAAACATGGATGTTTGTTTAAGCAAATAACTTATGCTGTAATGTTGTTATTGTTTCAGTTGAATAAATCTATTTAAATTGTTATTAAGGTCAGGATTATTTTTCTCCTTCCTAAGTACAACAGAACAGTGGTGTCCAAATATGAATGATTAACCCATTAAACTGGGGAGAAAAAAGTAATATAAAAAGTGATTCTAAAAATCTTCATCTACTTGCATGTTAAAGTAGCAAGAACTAGTTTAGGTAGAAACTTTGATTGAAATCACTGATTTAAATCAAGCCTTACTGACTAGTGATTTCAATTGTGATTTAAATCAAATCCACCCTGACTGGGAGGATATCCTGAGACATAAAAGTACACAAAGAAAATAGGAGACGTTTATTAGCATCATGGATAGGACCTGTGCACAGTATATACCGTACGGGAATAAACATACTAGAAATAGGAGGAAACCAATATGGCTAAATAGAGCTGTAAGGGGCGCAATAAGTGACAAAAAGAAAGCATTTAGAGAATTAAAGGAAGTACATAGTGATGAGGCATTAAATAAATACAGAAAATTAAATAAATTCTGTAAAAAGCAAATCAAGGCAGCAAAGATTGAGACAGAGACTCAGTGCCAGAGCAAAAATAATCCCAAAATATTCTTTAACTACATAAATAGTAAGAAACTAAAAAATGATAGTGTTGGCCCCCTTAAAAATAGTCTGGGTGAAATGGTGGATGAGGATGAGGAAAAAGCCAATATGCTAAATGACTTTTTTTCATCAGTATTTACAAAAGAAAATCCCATGGCAGCCAATATGACTAGTAATAACAAAAATTCCCAATTACCGTATATACTCGAGTATAAGCCGACCCGAGTATAAGCCGACCCCCCTAATTTTGCCACAAAAAACTGGGAAAACTTATTGACTCGAGTATAAGCCTAGGGTGGAAAATGCAGCAGGTACCGGTGAATTTCAAAATTAAAAATAGATACTCCATACCGTTCATTATGGCCCCATAGATGCTCCACATAAAGCTGTGCCACATATAATGCTCTGCACCGTTCATTATGGCCCCATAGATGCTCCACATAAAGCTGTGCCATATATACAATGCTCTGCACCGTTGCCCCATAGCTGTGCCATATAGTGCTCTGCACCGTTGCCCCATAGCTGTGCCATATGGTGCTCTGCACCGTTGCCCCATAGCTGTGCCATATAGTGCTCTGCACCATTGCCCCATAGCTGTGCCATATAGTGCTCTGCACCATTGCCCCATAGCTGTGCCATATAGTGCTCTGCACCATTGCCCCATAGCTGTGCCATATAGTGCTCTGCACCATTGCCCCATAGCTGTGCCATATAGTGCTCTGCACCATTGCCCCATAGCTGTGCCATATAGTGCTCTGCACCATTGCCCCATAGCTGTGCCATATAGTGCTCTGCACCATTGCCCCATAGCTGTGCCATATAGTGCTCTGCACCATTGCCCCATAGCTGTGCCATATAGTGCTCTGCACCGTTGCCCCATAGCTGTGCCATATAGTGCTCTGCACCATTGCCCCATAGCTGTGCCATATAGTGCTCTGCACCGTTGCCCCATAGCTGTGCCATATAGTGCTCTGCACCATTGCCCCATAGTTGTGCCATATAGTGCTCTGCACCATTATTGCCCCATAGCTGTGCCATCTAGTGCTCTGCACCGTTGCCCCATAGCTGTGCCATATAGTGCTCTGCACCGTTGCCCCATAGCTGTGCCATATAGTGCTCTGCACCGTCCATTATTGCCCCATAGCTGTTGCTGCTGCTGCAATAAAAAAAAACAAAAAACACTCACCTGTCTTGCTTGCAGCTCCTCGGCGCCATCTTCCCGGCGTCTCTCCGCACTGACTAATCAGGCAGAGGGTGCCGCGCACACTATATGCGTCATCGCGCCCTCTGCCTGAACAGTCAGAGCGGAGAGACGCCGGGAAGATGGCGCGACGCCCGGCGTGTGGAACGAGGACAGGTGAATATGTTATACTTACCTGCTCCCGGCGTCCCGCTCCTTCCCCCTGCCTGTCTTCGGTGCCGCAGCCTCTTTCTCTATCAGCGGTCACCGGCACCGCTTCATTAGAGAAATGAATAGGCGGCTCCGCCCCTATGGGAGGTGGAGCCGCCTATTCATTTCTCTAATGAGCGGTCCCACGTGACCGCTCAGGGGAAGAGGCTGCGGCACCGAAGACAGTGTGACAGGCAGGGGGAGCGCCAGGACTAGGTGAGTATATGACAGTGCTCACCCGCCGACCCCACCACCGATCATGACTCGAGTATAAGCCGAGAGGGGCACTTTCAGCCCAAAAATTTGGGCTGAAAATCTCGGCTTATACTCGAGTATATACGGTAAATGTCACCTGCTTAACCCAGCAGGAAGTACGGCGGCGTCTAAAAATCACTGAAATTGACAAATCTCTGGGCCCGGATGGGATACACCCCCGAGTACTGCAGGAATTAAGTACAGTCATTGATAGACCATTATTTTTAATCTTTAAAGAGTCCATAATAACAGGGTCTGTACCACAGGACTGGCGTATAGCAAATGTGGTGCCAATATTCAAAAAGGGGACAAAAACTGAACTCGGAAATTATAGGCCAGTAAGTTTAACCTCTACTGTGGGTAAAATCCTGGAGGGCATTCTAAGGGATGCTATACTGGAGTATCTGAAGAGGAATAACCTCATGACCCAGTATCAGCACGGGTTTACTAGGGACCGTTCATGTCAGACTAATTTGATCAGCTTCTATGAAGAGGTAAGTTCCGGACTGGACCAAGGGAGCCCAGTGGATGTAGTGTATATGGACTTTTCAAAAGCTTTTGATACGGTGCCACACAAAAGGTTGTTACATAAAATGAGAATAATGGGGATAGGGGAAAATATGTGTAAGTGGATTGAGAGCTGGCTCAGGGATAGGAAACAAAGGGTTGTTATTAATGGAGCACACTCGGACTGGGTCGCGGTTAGCAGTGCGGTACCACAGGGGGTCAGTATTGGGCCCTCTTCTTTTTAACATATTTATTAATGACCTTGTAGGGGGCATTCAGAGTAGAATTTCAATATTTGCAGATGACACTAAACTCTGCAGGGTAATCAATACAGAGGAGGACAATTTTATATTACAGGATGATTTATGTAAACTAGAAGCTTGGGCTGATAAATGGCAAATGAGCTTTAATGGGGATAAATGTAAGGTCATGCACTTGGGTAGAAGTAATAAGCTGTATAACTATGTGCTTAATTCTAAAACTCTGGGCAAAACAGTCAATGAAAAAGACCTGGGTGTATGGGTGGATGACAAACTCAAATTCAGTGGCCAGTGTCAGGCAGCTGCTACAAAGGCAAATAAAATAATGGGATGCATTAAAAGAGGAATAGATGCTCATGAGGAGAACATAATTTTACCTCTATACAAGTCACTAGTTCGACCACACTTAGAATACTGTGCACAGTTCTGGTCTCCGGTGTATAAGATGTAGCTGAACTGGAGCGGGTGCAGAGAAGAGCGACCAAGGTTATTAGAGGACCGGGGGGTCTGCAATACCAAGATAGGTTATTACACTTGGGGCTATTTAGTTTGGAAAAACGAAGGCTAAGGGGTGATCTTATGTTAATGTATAAATATATGAGGGGACAGTACAAAGACCTTTCTGATGATCTTTTTAATCATAGACCGGTGACAGGGACAAGGGGGCATCCTCTGCGTCTGGAGGAAAAAAGGTTTAAGCATAATAACAGACGCGGATTCTTAACTGTAAGAGCAGTGAGACTATGGAACTCTCTGCCGTATGATGTTGTAATGAGTGATTCATTACTTAAATTTAAGAGGGGACTGGATACCTTTCTGGAAAAGTATAATGTTACAGGGTATATATATCAGATTCTTTGATAGGGCGTTGATCCAGGGAACTAGTCTGATTGCCGTATGTGGGGTCGGGAAGGAATTTTTTTCCCCATGGTGGAGCTTACTCTTACCACATGGGTTTTTTTTGCCTTCCCCTGGATCAACATGTTAGGGCATGTTAGGCTATGGGTTGAACTAGATGGACTTAAAGTCTTCCTTCAACCTTAATAACTATGTAACTATGTAATTTAGCATGAATTTTTTAGTGTTGGAGGAACATACAAACTCGTGCAAATTTGGGCTTGGAAAGGCATGAATCCATTAATCCAATACTGAGTAGGGTAACAGTGATAACCATTGAGCATCATGCCACACATTTATTCACTTTAAGCATTCTGCTTAACGGGATTGGTCTCTTTCGATTAAATTTCTCCCTTGGCTTCAGTCTGATACATGAAAGCAAACTGCACTGTACTCTCCTTCCCCAGGTCCATTACTTTGACAGGATGTCAGCAAATCAGTGGGCGCAGCTGCGCTAACAGGGCGTTCCTTTGTTGACAGAACGCCCCTGTGCTCACTGATTGGCTGTTCTCCCGTCAACGTGACATCAGCGCCATAGTCAATGTAAAACACCAGGAACAGCTGTCGAGACTCAATGTTGAGACTGGGGAAGGAGAGTACAGTGTGCTTGGTTTTTTTTAAAGCGTTATTTTGTAGAGAAAATATGAAATTGTCTCCATCAAGATGGTGCCGGCGACGCCTGCGCAGTAGCATTTAATCAGAGTGCCGATAGATGCTACTGCGCAGGCGTGGCCAGCACAATTTTGAGAGCGATTTTTTTCTGAATACATGTATATCACCAATAAAATAATTACATGGATAATATAGATGAGATCATGCTACAGTGCAGCCGCCTGCCTGCTGAATGTGATTTTTTTTTTCCCCAAAACGTATTATATTCAAAATGTAAAATAGGCAGATCGGTGAAGGATCAGTAACCTGACATAAGCCCATACAGATGAATACCTAATCAGAGCACCACATGAAGCCCCTCACAGGCCGCCCCGGAGGATGAGCATATCATTAACTCAAAACTGAAAATAAAGATTAAACAACAACCACAAGACGGATTTAACCCCTTTCTGCCAGCTGACGGAATAGTACGTCAGCTGGCAGATCCCCTGCTTTAAGGTGGGCTCCGGCTGCGAGCCCACCTTAAAGCCGCGACATGTCAGCTGTTCTGTACAGCTGACATGTGCGCGCAATGAGCGCGAGCGGAATCGCGATCCGCCCGCGCCCATTAACTAGTTAAATGCCGCCGTCAAGCGCTGACAGCGGCATTTAACTAGCGCTCCCGGCCGGAAGTGCTGGCACTGCTGACCCCCGTCACATGATCGGGGGTCAGCAGTGCATCGCCGTAACAACCAGAGGTCTCCTTGAGACCTCTATGGTTGTTGATGGCCGATTGCTTTGAGCGCCACCCAGTGGTCGGCGCTCAAAGTACACCTGCCTTTCTGCTACATAGAGGTGATCTGAGGCTATTGAAGCATGCCAAAATTTAAAAAAAATGGTTAAAAATATATATAAAAAAATACATAAAAGTTCAAATCACCCCCCTTTCGCCCCAATCAAAATAAAACTATTAAAAAAAAAAATCAAACCTACACATATTGGTAATTGCCACGTTCAGAATCGCCCGACCTATCAATAAAAACAAAGGATTAACCTGACCGCTAAATGGCGTAGCGAGAAAAAAAATCAAAACGCAAAAATTAAGTTTTTTGGTCGCCGCGACATTGCATTAAAATGCAATAACGGGCGATCAAAAGAATGTATCTACACCAAAATGGTATAATTAAAAACGCCAGCTTGGCACGCAAAAAATAAGCCCTCACCTGACCCCAGATCACGAAAATTGGAGACGCTACGGGTATCGGAAAATCGCGCAATTTTTTTTAGCAAACTTTGGAATTTTATTTCACCACTTAGATAAAAAATAACCTAGTCATGTTAGGTGTTTATGAACTCGTAATGACCTGGAGAATCATAATGGCAGGTCAGTTCTAGCATTTGGTGAACCTAGCAAAAAAGCCAAACAAAAAACAAGTGTGAGATTGCACTTTTTTTGCAATTTCATCACACTTGGAATTTTTTTCCCGTTTTCTGTTACACGGCATGGTAAAACCAATGGTATCGTTCAAAAGTACATCTCATCCTGCAAAAACTAAGCCCTCACATGGCCATATTGACGGAAAAATAAAAAGGTTATGGCTCTGGGAAGGAGGGGAGCGAAAAACGAAAACAGCTCCGGGGGTGAAGGGGTTAATCAACAAAGGTATCATTTTAATCAGTATAACGGTGCCGACCTGACATTGTATGTAGGTTGCTAAGCACAGTCCTGCTGACAGGTTCACTTTAAGCTGCACTTCCTGTTGTGAGATTCGCCCACAACAGGAGCGGTGGACGCTTGAACGCAACTACATGATTTTTGCATACATGCAGTCATGTACCAACTAGATGGAGGTGGCCTCGCTCAATGCAAGTATATTTAGTGAGACTGGATACAGTCTAATTATATATATATATCTACTATATAATTGTCTAAGGGTCACTTCCTTCTGTCTGTCGCGGTTATTCGTTCGCTGATTGGTCTTGGCAGCCATGACAGGCAGCTGGCTAGACCAATCAGCGACGCGCACAGTCCGGAAAAAAAATGGCCGCTCCTTACTACCCGCACTCACTGCCCGGCACCCGCATACACCCCCTCCGCTCACCGCTCACACAGGGTTAATGCCGGCGGTAACAGACCGCGTTATGCCGCTGGTAACACACTCCGTTACCGCCGCTATTAACCCGGTGTGTCCCCAACTTTGTACTATTGACGCTGTCTATGCGGCATCAATAGAACAAAATGTAATGTTAAAAATAATAAATAAAAAAAACCCCTGCTATACTCACCCTCTATAGTCCGCTGAGCCGCTCGCGCCGCCCGCCATCTTCCGTTGCAGGTGGCGGTGGCAAAGATGGTATGGCAGAAGGACCTGCCGTGACGTCACGGTCATGTGACCGCGACGTCATCACAAGTCCTGCGCGGAAAGGACCTGACGTCACGGTCACGTGACCGCGACGTCATCACAGGTCCTGCGCTCAGACCAACCCTGGGACCGGAAGCTGCCGTGGACTACAAGAGGCCCTCGGAAAGGTGAGTATATGTTTATTTTTTAACCTGTGACAAACGTGGCTGGGCAATATACTACGTGACTGGCCAATATACTACGTGGCTCTGTGCTGTATACTACTTCGCTGGGCAATATACTACGTGGACGGGCAATATACTACGTGGACGGGCAATATACTACGTGGACGGGCAATATACTACGTGGACATGCATATTCTAGAATACCCGATGCGTTAGAATGATTTAGAACACTTCTCTATGTAAAAACTCATGTTATAATAACATTGCATTCGGATGTAGATCGGGTGCTATGTGTGAAAAGTCAGATTGTACTCGCACAAAAAAACGCATGACACTCACATGATAATTGCATTACACTCGTCCGACTCTCCTGCATCAAAATTGGACCAATTTTTAAATTGCTAGTTTGTCTCCAGCCTGTGTATGTAATGGTGGTTGTGAGATCAGTGGCCCAAGGTCATTTAACCCCTTAAAAAAATCTGTTACTTATTCAAATCATCAAAATCGACTTGCTGCCAATTCTCATGGCCAGAACCCATTTGGGAAAAGCTAAAGTGACATGAATTTCATGCAGGGCATAAAAATGCATGCAATATTGGCATCAGATCAGTGGCCCAAAGGCATTTAACTCCTTAAAAACATCAGTTACTTATTCAAATCTGTGAAAATGGGCCGTTTGCCCACTTTAATGCCAGTCCTGGTGCCCAGAACCCATTTGGGCTAGGCTGGAGGGACCTGGGTTTGATTCATGGCATCAATATCTGTGTATTGTAAGTGTCCGATCAGTGGTCCAAAGGCATTTAACCCCTTAAAACCATCAGTTACTTATTCAAATAGCCAAAATGGACTGTCTGAAAAAACACATTATAGGAAAAACCTCCACTATACTAGACAAAAAAAACACCAGAACACAGGCAGAGATGCTTACCTGCTCAAGGCCTCCAACAATTGCACTAACCAGGGTGCACCAGGCCCAAGTAGAGATAGCAAATACACAGGTGCAAACAATACTAATGCAGCCAACCTACAATCAGGAATTTGCCGCTTGGAGCACCCGTGCAAAAAAAATAGTCTGTATGTGGCATGTTCACACAGGAATGCAAAGTATATGGTGCAAAGCCTATTAATGACGCCATATGTATAGCGGGCTAACCATGATGCATCCTGTGTGAACAGAGGCCACAGTGTACAGAGCCATCTAGGACCCAGTCGCACCCTGGAAAAATATAAAGTGCCCAAAAACATAACAATGTATGCAAGGTATTGGTTGATATTATGGCCACAATATTTTAAGCTGCCAACCCACATCAAGGGTCCTTGTATATTGGCAGTCCTAATCTAAAAAAAACACACCATGCATCATGGTTAGCCCGCTATACATATGGCGTCATTAATAGGCTTTGCACCATATACTTTGCATTCCTGTGTGAACATGCCACATACAGACTATTTTTTTTTTTTTTTTTTTTTTGCACGGGTGCTCCAAGCGGCCAATTCCTGATTGTAGGTTGGCTGCATTAGTATTATTTGCACCTGTGTATTTGCTATCTCTACTTGGGCCTGGTGCACCCTGGTTAGTGCAATTGTTGGAGGCCTTGAGCAGGTAAGCATCTCTGTGTTCTGGTGTTTTTTTTTCAAAATGGACTGTCTGCCCACGTTGATGCCAGTTCTGATGACCAGAACACATTTGGGCCAGGCTGGAGATAACTGGTTTTGATGTGGGGTGCCCTGTTCTGTCTGCAGTGTGAGATCAGTGGCCCAAAGGCATTTAACCCTTTCTTCAGCGCTCTTTGGTGCCAGTTTTATTGTTTTTGTAGCCGTTTTTAAGTGTATTCACATCAGGGTACCTCACTGCATTGTCTTTTATTATTGTGATGCTTATTTTTTGTTGTTAAACCTATAAAAAAAAGAAAAGAAAAAAATTGCCTAATAAGAAACCAACTTCAGCTCCGAATAAGAAACTGAACGAATAAGAAACAAACTTCAGCCTCGTGCATTTTTGACAGCGAAAATACAGAGCCAAAAACTCATCGTGGGCACAGACTTTACATTTTTAAGCTGTCTTTTTGCTGTTAGTTTGTACTTTTCCTTAACTCTGCTAATCCACGTCTTAAAGGGAACCTGTCACCCCATTTTTTCAGTATGAGATAAAAATACCATTAAATAGGGCCTGAGCTGTGCTGGACAATAGTGTATTTTGTGTACCGATTGCCCACCTATGCTGCCGAAATACCTTACCAAAGTCGACATTTTCGCCTGTCAATCAAGGTGGTCTGGTCAAATGGGCGTGGTGAAATCGCTTCTTCTCCCCCAGATCTTGCTTATCTTTCCGTTGGTGGCGTAGTGGTTTGCGCATGCCCAACAGGGGAATGCACTGCGCAGCTGAAGAAAAAGAGCGCGATCTGCGCTATTCACCGCTTTATTGCTGGCGGCGGCCATCTTCCTGAGGCCGCGCGTGCCAGATGGAGCGCTCTGCTGCCCGGGGCTTCAGGAAAATGGCCGAGGGATGCCACGCGTGCGCAGATGGGGATCGCGGCGGCCATTTTCCTGAAGCCAAGATGCGGTATATTATTATTATTAGCTAAACATTACCAACTACCACAAAACTGAAGAAAAAAAAAAAAAAGTGACTTTAAGGCTGCCTTCACACTAGCGGTAGTCAGTATTTTACATCAGTATTTGTAAGCCAAAACCAAGAGTAGAACAAATGGAGGAAAAGTATAATAGAAACATATGCACAACTTCTGCATTTATCACCCACTCCTGGTTTTGGCTTAGGCTAGGTTCACATTGCGTTAGGGCAATCCGTTTAGCGCTAGCGGATTGCGCTAACGCAATGTTTATTTCGGGGCCGCGTTAGGGGTCGCTTTAACGTCCCCGCTCTCGCAGATCCCCGATCTGCGAGAGCAGGGAACGGACCTCGGGCGCGCTGCGAGAGCAGGGAACGGACCTGGGGCGCGCTGCGAGAGCAGGGAACGGACCTCGGGCGCGCTGCGAGAGCAGGGAACGGACCTCGGGCGCGCTGCGAGAGCAGGGAACGGACGCTGCAAGCAGCGTCCGAGGCGCGCCACAGAAGAACGGCACATCGCTAGCGCGAGCCGAAAAAGGCACGCGCTAGTGATGCGCTGCTGGCGAAATTTACATTGCTATCAATGGGTGCGCTAACGGACCCGTTGCTCGGCGTTAATTGCGACATTTTCGCCGTGCAACGCTGTCCGTTAGCGACCACCCACTAACGCAATGTGAACCTAGCCTTACAATTACTTAAGTAAAATACCGACCAAATACTGCTAGTGTGACAACAGCCTAAGAAATGACAAATGGTTAGTCTGCCTGAATGTCAGCAAGGATGTAACGATGGTAGGAGCGGAAGGCTTTACCGAAGAACATCAGATTACTGCCACAACACAAGAGAGAAGGTGAGGAGTCCACTTACCATGCCTGCGCCGCACGAGCACTAATAACCGAACAGAACCCACAAGAGCGCAAAAGACCTACTGCACTTGCGTCATCCACAGGGGGCGTTATCGACCTTGCCTCTCTGATTCCCCTGTAAAAAATGACACGCACAAGCTACGTGACGGGCTAGGAGTTCAGACACGTCCTGCTCGTCATTAATAAATGATGAAACAGATAGCCTGTCCCCAGATAGCTAGGACAGAGGGTGCGGGAGAACTACTTCCGGTAGGTTCCCTTTAACCTTGAACACCGAGCGTGTTCCAGAACGTTCTGGAAAACAGACCCCGGAACCAGCATGCACTATGATCCCCAGTGAGTGCAGCCCTGTTCTCTTACTTGCCATTGGAGTGGGTGGCGACACGCTTTGAGGCGTGCTAGTTCCGGGGCTATCACGTATCCTGCCTGGACGACGTCACATGACTCGCTCAGCAGCTTGAAGGTTCGAACTGTTTGCTCAGTTAGTTGCAGGCACGTGTGTGACAGCAGCGTCCATCTTTGTGTTCTGGCATTCTGGTAAGTTGTAGCCTGGTTGTGCGCACTCCGGCTCTCATGGCTTGAAGAGCGCTTGTCAATGCAATATGTAGCGGGTTTTTTTTTTTTAAAGTTTTTGTGAGCTTGTGGCATGCCTCCTTGTACTCTGTCCTCTGGATCATCTGTAGTGGTTTCTTCACTCAGGAGTTCTTCTAATAACGAGCCTTTTTCTCCTTGCAGTAGACATCATGCTTCGTCTACCAACTCTTCTCCCAAAAGTGCGTCCTGTGTATCGTGGGCTGCCCCAGCGCCTCTGCCGAGCCTACGCCAAAGATGTCAAGTTTGGGGCAGATGCCAGAGCTCTTATGCTACAAGGAGTTGATCTTTTGGCTGATGCAGTTGCGGTCACAATGGGACCCAAGGTAATGGTGCTTTCCAGGGAGATGTGTTTATGGTATAGGATGAGGACCAGAGTTGTTTTGGGTGTTTATTTCAAATACAATTTCTATGCATTAGTTTGACATGATCTTCCCTTGTTAAAGAGAACCTGTCGCCAGATTTTTGCTTTGTAATCTGAGAGCATTATAATGTAGGGGCAGAGACCTGGATTCTAGTGATGTCACTTACTGGGCTGTTTTAGTTTAAAAGGAACTTGTCACCCCCCAAAATCGAAGGTGAGCTAAGCCCACCAGCATCAGGTGCTTATCTACAGCATTCTGTAATGCTGTTGATAAGCCCCGATGTATCCTAAAAGATGAGAAAAAGAGGTTAGATTATACTCACCCAGGGGTGGTCCCGCTGCGGTCCGGCGCTTCCTATCTTCATCAGATGACGTCTTCTTCTTGTCTTCACACTGCGGCTCTGGCGCAGGCATACTTTGTCTGCCCTGTTGAGGGCAGAGCAAAGTACTGCAGTGCGCAGGCACTGGGCCTCTCTGACATTTCCCGGCGCCTGCGCACTGCAGTACTTTGCTCTGCCCTCAACAGGGCAGACAAAGTACGCCTGCGCCGGAGCCGCAGCGTAAAGACAAGTAGAGGACGTCCTCATAAGAAGATAGGAGGCCCCGGACCGCGACGCCCATCGTACCGGGACTGCCCCTGGGTGAGTATAATTATCCTCTTTCTCATCTTTTAGGATACATGGGGGGGGGGGAGGGGGTTATCTACAGCATTCCAGAATTTTGGAGATAAGCCCCTGATGCTGGTGGGCTTAGCTCACCTTAGGGTACCGTCACACATTGAAATTTCCATCGCTACGACGTTACGATTCGTGACGTTCTAGCGATATCGTTACGATATCGCTGTGTCTGACACGCTACTGCGATCAGACACCCTGCTGAGAATCGTACGTCGTAGCAGATCGTTTGGAACTTTCTTTCGTCGCTTGATCACCCGCTGACATCGCTGGATCGTTGTGTGTGACAGCGATCCAGCGATGTCTTCGCTTGTAACCAGGGTAAACATCGGGTAACTAAGCGCAGGGCCGCGCTTAGTAACCCGATGTTTACCCTGGTTACAAGCGTAAACGTAAAAAAACAAACCGTACATACTCACCCGTCGGTGTCCTTCAGGTCCCTTGCCGTCTGCTTCCTGCTCTGAGTGCCGGCCGGAAAGTGAGAGCAGAGCGCAGCGGTGCTGCGATCTGCTCTCACTGTACGGCTGCACTCAGAGCAGGAAGCAGACGGCCAGGGACCTGAAGGACACCGACGGGTGAGTATGTACGGTTTGTTTTTTTACGTTTACACTGGTAACCAGGGTAAACATCGGGTTACTAAGCGCGGCCCTGCGCTTAGTTACCCGATGTTTACCCTGGTTACCCGGGGACTTCGGCATCGCTCCAGCGCCGTGATTGCAACGTGTGACCGCAGTCTACGACGCTGGAGCGATGATTATACGACGCTGCGACGTCACGAATCGTGCCGTCGCAGCGATGAAAATTTCAATGTGTGACGGTACCCTTAGATTTTGGGGGTGACAGGTTCCCTTTAATGAAACCACTGCTTTATGTGCTGTTCATCTAGCAGTTCTCTGGATGCTGAGAACTGTATAAGGCTACGTTCACATTTGCGTTGTGCGCCGCAGCGTCGGCGCCGCAGCGCACAACGCAGCAAAACGCATGCACAACGCTGCGTTTTGCGCCGCATGCGTCGTTTTTTTCATTGAATTTGGACGCAGCAAAAATGCAACTTGCTGCGTCCTCTGCGCCCCGACGCGGGCGCCGCAGAGACGCATGCGGCGCAAAACGCAAGTGCGCCGCATGTCCATGCGCCCCCATGTTAAATATAGGGGCGCATGACGCATGCGGCGCCGCTGCGGCGCCCGACGCTGCGGCGCTGGCCGCAAATGTGAACGTAGCCTAACCCTGCTCACACTGCTGATTTTTGCTTTCTGCGTGCACTGGCAGCTTTGTCTATTCTCAATCAGTGGAGGGGACTGGGTTACACAGCATGCAGGCTACAATGGACTAGACAACTAGTCCTCTAGTGATTATCTCCTGCGGATAAAACACTGATTTTACTAAAAGTACAGTAGGCGGCAGCAGCACGGTAAGTGATGTATATCGCTGGAATCAGGCTCTCTCTCTATATCATGCTTCTTTCTAGCTCACCCTGTTGAGATTCCGCTTAAATCCATACTATTTTCTGTTTTACAAATCAATGAAGATATGTATCTGTACACATGATAGGTGGTTCTGCCATAATTCCTCACTACTTTTTACCAATGAACAGAGGTTTAGCATGTGTGATTTTTGCTTTGTCTATTCTTTATGGGACTGCTGGAGGTAAATGAGTGCTGCACACATCTATTCCCTTTTCTCATAGTGTTGTGCCGCATGCACATGTTGCTGCTCTATTCATCTGCTCCTGGTGGTATTCTTGCAGCCAGAAAAGAATGATGGGCATAGGCTCCCTATTGTGACAATTGGTCACGATCCCAGCCATGAACCATATCAGTTACTGGGAATTGGACAGCAAGCCCCTTTCACAGAAGGTGATGGAATAAGAACTTGTTGCATCATTCCCATGAAGACTCATGGCTGTTCTAGCTCAAAAAGGTGCTTCTACTCAATACTGAGCAAAGGGTCTAAATACTTATGACCATGTGATATTTCAGTTTTCTCCTTCGTCTCATTGGGGGACACAGGACTTGTGGGTGTATGCTACTGCTGCCAGGAGACTGACAATAAGTAAACAGAAAAAAAAGTTAGCTCCTCCTCTGCCGTATACACCCTGACACTGGCTGCAGTTCATGCTTAGTGTCTTTAGGAGGCACATGTCTGTTTTTTCACAGACCCTTTTTTTTTATTTTTTTATTTTTTCACCATGAAGATGAGACAGGGGCGATGGGCCCTTTTGAAGGGGGTCAGATCTCCCCAAACCAACAACGGGTGAGCACGTGGAGTGTTGCCTCCATGTCCCACGCTGCTAGAGAAGATACAAGATGCTGGACTCAGCCCTAACCACCCTAAGGTATTGAAACCCTAGGCTGTACAGGAGCATATGTGCAGTCCTTGCGACCCCCACTGCATCACTAAGACTGTGGTGATGGAAGGAGGCGGACGGTCCCTCTCCTCATCCCCTGTAGGGAAGATGGAGTTTAGGGTGCCTGCACCGTCCTTTACGCAGCCCCCCTCTAACCTGAAGCTGGCGGATCAATTGCAGGAATATTTGGCTGGGAGGGCTCCTGCTGCAGCGCTCTTCCTGGCTCTCCTATGTGCACATGTCTCTGTCTGTATCGTCCGGCAGGCCAGGGTCGGCGGAAGCCGGAAATTCGGCTTTTTTCGGGTCTTCCGGCTGCCTCGTGTTGGCCCCCATATTCTCGGGCGAGCGCCAGAAATTTAGTCCCCGGCTTTGACCGACACTAGGCAGCATGTGGCAATCCCGCCTCCGGATTGGGTCTGCTTCTGGTTCCGCTCCCAGGAGAACGCCCATTGGCTGAGCGTGCTTTTTTTTTTTTTTTTAAAGATAGCGTCGGCCATCTCAGAGGATCTGCTTTGCAACCCAGGGACCCAGGACTGGGGTTAGTGTTCCTTCCTTCCCCCCCCAGTCTGGCAGCTCCACTCTCCCACTCTCTGCTGCTGCATCTAATCTAGATTCAGGATTTTTTTTCAGCAGCAGGTGAACCATGTCTTGAAGGACCAAGACTCATACGGTATTATATACCTTATGTTTTGCCTGTCGGTCTGCTTTTACGCATGCCCAGAGCAATTGGTTCTGTGATGCGTGCGATTCCAAACGTGCTCAGGGGCCCTCACACTGGGCTCAGTCGCAGGGGTCGGGTCCCCTGGAATGGGCCCTGTCTCTGTCGCAATCTATGGTGTCACTAACTAGAGCAGTCGAGACCCTTCCGGCCCCAGATTGGGACAGTGGTTTGCCGGTCTTGGAGGGATCCTCTATCTCACAGGAACCTCCGGCCTGCAGGGGCCGCTCTCTCACTAAGCAGGCGCAGGGGAAACGAACCCACACAGTGTCTTCTGGTACCTCGGCATCCATGAGTTACGTCTCTCGCTCTTCTCCAGAAGAGGTTAGTGATCAAAACTTGGATTCCGATTCCGAAAGGTCCCTTAATTTAGAGGCGCCTAATTACCAGGAGACAATCGACAGCCTCATTGAGGCTGTCAACCAAACCCTGGGTATAGACGATGAATCCACCTTGGCCTCGACTCATAAAGTGTCATTCAAACAGTCTCATAGAGTATTTTACACTCACCCAGAGTTTGGGGATATAGTGCAACGTCATAGGGAGCGGCCAGACAAGCGGTTCTCGGGTCAGAGGGCCCGTAACACAAGATATCCTTTCGCTCCTGAACTCCGTAGGAAGTGGGCAGAATCCCCTTCAGTGGATCCGCCTGTGTCACATTTGGCTTCTAAAACTTTATCTTTCCCTAATGGTTCTTCTATTAAGGATCCAACTGATCGGCTCATTGAGAGCCTGGCTCTCTGTGTTTGAAGCTTCAGGTTCAGTACTCTTGCCCTCTTTTGCAGCGACTTGGGTAGCTAAGGCCATGATATCCTGGTCAGAGTCTTTGACTAGAGCCCTGCAGGATAGGGACCTGCCATCTGTGGTGGCCGAAATATCAGATCGCTCTAGCGGGATATTTTGATGAATGCAGCTTTGGATGCGGAGAACTGCGCAACACTTGCTGCCGCAAACGCATTTTCCATTAGAAGGGCTCTATGGTTGAGAATATGGTGGGCAGACTCGACCTCAAAGTCCTACTTCCTTGCCCTATCAGAGTGGCCAATTATTCAGCGAAAAGTTAGATCAACTAATTTCTGACACCACGGGGGGGGGGGGGAAGCAACTTCCTCTCGCAGCAAAGAGTTCAGCAGCCATTTCGTCAGCGATTTCAGGCACGGTTTAGATCCTTTCGAAACCCTGGGTGGACCGCGGTGGCTGACCCCGTCAGTTCAGGTCGGCCTACTCAGAATAGGGATCGTCAGATCTCATACAGAACCAATCTGTTGGGCAGGATGCGGTCCGACCAGCCAAAATCTAGAGGATCTAGGCCCTCCAGATTTTCATCCAAACGACTTGAGGCAGTCTCCGGTTGTCACCAGTAAAGTTGGCAGTCGCCTACACTGGTTTCGTCAAGTCTGGCTCGCCTTCATACACGACAGATGGGTAAGAGCTGGTGTCCTCAGGGCAGAACCACGATGTTTTCCAACAGATTTGCCAACGCTGTGGGACCCCGGATGTGGACCTCATGGCCTCCCAGGGTAAACGCCAAAGTGCCCAAGTTTGTCGCCCGATACCGGGATCCACAGGCATTCGCCGTAGATGCGTTAGTCCTTTCTTGGAACCAGTTTCACCTCCCATACCTGTTTCCTCTGTTACCACTGCTCCCAAAGGTCATCAAGAAGATCAAGCTAGAGCGAGTCCCAGCAATTCTGGTCACTCCAGATTGGCCTCGACGGTCTTGGTACACAGACCTAGTACAGCTGCTCACCGAGACTCTCCCTGGCAGCTGCCAGAGCGTGCAGACCTTCTCTCACAGGGCCCGATCTACCACCAGAGCTCGGGGGCCCTGTGTTTAACGGCCTGGCCGTTGAATCTTGGATTTTAATCCAGGCCGGGTTCTCCCAAAAGGTGGCCGCTACTATGACTAGTTCCCCGAAGCCCGCCACAGCATGTATCTACCATCACACCTGGAAGGTCGTCTTCTCATGGTGCAGAGAGCACGGTTATTCCCCGCTTCGTTTTTCTATCCCCAACATTTTAGCGTTCTTCCAAGCTGGCCTGGATTCGGATCTAGCACCAAGTACTATCAAAAGACAGATATCGGCCTTTTCTGACCTTTTTCAGGGCAGGATCGCTACCAATTTACAGGTGAAGACCTTCGTGCAAGGCATTACTCACATGGTACCGCCCTAGGCTACTTTCACACATCAGGTTTTTATCGTCATGCACAATCCGGCGAGTTTTGGGGAAAATAAAAAAAATGATTTTTTTTTTTTTTTTTTTTTTTTTCACTCAGAGTTGTTTTAGCGCCGGGTTGTGCCTGATGGCCACACGTTTCATCCCTTTTTTGCCGGGACAGTCCAAAATTTATTTTCCGGCGGATGTAGAAAAAACTGCCCAGCGTTGGTTCCAGCGATAAACGTATGAAACGTGTGGTCTATTGACTGGATCCGGCTACCAATTCGGTGTTCTTTTTCTTTTTCACACGGAGCATGCCCAGTTCCTGCATTTTCAATTCGTGTGTCTGTCTGTCTGTCTGTCTCTAATTCAAATGAGCTTTATTGGCAGGACTAAGTACATGTTAGCATTGCCAAAGCATATGGTGAAAATAGGGGGTGGGGTAGGGAGGCATATAGAGGTCCAGGATATATCGGGCTCCTTTTAGGGGATAAGGGGACATGTGTATGGTGGGGTATAGGAGTCCATGACATATCGTGCTCTTTAGTCGGGGGGGATAAGGACATGTCCAGTGTGGGGTACAGGGGTCCATGACATATCAGTCTCCTCTTAATCTGTGGCAGGCACTGACCTATTCCACTGCTATGGCCGCTGCACTTTCCTCTTCCCTAGTATTATTGCCAGTTTCTCTTCCTTCTCCATGGAGGTGATGCCTGGGAGGAGATCAGACAGTCTCTTGAAGTGCGTGCCCCTCACTGCGGAGTGTTTCTCTTTCCTTTTTTTTTTTTTCGCACTGAGCATGCCCAGTTCCTGCATTTTCAATTCTAGACTCACTCACTCAACCTAGGGGTCCTGCAGAAATCTCCATTCGAGCCTCTTCATGACATCTCCTTGACATGCCTTTCCTTGAAGGTAGTATTTTTAGTGGTCATAACATCCATCAGGCGGGTCTCAGAGCTAGCAGCTCTATCCTGTCAAGCTCCATTTTTGGGTTTTCATCAGGATATGGTGGTACTTAGGCCAGCACCCCTTTTTTTTTTTGCCAAAGGTTGTTTCCTCGTTCCACATGAACGAGGACATTGTCTTCCCTTCGTTTTGCCCGGCACCAATGCACCGTGTGGAAAGGGCTCTTCATACGCTTGATCTAGTGAGATCTCTCAGGAGATGTGTGTTGCGGACGGCATCCTTTCGGCAGACACACACGTTTCGTCCTCCCTGAGGGTCGCAGGAAGGGACTCGCGGCCTCAAGATCGACCATAGCCAGGTGGATTCGTTTGACTATTCAGGAGTTGTACCGCATCAGAGGCACAGTTGTCCCGGCTGGGATCAGGGCAAACTCCACTCGGGCAGTGAGCGCTTCCTGGGCCCTTCGGCATCAGCGGAACAGGTTTGCAAGGCGGCGACCTGGTCCAGTCTACACGCTTTCTCTAAACACTATAAAATCCATACTCAGACTTCAGCAGATGCGAGTCTGGGTAGGAGGATTCTCCAGGCAGCCGTAGCACATCTATAGGCAATAGGTGCTTAGGGCTTATACCGTGGAGTCGGTTTCCCACCCAGGGACTGCTTTAGGATGTCCCACAGTCCTGTGTCCCCCAATGAGACGAAGGAGACAAATGGATTTTTGTGTTACCGTAAAACCCTTTTCTCCTAGACGCTCATTGGGGGACACAGCACCCACCCTGTTGGCCAGATGGCTTTTTCTTAATGATTTGGCGGTTTTGTTTCTAGACATGTTGCACCTGTGTTAAGGTTGATTTTTATTTTTTGTTCTCCTACTGCTTTTTTGCACCAAACTGGATTCGCCTGCAGCCAGTGTCAGGGTGTATACGGCGGAGGAGGAGCTACTATTGATGAGCGAATATACTCGTTACTCGAGATATCTCGAGCACGCTCGGGTGTCCTCCGAGCATTTTTTAGTGCTCGGAGATTTTCTCAGTCACCCATGACAGCACTACCAGAGAGAGGGGATCCGCCCTTCAGGGACAGGAAACCTATAGGATAAAGGGGCGGTACCTCTCCCCTGCATCAGTTTGGTTTCTTGTCCCTGACGGTGAACCTTCTAGGAATCGGTACCTGAGAACCCGGAGCCAGCCAGTCGGGTTATAGCAGCGGGGAGGCCCCTGTTCCGGCTGGTGCGGTGTCCGAAGCCGCCACTGCTGAGACCGAGGGGTCTGCAGAGTGCGCAGGGGGAAGTGCAGCCGCCACTCTGGATAAGAGGTAGGGGCTTCAGGGACCCGGACGCCAGGAAGACAGCGCGCAGATGTTCACTTCTGGTTTCGGGGCGGCGTGTGTGCATGGTGTACTTACGGTGCACCAAGAAATAGAGGAGTGAGGCGCAATTCATTGCTGCATGCCGTCCAGAGCCATGGAGGACAGCGATCAGCAGCTCCAGCTGCCGCAGCGACTACAGCCACAGCAGCAGCGACTACAGCCACAGCAGCAGCGCCACCACCAACGTAAGCCGGATGTACAAAGGAAGAGGTCCTCTGTCGACACTCGCAATACCCGGTCCAGCAGCCATTCTACACAGCATAGCAAAGGCTCCAGTGTTGTGAACCAGCTGACACCACCACCTACGGATCTGATACAGGATCCTACAACTCCTCCAGAACCTGTACCTGTGGCTGCGCAAGATGGGTGAGTGGTCTCCGTGAAAGTTCACTAGTGTAATGGGGTCCCCTCTTCTCCGTTTATTTTAGGCAAGGAAAAGAATGGGGAAAACTAAACACAGAACCTGCCCACTGTGTGAGAAACCCTTACCGCAGTCCTGGGATAAGAAGTTGTGTGATTCCTGTATAGGACAAGTCCTCTGTGAGGAAACCCCTAACTTCGCCTCTGAATTACGATCAGTAATAAAATCAGAGGTAGAGACAGCATTTAAATCCCTTAAAGGAGAAGGGGTTAAGGAAAAAACACCCATTCCCTATTCCCACTCCGATTCCTCTAGTTCTGATTTCGGAGACTCCGATAGAAGGGATTCCTCTTCCTCAGATAATGAGAGCGGAGGTCGCCACTGCTTTCCTTTAGATGAAGTCGATGCGCTTGTGAAAGCAGTAAGATCGACCTTGGGCGTCCTAGATCCCCAGACTGACAAGACAGAACAGGACATAATGTTTGGAGGATTAGGTCAAAAAAAGCGCAAGGTATTTCCTATTAATGAAAACATCCAAGCCTTAATTAAAAGGGAGTGGGAAAAGCCAGAGAGAAAAAAACTTGTCAGTACCATGCCTTAAACGGAAATATCCCTTCGAGGAAGAGGCTTAGACTTGATGGGATAAGGCCCCTAAACTTGACGTGGCAGTAGCCAAGGCCTCAAAAAAATTTGCTTAAGGGTACCGTCTCACAGTGGCACTTTTGTCGCTACGACTGCACGATCCGTGACGTTCCAGCGATATCCATACGATATCTCTGTGTCTGACACGCAGCAGCGATCAGGGACCCTGCTGAGAATCGTATGTCGTAGCAGATCGTTTGGAACTTTCTTTCGTCGCTGGATCTCCCGCTGTCATCGTTGTATCGGTGTGTGTGACACCGATCCAACGATGCGTTCGCTTGTAACCAGGGTAAACATAGGGTTACTAAGCGCGGCCCTGCGCTTAGTAACACGATGTTTACCCGGGAACCTCGGCATCGTTGGTCGCTGGAGAGCTGTCTGTGTGACAGCTCCCCAGCGACCACACAACGACTTACCAACGATCACGGCCTGGTCGTGATCGTTGGTAAATCGTTTTGTGTAACGGTACCCTTACCCTTTGAGGACATGGGGACACTGAAGGATCATCTTGATAAAAGAGCGGATACCTTCCTTAAAGGGGCATGGGAGTCGGCAAGCGGATGCTTAAGACTGGCAATAGCTGCCGCATGCACTTCTAGATCCCTAATGATTTGGATTGATAATTTGGAAAGACAACTAAGGGACGGCGTATCGAGAAATAAAATAAAATAATCTGTTCCCATGATTAGAGGGGCAGCAGCCTTTCTCGCAGACTCATAAGCTTACACCGTTAAACTCCTTTCTAAATCAGCAGCCCTATCAAATGCAGCCCGTACAACCTTATGGTTAAAAAGCTGGCCAGGCGACCTACAAACCAAACATAAACTTTGCTCAATCCCATGTGAAGGAAAATTTTTGTTTGGGGAGACCCTGGATGATAATTTACAAAAAGCAGGAGACAAGAAAAAAGGGTTCCCCGTCCTGACCGCACAATTTGCTAAACGGCCCTTTCGGAATAGGGAATTTTTCCGGAGACGGCTGCCAAGGGAGTACAACAGATGGGATGATGGGAAAAGGAGAGATAGGTGCGTCCTTTTCGGTCATTCCCCAAGAGATAAAAAGACCACTAAGTGACAACTCCCCCAGGGTGGGAGGGAGGTTATCTCAATTCCTCCCGGCCTGGGAAAAAATCTCAACCAGTGTCTGGATATTGAATTTGATAAAATCGTGACTTCAAATAGACTACTTCCCTTCCTCCCCAAAATTATGTGGTCACCCCGCTAAAATCCTCACCTCAACAACAACAACAACAACAACAGGCGTTAGAACAGGAAATTATGAAGCTCATAAACAAAGCCATCATCCAGGAAGTTCCCACAGGGGTAAAAGGAACAGGTTTTTATTCCCCGTTGTTCCTGGTTCCAAAACCGGACAGATCCTTCCACACGATAATAAACTTGAGGAAGCTGAACAGCTATGTAAAAGAACCAACGGTTCAAAATGGAGTCAATAAAATCAACAATAAAATAAACCTGTTTCTGGATTGTTTCATGATAGTGCTGGATCTCAGCGACGCGTATTATCACGTCCCCGTCCACAAGAACTCCCAGAAATACCTCAGACTAGCAGTAGTCATGGAAGGGGAAGTAAGGGAATATCAATACAGAGCTCTTCCCTTTGGCACATCAGTGGCACCCCGCATATTTACCAAATTGATTGCGGAAATGATGGCACACCTGAGAGAAAAAGACATTTTCATAATTCCATACTTGGACAACTTTCTGATTGTAAGCAATTCTGCCCAACACTGCCGTCAACAAAGCAACAGAGTGATAGAAACTCAAACAGAGTTAGGTTGGCTGATAAATCTTCAGAAATCAAAACTAGAACTGACCAGAGTTCAAGACTTTTTGGGCCTAACCTTGGACTCAATAACACAGGAATGTCGCCTCCCAGACCAGAAAAAAACAAAAAATACTAAATCTTGTCTCAAAAGCTCGCTCAAACCCTCGTATGACCCTAAGAAGGACAATGTCATTGCTGGGGTCCCTTTCTGCCTGCCTCCCAGCAGTCCAGTGGGCACAACTGCACACGAGAAACCTCCAGTGGGACATTGAGGAATCAGAATACACTAAGGGGACGTCTAGAAGACCACATCACTCTAAATTCAACCACTATTCATTACCTAGTTTGGTGGTTGGAGCCCAACAACCTATCAAAAGGGGTCCCTTGGGTAATAGAGGTATCTCAAATAGTTACCACAGATGCCAGTCCCACGGGGTGGGGAGCTCACCTGGGCAACAATGTCACTCAGGGAATCTGGAGGGGTCAGGAATACAAAGCTTCCTCAAACCAAAAAGAACTCTGGGCGGTGGACCGTGCTCTATTATCTTTCCTTCACAACCTACAGGGGCATAATGTCAGGGTGTTTTCGGACAATCAGGTAGTGGTCGCCTACCTGAATCACCAGGGGGAAACCAGATCTCCCACCCTTATGAAGACCGCTTCCGAAATATTCATTTTAGCGGAGAACAACTTCCTATCCCTTTCCTCACTACACATAAGAGGAGTAGAAAATCAGAAAGCAGACTTCTTAAGCCGTACCCATTTAAGGCAGGGGGAATGGACTCTAAATCAAAGCGTCTTCGATCAGATCACAAAGCTTTGGGGGGTCCCTGTAATAGACCTTTTTGCCGATGTAAAAAACAGGAAGGTAAAAGAATTTTGTTCTCTAGACCCCAGGGGGGCCCTCGGGCACTGGATTCATTCACGATTCCCTGGACTCAGAGTCTCGCATATGCTTTTCCCCCTCCTATACTTATTCCGACAGTTCTGCGGAAAATCAGACAGGACAGGGCGACAATCATCCTAATAGCCCCCTTTTGGCCCAAAAGGACCTGGTTTTCCTGGCTGAGGATGCTTTCCTGGCTGAGGATGCTATCTGTCACCGATCCCTGGGTCCTTCCGGACCTCCTATCACAGGGACCGGTGCTCCACCCTCAGTCAGAGAATCTCCACTTGACAGCGTGGAACTTAAGAGGTCGCTACTAAAAGGTAGGGGCTTTTCGGATAAATTAGTTTCCACACTATTAAGTAGGAAAACGGTAACCACCAAAATATACGGCAAAACCTGGAAAAAGTTTCTGTCCACCTCTGGGGTGAAATTACAAGATGGGGTCCAAATTCCTAAGGTGTTACAATTTCTACAAAAAGGTTTAGATCTGCAGGGGCAGGTCTTTCCCCCCTGACAGACGCCTCACAGCCATCAGTCATTTCCTCCTTTCTTTTGGGCGCTGCCTCCTCAGCATCAGTTATTTACCCGACGCTTGCGCTGTAATCCTTTTTTTTTATTTTATTTTTTTACCTTGGGCATGTGCAGTTAGCACTGCCCATCCACTGACATCACATGATGTCTTCCTTCTTGCACCTGCGTGGACGCGCTGCCCGAGATCCAGCCCAGCAGGCTCTTCTAATTTATTCACACTGCGAGGCTTGGAATCTTTTACATGCGCAGTACTTCTCTGCGGCTCTCCCTCCGCCTCTTTCCTACCGTGCGTCATAGGAATCTGACGATTCCTGTGACGCTGCACAGTAGGAAAGAGGGAGATCCGCTAACTGCACATGCCCAAGAAAAGATTACAGCGCAGGCGCCGGGTAAACAACTGAACGCTGAGGAGGCGGCGCCCAGAAGAAAGGAGGAAATGACTGAGGGCTGTGAGGTGTCTGTCAGGGGGAAAAGACCTGCCCCCCTGACAAACTAGAGGTATGAGGGACAAATTATAAAAACGATTCTTTCATCGGTGGAAGGGACTCAAACTAAAAGAGCCACGTTGGCAGAATTCAGCATTAGTGCTGCACAAGGTGGCTCTTTTAGTTAAAAATGCTTGGGGGTGTTTCCCTTTAAGTTTCCTCACCTCCACATGACTAACATGTTACTCTCCGCAAGGAGAAACGATACTTCTTTGCCCCTTAAAAGAAATTCATCAAATTCTAAACTCCCAAACCTCCCCTCCCTCCTAAGCCCCAGTGTGTCTAAACCACCCTTAGGCTATGTGCTCACGTTACGGATTAGCCTGTGGCATTTTTTGTGCGGATTCTGCATCTCTGCAGAAAATGCAGATGTGGATTTGATGGTTTTTTTGTGCGGATTTCTTGCGTTTTTACCCCTGCGGATTTCTATAATGGAATGGGTACAGAAACGCTGCAGATCTGCACAAAAGTAGTGACATGCTTCTTCTTTTAATCCACAGCGTTTCCGCGCAGAACCATTAGCACTGCATTTTTTGTTTTTTTTGTTTAATGATTTACATTGTAGTGTAAATCACTTGTGGATCTGCAGCGTTTCTGCATGGTAAAAAACCACATAGCCTGAGGCACACGTTGCGGATTTCCTGCGGATCCGCAACGTTTTTTACCGTGTAGAAACGCTGTAGATCGACAAGTGATTTACACTACAATGTAAATCAATGTAAAAAAAAAAAAATGCTGTGCTAATGGTTGCGGAAAATTCCGCGCGGAAACGCTGCCGATTAAAAGAAGTAGCATGTCACTACTTTTGTGCGGATCTGCAGTGTTTTTGTACCCATTCCATTATAGAAATCTGCAGGAGTAAAAACGCAAAAAATCCACATAAACGCATCAAATCCGCACCTGCGATTTCTGCCCAGAGATGCAGAATCCGCACAAAAAATTCTAGAGGCAAATCTGCAATGTGTGCACATAGCCTTAGCGCCCACATGTTTGGTATTTCCGTAGCGATGAGAGCCTGCTTAACTTACAGGTGCATGTCTCCAGAAGCACGAGCTGGGCATAATGTACTGGTTTCTGCAACGTACTGGTCACAAGAGCTTACTGGTCATGACATGGCGCCAATCTTGCATTCAAAAAGTCAAATGGTGCGCCCTCCCTTCCGAGCCCCGACGTGTGCCCAAACAGTGGTATACCCAAACATATGGGGCATAAGCGTACTCAGGAAAAATTATACAACAATTTTGGGTGTCTAATTTCTCCTGTTATTCTTGGAAAAATAAAAAAAATGGGGGCTAAATTATTTTTGTGGGGAAAAAAATGAATTTCTCTAGTCACCTTCTAAGACAGCCACTTCGGAGGTTGTCTTCCCTGCCCTAATAGGGGACAGGAACACAAAGAGGTTAAATACCCCTCCCCTTCCTGCAACCACCAGTGTTTTCCTGTCCCCTATGGGGCATAAAGAGGATCTGAAGGGGCTGCCGTGGCCGGCGATCGGGGGCTTTTGCTCTCCTCCTCTGATGCTGCTCCCGTCTCCTCGCTTCGGCGGAACTCGGGACCGTCCCGCCTCTCCTGCGCCCCCTCCGGGGGTAAAGCGGGGCGGTGATGTGCATTTCCGGGGACCTACGATAGTCCCCCCGGTTTCCTCCTCCCTTGCCGCGGCCGTCCGGTCCTCACGTTGGCGCACTGGGAGAGTGACGCGCGTCTCGGCGCCATGCGCGTCACTTCCGGTGAGACGCGCGTCACTTTCGGTCTCTTCCTGAGCGTTCCACGTGGAGCGCGCGCAGATGCCGGAGACCGCTGCAGGCCCGGTTTACGGGGCGTTCCGGAATGGATTCCTCCCAATGGAGCACGTATGACTCTGAGCTCACGATCCCCTTAAAGGTCCGGGTGAGGGAGACACCAGCTAAGACGTGTCTTATGCAGACGGACATGGCCAGTGACAAGCCCCCTTGCTCTGCATCTGCAGAACCCAGCATACCCCCTCCTACTGTAAGTAGCAGGTGTTGGCCCATGCTATCTTACATACATGTTTACGAGCGGTTTGGTAAAAATCCCCCTCCCTTTTCTCTTATAGGGAGAGAAGGTCTCTGACCCTAGGAAAACGATCCGCAAATGTAAAGTGTGTGCAGCCAGACTCCCATCTACATATGGGAAGAAGCTCTGCCAGTCTTGTACGGATGAGGTGCTACGCAATGAGCAGACCTCCCTTTTGGATAGCATAAGATCTCTCATTAAACAAGAGGTCCAGTCTTCCATGGCTACCCTCTCCCAGACCCTGGCATCTCAACCGCCTCCTTCTAAGAAAAGGAAGATGGCCCCAGTCGAATCCGACTCAGACTCTGGGGAAATTCTGGGGAAAATGAGGGCTCCACTTCCACCACCACCCCGAAATCAGAGAACAGGAAATATTACTTTAACTCTAAGGATATGGGTGACCTTGTTAGCATAGTAAGAAGTAACATGGGGGTGGAAGATGAGGAAATTAAACTCTCAGTACAGGATGAGATGTTTGAAGGTCTAAGGCCCAAAGATCAGAAACTATTTCCTGTGCATAAAAATATACAAAATTTAATTCTGCACGAATGGGTCCTCCCTGAAAAAGGTCTTAATATCTCCTCAGAACTTAAAAACAGTTTCCCCTTAGACGGGGATAACTCCTTATGGGAGACCCCAAAGGTGGACGTACAAATGTCCAGGGTAACTAAAAAAACAGCCCTTCCTTTTTGAGGACTCTTCCCAGCTCAAGGATCCAATGGATCGAAAAATAGAGAGCTTATTATTTTATTTTTTTTAACTCTAATAAATTTTTATTAAGAATAACAAGATAATTGACATGTTACATTCTCGTTTTCAATATAAATTTTCCCCCGTCAGACAACCCCCTCCATCCCAACACCCCCACCCCCACCCAACAAAGCAGCTCACCTTGCTTAACTCCTCCATGATTAAAGCAATAGAAAAAACACTAATCCCCCAGCCAATAATGTAAGCCACATTTTACATTGCCATTAATTAGGGACCTTAATTTTCTCAATTTCCACAATACCCCTATCCCATGGTGATCCACGGAGACCACAGTTTATTGAACATTTAAATTTTCCCTTTCTTCTTATAAAACCCCTTTTCCAGTGTCAGGCCCTGCTTCACATACTGGAGGAATTCTCCTCTTGACGGCGGTTCTTCCCTGATCCAATTTCGAGCTATTACCTTCCTAGCCATGTATAACAATCTGGCAATAGCTATCCTTAGGTTGTTATCCACTCCAACCTCATCCACACACCCCAACAAGCACACAATTGGATCCCTTGGCACCGTGCATCCATACGCACCTTCCATACGACTCAAAACCACCAACCAAAAGGCAGCCAGCCTCGGGCACGTCCACATCATATGAAATATATCAGCATCTGTAGAATTACATCTTGGGCATTCAGAATCATCATGCAAACCTGCCTTATATAGTACTATCGGTGACTTATAAACCCTATGTATCACATAAAGCTGTGACAATCTATAGGGTTCGCTCACTGACAGTCTTGGGACCCATTCTAATACCGACTCCCACATCTCGTTATCCATTGGGCCCAGATCCCTCTCCCACTTGGCTCTCGCCATTATCGGAAAACCCAACAGGAAGGTGTATAGCAGGTCTTTATACAAAGTAGATATAACCCCTCCATTAGTCCCTTCATTACACACATACTCCAGCACTATATCCCTTTGAATTTTAATACCTCCGTTCCTATTCTGAGCTACAAAAGCATGCCTCATCCGCAAATACTGATACTCCCCTGTAGTCCCAAGAACAAATTCCACCTGCAATTGGGAAAATGATTTCAACTCACCTCACTCAATTATTTGATACACGTACTGAATCCCTTTGACCTGCCATTCTGTCAGCGTCCCCAGTGCCACAAACTCCTGTAAATTATTATTATGCCAAAGCGGAATCTCGTCAAATCCGTGATCCCACGTATATGTCTCAACCTACCCCACAGCTTACGTATTAACAACACAGTCGGGTACAATTTCCCCAGAGACCCCAGGGATCCATCTTCCAAACATTGTACTACTGGCTTTCTTTTTGTCATCACTTCCATCAACCGCTGTACCGCTCCAGAAGACTCCTCAAGTGCCCATCCCTTTAGATGCTGACTTTGTGCTGCAAGATAGTATACTTCAGGGTTAGGCAATGCTAGGCCCCCATCCTCCTTGGGTCGCTGAAGTGTCTCCAGTCTGATATGCGGATATTGTCTCCCCCATATTAAATTCCTAAACAAAGAGTTAATCTGTCTAAACTTCCCACGCGGTATCCAAACTGGAGCATTATGAAGAATATACAATATTTTCGGCATCAGAATCATTTTGATAAGATTCACCCTACCTACCACAGATAAATGCAGCTTAAGCCAAGCATGTACTTTTGCCTTTAGAACACCCAAGATTGGAGTCAGATTCCTATGTATATAATCAGTAACAGGCATAGATACCCATATGCCAAGGTATTTAAATTGGCTCGTCACCTTCAGTCGCCCGTCTTCCAGTGGCTCCCCACCAGCGTCGTCCACCTTAAACAAGATAGACTTACTCCAGTTTATCTTAAGTCCCGACACCGATCCGAATTGTACAATAATCCCAATGGCTCCCTCTAAGGACACAACCGGATCCGCCAGAAATAACAGAATGTCATCCGCATACAACGCCACCCTTTCTTCAAGCATCCCATATTTGAACCCAGTCACCTCGTCAGACCGTCGAAGCTTAGTAGCCAGTGGTTCCACAGCCAGAGCAAATAAAAGAGGAGAGAGCGGACACCCCTGCCTCGTCCCTCTAGCCAGTTGTATGGTCCGTGATAACTCCCTGTTCACCCTGACCCTGGCCATCGGCATTGAGTACATCAGCCGAATCCAAGATATGAATTGTGGTCCAAACCCCATACTCCGCAACACCTGCCAAAGATACCCCCGCTCCACACTATCGAACGCCTTATGGGCATCTAAAGATGCAATAACTCTCTGGCCACAGTTATCGGATCTGAGCTGCAAATTCATATACAGCCTTCGTAAATTAATCGCTGTGGACCTGTCAGGCATAAAGCCAGACTGGTCTGAATGCACCAGGCCGGAAATGACACTTGTCAACCTTAACGCCAACACCTTAGCCAGGAATTTAACATCTATAGTGAGCAAGGAGATTGGCAGATATGAATCCGGCTGCTTCGAGTCCTTCCCCTCCTTATGAATCACCACTGTTATGGCTTCCCGCATAGATGCCGGCAGATTTCCTCTATTCCTAGCCTCCTCCAGGACCGCCTTTAATCTAGGGATCAGCACTTCCCCCAAATTTTTATAAATTTCGACAGGAAATGCATCTACGCCAGGCGCCTTTCCATTAGCCATAGACTGTAGTGCCCGACCCAACTCCTCCTCCGTGATGGGAGCCTCCAAATCCTCTCTATCTATGTCACTCAGCTTTGGTAGCTCCAATTCCCCAAGGAACGCCACCGTATCCTCCATTGACCCATCCACCCGAGAGGAATATAAGTCCGCATAAAAATCCGCAAAAACCTCCAAAATCTCTGAAGTCTCAGAAACAGCAATACAGCTCCCCGACATCAGAGAATGGATAAAGGAAGTATTTCTCTGAGCAGAAGCAACCAGCGACAGCATATGACCCACAGATTCACCCTCCTGGTAATAAGCTAGCCTTACCCAACAAAACTTCCTCCAGCTGGTTCTGAGCTGCATTTAACCTCCTCCCAGCTTCCAAAGTGCCCATTATTATCATCTCGTCTTCGGCTATCCTCAGCCCCTCAATCGCCGACTTCTCTGTCTCTCTCGATTTCCGCTTACACCTGCTAATATCCCTAAACAGCAGCCCTCTTAAGTACGCCTTCATAGCTTCCCATACAGTAAGAGTGTCTACACTTCCCTCATTTATCTCAAAAAATTCCACCAACTCCTGCTTTATCTTTCCCAAATCTATACTATGCAGCCAATTAGGGTTAATTTTCCACTCCCTCCTGCTCCCGGTCCGTGTCCCCACCGGTCGAAACTCCACTTCAACTGGACTATGGTCTGAAAGAGCCCTAGGCACATATCTCACATCCCCTACCATCGTATCCATCAGACAGTTACCCAGCGCCAAGTCGATCCTAGACAAAGTACCATGAGCTGGCGAGTAGCAATGAATACCCTCTTTCCCCAATATGTCTAACTCTCCATAAATCAATCATACCTACTTCCCGGATATAGGTCCCAAACGTAGTGACATGTCCCTCGGTCCTATTCTGAGGGTTTTATTTTTATCCCAAAAGTCATCACATATATTATTAAAATCACCAATAACTAGAAAAGGTAACGGACCCCAACACCCTACCCTCTCCAGCACCTCCCTTATTTTCTTGCTTGAGTATGGGGGCGGAATATACAATGCCGCTATACACATCAACACTCCATTAATTTTACATTTCACCACCACATACTGCCCATCCACATCCTCCTTTACAGCTATCTCCTCATACTGCACCCCGGCAGGAATTAACACAGACACACCCCTTGAGTATGTAGAGAAAGTAGAATGATACGCCCTCTGTATCCAGCACCTATTCAATACATGCACCCTCTCCCGCACCAAGTGTGACTCCAGCAGACATATCATTGAGACCTTCTGTTCTTGAACATACTGTAACGCTGCCGCCCGCCGTGTTTTGTCCGCCAGCCCTCTCGCATTCCAACTCAATATTTTAATACAATCCCCCATCATGTGGCTCATCATTTCTCATAGAATCTAATTTTCCAAGCATGAGCTCCCCAACCCTTCCGCCCCCCCCTGCCCCCTCCCAACTTACCCCCCTATCCCCCCCAATGTAGCTCATTCTTCCTCACATCAAGAGTGGGGCTCCACTGCCCATTGCGAACACTCTCCCCTACCTAACCCTCTCCATTCGCGTCCCGCTGCCATAGCAAACCTAAGTTCCCCCAACTTTTCACTTTATTATATCATAACATTCCAACTTATATGAACATATAGAAGAAGTACCAAACCAATTTACAGTACTCGGTATAGCCCTCCTCCCCCATATTTTGTAGACAGTACTGTCTCCTCTGGCCGGTCCTCAACATAACCCAGCAAAACCTTCAACAGTTGCTCAATTCTTTAACCAGTGCTGACAAGCGCTGAACTCTCTGCCAGCAACAGAGAAAACAATTTCCAACCAGATCTCGCCGAAATGTCAATCACACGTTCCCTTAAACTTCTTCTCATTAGTATCAAGCCACCGGGTAGCGTCCTCCGGTGTCAGGAAAAAGTGAGTCTTATTAATAGCCACCAGTCTCAGCTTTGCAGGGAACATCACTGAATACTGCACTCCCAGCTCCCTCAGTCGTCGCTTGACTCCAGTAAACTTCATCCGCTGCTTCTGAACCGCAGCAGAATAATCCGGATAAATGGCGATTTTTTGACCTCCAGCTGTCAGATCCTCCATTTCTCTAGCCTTTCTAAGGATAATATCTCTAACCCTGTAGTTCAATATTTTGGCAAGCATGGTACGGGGATTCGCTCCTGGGGCAGGGGGCTGCGGCGGGACCCTATGAACCCGTTCCACAGCAAAAACTTTTGTCAGCACTGTGCTCCCAATTTTCTCCAGCAGCCAGTTTTCAATAAATTCTGTGGGGTTCCTCCCTTCAGACTTTTCAGGCAGCCCCACTATACGTATGTTATTCCTTCTGGATCTATTCTCCAGATCCTCATTTTTGGCCGCCAGCTCGGCTATTGCTTGGGCGAACTTCTTCTCAGCTTTTTGTAATTTAACTATGAGATCTTCTGCCGTGCTCACCCTTTCCTCCACCACTCCTATATGTTTGTCCATCTTTTGCAGGGCTGCATTAATCTGTGCCGTGTCCCCTTTAACCTCCTGCATCTGCTGGGCCAGGGAATTCAGGGACTGCTGACATGAAGAGATCAGTGTAATAACATCTCTAAGGGTCGGCTCTTCTTCCTGCGACATGCCTTCAGATCCCCCACTAGCCCCCGCCATGCTGTCTTTCTCCTTCCCCCTCTGTACCTTATGCTGCTCAGCCATGCCTGCTTCCTCCTCCTCCTTGTCAGCTCCAGCTCCAGCTCCTTGTTCTGCATCTGCAGCTTCCACCCTGGCGTATTGCTGCAGCTTCGCCGCCACCTCCATGCGCCGCTGACATGCTGCATTCTCCCTGTCAGCGTCTTCTCTAACTTCGGCGCCATCTTGGCCGGCTCCTGCATCGCCGGTGCCCGCGTCTTTATGCCGCCTCCTGGTCATTGCTGCCGACTCCGGTACCGCCGTTCAGCACCGCTGTATTCTCCGGACCTTCATCCAGCCGGCTTTTGGTAAGTATACCCGTAAATCGGGGTTAAATCAGGATTTTTGTCCTTCTGGCAGCGGGAGCGCTCTTCCCTGCGTCCGCTCACATAGCCAGCTAGGACACTCCCCAAAATAGAGAGCTTATTAAAGGTAAGGTACCGCGTTTGTAGGTCATTAATAAATCACTGTAATGTAGCATAACATGCTGCTATAAGCAAGTTTGAAATGCATGTGAAACAGATTTCATGTGTTATGAGTTTAAAGGGAACCTGTCACCCCCAAAATGGCTGGTGAGGTAAGCTCACCGGCATCAGGGGCTTATCTACAGCATTCTGTAATGCTGTAGATAAGCCGCCGATGTTACCTGAAAGAGGAGAAAAAGACGTTAGATTATACTCACCCAGGGGCGGCCCCGCTCTGGTCCGCGTCCGATGGGTGTCTCCGGTCCGCTCCGGCGCCTCCCATCTTCATTCCATGGCGTCCTCTTCGGGTCTTTACGCAGCGGCTCCGGCGCAGGCGTACTTTGTCTGCCCTGTTGAGGGCAGAGCAAAGTACTGCAGTGCGCAGGCGCCGGAAAGGTCAGAGAGGCCCGGCGCCTGCGCAATGCAGTACTTTGCTCTGCCCTCAATAGGGCAGACAAAGTACGCCTGCGCCGGAGCCGCGGCGCGAAGACCCGAAGAGGACGTCATGGAACGAAGATGGGAGGCGCCGGAGCGGACCGGAGACACCCATCGGACGCGGACCAGAGCGGGACCGCCCCTGGGTGAGTATAATCTAACTTCTTTTTCTCCTCTTTCAGGTAACATCGGCGGCTTATCTACAGCATTACAGAATGCTGTAGATAAGCCCCTGATGCCGGTGAGCTTACCTCACCAGCCATTTTGGGGGTGACAGGTGCCCTTTAAAGAATGCACTGGGGGCTGACATCTTGGTTTTGCAGCAGTAGCAGGGCGCTATCAGTGTCAGATTACTGCACCCCATGGATATAGGGTCAGCACCGGTCTATTATCTCCTATCTCTAACATTGTAGCAGCATTAGCAGTGAGCTGGGCAAGCCTCTGTGGGCTGCACAACTCACTGCTGTAGGTGTGACTAGCTGCCATTTTATTATAGCCCTGTGCTATCTGCCGCGCTCCACTTACTCTCTATCGCAGGACAGAAGAAGCGCTCACTGGAGCCGGAGGATGGAGAGTGCGGAGTGCAGGTGATTTACCTCCCTGCTCCTCTGTACTCCAGGCAGGCATGTCCTGGGCAGACATCCTCTGCTCCTCACATGCTTCTCCTGCTGTGTCTCCGCCTCCCCCTCACACACAGTCCCTGTGATCTCTGGTAAGCTGCACTCACAGCCTGCAGAGAGGGAGGTGACACCTGGAGAGAGAGCAGGGCAGCTTACAGGACAGGGATTAAGGTGGGGGAAGGGGGATGGCAAGAATGTTGTTCACAAAAAATGCTGCGGAGTCCGCTGTGTTCTGCTCCTCTGTAAACAAGCTGTGCCTCTGATGCAGTAACTGCTGGTGATAGCAGATCACAGGGCAGTCACACACAAAATGGCTCTGCCCTGTGATGCTGCTCTTCATTCTGCCCCAGGGATATTAGACCACCCAAAAGGGGAGGGAAATGGTGATGTCAGCAGTTACTGCCCCAATTTTGCTGCTAACAGTAAAGCTGCTAAATCTTACTATAGCTGCTTGAGGTCTAAAACGGAAAATGCTCCCCCTAGTGGTAAATATGTATATTTCTAGAAAAATATATATTTTTCATATAGAAATGTTTGCAAACAGTGCAAACATTGCATTAATACATTTTAATTACTATTTTAAACTTAATTTCACAAAAAAACAAAATACAAGAAAACTGGTGGCACCTTCCCTTTAAGAAAGTCCTGGGACACCTCCACCAATTTATTAAAGACCAACATAGCCTCTACATGTGTGGCCAGATCTTTGTTCATCTGGTTACGCAAACTTGAAGAGCATTTGGCACAGGGCACACCAAGAGAGGAGATTTTAGACTCCCTACCCCTGCTACAAAAAGCAACAGGGTTCCTAGCTGATGCCTCTGCTGAATCTGTCTGAGTAGCTGCACAAGCTGCCGTCCTCTCCAACTCATCTAGGAGGGCACTTTGGCTAAAATCTTGGGGGTTTGGGGCGACTTCGTCTCCAAGTTGTGCAGCATCCCCTTCCGGGGCCATGTATTTTGTCCGGTTCTGGATGATATCTTGGATAAGGCAGCAGACGAGAAGAAATCTTTATTCGGACTCCCATGACAGCACTACGAGAGAGGGGATCCGCCCTTCAGGAACAGGAAACCTACAGATACAAAAGGGCGGCACCTCTCCCATGCATCAGTTGGTTTCCTGTTCCTTAGGGGACTGGATCCTACAGAAGTTTTTTTTCTACAAGGATTCCAGGCCGGGCGGCCGATTCAGGTAGCGAGGGGGTCTCCTACCTCGGCCGGTGCGGGGTACCTGAAGCAGTCACGGTGGTCTCGGCGGGGCTGCACGGCGGTGACTGGAGCAGCATGGAGCGGTCGCCAGGGGTTGTCCTGCCTCCGGAGCCAGCGTGCGGTGAGTATAGCGGTCCACCCTCCCTCGAGTGCTGTGATGGGGCGACGGCGTCTAGGTGGCGCCGGCAGGAGTGCAGCTGGCTGGCCTCGGCGTCCCACGATGCTTGCAGCGCTGACAGGAAGCGCTGTGAGCTGTGGTGACGTCGGAAGGCGGAGCCGGCGACGACTTCCGGGTCGCGGTGTTCCTGCGCATGTGCGGGGGCACCAAGATGGCGGCGCCCACCGAAGATTGGACGCCGCTCTCCCTCGGGGCCTTGGTGATTCCCTACAGCTGCGGGGAGGTGGGAAATCCCAACAGACGCTGTGCAGAGACGTGCTGACCGAAGGAGGGGCTATATAAGGAAGGTCCAGCTGCGTGTTCCCTGCTTCTGGTCTCCAAATCGTTGAAGATGGAGTCTGATCATGATCAGCAGGTTTTGCTGCTGGATGAAGCAGCCCAGAAGCCTACGGAGAAAGAACACGTGAAAAGGAGCGATGGATCTGGCCGCAGAAGCTCCTCCAGACAGGGGTCTGGAGCATCGGTCAAGAAAGATCCCCCTCGTACTTCGGTATGTCTCTGGGTGTGGGCAACCTCTGGTAAGTGATCTAAGAGAAAGTACACTCCGTGACTAGTCTTCCCTCATATATGTTTTTTGGCTACAGGGAAGAAAAAATGTCAGTAAAACGAAGCATAGGGAATGTGCCGTCTGCGGAGCTCCCTTGCCTGACTCACACCCTAAAAAACTATGTGACCCCTGTATCCAACAGACTGTGAGGTCTTGGAAAAGGTGAGGGGATATGGCATTTAGATCTTATAGATTAGTCTGCCTTACTTACCCCCTCAGGTAGCAGAAGAATCCTCTTCTATTGCGGCCAGTCTGAAAGAAATGGTTCGTTTGGAAGTCAAACAGTCCATCAGAAACCTTTCACAAGCAGGAGGCTCTAAGCAAAAAGCTCAGTGGATATCCGATTATCTGAGGATAAGGACGCGAGCGGAGCCTCAGACGATTCAGCAGCATCATCCTCCTCTTTGGAAGAAGACGCTGCTCATTTTTGTTTACCCATAGAGAGGGTAGATAAATTAATAAAGACAGTCAGAGGCACTATGGGTATAACGGAGCCCAAGCCTCAGCTATCCAAAGAACAAATGATGTTCAGTGGTCTAGAGCAGAAGAGGAGTAGAGGTTTCCCTCTAAATGAGAAAATACAAGAACTTATTAACAAAGAATGGAAAAAAACCCGAAAAAAAAGGGGTCTTTTCCACCAGCGCAAAAGCGTAGATTTCCTTTTGATGACCCAACAGTCAACAATTGGGGAAAAAGCCCCTAAGTTGGATGCGGCAATTGCCAAGGTGGCGAAGCGATCTTCTCTCCCATTCGAGGATTTGGGAACACTTAAAGACCCCCTAGATCGGAAGTTGGACACCTTCCTAAAGGGTACTTGGGAGATGGCTGCCGGCTCCTTAAGACCTGCGGTAGCGTCGACCTGTACGGCAAGGTCAATGATGGTCTGGTTGGACCAATTGGAGGAGCAGTTAAAACAGGGAGCCTCTATAGACTCTATACTCGCAGCATTACCAGTAATTCAGGAGGGGGCGGCTTTTTTGTCAGACGCCTCCATTGATTCCGTTAAGTTGGCAGCCAGAGCAGCAGGGCTCTCTAATGCCGCTAGAAGAGCCTTATGGTTAAAATGCTGGCCTGGGGATATGCAAGCGAAAACAAAGCTCTGTACTATCCCTTGTAAAGGTGAATATTTATTCGGACCCACCTTGGATGAATTATTAGAGAAAGCGGGGGATGATGGGTTTGGAAATTTCTTATTTGGTTCATATTGTCATCCCTTCAACAAAAGGAAAGTTAATCGAGGAAGGAAACGTACCTTCTCGCCAGTGAGAGAGAGATCCAGATTGGATGATAAACGAAAACGAGGTACAGGGTTCATGTTTCGTCGTTCTTCGGCAGAAAGGAAGAAACAGGATCAATGACTAGCAATCCCCGTAGGGGGGAGATTGTTACATTTTTCTGCAGAATGGTCAACAATCACAAAGTGTTTGGATAAAAAACACTATATCTCAAGGACTTAAACTCGAGTTTATTCATATTCCACGAGATAAATTCAAGTTAACCCCCTTACATTCATCTCCCGCTGAACAATCTGCGTTGGAAGAGGAAGTAATGACTGTGCTCTAAAAACGTCTTAGTAGACGTTCCGCATTCTCAGGAAGGGAAAGGTTTTTACTCTCCCCTATTACTAATTCAAAAGCCTGATAAGACTTAAAGAACTATTATAAATCTTAAAGGTCTCAATAAATTCTTGGTAAAACATACCTTTAAAATGGAATCCATTAATTCGGCAGTAAAAAAGCTTTTTGATAACTGTTTCATGATAGTAGTGGATTTAAAAGATGCCTACTATCATGTACCTATTCATGCAAGTTACCAGCGATACCTAAGGGTAGCAGTATTAATGGGTGGAACGATTCAACACTTTCAGTTTAGAGCACTTCCCTTTGGGATAACTTCTGCCCCTAAGGTGTTCACGAAAATAATTGCTGAAGTCATGGCATACCTAAGGGAATCAAACATCCTTATAATCCCCTACTTAGATGATTTCCTCATTGTAGGAAATTCGGTAGATCATTGCCACAATGGGAAATTACTAAAACTAAATTTAGAACACCTAGGTCGGGTCATAAATTTCAAAAAGTCTAAATTGCAACCCCTTAATGTTAAAAAATTCCTGGGGTTACTATTGAATTCAAAAACTCAACAGTGTTCTCTCCCTATAGAGAAATTAGAACAGATTCAAAATCCAGTGTCAAGAACGATTAATACACCCTCCATGACCCTTCAACAAGCAATGTCCTTGCTAGGCTTGCTCACATCATGCATACCAGCAGTTAAATGGGCTCAGTTCCATACCAGAACCGTACAAAAAAGTCTTATTCTATGACAGAGTTTTAAGGGGCACTTTAAATGAAAATTAACATTGGGGTCAATAACAGAGTCCCTTAGATGGTGGCTAGATAAACAAAATTTATCAGCAGGGGTACCCTGGATAGTAAATGTTACCCGAGTAATAACCACGGATGCCAGCTCTTCGGGGTGGGGAGCTTATATGGGAGACATGGTGGTCCAGGGTCATTGGGAACCCTTCACAACATTCTCGTCCAACCAAAGAGAATTATTGGCGGTTGAATTAGCTGTTAAAAAATTCCTCATGTATCTGCAGGACCAGCACGTCAGAATCTTATCGGACAACAGAGTCGCAGTTGCTTATATAAACCGCCAAGGGGGAACACGTTCCGAAGCGTTAATGCAGATCACGGATCGCTTGTTCCGGATAGCCGAGTCAAATTTTCGATCTTTCACGGCTCTTCACATCAAAGGGAAGGAAAATGTGACAGCAAATTTCCTCAGCCGAAATATACTAAAGCAAGGAGAATGGTGTCTCAACGAGGATGTTTTCAATCGTATTGTCCACAGATGGGGTCAACCAGTGGTGGATCTGTTTGCCACCAAAAGCAACAAAAAAGTAAAAATTTTTTGCTCTTTAAATCCCAGGGAGAATCCCCTGGCAGTGGATGCCTTCCTAATAAAATGGGATTTCCCACTGGCCTATGCGTTCCCACCGTTGAACTTGTTACCTGTAGTAGTGAGGAAAATCAGGGAAGATCGAGCAAAAATTATCCTAATTGCCCCCTTTTGGCCCAGAAGAACATGGTTTGCCTCCCTCAGGACAATGTCAGTATCGGCTCCCTGGGTACTACCAGAGATCCCGAACTTACTTTCTCAAGGGCCTATCTTCCATCCACAAGTGACACCGCTCCATTTAACGGCTTGGAATTTGAACGGTTATTGTTGGTAGATAGAGGTTTTTCTCCAAAATTGGTAGAAACACTCCTAAAGAGTAGATGGCAAATAACTACAAGAATCTACTCTAGTACCTGGAGAAAATTCTTAGCCTGTTCAAAATTTGATATCCAAGAAGGGGTACAGATTCATCGAATTTTAGAGTTTCTGCAGAAGGGGTTTGAGTTAAAACTCTCTACTAGTACCCGAAGAGTTCAGATTTCAGCCCTCGGTGCCCTATTTTCCTGTAATATAGGTAACCACTATTGGATAGTCAGATTTATTAAAGCGGTTAATAGATCTAGACCAATTCATAAAGACAAAACGGTTCCGTGGGATCTAAACTTAGTTCTGTCATCTTTAACAAAACCCCCTTTGAACCCCTTCAGGATGCGTGACCCAAAATGTTGACCCTTAAGACAGCTTTTTTAGTTGCCATAACCTCTGCTCGCAGGATAGGGGATATCCAGGCGCTTTCTAGACTTCCTCCATACACAGAATTTTTATCAGACAGAGTGGTCCTTAACCCCTTCACCCCCAAGGGTGGTTTGCACGTTAATGACCGGGCCAATTTTTACAATTCTGACCACTGTCCCTTTATGAGGCTATAACTCTGGAACGCTTTGACGGATCTTGGCGATTCTGACATTGTTTTCTCGTGACATATTGTACTTCATGTTAAAGGTAAAATTTATTCGATATAACTTGCGTTTATTTGTGAAAAAAATGGAAATTTGGCGAAAATTTTGAAAATTTTGCAATTTTCCAACTTTGAATTTTTGTGCCCTTAAATCACAGACATATGTCACGCAAAATACTTAATAAGTAACATTTCCCACATGTCTACTTTACATCAGTACAATTTTGGAACCAAAATTTTTTTTTGTGACTGAGTTATAAGGGTTAAAAGTTGACCAGCAATTTCTCATTTTTACAACACCATTTTTTTTTAGGGACCACATCTCATTTGAAGTCATTTTGAGGGGTCTATATGATAGAAAATACCCAAGTGTGACACCATTCTAAAAACTGCACCCCTCAAGGTGCTCAAAACCACATTCAAGAAGTTTATTAACCCTTCAGGTGTTTAACAGGAATTTTTGGAATGTTTAAATAAAAATGAACATTTAACTTTTTTTCACACAAAATTTATTTCAGCTCCAATTTGTTTTATTTTACCAAGGGTAACAGGAGAAAATGGACCCCCAAAGTTGTTGTACAATTTGTCCTGAGTACGATGATACCCCATATGTGGGTGTAAACCATTGTTTAGGCGCATGGCAGAGCTTGGAAGGGAAGGAGCGCCATTTGACTTTTCAATGCAAAATTGACTGGAATTGAGATGGGACGCCATGTTGCGTTTGGAGAGCCCCTGATGTGCCTAAACATTGAAACTCCCTACAAGTGACACCATTTTGGAAAGTAGACCCCCTAAGGAACTTATCTAGATGTGTTTTGAGAGCTTTGAACCCCCAAGTGTTTCACTACAGATTATAACGCAGAGCCGTGAAAATAAAACATCTTTTTTTTCCCACAAAAATGATATTTAGCCCCCCAAATTTTTATTTTCCTAAGGATAACAAGAGAGCTTGGACCCCAGAAGTTGTTGTTCAATTTGTCCCGAGTACACTGATAACACATATGTTGGGGTAAACCCCTTTTTGGGCGCACGGGAGAGCTCGGAAGGGAAGGAGCACTGTTTTACTTTTTCAACGCAGAATTGGCTGGAATTGAGATTGGACGCCATGTCGCGCTTGGAGAGCCCCTGATGTGCCTGGACAGTGGAAACTCCCCAATTCTACCTGAAACCCTAACCCAAACACACCCCTAACCCTAATCCCAACGGTAACCCTAACCACACCCCTAGCCCTGACACACCCATAATTCTAATCCCAACCCTAATCCAAACGTAAATGTAATCCAAACCCTAACTTTAGCCCCAACCCTAACTTTAGCCCCAACCCTAACTTTACCTCCAACCCTAGCCCTAACCCTAACCCTAAACGTGACTGAAATACGTGGCACTGAAATACGTGGCACTGAAATACGTGGCACTGAAATACGTGGCACTGAAATACGTGGCACTGAAATACGTGGCACTGAAATACGTGATACGTGGCACTTAAATACGTGGCACTTAAATACGTGGCACTTAAATACGTGGCACTGAAATACGTGGCACTGAAATACGTGGCACTGAAATACGTGGCACTGAAATACGTGGCACTGAAATACGTGGCACTGAAATACGTGATACGTGGCACTTAAATACGTGGCACTGAAATACGTGGCACTGAAATACGTGGCACTGAAATACGTGGCACTGAAATACGTGGCACTGAAATACGTGGCACTGAAATAAGTGGCACTGAAATATGTGATATGTGGCACTGAAATACGTGGCACTGAAATACGTGGCACTGAAATACGTGGCACTGAAATACGTGATACGTGGCACTTAAATACGTGGCACTGAAACACGTGGCACTGAAACACGTGGCACTGAAATACGTGGCACTGAAATACGTGGCACTGAAATACGTGGCACTGAAATACGTGCAACTGAAATACGTGGTACTAAAATATGTGGCACTGAAATACGTGATACGTGGCACTGAAATACATGGCACTGAAACACGTGGCACTGAAACACGTGGCACTGAAATACGTGGCACTGAAATACGTGGCACTATGACTGTCAGAAAATGTTCATTAAACGGTTAGGGGTAGAGTTAGGGTTAGGGTTTGGATCTCTATCACCTTGATGGTGGTGGGTGGCTTTTCAGTGTGTTTTCTGTTTTTTTCGATAAAAATGCATGCGTTTTTAACGCAAACAAACGCATGTGCTTAAAAACGCAAGAAAATACTGCAGGTTGTATTTCTGAAAATGAACGCATGCAGAAAAAAACCGCATGCGTTTTCAATGTTAAATATAGGGAAAAAACGCATGCGTTTTTTTGTGCAAAAAACGCTGCAGACAAAGATGCAAGTGTGAAACCAGCGACGCTTTTTATAGCAAAGTTTTTGCGTCTCCACATTTTGAGACCTATAATTTTTCCACATTTGCTCCACAGAGTCATGTGAGGTCTTGTTTTTTGCGGGACGAGTTGACGTTTTTATTGGTAAAATTTTTGGACACGTGACCGTTTTTGATCGCTTTTTATTCCGATTTTTGTGAGGCAGAATGACCAAAAACCTGCTATTCATGAATTTCTTTTGGGAGAGGCGTTTATACCGTTCCGGGTTTGGTAAAATTGATAAAGCAGTTTTATTCGTCGGGTCAGTGTGATTACAGCGATATCTCATTTATATCATTTTTTTTATGTTTTGGCGCTTTTATACGATAAAAACTATTTTAGGCTACTTTCAGACATAGCGCATTTTTGAGCGCTATTTTGCGGGCGCTTTTCAAAAATGCGCAATGTCATTTTCGTCTGCCGGCAAAGTGAATGAGAAATTCACTTTGCCGTTCAGACACACCGCAAAAAAACGCGGCGCTTTTGTCTGCAAACACGCCGGCGTAAAAAGAATTGACATGTCAATTCTTTACGCAGCGGCGTGTCTGCGTATCCCCCTAGGGCCCCATATTAACGTGCACACACAGCGCCTTTGTCCTGGGTGTCGGCGTCTTTGTACGGAGGGGTTGACACCCAGGACCGGACGTGACGTCGGACAGGAAGAGGGAAGCCCCGCCCCCCAGTGAAGCAGCATGGAGTGTGTGTGTGTGTGTGTGTGTGTGTGTGTAGGTAGCGTGTGTAGCGACGCTGCAGCGATAGAGACAACGATGCCGATCGCTGCAGCGTCGCTGTTTGATCGCTGGAGAGCTGTCACACAGACCGCTCTCCAGCGACCAACGATGCCGAGGCCCCCGGGTAACCAGGGTAAACATCGGGTTGCTAAGCGCAGGGCCGCGCTTAGTAACCCGATGTTTACCCTGGTTACCAGCGTAAAAGTAAAAAAAACAAACAGTACATACTCACCTGCGCGTCCCCCAGCCTCTGCTTCCTGACACTGACTGAGCGCCGGCCTTAACAGCACAGCGGTGACGTCACCGCTCTGCTTTCACTTTCAGTTTAGGGCCGGCGCTCAGTCACTTTGATACGTGGCACTTTGATACGTGGCACGTGGCACTGAAATATGTGGCACTGAAATACGTGGCACTGAAATACGTGGCACTGAAATACGTGAAACGTGGCACTTAAATACGTGGCACGTGGCACTTAAATACGTGGCACTGAAATACGTGGCACGTGGCACTGAAATACGTGGCACGTGGCACTGAAATATGTGGCACTGAAATACGTGGCACTGAAATACGTGGCACTGAAATATGTGGCACTGAAATACGTGGCACTGAAATACGTGGCACTGAAATACGTGGCACTGAAATACGTGGCACTTAAATACGTGGCACTTAAATACGTGGCACGTGACACTTAAATACGTGGCACGTGGCACTGAAATACGTGGCACGTGGCACTGAAATACGTGGCACTTAAATACGTGGCACTTAAATACGTGGCACTTAAATACGTGGCACTTAAATACGTGGCACTGAAATACGTGGCACTTAAATACGTGGCACGTGACACTTAAATACGTGGCACGTGGCACTGAAATACGTGGCACGTGGCACTGAAATACGTGGCACTGAAATACGTGGCACTTAAATACGTGGCACTTAAATACGTGGCACTTAAATACGTGGCACTTAAATACGTGGCACTTAAATACGTGGCACTTAAATACGTGGCACTTAAATACGTGGCACTTAAATACGTGGCACTTAAATACGTGGCACTTAAATACGTGGCACTTAAATACGTGGCACTTAAATACGTGGCACTTAGGCTATGTTCACATTTGCGTTGTGCGCCGCATGCGTCCTTTTTTTGATTGATTTTGGACGCAGCAAAAATGCAACTTGCTGCGTCCTCTGCGGCCGGATGCGTGCGCTGCAGTGACGCATGCGGCGCAAAACGCAAGTGCGACGCATGTCCATGCGCCCCCATGTTAAATATAGGGGCGCATGACGCATGCGGCGCCCGACGCTGCGGCGCAGACCGCAAATGTGAACGTAGACTTAAATAGCTGGATAGAGCTGGATCCGCGGGCTGTGATCTGGCCTACGCTCAGCACTCTGCGGAGCGCTGTCATTCAAAACACGTCCACTCATTTTGGTGTTTAGTCCCAAAATGAAGGATGGAAGAAGAAAAGGGTTGGACAAGGAAATGACATCATTTCTTTTTTTTTTCCCCCACTGCAGTTAAAGCTTTATTTGTGTCAAACACAGACAATCTGCAGAGAAAACTGCATAAAAAACCGCACTAAAAACCGCATCAAAAACGCACTAAAAACGCACCTGCGTTTTCTGCCAAGAGCTGCGGTTTTTGTCCTGAAAAAAAAGGATTGAAATCAGGATCGTGTGAACATACCCTTACCGTACAGGGTTACGAGGGGGGGCGTCTGACTGACGCCTGCCCTAGTAACCTGGGGTTAGTGACAGTGGGGTTAGTAAACCCCAGCTGATGTCTGTTCCGCTTGCTGAGGCGTCTTTGGCTCAAGGCCATTGCAGCTGGCAGAATCGACATGATGTTAACTCCAGTGTGTATTGTATTCTGAGTCATAAAGACAGGAAATGACCTCAATGACTCTTTTTTTTTTCCCCTTTTTTTTTTTTCAAACAAACTTTATTTTCAGTACACAATGCTGAAAAAAACGCAGCTGCAAAAAACGCAGCAAAAAACGCTGTGTGTGAAAGCAGCTGCGTTTTTTGCCTGCGTAAAAAAACGCAGGTAAAGCAGCAGCAAAATACGCGCGCGTAAAAATACGCAGCAAATATGCTGTGTGTGAAAGTAGCCTTATAGAAAAAATAATTATTTTGGTATCGCTTTATTCTCAGGACTATAACTTTTTTATTTTTTTGCTGATGATGCTGTATGGCGGCTTGTTTTTTGCGGGACAAGATGACGTTTTCAGCGGTACCATGGATATTTATATCAGTCTTTTTGATCGCGTGTTATTCCACTTTTTGTTCGGCGGTATGGTAATAAAGCGTTGTTTTTTGCCTCGTTTTTTTTTTTTTTTTCTTACGGTGTTTACTGAAGGGGTTAACTAGTGTGGCAGTTTTATAGGTTGGGTCGTTACGGACGTGGCGATACTAAATATGTGTACTTTTTTTTTTTTTTTATTTAGATAAAGAAATGTATTTATGGGAATAATATATATTTTTTTTTTTTTCATTATTTTGGAATATTTTTTTTTTATTTTTTTTTACACATTTGGAAATTTTTTTTTTTACTTTTTTACTTTGCCCCAGGGGGGGACAATACAGATCGGTGATCTGCCAGTTTGCATAGCACTCTGACAGATCACCGATCTGCGAGAAGTGCAGGCTGCTTCACAGTGCCTGCTCTGAGCAGGCGTCTGTGAAGCCACCTCCCTCCCTGCAGGACCCGGATCCGCGGCCATCTTGGATCCGGGTCTGGAGCAGGCAGGGAGGGAGGTAAGACCCTCGCAGCAACGCGATCACATCGCGTTGCTGCGGGGGGCTCAGGGAAGCCCGCAGGGAGCCCTCTCCCTGCGCGATGCTTCCCTGCATCGCCGGCACATCGCGATCATGTTTGATCGCGGTGTGCCGGGGGTTAATGTGCCGGGGGCGGTCCGTGACCGCTCCTGGCACATAGTGCCGGATGTCAGCTGCGATATGCAGCCGACACCCGGCCGCGATCGGCCGCGCTCCCCCCGTGAGCGCGGCCGATCGGCTATGACGTACTATCCTGTCGGCGGTCATACGGGCCCACCCCACCTCGACGGGATAGTACGTCAAATGTCGGGAAGGGGTTAAACCTGATCCAGCATACCTACCGAAGGTAGCGACATGATTTCATAGGTCACAGGAGATAGTCTTGCCAGCCTTTATTCCTAATCCTTCTAATCCTAAAGAACATGAGCTCCATACGTTAGATGTGAGGAGATCTCTTTTGCAGTATCTGTCACCGATAGTTGGAAGAAAGATAATGCACTGCTTCTTTCCTTCCAAGGTCCGAGGAAGGGGTGTAGAGTATCCAAGTATTCACTAGCTAAATGGATTAGGGAGGTTATCTGTCTGGCTTACACAGCAGGTGGGGGGCCGGCTCCGCAGAATCTGAAGGCACATTCCACCCGAGCCATGGCATCATCCTGGGCGGAAAGATCTGGAGTGTCAGTGGAACAAATATGTAAGGCGGCCACATGGTCATCCCCTTCCACCTTTTTTAAGCACTATCGGTTAGATTTGGGGTACTCTTCTGATCTCACCTTCGGGTTAAGGGTGCTGCAAACTATAGTCCCTCTCTAGGGTGGCTTACATCTCTGTAAATCTCTCGTAGTTCTGTCATGGGAGTCCGAATAAAGCATTAAGCTACTTACTGGTAGCGGCATTTTTCAGAGGCCCATGACAGCACCCTTAGTTCCCTCCCTATTCATATGGGGGTTTGCACTTCCTAAAGACTGTATGTATGTATGTATGTATGTATGTATGTGTTTTTTTTTTTTTTTTTTTTATGGGATATATAGATCTCGTGTGGTGTCAAGCTATGTTGTAATAAAATGTTTCTTCTTGAGTGTAAACTGTATATAATGTATAATTGTGTGCCACTAACCGCGGTAGTCCTCTCAGGCTCTGAAATACAACTGATGCATGGGAGAGGTGCCGCCCTTTTGTATCTGTAGGTTTCCTGTTCCTGAAGGGCAGATCCCCTCTCTTAGTGCTGTAATGGGCCTCTGAAAAATGCCACTACCAGTAAGTAGCTTAATGCTTTCCCTGAACAAACAAATCCTAAAAAACGCTTTTTTCGTCCCCCCCTGATCAATCTTCACAGAGGGATTATAGAGGAAAAGGCAAAACAGGGAGATGGAGTTATCCCAAAGGAGGCAAAGGCAGGGACATCCTTGTCCCTCAGACCCAACAGACCCCAGATAAACAATGACGATACTCCGGTCGGTGGTCGTCTCTCGCGCTTCTTCACCCAGTGGCAGTCCGTCTCCACAAATCAAAGGGGCCTTCGTACCATACGAGATGGACTAAAGATAGAGTTCAAGAGACCTCCCCCACAATGTTTAAGAATAACCTCCTTACAAACGCCACATCTCCAAAACTCCCTGTTAAAAGATCTACAGAATTTACTCCAATCAAATGTAATTTTGCAGGTGTCCAAACGGGAAGAAGGACATGGCCACTATTCTCGTCTTTTCCTGATAACAAAACCATCGGGGAAAAACAGGATCATCATAAACCTGAAACCATAAACGAATCTGTTCCCTACCGGAGATTCAAAATGGAAACAATCAGGTCGGTGATCCCCCTCATCGGGCAGAATTGGGTAATGGTGACTATAGATCTGAGGGATGCATACTACCATGTACCAATCCATCTGGAACACAAGAAATTCCTCAGATTCGCAGTCTCAGGGGCAGCAAATCAAACATTACCAATTCAACGTCCTACCCTTCGGCATCTCTTCGGCCCCACGGGTGTTTACAAAAATCATGGCGGAAATAATGATCTTCATTCGTCGCCAAGGGATATGCATTATCCCGTATTTGGACGACTTTTTTCCTCATGGCACCATCTACCTCCCGTCTGGAGACGGACGTAACAGACTCTGAAGATATTACAGTCCCTAGGCTGGATCCCGAATCTAGAAAAATCAGAGATGCATCCCTCCACAAGGAGAAAGTTTCTGGGGGTTCTCCTGGACTCGGAAGAAAGGATGTCGTTTCTACCCAGGGATCGTCAAATCGACCTTGTCCGTAAAATTACCAAATTCAGACACCAGCGAGCACCGACCCTCAGGGAATCAATGTCTCTTCTGGGATCCCTGACCGCATGCATCCAGGCAGTTTCCTGGGCTCAGACTCACACGCGAACCCTTAAAATGTATGTGCTTCTACATTCCAGGGAATGACAGTATCCATTAACTCAAAGAATTCTTCTCCCTGGCCACGTGAAAGCAGCCCTGAGATGGTGGTGGTTAGATTACAAAAATCTTCAGAAGGTGGTCAGCTGGGATCAGCTTCCCCTGAAGACACTCCGCACAGATGCCAGCAAGCTAGGCTGGGGTGCAGTGGTAGAGAGTTACCACTTTCAAGGAAAATGGGCATCAAACATCAGCAGCAGTTCCTCAGATTTAAGGGAGCTAAAGGCCGTGGAAGAAGCCCTAAAAGCATCATCTGTGCTAATCCAGAATCACCATGTTCGAATCTACTCGGACAATATGACCACAGTGGCCTACCTGCGACATCAGGGAGGAACAAAGTATGCCGGCAAGAATTTTTTTTCTGGGCAGAGAAAAACCTGTCAGTAACGGCGGTACATCTGAGAGGGCCAGACAATGTTCAGGCGGACTTCCTCAGCCGGAAAGACATACACCCAGGAGAATGGTGTCTCAATCAAACAGTGTTCATGTCCCTAACCTCGAAATGGGGAACTCCAGAGGTGGACCTGTTTGCCAACAAACAAAACGCGAAGGCGGAGGCATTCTTCTCCCTCTATCGCACAGATGGGGCACAGGAAATAGATGCATTCTCTCAACCGTGGAGGTTCAACCTCGCATATGCTTTTCCGCCTATCCCCATGCTGGCTAAGACTATACTGAAAATCAGAACGTCAGGAAGTTGGGGGTAGCGGTGGCATGGGGGGTGGGGTTAGAACAGTTAATAATTTAAGAAAGAATAGAGGTACAGAGAGGAACATCAAGTGCATATATACTGATGCCAGAAGCCTCGCCAACAAAATGGACGAATTAGAATTAATGTTGTTGGAGCATAATTATGACATGGTGGGGATATCTGAAACATGGCTGGATGAGAGCCATGACTGGGCTGTTAACTTGCAGGGCTATAGCCTTTTCAGAAATGACCGTACAGATAAGCGAGGGGGTGGGGTGTGTCTGTTTGTAAAATCGACCTTAAAACCCATCCTGCGTGATAATATAGGTGAATTTAATGAAAATATAGAGTCCCTATGGGTGGAGATAAGGGGAGGGGGAAAAAATAATAAATTACTGATAGGGGTTTGTTATAAATCTCCAAAAATAATGGAAGCAATGGAGAATATCCTCGGAAAGCAAATAGATGAAACTGCGACTCAAGGAGAAGTCATTATTATGGGGGACTTCAACTACCCTGAAATAGATTGGGGAACAGAAACCTGCAGTTCCAGCAAAGGTAATCGGTTTTTGACAACTATGAGAGACAATTACCTTTCACAACTGGTTCAGGACCCAACAAGAAGGGGGCACTGCTAGACCTAATATTAACCAACAGGTCAGACCGCATATCAAATATAAGGGTTGGGGGTCACTTGGGGAATAGTGATGACAAAATAAGTTTTCATGTATCCTTTAATACGATGTGTAGTAGGGGGGCTTATAAGGACACTAAACTTCAGGAGGGCAAATTTCCAACGGATGAGAGAGGATCTTGGTGCAATTAACTGGGACGATATCCTGAGACATAAAAATACACACAGAAAATGGGAGCCGTGTATTGGCATCCTGGATAGGACCTGTTCACAGTATATACCGTATGGGAATAAACATACTGGAGATAGTAGGAAACCAATATGGCTAAATAGAGCTGTAAGGGGCGCAATAAGTGACAAAAAGAAAGCATTTAGAGAATTAAAGGAAGTAGGTAGTGATGAGGCATTAAATAAATACAAAAAACTAAATACATTCTGTAAAAAGCAAATCAAGGCAGCAAAGATTGAGACAGACTCATTGCCAGAGAGAGTAAAAATAATCCCAAAATATTCTTTAACTACATAAATAGTAAGAAACTAAAAAATGATAGTGTTGGCTCCCTTAAAAATAGTCTGGGTGAAATGGTGGATGAGGATGAGGAATAAGCCAATATGCTAAATGACTTTTTTTCATCAGTATTTACAAAAGAAAATCCCATGGCAGACAATATGATCAGTGATAACAAAAATTCCCCATTAAATGTCACCTGCTTAACCCCTTCATGACCGTGGGATTTTCCGTTTTTCCGTATTCGTTTTTCACTACCCTCCTTCCCAGAGCCATAACTTTTTTATTTTTCCGTCAATTTGGCCATGTGAGGGCTTATTTTTTGCGGGACGAGTTGTACTTTGAACAACATCATTGGTTTTACCATGTAGTGTACTAGAAAACGGGAAAAAAATTGCAAGTGCGGTGAAATTGCAAAAAAAGTGCAATCCCACACTTGTTTTTTGCATGGCTTTTTTGCTAGGTTCACTAAATGCTAAAACTGACCTGCCATTATGATTCTCCAGGTCATTACGAGTTCATAGACACCTAACATGACTAGGTTATTTTTTATCTAAGTGGTGAAAAAAAATTCCAAACTTTGCTTTAAAAAAATAAAAAAAAAAATTGCGCCATTTTCCGATACTCGTAGCATCTCCACTTTTCATGATCTAGGGTCGGTTGAGGGCTTATTTTTTGCGTGCCAAGCTGGCGTTTTTAATGATACCATTTTGGTGCAGATACGTTCTTTTGATCGCCCGTTATTGCATTTTAATGCAATGTCACGGCGACCAAAAAAACATAATTCTGGCGTTTCGGATTTTTTTCTCATTACGCCGTTTAGCGATCAGGTTAATTTTTATTTTTTTTTTATTTTGATCGGGCGATTCTGAACGCGGCGATACCAAATATGTGTAGGTTTGATTTTTTTTTTTTTTTTTTTTTTATTGATTTACTTTGATTGGGGCGAAAGGGGGGTAATTTTAAACTTTTTATTTTTTTCACTTTTTTCACTTTTTTTTTTTTACTTTTGCCATGCTTCAATAGCCTCCATGGGAGGCTAGAAGCAGGCACATCTCGATCGCCTCTGCTACATAACAGCGATCATCAGATCGCTGCTATGCAGCAGAAAATCAGGTGTGCTGTGAGTGCCGACCACAGGGTGGCGCTCACAGCTACCGGCGATCAGTAACCATAGAGGTCTCAAGGACCTCTATGGTTACAATACTGAAGCATCGCCGACCCCCGATCATGTGACGGGGGTCGGCGATGACGTCATTTCCGGCCGCTCCGGCGCAGGCGTACTTTGTCTGCCCTGTTGAGGGCAGAGCAAAGTACTGCAGTGCGCAGGCGCCGGGCCTCTGTGACCTTCCGGCGCCTGCGCACTGCAGTACTTTGCTCTGCCCTCAACAGGGCAGACAAAGTGTGCCTGCGCTGGAGCCGCGGCGTAAAGACCCGAAGAGGACGTCATGGAACGAAGATGGGAGGCGCCAGAGCGGACCGGAGACACCCATCCGACCGGACCGCAGCGGGACCACCCCTGGGTGAGTATAATCTAACGTCTTTTTCTCCTCTTTCAGGTAACATTGGTGGCTTATCTACAGTATTACAGAATGCTGTAGATAAGCCCCTGATGCCGGTGAGCTTACCTCACCAGTGATTTTGGGGGTGACAGGTTCCCTTTAATTCTAAAAGTCTGGGCAAAACCGTCAATGAAAAAGACCTGGGTGTATGGGTGGATGATAAACTCATATTCAGTGGCCAGTGTCAGGCAGCTGCTACAAAGGCAAATAAAATAATGGGATGTATTAAAAGAGGCATAGATGCTCATGAGGAGAACATAATTTTACCTCTATACGAGAGAAATGCAGAGAAGAGCGACCAAGGTTATTACAGGACTGGGGGGTCTGCAATACCAAGATAGGTTATTACACTTGGGGCTTTTTAATTTGAAAAAACGAAGACTAAGGGGTGATCTTATTTTAATGTATAAATATATGAGGGGACAGTACAAAGACCTTTCTGATGATCTTTTTAATCATAGACCTGAGACAGGGAAAAGGGGGCATCCTCTACGTCTGGAGGAAAAAAGGTTTAAGCATAATAACAGACGCGGATTCTTTACTGTAAGAGCAGTGAGACTATGGAACTCTCTGCCGTATGATGTTGTAATGAGTGATTCATTGCTTAAATTTAAGAGGGGACTGGATACCTTTCTGGAAAAGTATAATGTTACAGGGTATATACACTGATTCCTTGATAGAGCGTTGATCCAGGGAACTAGTCTGATTGCCGTATGTGGAGTCGGGAAGGAATTTTTTTTCCCCAAGGTGGAGCTTACTCTTTGCCACATGGGTTTTTTTTGCCTTCCTCTGGATCAACATGTTAGGTTAGGCTATGGGTTGAACTAGATGGACTTTAAAGTCTTCCTTCAACCTTAATAAAAATAACAAAAAAGAAATAAATTACAGACCGAGTCACCACAATCCCTATCGCTCCTCTGTGGCCCGGGAGAAGCTGTTACATTGCCCTACTAGACATGACTCTAGAGGGCCCCGGCTTCTACCTCAAAAAGTCGACCTTCTTCACCAAGGTCCCCTACTGCATCCAGACCTACAGAAACTGAACCTGGCACCATGGTTACTGATGCTGGAATTTTAAAAGCCAAAGGCCTCTCGGATAAAGTAATCCAAACCCTCCAAAAGAGCAGAAAGCCAGTAACCAATGCCATCTATGCCAAGGTCTGGAAGAGGTTTACTTCCTGGTGCTCCCCTGTAACCCCAGACCACTTCCGTCCCAATATAGCACTTGTTTTAGACTTTTTACAGAAAGGTTTAGAAATGGGCCTCACCCCTAGCACACTCAAGGTGCAAGTATCGGCCCTTAGCACCTGTTTTGACCTAGACTTAGCCAGCCACCGCTGGATCAAGCACTTTGACATCAGCATCCATGGTTCTTCCTAGACTTCGTAGTAAGGTGCCCCCTTGGGACCTCAATATCGTCCTTAACAGCCTAACCCAAGATCCATTTGAACCCCTGGAATCTATGACAATAAAAAACCTAACCCTAAAAACAGTATTCTTAGTCGCAATCACTACAGCTAGACGTATAGGAGAGTTACAGGCCTTGTCCATACAGGAATTTTACCTGACGATCTCAACGGATAGCATTATTCTAAAACTAGATCAGTCTTTTCTTCCTAAAGTAGTCTCAAATTTTCATAGAGATCAGGACATTGTATTGCCCTCATTCTGCCCAAACCCCGCTAACCCTAAGGAAGAGACCTTCCACACCCTTGATGTCCGCAGGGTGGTTCTATCCTACCTACAACAGACTGAAGCCTGGCGAATTGATCAAAATTTATTCATCCAATTCTCAAGACGAAACAAAGGCAAGAAGGTGGCAAAGAACACGATTGCGATTTGGATCAAACAATCTATTTCTCTAGTCTATTCATCACAGAAACTTGATCCACCTCCATCACTGAAGGCGCACTCTACCCGGGCGATGGCAACATCATGGGCTGAGAGGGAATGCTTCATCAGAGCAGATATGCAGAGCCGCCACCTGGTCGTCCGTCCACACGTTCACCAGACATTACCGGCTAAATTTCAATAGGGATTTAACATTTGGCAGACGAGTTCTGCAGGCTGTTATCCCTCCCTGGAGAAATTAGCTTTGGTACTGCTCCGAAGTGGCTGTCGTGGAAGGTGACTAGAGAAAATAGAATTAGGCTTACCGGTAATTTGGTTTCTAGGAACCTTCCACGACAGCACTAATTTCCCTCCATCTGATATTCTTATTGGATGATTCCTGCACTTTTGTGGTAACTATACATGCTAGTGTGTCCAGGAAAACACTGGTTGTTGCAGGAAGGGGAGGGGTATTTAACCTCTTTGTGTTCCTGTTTCCTATTAGGGCGGGGAAGACAACCTCCGAAGTGGCTGTCGTGGAAGGTTCCTAGAAACCGAATTACCGGTAAGCCTAATTCTATTTTTTCTTTTCACGGCTCTGCGTTCTAAACTTCTGTGAAGCACTTGGGGGTTCAAAGTGCTCATCACACATCTAGATGAGTTCCTTGGGGGGTTTAGTTTCCAAAATGGTGTCCCTTGTGGGGGAGTTAAAATGTTTAGGCATACAGGGGCTATTCAAACGCGACATGGTGACCGCTGACGATTGGAGCTAATGTTTTATTCAAACAGTCAAATGGTGCTCCTTCCCTTCCGAGCCCTGTCGTGCTCCCAAACATTGATTCCCCCCTTCCCCCCCACATATGGGGTATCGGCATACTCAGGACAAATTGTACAAAGACTTTCGGGGTCCAGTTTCTCCTTTCACCATTGGGAAAATAACAAAATTGTTGCTAAAAGATCATTTTTGTGACTAAAAAGTTAAATGTTCATTTTTTCCTTCCATGTTGCTTCTGCTGCTGTGAAGCACCTGAAGGGTTAATAAACTTCTTGAATGTGGTTTTGAGCACCTTGAAGGGTGCAGTTCTTAAAATGGTGTCACTTTTGGGTATTTTCAGCCATATAGACCCCTCAAACTGACTTCAAATGTGAGGTGGTCTCTAAAAAAAAAAAAAAAAAGTTTTGTAAATTTTGTTGTAAAAATGAGAAATCGCTGGTCAAATTTTAACCCTTATAACTTCCTAGCCCCAAAAAATTTGTTTACAAAATTGTGCTGATGTAGACATGTGGGTAATGTTATTTATTAACTATTTTGTGTCACATAACTCTCTAGTTTAACAGAATAAAAATTAAAAATTTGAAAATTGCTAAATTTTCAAAATATTTGGCAATTTTCCGTTTTTTTTTTTTTCACAAATAAACGCAAAAATTATTGACCTAAATTTACCACTAACATGAAGCTCAATATGTCACTATAAAATAAAAAAAAAACAATCTCAATCGCTAGGATCCGTTGAAGCGTTCTCGAGTTATTTCCTCATAAAGGGACACTGGTCAGAATTGCAAAAAATGGCCAGGTCATTAAGGTCAAAATACGCTTGGTCATGAAGGGGTTAAATTACCGTATTTGTTTAGTGTCGGAGCGGCAGATAAATACTCCCATCCTCCGCTCCTGCTGTCACTGTTGTTTGCTGCAGCAGGGGTAAGCTGATGTGAGTAATAGTCCCATCAGCGGCCTCCTGCTCTCTTATCACTTAAATATAAATCTCATCATTCTTCCCTGCTCGCGCTGATCGCCAGCAGAGTAGGGAAGAATGAGGAGATCCGTGTTCAGCACCTGGCGCCGGGGAACAGCGCTTACTGTATAACACTTCTTCCTTGGTGCCCATCCGTGTCACACAGATGACGTGTGTTATGCGTATGCAAGTGTGCGGGACGTTTTATGGCCCATGCTGACATTAAAAACGGACATGTCAGCTTGTTTTTCCCATGGACACACGAGGCTCAGATCAATTGTATTCACGTCTTACAAATGCCAATACAAGTGAGTGTGAGGAGAGAGCGACAGTCCGTCACTGTGCTGAATGCCTGCAACTGGAGGAAGGGGTCTGGTGTTGGCAGGCCTTCAGCCATCTCACTTTTTTTCTTCTCTCCCAAAGTACACCTCCCACGGGTAGGTAGGTGGCAGCGCTGTAGGCGGGTGCCTACCCTTCGCCGCAGCCCTGAGCATAGATGATTAAATGTTAACGCTCATTACTATTAAACTTGAGTACAAATTTTATTTGATTTTTGCCTTAAGAATCATTGTCATAATGAGCAATACATTGCCATTGATTATACTATATACTGTCATCTTAGAAGGTTTGGATTTCTGTTAAATAAACAATTGTTATCTTGATGGTGGGGAAAAATGTAACGTAAAATCCTACAATCAAGCAAACTAATAAAGTGGGATAACTGAAAATCCAGAATAATGGGTAGCAATATTTTTTATGCCTCATGTTACATATACGGTAGCTTATACTGAGAAGTTACTGAAAAATACAGTTGCCTATTCTTATCTGCATCTCAAAAACATTTCCAGAATTCGCCCTTTTCTTACTTTCGACTCTGCAAAAACTCTTACTGTCTCACTTATTCATTCTCGTCTGGACTATTGTAACTCTCTACTAATTGGCCTACCTTTTACCAGACTCTCCCCGCTCCAATCTGTCCTGAATGCTGCTGCCAGGATCATATTCCTCGCCAACCGTTACACCGATGCCTCTACCTTGTGCCAGTCATTACACTGGCTACCCATCCAATCCAGAATCCAGTACAAAACTACTACCCTCATCCACAAAGCACTCCATGGCTCAGCACCACCCTACATCTCCTCTCTGGTCTCAGTCTACCAACCTACCCGTGCCCTCCGCTCTGCTAATGACCTCAGGTTAGCATCCTCAATAATCAGAACCTCCCACTCCCGTCTCCAAGACTTTACACGTGCGGCGCCGATTCTTTGGAATGCACTACCTAGGTTAATACAATTAATCCCCAATCCCCACAGTTTTAAGCGTGCCCTAAAAACTCATTTGTTCAGATTGGCCTACCGCCTCAACGCATTAACTTAATTATCCCTGTGTGGCCTATTAATAAAAAAACAACAACATAATCACGTTCCTCCATCATGTTCTCATACACTTTATGCAGTTAATAGCCTCTGTGTCTGTACTGTTACATACTTAGGCAGTTAACTGGTTCATGCAGCTTTACATGAACACCCGAGCCTTACACTATGGCTGGTCCAAATAACTAAAGCAATTGTTACCATCCACCTCTCGTGTCTCCCCTTTTCCTCATAGATTGTAAGCTTGCGAGCAGGGCCCTCATTCCTACTGGTATCTGTTTTGAACTGTGATTTCTGTTATGCTGTAATGTCTATTGTCTGTATAAGTCCCCTCTATAAGTTGTAAAGCGCTGCGGAATATGTTGGCGCTATATAAATAAAATTATTATTATTATTATTATTATTATTAAATTGTATTGCATTTTTTTCTAGGGACGAACAGTTATCATTGAACAGAGCTGGGGAAGTCCAAAAGTAACTAAAGATGGTGTCACGGTTGCAAAATCTATTGATTTAAAAGACAAGTACAAGAATATTGGTGCTAAACTGGTTCAAGATGTGGCTAATAACACTAACGAAGAAGCAGGCGATGGTACAACTACAGCTACTGTACTGGCCAGGGCTTTTGCTAAAGAAGGATTTGAAAAAATCAGCAAAGGTGCAAATCCAGTGGAAATTAGAAGGGGTAGGTATAAAATATAAATATTTTTTTTTTCTGTGAATGGTTTTCCTTCTGTAGTTTTGAATGATAAATCTGAGCTCATGTACATATTTTAGTATATTATTCTGCTGGACCCAGTACTCTAAAGGTGAAGAGCAAGAATTGATTTAAATGGAATAAAGTGTAAAATTCCCCCAAACAATGTCAGAATTGTGGTTTCTGTTTTCATTTTTTTCATGTTTTTCCAGTATAATATGTGGTACAGTGAATGGTGTCATTCAAAACTTCACATCGTCCCACAAAAAAGAAAAATCGTGTCTATGTTGGTAGAAAAATAAAAATCTCTAGGAAGTAGAGGAAAGAGAAAACCACAAATGTATGAGACACGTAATGACTGACCGTCTGCTCTTATAATCACACAGCTCTGCGGAATGTACGTGTGTGTAAAATATATATTTTCACGCGCTCTTGTGCATTAGATGGCGTTCACAAAGACGCTGTAGTTTGGTTCAAATGTGCACTTTTATGGTTTTCATAAAACTCCCAAGAGTTTCAAATTTCTTCTCGGCACAAAGGTATCACAGAAAATAAACAGTTAAAGGGAACCTGTCACCCCCAAAATCGACGGTGAGCTAAGCCCACCGGCATCGGGCTTATCTATAGCATTCTGGAATGCTGTAGATAAGCCCCTGATGTATCCTAAAAGATGAGAAAAAGAGGTTTATATTATACTCACTTGGGCGGTCCGATCCGATGGGCGTTGTGGTCTGGTCCGGGGCCTCCCATCTTCATAGGATGACGTCCTCTTCTGGTCTTCATGCTGCGGCTCCTGCGAAGGCGTACTTTGTCTGCCCTGTTGAGGGCAGAGCAAAGCACTGCAGTGCGCAGGTGCTGGGAAAGGTCAGAGAGGCCCGGCGCCTGCACTCTGCAGTACTTTGCTCTGCCCTCTTCACGCTGCTGCTCCAGCGCAGGCGTACTTTGCTTTACCCTCAACAGGGCAGACAAAGTACGCCTGCGCCGGAGCCGCAGAGTGAAGGCAAGAAGGACGTCATCTAATAAAGATGGGAGGCGCCGGACCGAACTGCGACACCCATCGGACCGGACCGGGACCGCCCCTGGGTGAGTATAATATAACCTCTTTTTCTCTTCTTTTAGGATACATCGGGGGGCTTATCTACTGCATTCCAGAATGCTGTAATAAGCCCCTGATGCTGGTGGGCTTAGCTCACCCTCGATTTTGGGGGTGACAGGTTCCCTTTAATTTAGCAGGGCCACTATGTCATTGCAGGCTCACTCGAATAAGACTAGTCCTTTTTCCTGGAGCAGACTTGATACAGAGAAGACATTTAAGTAGATAATGAAGACAAGCGCTGGTGAAAAAACGCAGTTCCTTTATTCTGCTCTCTGTGGCTGTCTGTGATACTATACTGATGCTGTCATGATCCCTGATGAGTTGTTTTTAAGAATATTAAGTGTATTGTTGACATGTTACTGTTATTACTTGTTGGTGATTGGCTATTGTTGATTAAGGGGTGGTTTTTGGAGACTGTTTAAATGGGGTTATTGTGACATGTGCTGTGCTTGAAAAAGATCATGTAGATCGAAATGTCAAAAGGCCACAGAGGGCAGAATAAAGGAATTGCGATTTTTCACCATTTGAGGCGCTGTCTTCATTTTCTACTTAAATGTTTGGATCTTTTATGGGAAGGACTCTCTGGAATTGACGTGCGCCTCTTTAGTGGGTGAAAGTTAACCCTGTATTTGCTATGAGGTGCTGTGAATTGGGTTTTCTTTTCATACACAGAAGAGTTATAATCCCACCAGTCTGTGTCCCCTTCAGCCCATGCTCCAGCAGCTTACAGCACCAAACAGAAGTGTTCAACTCTAGGCACAGTTCACGCTGAACAGGCTGCGGCTTCCACATTGTTCTTTGCTTCTCCCACAGACAGTCTACTCAGCTTTTCCAGCTGACTCGTGCATTGTCCATTCAGAGGAAGCACACCCCCTTGAGCATTTCTTCTAGCTGCAGCTCACATTTTGGCTGGACACTTACCTGCTTCAGGATACTCTGCTCCATCCAGCAGTCTGACACACCTGATGAACACTGGCCCTGGTTATGTTTTTTGTTTTATGTTTAAAAAAAAAAAAAAAAAAAAAAAAACTAGGAAAGGTGCTTCTAATCAAATCCTACAAGAGCTAGGACTTAACACACTCCTACCTGGCTCTGCTACAGTATGTTCTATATGTGTGTATATCTATATTGGTGCTCATCATAAATTCTTTTAATCAATGCAAAAATACAAGAACTGGATACAAGAGCAATTTCTCTCTCGTTTCCGCCGGATGTCAGTTTTGTCTGAAGGAGCGAAGAGGCTGCTGATTGGCTGGACATTATTTTGTCACATGATTCCCAGGAACAGCACTTGCACTGCAGATGAGTTCACATAAGTGAGGGAGGTGTGGAACATGATTAAGGGTTATCAGAATAGGGAAAATACTCCTCTTAAAGTGATCGTATCAGCAGGATTTTGCTCAGTAACCTACAGACCTTGTCAGGTTTGCGCCGTTATACTGAGTAAAATGATACCCGAGTTAATGAAAACCATCTTGTGGTTGTGTTAATCTGTATTTACATTTTTCAGTGAATGAGATTCTCGTGCTTCAGGGCTGCCTGTGGGCTAGGCTTTAAGGCTCGGTGTGAGCACTGGTCGAGAACACTCAGTCTGATTTTGGACTGCTGATCGCATTGTTCTCCCTAAGCAATGTGTCTTGTGGCAATGTGTCAGTCGGCTGCTTCCTCATGAGGAATATGAGCACTCTGTGGACCGTTCCTGCGTATGGGTGTGCCAGCTGAAATGGCTGTTAGCTGTCGGGTGAATGATGCTTTATGTCTGATCGTTCAGCTATCAATTGTGTATGGCCAGCCTTAAGGTACCGTCACACTAAGCGACGCTGCAGCGATACAGACAACGATGCCGATCGCTGCAGCGTCGCTGTTTGGTTGCTGGAGAGCTGTCACACAGACCGCTCTCCAGCGACGAACGATGCCGAGGTCCCCGGGTAACCAGGGTAAACATCGAGTTGCTAAGCGCAGGGCCCGCGCTTCGTAACCCGATGTTTACCCTGGTTACCAGTGTAAAATGTAAAAAAAACAAACACTACATACTCACCTTCACGTCCCTCGCCGTCCGCTTCCTGCACTGACTGAGCGCCGGCCCTAACAGCAGAGCAGTGACGTCACCGCTGTGCTGTGCTTTCACTTTGCGGCCGGCCGGAGCTCACTCAGTGCAGGAAGCGAACGCCGGGGACGTGTGACAGACATCAGAGGGTGAGTATGTACTGTTTGTTTTTTTTACATTTTACACTGGTAACCAGGGTAAACATCGGGTTACTAAGCGCGGCCCTGCGCTTAGTAACCCGATATTTACCCTGGTTACCATTGTAAAACATCGCTGGTATCGTTGCTTTTGCTGTCAAACACAACGATACACGGCGATCTGACGACCAAATAAAGTTCTGAACTTTAATCAACGACCAGCGATATCACAGCAGGATCCAGATCGCTGCTGCGTGTCAAACACAACGATATCGCTATCCAGGACGCTGCAACGTCACGGATCGCTAGCGATATCGTTTAGTGTGACGGTACCTTTAGACTCTAACAAAAACGGGAGTCACCACCATATAAATATCATAGTAACAGCTTTATTTCACAAATATGCAAAAGACAGAACATAATTTAAAAACATTAAAAACAAAGGGATGTGACATATCCCTGTGCAAACAAAAGGCCCATAATACGGCCACAGCACCGCATCACTCTCAAAAGGGTATTAATTGCACATGCCCAAAATAATACATAGCCTGTCCTACAGAGTGCAGTAATGGCTAAGAATAGTAACCACCTCCCTGAATGCTAGCTGTCACTAGGATGCAAGGGTGTAGTGCATACCTAATTGTGATGTACAATCTGGGGAAGCAAAAAAGTACACACCATTTTAAACATGATTAAATGACCAGATTTAGACAGCATGCTATGTGTGAACATGGGTAGAATACCCACCAGATAAGGGAAAGCCACGACCTGGAGCACAAAGGCAATTGTAATAGCACAAAAAATAATACCACAGATTGCTTACACGGGCATGTGTACCCAAAAGGAGGTGCGGGCAGCAGACACCCAACGCGTGTCGCCACACAGCGGTGGCTTCGTCAGGGGTGATATCACCCCTGACGAAGCCACCGCTGTGTGGCGACACGCGTTGGGTGTCTGCTGCCCGCACCTCCTTTTGGGTACACATGCCCGTGTAAGCAATCTGTGGTATTATTTTTTGTGCTATTACAATTGCCTTTGTGCTCCAGGTCGTGGCTTTCCCTTATCTGGTGGGTATTCTACCCATGTTCACACATAGCATGCTGTCTAAATCTGGTCATTTAATCATGTTTAAAATGGTGTGTACTTTTTTGCTTCCCCAGATTGTACATCACAATTAGGTATGCACTACACCCTTGCATCCTAGTGACAGCTAGCATTCAGGGAGGTGGTTACTATTCTTAGCCATTACTGCACTCTGTAGGACAGGCTATGTATTATTTTGGGCATGTGCAATTAATACCCTTTTGAGAGTGATGCGGTGCTGTGGCCGTATTATGGGCCTTTTGTTTGCACAGGGATATGTCACATCCCTTTGTTTTTAATGTTTTTAAATTATGTTCTGTCTTTTGCATATTTGTGAAATAAAGCTGTTACTATGATATTTATATGGTGGTGACTCCCGTTTTTGTTAGGCCCACCTTTTTTCTCTTCATATGTCTCACAGTGGTCTTTGGGCCTAGGTTTGAGTCCCACCGACCGTGGTGCCCCCATTTGCTTTTTTGGTACCTTTAGACTCCTAGCTAAATAATTGTGTTGATTGTTTTCTGCAGGTGTGATGATGGCAGTTGACACAGTCATTGAAGATCTGAAGAAGCAATCAAAACCAGTTACAACCCCCGAGGAGATTGCACAAGTAAGTAGCTTGCAATTGTATCAGTAAAATCCATCTGGGAACTCACGATTTTCAGTTTTGTTTTTTTTTTGGGGGGGGGGTGTAAGTTCACACGGAGCTTTTGCTGCTGTTTTTCTTTTTGCGGTTTATGCTAATTTTCATCTGCTTTTTACAGTGCCAGCAAAGCCTATGAGATTTCAGGAATCTCATGCACACACATTGTTTTTTGTGCCATCTGTATTTTGTGCTTTGCTGCATTTTTTTGGACAAAGAGCATTTCACTTCTTTCAGCGTTTTCCACCCACTGACTTGAATGTATGGTGAAAAAATGCTGCAAATACGCAGGTTGACTTTTTCTTGCAGCGTATTTGCTGCAGAAAAGTCAAGGGCAGCCGGATGTGACCTCACACTCGGCTCTGCTACCTCTAGATGGCAGGCTGCATGATGCGTTCATGCAGCCTGTCATCCAGCAGAGCGGACCCGAACCCCATTCTCTTGAATGGGGGGTCCAACATTAGTGTTTGACAGGCTGTCATATGCATGACAGCACAGCAAACATCGCTTCTGATCGGCGGGGAAATCATCCCCGCTGGTCAGAGGGCCGCGGTTCCTATGCTGTCAGACAGCGGGAGCGCTCGGCTGTGATCGGAGGTATAAACTTTACCTCAGGTCACTGGTGTCGGCTCTCTGTGGGTGCTGTCATGGGCTCTATAAAAGAGCATTACCGGTAAGTAATTCCTTTTTCTCCTACGCCTCATTGGGGGACACAGGACCATGGGTGTTATGCTGCTGCCACTAGGAGGACACTAAGTAAACAGAAAGATTAACTCCTCCTCTGCAGTATACACCCCTTCACTGGCTACAATTTCAACCAGTTCTTGCTTAGTGTCTGTAGGAGGCACTTGGGTCCGTTTTTGAGACCCCAACTTTTCTGTTTTAATTTTTATTTTAATTTTTAATTTTATGAAAATGTTTATTTTTTTATACAACGGAGTGAAGGGGGCGACTCTCTCCCCCGCTCTCCCCCGAACCAGCAACAGGCGAGCATGGCGAGTATACCTCCCCGTCCCTCTCCTGCGATGCTGGAGCACGCCAACTTTACTGGGGCGACGGTTCCCATCTTGGTCCCGATCTCCCTTCCCCCCTGCTGGACGGCGAGCACACAGACCCCGCTCTGATGTACATCTCCGAGGGCCCCACACACAAGGCCGACACTATGGCGTTGCAAGGCTATTCCAGCGCCCTGTAAGATCTTCAGACAGGCGCCGGTGTTACCTGAAGAGGATCTGAATGCGGGAGTGCAGCGCACAGGTGACAGGGGAACGGCTACCGGAGGGCACTGTAAGTACAGATCCCTCCTGCCCCCCGAAGCTCTAGGGAGGCGCCGACGTTACCTGCGGGAGTCCCTGGGGAGACGCGCCTGCAGTCGGGGGCCTGCGGTGTCAGCGACGCTCCTTGCGACCGCCACTGCTGCGCATCGCTGGGCAGGCCGGAAATTTAGCCCCCGGCTTTTCAGCCGGAGTAGGCCGCAGTGGGCAGGTCCCTCCCACGGCCGCAACCCCACCCCCTATATCGGCGCTTCTCGTCTGGGACGAGAGACACCCTGCAGTTCTCGGGGGCCATATTGCTTTCTCTCTGCAAGGTGGCCCACGCGTCCACCAGCAGTCCAGGAACCGCCACGGCTAATTCCTCCCCGGGGACACAGACACAGGATCGTGGGTAAGCTGTTCAAGAAAGCTTAACCCTTCCCTGCGTATACTGCCCTGCTCTGTCTCTAAAGACTCTATGTCTCAATCCAAGGAGACTAAAAAGGGTAACAAGAAGCACACAGTGTTTTTCACTGTATGTGCCACTTGCAATACGGCTCTGCCCCGAGCTTACAGTAACCCGCTGTGTGCGAATTGAGTCCCGGCCTCTGTGCAGCCGCCTCTCGCTGCCGCCGATGCCGCAGCCGTCGACCCTGTAGAGCCTAGTCCCCCGGAGTGGGCAGCTTCTTTGTCACGATCTGTGGCTTCCCTGGTCAGGGCAATTGACTCCCTCCGGGGTCCCCCTCCAAGTCAGACCGCGGCGGATTCCGACTACGGTACGGATCCGTCCACCAGCAGGGGGCGTACGCTGTCACTTTCCACCCGGGGTTTTAGAAAACGTGTTCACGTTCCATCCCCTGACCATAGGCCAATGGGCTCTTCAGCGCCTGCAAGCTCTGCTTCCCGGTCCCCTTCTCCAAACCCAAGTGACTCTGAATATGAGTCCGACAATTCCTACGTTCAGGATTTCTCCTCCTCCCAAGAGACTCTCGACTCTCTCATCGAGGCGGTCAACCAGACCCTGAAGGTGACTGAGGAATCCGTATCTGCGCCCGAACACGTGGTGTCGTTCAAAAAGACTAAACGTGTTCAAAAGGTTTTCGTCACTCATCCAGAGTTAAAGGAGATTTTGTACAAAAACATAGGGACCGTCCCGATAAACACTTCATGGGTCAAAAGCCCATTGAGGCCAAATATCCTTTTTCTCAGGAACTAATCAAGGACTGGCTGCAGTCCCCTCAGTGGACCCGGCTGTGTCACATCTCCCGTCCAAAACCATCCTGTCTCTTTCAGATGGCTCCTCCGTTAAGAACCCCTCTGACCGCCAGATTGACTATCTGGCTCGTTCCGTCTTTGAGGCCACAGGAGCCTCTCTCTTCCCATCTTTCGCTGCCTCTTGGGTGGCTAAGGCTATGGTCGCTTGGGCCGAGACGCTTTCCACGACCATCCAAGTTAGTGACTTACCCCCAGAAGCTATCAACCTGGCTAACCAGATAGCCCAGGCCGGGGACCTTATAGTCAATGCAACAATAGACGCAGCCAATTGCGCTGCACAGGCAGCCGCTAATGCAATCTCCATTAGGAGAACCCTGTTGCTCAGGGATTGGCGAGCAGATTCGGCTTCCAAGCGTTCTTTGACATCCCTGCCTTACCAGGCTGGTCGGTTATTTTGAGAAAAACTAGACCAAATGATCTCTGCCACCGGAGGAAAAAGTAAATTTCTTCCCCAGCAAAAACCTACCCGGCCTTTTCGGTACCATCCGCAACCTCCATTTTGGCCTTTTTGTAACAATACCAACTGGTCTTCTACATCCTCTGCCTTCACATCAGGACGAGGTTCGCACGGTGGCCGAGGCGCCCAGGTCTCTTACAGACCTAACCGTAGTTGGAAACCCAGACCGAGACCATCCGGGTCTAAGGGATCCACATCCCATGGATCCACATCCCATAGATCCTCCACTCAGTGACTCCTTGCAACATCCGGAGGGCACCAACAAAGTAGGAGGGCGCCTGCTCTTGTTCCGTCAAGCCTGGCTCTCAGTCGTTTCCGACGAGTGGGTCAGGGAACTAGTGTCCACCGGATACAAAATAGAATTTTTCTCCCCCCCCCCCCCCCCCCCCCCCCCCACGCGCTTCTTCCAGTCTTGCCCTCAAAAATCAAAGACCACAGCGTTTCTCCAGGCCATACGGGCACTACAAAAGTACGGAGTCATCATTCCGGTCCCTCTAGAACAAAGGTTTCTATTCAAATCTATTCGTGGTCCCAAAGAAGGATGGATCGCTACGTCCGATCCTAGACCTGAAACTGCTAAACAAATTTGTCAAAATCCGACACTTCAGAATGGAATCCCTCCGTTCTGTGGTCGCGTCCATGGAAAAAGGAGAATTCCTGTCGTCCATAGACATTAAGGATGCCTACCTCCACATACCAATCTTCCCTCTGCATCAGCAGTTCCTCCGCTTCGCATTTCGCGGAGAACACTTCCAATTTGTGGCCTTGCCTTTCGGTCTCGCCACCGCTACCAGAGTCTTCACAAAGGTCATGCTGGCTGCCATGGCCATTCTTCATTCCAGGGGAGTTGTGGTACTTCCTTACCTGGACGACCTACTGATAAAAGGTCCTTCTTACCCAGGCTGCGAAGAGTCCGTCGTTCTCACGGTGGATACTCTTTCTCGCCTGGGTTGGAAGATAAACTTCCAAAAATCCTCTCCAATTCCGGCCCAACAGATCTCCTTTCTTGAGATGACACTGGACACTTCTCGCGGTCTGGTCATCCTCCCTCAAGACCAGGCCTTAGCCTTGCAGCGGGGAGCTCAGGGTCTTTCCCGTCCAGTCTCCCACTCTATTCGATTCGGCATGCGCGTTCTCGGGCAGATGAAACCGCTTCCATGGCAGCTACCATTCGCGCAATTTCATCTCCGTCCCCTACAGCATGCGCTACGGTCGGCATGGGACGGCAACCCGTCCTCCCTCGACCGCCGATTCATCCTGTCCCCACGGGTCAGGAAGACCCTCAGGTGGTGGACGTTGAAGTCCTCCCTAACCCAGGAAAGGTCTTTTCTCCCAGTGCAGTGGCTGGTGGTGACCACCGACGCCAGCCTCATAGGCTGGGGGGCGGTTTTCAACCATCACACAGCTCAGGGGCGGTGGTCCACTCGAGAGTCTCGCCTTTCCATCAATCTCCTGGAGATCCGAGCTATCAGGCTAGCATTGTTCCAGTTTCACCACCTTCTGGCGGGTCACCCAGTCAGAATCCAGTCCGACAACGCCACGGCCGTGGCATACATCAACCGTTAAGGGGGAACCCGCAGCAAAACGGCTGTGCTCGAGGTGTCCCACATCCTGCGTTGGGAGGAGTCCAACCATTCGCCCATCTCGGCTATCCACATTCCAGGTGTGGAAAACTGGGCGGCGGACTTCCTCAGCCGCCAGGGTCTCGCTTCCGGCGAGTGGTCCCTTCACCCGGAGGTTTTCCAGCAGATTTGTCATCGCTGGGGGACCCCGGATGTGGATCTCATGGCATCCAGGATGAACAACAAGGTTCCACAATTCTTTGCACGGTCCCTCGACCCACGGGCTTTCGGAGTAGACGCCCTGGTCTTGCCTTGGTGCCAATTCTGCCTCCCGTACATTTTTCCCCCTCTTCCCCTGCTGCCGAGGGTCATCAAGAAGATCAGGGCAGAGGGGGTAGCAGCGATCCTCGTCGCGCCGGATTGGCCGCCGTGGGCATGGTACGTGGAACTGGTTCAGCTGGTCGCCGACGCCCCCTGGCATCTTCCAGATCTTGTGGATCTTCTCTCACAGGGCCCGATTTACCACCAGAACTCAGGGGCCCTGTCTTTGACGGCCTGGCCGTTGAATCCTGGATTCTAGGCCAAGCGGGTTTCACTCCCAAGGTGTCTTCCACCATGATCAGGGCTAGGAAACCTGTTTCCATGCGCAGTTACCACCGTACCTGGCGAATTTTCTTTTCATGGTGCGACACACAGGGGCGATCTCCTCTGGTATTTTCTATCCCTGCTTTTTTGGATTTTCTCCAATCGGGACTTGCACTTAGCTCTCTAAAGGGTCAGGTTTCGGCATTGTCAGTCCTTTTCCAATGAAAAATTGCCAATAGACTGCCGGTGAAGACTTTTTTTTCCAGGGAGTTTCCCGTGTGGCGCCTCCCTACAAAATGCCCTTGGATCTGTGGGATCTTAATTTAGTTCTCGGAGCTCTTCAGGAGACTCCCTTCGAGCCGCTACAGGACGTTTCCTTGACCTTCCTTTCTTGGAAGGTAGTTTTCCTAGTGGCCATTACGTCCATCAGAAGGGTTTCGGAGTTGGCTGCACTTTCCTGCCGCCCTCCCTTTTTAATTTTTCATCCGGACAAGGCAGTATTGAGGACCTCTCCTGCTTTTCTGCCCAAGGTCGTTTCTTCCTTCCACCTCAATGGGGAGATTGTTCTGCCTTCGTTCTGTCCGGCTCCAGTCCACCGCATTGAAAAGGCTCTGCACACTCTTGATGTGGTAAGGGCTCTTCGTCAGTACGTCTCGCGGACGGCTCCCTTCCGCACGTCGGATGTCCTGTTTGTACTTCCAGAGGGGCCCAGGAAGGGTTCTCCCGCTTCCAAAGCTACTCTAGCTAAATGGATTCGGTCATCCATTCAAGAATCCTATCGTGTCAAGGGTATTCCTATCCCGGCTGGGATCAAGGCCCATTCTACTCGGTCGGTGGGCGCCTCGTGTGCTATTCGGCACCAGGCGTCAGCACAGCAGGTCTGCAAGGCTGCGACATGGTCCAGTTTGCACACTTTTACCAAACATTACCACATTCATTCTCTCTCTTATGCAGACGCCGCCCTTGGCAGGCGCATTGTGCAAGCGGCAGTTCCTTAGCCGTAAGCCAGTGGTACATGGGGTATTAGCATATTGCTCCCCACCCAGGGACTGCTTTGGTGCGTCCCATGGTCCTGTGTCCCCCCAATGAGGCGTAGGAGAAAAGGAGATTTTTGTGTGCTCACCGTAAAATCTTTTTCTCCGAGCCACTCATTGGGGGACACAGCACCCACCCTGTTAGCCTGTTTGGCTTCTAGTTACTTCTTTGGCTTTTACATAGGTTGTCATTGTTCATGCTCCTACTGCTTTACTACCGAACTGGTTGAAATTTTAGCCAGTGAAGGGGTGTATACTGCAGAGGAGGAGTTAATCTTTCTGTTTACTTAGTGTCGTCCTAGTGGCAGCAGCATAACACCCATGGTCCTGTCCCCCCCCCCAATGAGTGGCTCGGAGAAAAAGATTTTACGGTGAGTACACACAAATCTATTTTTTTTTTTTTTTTCTTTCCTGTGTGCACTCAACTTTATTGGCATGCACGAAGAAAAAAAACGCTCTCAGAAAAAGCACCTAAACCTGCGTTTTTGGCGCAGCTTCTTTCCTGCCAAGAAGTTCAGGTTTTGCTGCAGAAAAAAAAGCAAAAAACTCCCTGTGTGAACTTACCCTAAAAGAGTAACTATTTTTCATTTGTGTTTCATAAATCAATATTACATGTGAACATAAGAGACTTTGTAGTATACATTTTATAATAGAAATCTGCTTCTTTCTCTACCAGGATTGATCTGACTCCCAATTTATGGGTAAAATTTGTGTTTAGTGAAGACAGGTTTTCATGTAACTGAGAAAGATGGCAGTGAGTGCATATATAATTCCGTGGGGCAGCATGGTGGCTTAGTAGTTAGCACTGCAGCCTTGCAGCGCTGGAGTCCTGGGTTCAAATCCCACAAAGGACATCTGCAAAGAATTTGTATGTTCTCTCTGTGTTTGTGATGGTTTCCTCCGGGCACTCCGGTTTCCTCCCACATTCCAAAGACATAATGATAGGGAATTTAGATTGTGAGCCCCATTGGGCGCAGCGATGATAATGTCTGTAAAGCGCTGCGGAATATGCTAGCACTATATAAAAATAAAGATTATTACCGTATTTTTCGCTTTGGAAGATGCACCGGATTATAAGACGCACCCCCAAATTTGGTGAAGAAAAAAATAATTTTTTATGTTACATGGGGGTCTGTCTTATAATGCCAGTGTCCGTCTTACAAAACATATGTCCCTCATCCTGGTATCTATATAACCCCCATCCATGTGCTGCTGTCAGGCACATGCCCCCCTGGTCACTATATGCCCCCTAGTGCCGCTGGCAGGGACATGCCCCCTGTGCTGCTGGCAGACACATGCCCCCCCCCCCCCCCCCCCCCCGTGCTGCTGGCAGGCACATGCACGCCCCCCCCCCCCCCTGTGCTGCTGGCAGGTACATGATAAAATAACAAACTCTTAACTCACCTTCTGTTGATGGCTCCGTGCTCACAGCTCCTCGGTTGTGCTTCCTGTTTCCCAGGCATCGGATCATGTGACCTGGGCACATGGGCACACAGTGATGATATCACTGTGCTGTGCTGATCACATGATCAGATGTCAGCACAGAGCCACAGACACAGGAAGAGCAACCGAGGAGCTGTGAGCAGGGAGCCATCATCGGAAGGTGAGTTAAGTATTTATTTTATACTGTGCCTGCCAGCAGCACAGGGAGGGGGGGCATATAAGAGTGTCCGGGGGGGCCATATCCATGACACGAGTGGGGGAGGAGATGCAGGCACATGTAATATTCGCTGCTCCGCTGTAAATCAGCTCACGCAGGTTCAGCACCAAGGTGATGGACAGCAGGTGCAGTGAATATTACATGAGGCTAATGAGCGGGAGCACAGGATCTCCTGCTGTCTCTGCAGCCCACAGTGAGCCCACTCCAGCCCCCTGACACCACTCCAGAGCTGCTCCCCCTCCTCTACAGCACAGCACACAGATTCGGATTATAAGACGCACCCCCCACTTTCCCCCAAAATTTGGGGGAACAAAAGTGCGTCTTATAATCCGAAAAATATGGTATTCTATGGGGAGGTGGAGGGAGAAACCGGAGGCTGACGTTCTCCTACAAGTTTACATGAAATGACCGTTAAATTTCTTCATATAACTTTTTGAGCACCAACCGTCCTCTCCGATCTCCATAATAGGAAGGAAAATATGTATTTGCTGAAGTTTTTTTTTTTTTTACCCCTGAATTTTTAGAAATCCTCTAAGGTCGGGGGAGGGATGGGGAAGCTGGTTTCACGTTGGCATGCGACCTGCATACCCAATCTTTAACATTGGGTACGCAGGCCATGCGGATGCCTCCGCATGCGTGGTTTTCACGCTGCGCCGACCTGCATCGAACACAACATGTTGCATTTTGTCGCAGTCAGAGCAGCGTGAAAACGACATGCGGAGTAATCTGCATACATCAGCATGGCCTGCGTACCCAATGTTAAAGATGGAACAGCAAAAAACTTAAGGGCACTACAAAAATTCTAAAGGGGATCACTGACCACACAGTGAGAGACCATGAAAAAGCAGAAAAAAGCAGTGTGTATAATGGTCATGATCACCCATATAAATAGTCTTATTATACCACAAAATACTTTAAACACATTTTATTGATTACTTAGACACTAAACAAGGACAGTGAATTAAAAACAATTAAAAAAAGCCTGAAATGGCTATACCAAAAAACTCACTAGTGGTCCATGTGGGGACCAAAGTAAGCCTCCTCCAAAGTGCTAGGTACAAATGCAGGAAAATTCCAAGATATAAATCCAAACTTGGTGTAAGTTATATGAAAAAAATAATTCAATGTAATGCTCTAACCCCACTGATCACAGAATTATATAAGGATGATAAATACATGCATATAAACAATAAAGATCATCATAATATATAAATAAGCAAGCAATTGAAAACCACGTAACTGGTTTTGACAAGATGGTGTGGTTAGTAGTTAAAGCACAAGAACAGAGTGGATATAGTTAACAAGCCTGCCATCCCTGATAGATCAAATAACTGCACATCATTACTGCAAGATGTTTTTGTGAGGGTAAAAGAACCGCATGTAAAGCAAATGTATCAATAAAGGGATACTGATAGAGACTTGGATGCGAATAGTAAATAATCACAAGAATGATACATCAATAAAGAGGCAAAATGCCCATTAACCCCTTAACGAGCGCTGATACGCCTTTTAACAGCGGTAGTTAAGGGTACTTAAACCACAGCGCTGTGGAAGAAGTGTATAGCGCCCCCCAGAGTCGGATTTTCTCTGGGGTCTCGGTTGCCGGTAATTGACCGTTTACCGCCGGCCGTAAAAAAAAAAAAAAACGCAATTTGCCATTTAATTTTTCTGTTCTCTGATGTGATCGCACATTAGGGGACAGAGAAATGGGGTCCCCGATTGCCCCCCGATACTCACCCGTTTCCCCCGGTGCTCCTCGTGGTTCGCCATGGGCGCTGCCATCTTCTTCCCGCCAAAAAATGGCGGGCGCAATGCTCCCGCCAGTCGGCACCTGGCAGATCTTTGGGATCTCGGCTGCGGGGGGTAGCTGAGACCCCAAAGAACATGATGTTTTACCGACCCCTGTTTTGTGATCGCCGGTAATTAGCAGTTTACCGGCGACAAAAAAAACCAAACTGTCATTCTCTGTCCTCTGATGTGATCGCACATCAGAGGACAGAGAAATAGGGGGATCGGGGACCCTGTCATACTTACCGGTGTCCCTGGGTCCTCCTGCATCCTCTCCTGGCCGCCGGCTTCTTCCCCCTTAGTTAGGAAAAAATAATAAAGTATGTATTTCCATTTTCCGGTTAGGGTTGGGGCTAAAGTTAGGGTTGGGATTAGAGTTTGGATTAGGGTTAGGGTTGGCATTAAGGTTACGTTTAGCGTTAGGGTTAGGGTTTGGATTAGGGTTAGTGGTGTATTGGGATTAGGGTTATGTTTGAGGTTAGGGTTGAGATTAGGATTTGGGGTGTGTTGGGCTTACGGTTGTGATTAGGATTATGGATCGGGTTGGGATTAGGGTTAGGGGTGTGTTAGGGTTAGGGTTGGAGTTAGAATTGGGGGGTTTCCACTGTTAAGGTACATCAGGGGGTCTCCAAACGCGACAGCCAATTTTGCTCTCAAAAAGTCAAATGAGTGCTCCCTCCCTTCTGAGCTCTGCCGTGTGCCCAAACAATGGTTTACCCCCACATATGGGGTATCGGCATACTCTGGACTAATTGGACAACAACATTTGGGGTCCAGTTTCTCCTGTTACCCTTGGAAAAAAAAATAAAAAATTGGCTAAAAATCATTTTTGTGGAAAAAAAAAATATGAATTTTTCTCAGTCGCCCATGACAGCACTACCAGAGAGAGGGGATCCGCCCTTCAGGGACCGGAAACCTACAGGATAAAAGGGCGGTACCTCTCCCCTGCATCAGTTTGGTTTCCTGTCCCTGACTGGGAACCTTCTAGGGACGGTACCTGCTAAGAAGACCGGAACCTGAAGAACCAACTGAGGAATCCGGAGCTGGCCAATCCGAGTTCTGGCAGCGGGGAGGCCCCTGCCACGGCTTGTGCGGTATCCGAGGCCACCACGGCTACGACCAATGGGTCCGGAGCGTGAGTGGGGGGAAGCGTAGCCGCCACTCCGGATAGGAGTTAGGGGCTTCCGGCATTCTGCCGCGCACAGGACACCGGTGTTCCAAGATGGCGCCGCACCGGAGGTGGTAAGGGAGCTTCCGGTTCGGGGCAGCGCAGTGAGTGAGGTGCACCAAGATGGCGCTGCCCCGGAACCAGATTTCTTCATTTCCGGGTGCCTGACTGCGCGCGCATGCACAGTAGAGTTTTTTGAAAAAAGAAATGAACGCTTCCTCAATAACGCAGCCACAGGGGGAGTGGCTGATAATAAGCGCCAAGCTTTAAAAAGAAGGTTGACATGGAATCTTCTTGCTGCATGCCGTCCCAAGGTAGTACCATGGAAGACAGCGATCAGCAGCTCCAGCCGCCGCCACTGTAGCAGCAGCGCCACCATCAGCGACCGAAGCCGGAAGCACAGAAAAAACTAACTTCTGCTGGCACCCGGAGTTCTTGGTCTGGTAGCCATTCCGCGCAGCATAGCAAGAACTCCAGCGTGGCGAACCAGCTACCGCCTACGGATCTCACGTCTCAGGATCCTACCCCCTCCTCCAGAACTGGTACCTGTGGCTGCGTCAGATTGGTGAGTGAGCTTCGTGAAAGCTTTTTTTTTTTTTTTTTTTTTTTTTTTTTTTTTTTTTTATTGTGGTTTCCTCTTCTCTGTTTATCTTAGGCAAGGAAGAGAACGGGAACAACAAAACACAGAACCTGCCCCTTGTGCGAAAAAGCTTTATCGCAATCTTGGGATAAGAAGTTATGTGACTCCTGTATAGGACGAGTCCTCTGTGAGGAGACCCCAAACTTCGCCTCTGAGTTACGATCCGTAACTAAATCAGAGGTGGAAACTGTGTTTAACTCCCTTAAAGGTGAAAAGAAAGTCAGTAGGAAAGAACCTATTCCTTATAAGAATTCTGATTCTTCCAGCCCTGAGAGTGGAAACTCAGATACACAGGACGACTCCTTCTCTTCTTCAGGTAATGAGTGGAGGTCGTCATTGTTTCCCCCTAGATGAGGTTGACGCCCTTGTAAAGGCAGTAAGATCAACGATGGGGGTATGGGACCCTCGTCCTGACAAAACAGGACAGGACATCATGTTTGGAGGACTATGCCAAAAAAAGCGTAAAGTTTTTCCCCTTAATGAAAACATACAAGCGTTAATTAAAAAGGAGTGGGAAAAAACAGAGAGGAAGAATGCATCGGTTCCCTCTATTAAAAGGAAATATCCCTTTGAAGAGGAGGCTTCTACTTCATGGGATAAAGCACCCAAACTCGACGTTGCGGTAGCGAAGGCCACAAAAAGATTTGCGTTACCATTCGAGGATATGGGAACCCTGAAAGATCCTCTTGACAAGAGAGCAGATACTTTTCTTAAAGGGGCCTGGGAGTCGGCAGGGGAATGTTTAAGACCAGCCATAGCAGCTGCTTGCACGTCACGATCCCTAATGATCTGGGTTGACAACAGCTAAGGGATGGGGTGCCCAGAAATAAGGTATTGGTCTATCCCTATGATTAGAGGAGCCGTGGCATATTTGGCAGATCAATTACGCTAGCATCTAAATCTGCAGCTCTTTCGAATGCAGCGCGTAGAATCTTATGGCTAAAGAGCTGGCCAGGTGATTTACAAACTAAGCAAAAACTTTGTTCAATCCCATGTGAGGGCAATTTTCTTTTTGGAGAGATTCTGGACTATATCCTGCAGAAAGCAGGTGACAAAAAGAAAGGGTTCCCCAACCTGGCCCCAATGTTCACTAAGCGGTCCTTTCGGAATAGTAAGTTTTTTTTTGTTTTTTTTTTTAGGAAAAGACCACCAAGGTAACAAAAGCGATGGGATGATGGGGAAAAGAGGAGACGGGGTGGGGGGGGGGGTGGTTGTCCTTTTCGGTAATTCCTCACGGGATAGGAAACTCTCCCCCCAAGTGACGTCTCCCCCAAGGTGGGAGGGAGATTGACAAAATTCCTCCCGGCCTGGGAGAAAATTTCAACCAGCCCTTGGATACTAAATTTAATAGGTGCAAGGCTTCGAATAGAATTTTTATCCCTACCCCCCCCCCCCCCCCCCCCCCCCCTCCGAAACTATGTGGTAACACCGCTGAGGTCCTCTCCTCAACAACAAGAAGCTCTAGAACTAGAAATCTTAAAACTGATAGACAAAGCTGTCATCCAGGAAGTCCCCCTTCTGGAGAGAGGGAAGGGATTTTACGCCCCATTATTCCTGGTTCCCAAGCCGGACGGGACCTTCCGGACTATAATAAACTTACGGAAGTTAAATACTTATGTAAAGAACCAGAGATTCAAAATGGAGTCAGTAAAGTCAACAATAAAAAACTTGTTTCCAAACTGTTTTATGATAGTTCTAGATCTCAGCGACGCGTATAATCACGTCCCCATCCACGAGAACTCTCAAAAATTCCTCAGACTGGCAGTAGTCATAAAAGGACAGATTAGGCCACTTTCACACTAGGGTCGTGCACTGCACGTCGCAATGCGACGTTCCGACGCAACGACGCTAGCGTTGAAAGCGCCGCACAACGGGGGCAGCACATGCAGTTTTTCAACGCATCCGCTGCCCCATTGTAAGGTTCGGGGAGGAGGGGGCGGAGTTCCGGCCGCACATGCGCGGTTGGAAATGGCGGAAACGTCGCACAAAAAATGTTACATGTAGCGTTTTTTTGTGCCGACTGTCCGCCAAAACACGACTCATCCGTCGCACAACGGATGCGATGTGTGGCAATCCGTCGCAATGCTCGGCCCAACTCTGCCGTCAGCAATGCAACATGTGATACACTCTAAAAAAAAATTAGGCTGGCTGGTGAACCTTCAAAAGTCGAAACTAGAACCAACCAGGGTTCAGGAATTTTTGGGTCTCACTTTGGACTCAAGTTCTCAAGAATGTCGCCTCACAGTCCAGAAAAGACAAAAGATAATACATCCAGTGTCGGAAGCTTGCTCAAACCCATCCATGTCTCTGAGAAAGGCAATGTCGTTACTGGGGTCCCTCTCTGCTTGCCTTCCAGCAGTTCAGTGGGCACAGCTCCACACGAGACCCCTCCAGTGGGACATTTTAAGGAACCAGAATTTGCTAAGGGGACGGTTAGAGGGTCGCATGACTGTTTGCCTACTATTCGTTCTCTAGCTTGGTGGTTAAATCCCACCAATCTATCAAGAGGGATTCCCTGGGTAATAGAGGTGTTTCCGATAGTTACCACAGACGCAAGTCCCACAGGGTGGGGGGGCTCATCTGGACAAGAGTCGCTCAGGGGGCATGGACAAGTCAGGAACTCGGGGCTTCCTCAAACCAAAAAGAACTGAGGGCAGTGAGTCATTCACTACTATTCTTACTAGACAAGTTACAAGGGCATCATGTCTGAATATTTTTGGACAACAGAGTAGTAGCCGCCTACTTAAACCACCAAGGGGGGACCAGGTCTCAAACATTACTGAAAACCACCTCCGAAATCTTCAGCCTGGTACAGAACAACTTTCTATCCCTATCGTCCCTACATATAAAAGGTGTAGAGAACCAGAAAGCGGACTTCCTGAGTCATACCCAATTAAAGCAAGAGGAATGGTCCGTAAATCAGGACATCAACAAAATTACAGATCTATGGGGAATCCCTGTAATAGACCTCTTCGCAAACATACACAACAGGAAGATGAAAACCTTTTGCTCCCTAGATCCCAGGGGGAACCCTCTGTAGATGCATTCACGATTCCCTGGACACAGACTCTTGCATATGCATTTCCTCCCATCATCCTCATTCCAGCAGTTCTGCGAAAAATCAGACAGGGCAGATCCAGACTCATCATAATAGCCCCCTTCTGGCCCAAAAGGGCCTGTTTCTCCTGGCTGAGAATGCTATCGATCACCGATCCCTGGGTCCTTCCGGATCTTCCGGACCTCCTGTCACAGGGACCGGTGTTCCACCCTCAGTCAGAGAATCTCCACCTGACAGCGTGGAATTTGAGAGGTCACTATTGAAGGAAAGGGGGTTTTCTGACAAGCTAGTCTCTACACTAATGAAAAGTAGAAAACCTGTGACCACAAAAATATATGGCAAAACTTGGAAGAAATTTTTGTCGTCATCCGGGGTTAGGTTGCAAGACGGGGTCCCAGTTGCTGAAATATTAGAATTTCTACAAAAGGGGTTAGACCTAGGCCTTTCAGTAAGTACCTTTAAAAGTACAGATAGCAGCCCTAGGAGCATTGTACTGTGAAAACCTAGCGGCCAACCCTTGGGTAATACGGTTTGTCAGAGCAGCCGCAAGGTCTAAACCTGTAACTATACAAAGATTACCAACCTGGGATTTGAACTTGGTCTTCTCAGCTTTAACAGAATCCCCGTTTGAGCCTATAGAATCAGTACCCCTTAGGATTCTATCACTTAAAACTGCCCTCCTGATAGCCCTGACATCAGCCCGCAGAATAAGTGGTCTTCAAGCCTTGTCTGCAAACCCTCCCTTTACACAAATCCTGGATGATAAGGTTGTACTAAAAACCGACCCTGCCTATCTACCTAAAGTAGCGTCCACATTCCATAGGTCTCAGGAAATAATCCTTCCTTCCTTCTGTCCAGACCCTAGAAATAAGAAAGAAGAAAAATTCCACACACTAGATGTGAGAAGGTGTCTAGTTCAATATATTAAAACCACTCAGCAGCATAGGAAGGAAGGGTCTTTTTATCTGCTTCCAGGGACCCAGGAAAGGACTCGGGGCCTCCAAAGGCACTATAGCACGTTGGACAACAGATGCGATAGCCCTGGCGTACTCGTCCACCGGGATCGCAGTTCCAGAGGGTCTGAAAGCCCACTCTACAAGGGCTATGGCGACCTCCTGGGCCGAAAGGTCGGAGGTATCAATAGACCAAATCTGTAAGGCGGACACCTGGTCATCACCTTCAACCTTTTTTAGACACTACCGCTTAGACCTAGCCTCTTCATCTGACTTAACCTTCGGAAGACGGGTTCTGCAGGCTGTGGTCCCTCCCTTAGCAATAATCTCCGCAATTCTCTCTGGTAGTGCTGTCATGGGCGACTGAGAAAAGCGTAGGTACTCACGATAACGGTGTTTCTCAGAGCCCATGACAGCACCTGCTTATCCCCCCCCCCCCCATCACGTGTTTACCGGGCATAGAGTTAGGACTTCCTGTTCCATAAAAAGATGGAAAACGAAGCTGCGGGGCATGCTCGGTGTAAAAATACTGGAATCTGTAGCCTGATTCACTCATTTCACCTCACGTTTCATCCGTTTATGGCTGGAACCGTCACTGGGCGTTTTTTTTTACTGGACAGAAGAAACCTTCCTCTGGACGTTTTCTCCGTCCGCCAGAAAAATCATTTTTGGCGGATCCGGCAAAAAACTGATGAAACGTGTGGCCATCGGGCGTAATCCGGTGCTAAAACAACTGAGAAAACAAAAAGGATACGTTTTTTAAGAAATTAGCCAGATTATTCCTGAAGGCAGAAAACTGATGTGTGAAAGTAGACTAAAGCGGGGCTTCTTCAGGGAAAAAGTGAGCTTATTTGTTCAAAATAGTGTGTGTTATACATTGTATTATGATTGTAAATCCTAGCAATGTTAAAGATGGGCTACGCAGGACACACTCTGACATAGGCGGAGCTGAAGGAAGAGGCGTGACAGTGGGCGGGGCTTAACGGAGGAACTACGCAGTCCTCCGCAAAGCCCTCGTCTGCAAATGTGAAACTAGCCTAAAAAGAGATATTACAAAGATTCTTTTTTACACATGTACTTATTTATGAAAAAAATAAAATAAGTTACTCTTTAAGCTACTATTGAGAGATTGTGTGATTACATAACCAAAGGCCTTTTGGGTGATGCCATGTGGTTGAATCTCGGTCAGTCTGGTGTATTTATAAATTTATTTTGCATATTTCATTTGACTGCTGTCAGCCCAAACAGAAGTTGGTGTTATTGTTGGCCATGCTTTACACTTCTGTTTGTTGTAAATGCACGTTCGAGATCTTTTTGTTTTATGACCGTTAAATGTAAAGAGAATAAAAACTTCCAGATTAGTTAGCTCACAGACCCCTTTCTTCCTCACTTTGGCTGTTGAGTGATTAGATTAATTTGATTGCATACACATGCTTCTGCAGTTTCTATCTACAGGATAGATGGTGTCAGTGATCATACTGATTAAAGTGCTTTAACACTGTTCTGGCACCAGTTTGTTGGTCCCGTTGGTGCTTGCGTCTGATCCACCTGCAAAGCAGGATTCAGTGTATGCGTCGATAGGGCCCATAGACTATAAAGGTGCTGACAGCGCAAACGTGTGCGCTGCTGTGCATTATTTTCGTGCATGTACACCTGCTGGAGATGGACACCCAGCTACAGTCAACTACCACACTCCTTATTCCATCTGACTCCAGCATGTCCCCCTTATCAAGGGTTCATTATGTTTAACCTGGGTCTTTTCATTTCGAGTCTTTTATATGAAAGTTTAATGTTTTTTTTTCCTTGTATTTTTATACAGGTTGCCACAATATCTGCTAATGGAGATAAAGAAATTGGCAAAATAATTTCAGATGCTATGAAAAAAGTTGGTCGTAAAGGAGTTATAACTGTCAAGGTATACGTACTGCATTATCTGGGGAAGGAAAAACATTATAAAAATTGTCTACTGTTATAAGCTACTACAGTATGGTCTTATTCACATCTTGTTCAAAATAAGTCCCTATTCATCAAGATGGGCTGTTCTGTAAAAAGGTGCATGCCTCTTCGGAAATCTGGAGCATCTGACAAGTGGCACTCGCCAGTTTTACTCCTGTGACTGGCATAAGTAAGGCTACAGCTAGACGTGAATTAGTCAAACTATGGCGTAATGCCCCCATTAGCAGAGGTTGGAGAAACCGGTGGGAGAAATGCCAAATATTTTATCACAAATTGACAGTCAAAAAGCCTTAACTAAAGACTCCTATAAAAGGTTAATCTTTTTAAAAAATCAATTAATGGGAATGAACATGCAAATTTAAAAACACTTGCTTGGTAGTCCTACACTACTGGTATAGAGAGACTTGGTAGGAAAGTGTGTGTGTGTGTCTGGTGAGCAATCACTACTGGGATACCAGATTCAAACTCCTTAGTCCACTGGGGGGATTACAACCAATCACTGAGAACCAGTCACTCCTGGGGTACGTTTACTCAGATTCCACACTAAGGTACCATGTTGCAAACAGATAACTATAGTTTGAAACACAAAAATTATTTTAAAGGGCAAAAATTACCTCCAATTTAAATAAATCAAACACATATATTCGGCCAGAAAGAGATGCAGTGCCAGCACTGAGGGCTCACAGGTAGGAGAGTATGATGTGTGCGCCAGCTCCTGGCACAAAAAAATGCTGAAAAGCTCTGCTTATACACGAGTGTATACGGTACTCGCTTGCTCTGAGCGCCGACCACTGGGTGGTGCTCACTGCAATCCGGCAGTGACAACCATAGAGGTCTCCAGGAGACCTCTGGTTGTCATGCCGACCTGTCGGTGACCCTCGATCACGTGACTGGGTCACAGGTGGGCGGGATTTCCGGTACGACTGCCATAAGTTCATGTTAAATGCCGATGTCAGAGTTTGACAGCAGCATTTAACTTAATAGCCACTGGTGAATTGCGTTTCCACCCACGGCTGTTATGGGCACATGTCATGTGTTCAAAACAGCTGATGTGTGCTGGGAAAGATGAGGTCTCGCTGCCGGAGCCCACATCAAAGGGATAGTGTCCGGCATCGGCGTACTATTACGCCTGTTGTTGGAAAGGGGTTAACCTAGTGTTTTAACACACTGTGGTACCATCCCCCTTTAATAAAACTTCACCCCTGCACAGGTCCATGATTATTCATGGATCCTCCTTTCACTATATTTTATTTTTTCCATACATTTCAACACTTCATGTTTAGTGGTACTATCCCTTTTAAACAATGTCACTGTTCAATAATTATCCATGGACCCTCCCTCAATATATTTTATTTTCCTCTTACATTTTATTTCTTGCCCCTTTTGCAAAACGCTACTACCGCACAGCTCCATAATTATTCATGGATCTTCCTTTCAGTCTTCACTGGTGTCGGCTTGCATGCATGTCGGTTTTGATGCCGCCTTGACTTCCTGTCCTGCTCATCACGGAACGATATGCGGTCCACGTGTGTGTTCCTGCGCCACTTCACCGGAAGTTACTTTACAACAGGAAGGACGTGCCGAGCCGACATGCGCCGATAACCGCTGACCACCAATGCGATAGCCAATCAGTACACTCCACTGGGATATATATTGACACCATCATCTGGTAATTTACGCCCAGTTTGAAAAAGCATCTGGAGAAACGGCGTTGTCAGGGGTGGTGGCTTACTGCATCTACACCTAAAAGCACTGGGCACTATTTAAGTATGTTTACTCTTTGTGGCTTGATCTACCTAAAACTATACTTTCTTAAACGCTTTAAGCACTTTGATTTTGTATCTAGCCTTATGAATTATGCACAACAAAGTAGAGTGTGGCAGAGGGTGTTGTAGAGGAAGATTCGGTAGGGTCCCTGTCAGGGGTGGGATCCTGACAGAGGCCTGGCAAACAGAGAAAGCTACGGGACCGCGCCTGCACTTCATAGCGGCGGTGCCCTAAGAAAGGACAAGAAGCGAGATTTATTGTGCTGAGTGAGAAACGAGATCAAAGCAAGAAGGAGAATACCAGTAGGAGTCGTGCTGTAAGATCGAGGCAACATCCTACTGAGGTGCAAACAACCGGCGGCCGCAACGCCGAGGAGGTACAGAGCTCTAAGCCATACTTCAAACCAACGGCAGGACAGTCAGTCACAGGCGGGCTGTCTCACCTAAATCACCTACGCAGACATAGGGGGCAACCTTTGGAGAGGGGCGACTCTAGGGTCCCGGAAGAGCTCCGAGCCTACCCGTCATACGGGTGCGTCCCAACCATAACACCAGGGAGGGACGGAGGATTAGCAGAAGATCATCTAATCGAGTTGTTGTGAGGGAACACGAGAAACAGACACAACAGTTGTGGGGACTATCCCGTAAGCTCAGCAGGGGAGGACCACAACACATAGCACTAGTAGGAAGGCACAGATTTCCACCTGCAATGGGAACTCTGGAGGTGCCATCGGACCGGCCGGACTTGCGCAGCCTGGTTAACTGTATTCCGGATTGAGGACTTTGAGACCTTCAGTAAAGAGGTAAAGAGACTGCAACCTGGTGTCCTCGTTATTAACTGCGACCGGCATTACACTGCACCATAACATCATCTTATACCACCACCTTTATTGTACGCCCCACAGCAGGGTCACGGACCGGGCCTAGCCACCGTGACAACCCCAGAGCAGAGACTCAGAGGCCTGGTACCGGGTACCCCTCGGCCCTGCGGCAGTGGGGGCGCTACATTACTATGTTACTGCAGCACAAACATTATGGCCCCATATAGTGCAGCACAAACATTATGGCCCCATATAGTGCAGCACAAACAGTATGGCCCCATATACTGCATCACAAACAGTATGGCTTCATATCATATACTGCAGCACAAACATTATGGCCCTATATAGTGCAGCACAAACAGTATGGCCCCATATAGTGCAGCACAAACAGTATGGCCCCATATAGTGCAGCACAAACATTATGGCCCCATATAGTGCTGCACAAACAGTATGGCCCCATATAGTGCTGCACAAACAGTATGGCCCCATATAGTGCTGCACAAACAGTATGGCCCCATATAGTGCTGCACAAACAGTATGGCCCCATATAGTGCTGCACAAACAGTATGGCCCCATATACTGCAGCACAAACATTATGGACCCATATACTGCAGCACAAACATTATGGACCCATATAGTGCAGCACAAACATTATGGCCCCATATAGTGCAGCACAAACATTATGGCCCCATATAGTGCAGCACAAACATTATGGCCCCATATACTGCAGCACAAACATTATGGCCCCACTATATGGGGCCATAATGTTTGTGCTGCAGTATATGGGGCCATACTGTTTGTGCTGCAGGATATGGGGCCATAATGTTTGTGCTGCACTATATGGGGCCCACATATTGTGCTGCACAAATGTTACGGCCCCCATACAGTGGCTGCGCCCGGGGCCCCCTGGATACGCCACCGCTGATACCCGAAGGACGGACACCACCAGCCAGCAACGTTCTTCACCGCGATGCAGCACATCCCGCGCGGCGCTGGAGTAACGTACGCACGTGACGTACAGGGTCAATGCGGAGTTCTGCCTCTTGTGACCGGTGGCATAATGCTGCCTCCGGTCACAAGAATGATTGACACAGCCGGGAGCCAAAGGCTCCTGATGCTGTGTCAATCACATCCTGACCCTGGAGGACTCCAGCCTGGAGGAATTGTATGCGCTGCGATGCGCAGCGTGTGGGGCCTTCACTCCAGCCGCCAGCCCTCATAAGCATCTGGCGGCTGGCCGAGCGGTGCCGCGGGCGGCTGTCAGAAATGACAGCTAGCTGGCGGGCCGTTAAAAATCATCAGGCGGGCCGGATGCGGGCTGCATCTTGCCCAGGTCTGTTCTAGATGATCAACAGCTAACTAAAGGAAAAGTAGCTCTGTTTGAAATAGCAGTAAGGATGAAAGGGTTGCAGAACAGTCAGGAGGAACAAGAAGAATTTGGTTGTCCTGCCACATCTTCACCCTCATCAACTGATGAAGAATTTAATTTCGAAAAATATTTGGATCACAAGGACCGTGCAAAAAACGTTCCCGCATAGAAGTCAACCCCATCAAAGAACACAGCCAGTACATTTCAGCAGAATTTTTCATGTGCACTGAAAGAAATTGAGAAATTTGACCGTTCATCAAAAATAACAGTGCAACAAGCGATTCCTCTGTATCCTGACATTGTCAGAGATGTTGCCCGAGTGCGCTTTGCCACCAACCCAAGTTAGTGTAGAGAGGTTGTTCTCTGCTCTCAAAATACATAGATCATATTTGAGGGCATCCATAGGAGGATCTGACAGAGGCAATACTTATTCTGAGGACAAATTTATAGATTTCTTCTTATTAACTGCATAAGTGTTTATTGCATATTTACTTACAAGAGTTTAGAAAAGTTTATAAATTATTTGCTATATTCGAATTGTATTCTAATAAATATAGTTTTTGCTCTAAGTGGTCTGATTACTGATGGTGAGAAACTGTATAAGCACGATGTTAATATTTTACAACAGTACATTTATTGTTACGAATTGGCCATTTATGAAGGAGTCTGAGTCGCAACTGTGGCTCATCGACTCCACAGCCCTGGGTCCTTTACCTCCTCAGGAAACCCCAATCAGGACCGCTCTTCCTCACAATGAGACCGGAGGAAGCCCTCTTTCGGGCCTCCCCCGTGCTGGAGAGCTAAGAGCCACCCCTCAAAGTCATCTGGATCTCGGGGCCACAGATTTGCTAATAAATGACGGGTCGCCCCCACCTGGAAATCCTTCCAGGGTGGGAGGCCGACTTCTTCTGTTTTCGGAAGTTTGGCTATCGGTATACGGCGACGCCTGGTTCAGGGAGATAGTCACTTCAGGCTACAAGATAGAATTTTCTTCGCCCCCAGGAAGACGTTTCCTGCTCTCTCGTCCTCCCAAACAGTCCTCCCATCTCCCAGGGCTTCTCCAGGCCGTCGATTCACTCCTCACCTCAGGAGTCGTAGTTCCGGTTCCTTATCACGAGCGGTTTTCAGGTTTTTACTCGAACTTGTTCATGGTCCCAAAGAAGGATGGCTCTCTCCATCTATTTTTGGATCTCAAGTGGTTAAACCGCCATCTCAGGATTCGACACTTCAGGATGGAATCACTACACTCTGTGGTCGCGTCCATGGAACCAGGAGAGTTCCTGTGTTCCGTGGACATTCGGGATGCGTACCTCCACGTTCCGATGTGCGTACAGCATCAGAGGTTTCTCCGGTTCGCGATCCAAGAACATCATTACCAGTTCACGGCTCTCTCGTTCGGGCTGGCCTCTGCTCCCAGGGTCTTTACGAGGGTCATGGCAGCGGTCATGGCCATTCTTTGTTCAAAGGGGATTCTGGTAATCCCGTACCTCGACGACCTCTTGATCAAGGGTTCGTCCCGTTGGCATTGCAGCCAGAGCCTCCAGCTTACTCTGGACATGCTTATTCGCCTCAGCTGGATAATCAACTACCAGAAGTCATCCTTGATTCCAACCCAACGTCTGGAGTTCCTGGGCATGGAATTCGACACCTCTCGGGCTCAGGTCTTCCTCCCCAAGGAGAAGTTCCTTTCTCTTTGTCTGGGTGTTAGAGCGCTAAAGGGCCCGAACGCTCTGTCCCTCCGCCTCGCCATGAGGGTTCTGGGGAAAATGGTCGCTTCTATGGAAGCGGTCCCCTATGCTCAGTTCCACTCTCGTCCCCTCCAGCTGGCCCTTCTAGCTGCCTGGGACAGGAATCCGCTTTCCCTGGACTGTCTGTTTCACCATCAGGGAGGGACTCGCACCAGTCAAGTCATGACGGAAGTGGCAAAGATTCTGTGTTGGGTGGAAAACCACGTTCCCTTGCTCTCAGCCGTCCACATCCCAGGGGTGGACAATTGGGAAGCCAACTTTCTAAGTCGCCAAGGCATCGTGGCGGGCGAGTGGTCTCTCCATCCCTCAATCTTCAGCCAGATTTGTCAGCGGTGGGGCGTCCCAGACGTCAACTTAATGGCCTCCCGGGCAAACCACAAGGTTCCCCAGTACGCTCCCAGATCTCTGGATCCGATGGCCATCGGATGCGACGCTCTCGTGATCTCGTGGGGCCAGTTCCAGATGCCGTATCTGTTTCCCCCCCCCCCCCCTCCCCTTGATCCCGAGAATCGTCAAGCAGATGAAGTCGGAAGGGGTCCCCGTGCTCTTGGTAGCTCCAGATTGGCCTCGCAGGGCTTGGTACGCGGAACTGGTGAACATGCTATCGGACGTTCCATGGAGGCTACTGGATTTACCGGATCTTCTTTCGCAGGGGCCCCTCTTCCACTCGAATTCTCGGTCTCTGAATTTAATGGTATTGTCGTTGAGGCCGCGGTCCTGAAGGACGCGGGTTTCTCACAGCGTCATCCAGACTATAAGGCTATGTCCACACTTTGCGGATTTTGCTGTTGATCCGCAGCAGATTTGACCACTGCGGATACGCAGCAGTTTCCCATGAGTTTACAGTACAATGTAAACCTATGGGAAACCAAAAACGCTGTGCACATGCTGAAGAAAAAGCCGCGCGGAAACGCTGCGGATTACATTCCGCATCATGTCACTTTCTGCGGATTTTCACCTGCTCCAATAGGAAAATGCAGATGAAAAACCGCAGTAAAAACCGCGATAAATCCGCAGTAAAAACCGCAATGGGTTTTCACTGCGGATTTTGGAATTCCGCTGCTTAAAAATCCGCAGTGGAATCCGCAAAGTGTGCACATAGCCTTAGGGCGAGGAAACCGGCTTCCTCGCGTATATATTACAATGTTGGAAGGCCTCTTTCCGATGGTGCGAGGTCAACGGTCTGTTTCCTATGACCTTTTCCCTTCCATCCCTTCTCAGTTTTCTTCAAGCGGGTCTCGATTCGGGTCTTTCCTTTAGCACCTTGAAGGATCAGATTTCCGCTCTGTCCATCCTTTTTCAAAAAGACATAGCCTCCCTTCCTCAGGTGAGGACCTTTATTCAGAGTGTTTCTCGTATAGCTCGTATAGCTCCCCCGTATCATCCTCCTGTCGAGCCTTGGGATCTCAACCTCATCTTAGACTCCCTCCAGCGTGCGCCTTTTGAACCTATGCAGGATATTTCCTTCTCTCTTCTGTCTTGGAAGGTGGCCTTCTTGGTCTCAATCACCTCGATTAGGAGAGTCTCTGAATTGGCAGCATTGTCCTGTCACTCTCCCTTTCTAGTCGTGCAGTAGGACAAGGTGGTTCTTCGACCGGTTCCTTCCTTCTTACCGAAGGTAGTCTCAGCTTTTCACATCAATGAGGACATTGTCCTCCCTTCCTTGTGCCCTTTCCCGGTTCATCCCTTGGAGAAATCCCTTCACAAGTTGGATGTGGTCAGGGCTATCCGGATCTATCTTGCCAGAACTGCTTCCTTTCGTCAGGCCGATTCTCTGTTCGTCGTCTCGGAAGGTTGTCTAAAGGGGCTCTCCGCCTCCAAGTCCACAATTGCTCTTTTAGTCCGTTTGGCGGTTCTGGAGGCATACCGTGTCCAAGACGGGCATCCTCCTTCGGGGGTGAGGGCTCACTCTCCCCGGGCTGTGGGAGCTTCCTGGGCAGTTCGTCACCAAGCTTCGGCCTCGCAAGTTTGCAAGGCCGCAACGTGGTCATCCATTCACACCTTAGTAAAATTCTACAAGGTGCATACTCAGGCTTCTGCAGATGCGAGCCTGGGTAGGAAGATACTGCAGGCGGCGGTTTCTCACCGGCCGACCTAACTCTTTTTCTGCAGAATATCCCGCCCTAGGGACTGCTTTTGGACGTCCCATCGTTACCTGTGTCCCCCAATGAAGCGAGAAAGAGAGGGATTTTTTGTTCTTACCGTAAAATCTTTCTTGGAGCCTTCATTTGGGGACACAGCACCCTCCCTTGAAGTTGTACCGTGTTGGCTAACGTGCCGTTGTTGTGGGTTGGTACATAGGTTGAGTTTTATGATACCTGTTCCTACTACTACTTTTGCACAGACGGAGTTGCCTGGTGTCTGTCGGAGGGTGTATACTGCCGGGGAGGAGTTACTTCTTTATTTGCATAGTGTCAGCCTCCTAGCGACAGCAGCATACACCCATGGTTACCTGTGTCCCCCAATGAAGGCTCCAAGAAAGATTTTATGGTAAGAACCAAAAATCCCTCTTTTGGGATGTTTGATATTATAGAGAACTATAGTTAGTCACTGCTGGGGTAACAGATGACACCCTATACGTCTCCATAGCTCAGAATAGTGTAGTTCCTAATCATCAGAGGGCAAAGAGATAGTGTAACCTCACATTACAAAAGGTATAGCTACAGGGGTAGGTCCAACACGTAGATGCAACAGTTGGCGCTACCGCTCGCTTTTCGGCAATTACAGATGACGTTGATGGGGACTAAATTAAAGTCGACGGTATCACTCATAAACTCCTCATTAATGGAAGAAAAAATATAGATGAGCTGTGCAAACAAAGCTGAAGGGGATAAAGTGTAAGGGACAATGGTCATTGCACGAAGGCAATGCCAATAAAAAAACAGCTATGTCTAAGCTAGAAATCTGTATGCGTGTTGATTTAGCTCAGTGCAGCATTCAAACACACAAGGCTCGGTGTGAGGAGGGGTGCATGATCTAGACCTAGAGCATACTGAACACCTTCCTACTTGTGGATGTTGGCACCCTAAAATGACTGTCACCCCATCTTGTACATCTGCTGACCCTAAGCTCCCCTAATTAGCCCTACCTTAAGATGTATAAGTAGAAAGGTCACACTAAATCGTGTGTATATGGGTATATGTTGAGAGGGTACAGCTGGTTCCAGGAGAAGTGCCGTGTGGGCTACCCTCCAAGACATAATACAGGGTACAGTAAACACTGAAAGAATGTTAGAAAAGTCTGTGGAACACTCACGTAATAAGACAGTACCATACATGCAACAGGCAAAATGAGGTGCCTCGGCATATACTCAGGTCGGCTTATAGTTGAATATATACTGTAAATCTGGTATCGCTGTAATAGTACCGACCGGACGAACAAATCAGTGTAATTGCTTTTATCGCGCGGTGAACGGCGTAAAAAAAACAAACAATAATTGTCTTGTTCATTCTGTCTGAAAAATCTGAATAAAAAGCCATATTATGTGCCTCAAAATAGTATCAAACAATCTACAACTCATCCCACAAAAAATAAACCCTCATACACCTCTGATCTTCAAAAAAATTAGAAAGTTACAGCTCTCAGAATATGGTGACAAAAAACTCTCTCCTTTTTTCTTTTTTTTTTTTAAATAAAAAGTTTATTTGCTGTGATGGCAGCAAAACCTAAAAGAAAAACTATATGTATCTGCTATCGCTATAATTTCACCGATTCGAAGAATAAATCCGCCTTATCACTTAAACTACACGGTGAACTGAGCAAAAATAAAACTGAGAACTCCTCTTTTACTGTTGTCTTTGTACATTCGATCTACCAAAAATCAGAATAAGGGTATGTGTCCACGTTCAGGATGGCCGGCCGTATCGCCGGAGCGGCGAAGCCCCGCCCCCTTTCTGGGACGCGATGATGCTGGATGTGTTAACTGTACACATCCGGGATCGTCGCACCCTCGCATAGCGCCCTGTGATATTACTTGCGGCGACGCAGCGTCGCCGCAGGTATCACGGACATGCTGCGATCTGAAAAGATGCGCAGCATGTCCGGAGTCGCAGGGCCGATGCGTGCGTGTTTCCACGCATAGTGGACACGGGATTTCAAAAAATCCCCTCCACTATGCTGGAACATCTGGACGCTGCGTGTTTGACGCTGCAGCTCTGCGCAGCGTCAAACAAGCAGCGTTTACTGACCGTGGACACATACCCTAAGGCTCGTCTCACATTTATCCTGCGCTCTCCAATCAGCTCTTATTTTGGGGTTTCCACCGTGTACATTCCCCAAAACTGCGTTTCATACAAAACCCTGGACTTAACCACTCGCTTAGGCTGTGTGCACACGTTGCGTTTTTTTCGCTATAAAAACGCATACATTATGCATTCCATCATTAAGAATGCATTCCACAATTTTTGTGCACATGATGCGTATTTTTCCGTGAAAAAAAAGCATTGCGGTAAAAAAATGCATCATGTTGATTAATTTTGTGGATTTTTCGCGTTTTTCCCACTATTTAATGCATTGGGAAGCTCCGGGAAAAAACGCATCAAAAACTCGCAAAAAACGCATGCGGATTTCTTGCATAAAATGTCCGGTTTTGCTCAGTAAATTTATGCAAGAAATCCTGAACATGTGCACATAGCTTTATGAGGCCGATGGAGTCACTTTGGACTGGTCTGTGTTCCAGTGGTGTCCCATCGTTTTTGGCATCTTAGAGCCCAAGCGTGGGCGACCATAGATCTGTGCACGCCTAAAAAGATGGATACCAGCGGAGCAGAAGCCAAACTGAGTCCGAAGAGTCTCCATCTGCCTCATTATGATGGGTGGTTCCATTGGGGGTTTCATCTAAAACGTATTTTTGTGCGACTTGGAAACTCCAACGTAATCGTTCAACGTATTACACTATGTTCCAAATTATTATGCAAATGACATTTTCATCGGATTTTCCTAAATCGTTGGTGCAAATGAGTCAGTCTAATAAAAGTAATCACCCGTTAGAGTATACATCGAATTTTATTGAAGAAACCTCCCAATGATAACAGTATAGTCTCCAAAATGAATAAAAACTTAAAATGCACTGTTCCAAATTATTAGGGAAAGTAGAATTTCTAAACATTTGATCAGTTTTAAAGAACTGAAAATCCTCATTTGTGTAATTTACAGCATTAAGAGGTCACATTCACTGAACAAAATAGCTATTTAACTCCAAAACATCCAAACAGGCCAAGTTACATGTTAACATAGGACCCCTTCTTTGATATCACCTTCACAATTCTTGCATCCATTGAACTTGTGAGTTTTTGGAGAGTTTCTGCTTGTATTTCTTTGCATGAAGCCAGAATAGCCTCCCAGAGATGCTGTTTTGATGTGAACTGCCTCCCACCCTCATAGAACTTTTGCTTGGTGGTACTTGGTTCTCTATAGCAGAGGTCCGCGGACCAGGGGTTGGGGTTTTTCAGCCGGTCCGCGGCGCCGCTGACAGCTAGCTCCGCGGCCCTGCGCCTGGTCAGAGCTCGCACTGTGTGGATCTATAATGTTTTCTGCCGTAGCCATGACAGCTCGCAGCTCCCGGCAGAGAACATTGTGCAGGACGGGGTGGGGCGTCGGGCGGGTCTTAGTGACGCAGCCCTCCACACTGTGAACACAGTGTTCCTGACGGGGTGGGGCGGCAGGCTCTCCTCACTGACACGCCCCCGGCAGAACATGTTATGTGGGGCGTGCTGGGGCAGCAGACTGGCTTCCGTGACGCGGCTCCCGGTACCGGTGTTCAGTGTGTAGCGCTGCTAAGCAGCAGCGCTGTATACACTGACGCTCAATGTACAATGCTGCTAATTAGCAGCGCTGTACACCGAGGTCCCGCCAGCATCCTCCCCATACAGCGCTGCTCAGGCAGGAGCAGGGACAAGCAGGTCATGTGTGTCCAGCGCTCCTTCCCATCCTGCTAGCTGCGAGTTGGAGGGGGAGGGGCCATATGACCAAAGCCCCGCCCCTGCCCCACCCCCACCGGGCCATGGAAAACTGGTCTTGCTTAAAGCCGGTCCCTGGTGCAAAAAAGGTTGGGGACCTCTGCTCTATAGGATTGTGGTCAGGGGAAGATGGTGGCTACACCATGAATTTATCTCCTTTTATGCCCATAGCAGCCAATGACTCAGAGGTATTCTTTGCAGCATGATATGGTGCATTGTCATGTATGTAGATGATTTTGCTCCTGAAGGCACATTCCTGCTTTTTATACCATAAAGGAAAGTTGTCTGTCAAACTCTATATACTTTGCAGAGGTCATTTTCACACCTTCAGGAACCTTAAAGGTCCCTAGCAGCTGTTTCCCCATGATTCCGGCCCAAAACATGACTTCTCCGCCTCCTTGCTGACGTTGCAGCCTTGTTGGGACATGGTGGCCATCCACCAACCATCCACTACTCCATCCATCTGGACCATCAAGGGTTGCCTGACACTCATCAGTAAACAAGATTGTTTGGAAATTAGTCTTCATGTATGTGTGGGCCCACTGCAACCATTTCTGCTTGTGAACACTGTTTAGGGGTGGCCGAATAGTAGGTTTATGCACCACAGCAAGCCTTTGAAGGATCCTACACCTTGAGGTTCGAGGGACTCCAGAGGCACCAGCAGCTTCAAATATCTGTTTGCAGCTTTGTAATGGCTTTTTAGCAGCTGCTCTCTTAATCCAATGAACTTGCCTGGCAGAAACCTTCCTCATTATGCCTTTATCAGCACAAACACATCTGTGCTCAGATACAGCCACAAATCTCTTCACAGTACGATGATCACGCTTAAGTTTTCGGGAAATTTCTAATGTTTTCATCCCTTCACCAAGGCATTGCACTATTTGATGCTTTTCAGCAGCAGAGAGATCCTTTTTCTTTCCCATGTTACTTGAAAACTGTGACCTGCTTAATAATGTGGAACATCATTTTTAAGTAGTTTTCCTTTATTTAGAATCACCTGGAAAACTAATTATCGCATGTGTTTAAGATTGATTTCAGTGATCCATTGAGCCCTGAGACACAATACCATCCACGAGTTTATTTGAAAAAGAAAACAATTAAATCTTTGACACTTAAATCCAATTTGCATAATAATTTGGAACACCGTGTATGTACCCCAAAATGTTACCGATAAAAACCCTAATTTGTCCTGCACAACCCCAGCCCCCACTCGGGTCTGTCACTGGAACTATATGGGGTTTCCATGTTACTGGTAGAACAAAGTCTCCAGAAAAGCGACATGGCTCCCACCTACTCAAATAAAACCCTGTGGATTCTGTTCACAAATCCAAATGCCCCCTTCTTCTGAGCCTCGCTGTACCTAATCCAGAGAGCAGCCACATGTTTGGCAAACTTGTAATGGAGAAAGGCACTTAATTTACTGCTGCGTATTGCCAGAAGCATAAGCTGGGCACAGTGTATTGGGGCTCTACATTATATGGGGGCACAATGTATGGGTACTAGACTGGCATATTTGCAATTCTCCAGGAAAAAATCCTGGTGTGGATGTTATAAAATAGTCACTTCAGCTGTAGGTTAATTTGTTGAGAGATGCAGTTTCTACAATGGGGTCTCTTGTTTGTTTTTTTGTTTTTTGTTTTTTTTTCTGCTGTTCTGGCAACTTTGGGGCTCCACAAATGTCGCCCACAAACTATTCTAGCAAACTATGTGCTATAAAACCTAAATAGTGCTCCTTCCTTCAGACCCGACGTGTTGCCTAACAGTAATTTCTGACAACATATGGGGCAGCACAATGTTCTGGAGAAATTGCACAATAAATTGTGGGGTCTAGTTTTACCTGTTAACCATTGTAGTATACCTGACAAATTTGCATCAAATACAAAAATTACAATTTAACCACTAAAAGGTTATATTTCTTCTTCTTAATGTTTGAAAAAAAAATTCTTTGAGTTACCTATGTGTTTTAAAATACTCACTACACCCCTAGAAGAATTTCTTGAGGGGTTTAGTTTCCAAAATAGGGTTACTTGTGGAGGGTTTCTTCTGTTTCAAATGTCATGGTCTCTTCAAATTTGACATTTCATTCACAATCTATCCCAAGCAAATTTCCTTTCGTAGCCCTGCCATGTACACAAGCAGAAGTTTTTGACCACATATTGGGGTATAGTCTCGTTCTGGACAAATTGCACAACAAATTATGGGACACTAGATGGTGGCCTGATTCTAACGCATCGGGTATTCTAGAATATGTATAGTAGTATATAGCACAGCCCACGTAGTATATAGCACAGCCCACGCAGTATATAACACAGGGCACATAGTATATTGCCCAGCAACGTAGTATATAGCAGAGGCCACGTAGTATATAGCAGTGGCCACGTAGTATATAACACATTGACGTATGTAACACAGCCCAAGTAGTATGGCAGCTTTCTGGAGACCGTCCCCGGCCCGTCCGTCCATGAGAGGAGCAGATGTACGGCCAGTGGTGAGAGCGGCAGAGGCGCCATCACCGGCAGTGCAGGAGCAGCACACGGCCAGCTCCTAACAATAACAGGACACGTGTGTAGATGACTGAGAGGCCGAGGGCCCGGCCGGGAGTGTGGCTCACACGGGGTGCTCTGCAAGACTCCACAGTGCCGGCACATGGGTTGGGTCCGAAGAGCTGTTCACGTGCGGGGTGATAGTCCGCCCTTCCTGTTGTCCGGCTCGGAGGCCGTTGCTGTCGGAGGACATCGTGGCGAGTGTGTGGAGCCCCGGGTACAGGTCATGGCGGCCGCTGTGATCTCCCCATTGTATTTCCATGTCCCGCATTGTGAGCGCTCGCTGCTTCCTCCCCATTATAACCTCCTGCACCATATGCAGGTCATGTGTCAGCAGTGAAGCACGCAGTGGGCACTGACTGGGGGGAGTAGGGAGGGACTAATCGGACTGTGCCCTTCGCTGATTGGTCGCGGCAGCCATGACAAGCAGCTGGCACGACCAATCAGCGACGTGGGATTTCCGTGACGAAAGTTGCCGACAGAAAGACGGAAGTACCCCTTAGACAATTTTTTATATATATATATATATATATATATATATATATATATATATATATATATATATATATATATATATATATATATATATATATATAATCTATCTATATCATTTTGAATGTTTTATTGTCCTCTGATTGGGGTCTGGTTCTATATTATGAGGACCCCAACGGTCTGAGGAGCAAATTCCTTAACTGATGTAAAAAGACATAAATCCATGCGACGCATTCATCTCTGCACTGAGTGGGTCAAAGATCATCATCCGCTTATATTCCCAGACTCTTCTGTCTTTCTGAGATTTTTTTTTTTCCTATCTACATGCAAAAAGGAGAATATAATTCCCAAAGGACTCTGGATTACAAATCAAATCTGACAGACTGAAGAGTCTGGGAATATAAATTGATGATGACCTTTTACACACAGTGCAGAAATGAATGTGTTGCATGGATTTATGTCTTTTTCCAACAATTAAGGAATTTGCTCCTCAGACTGTTGGGGTCATCACAACATAGAACCAGACTCCAATCAGAGGGACAATAAAACATTCACACTCCTTATCTGTGAACTGTTCCAATATTTATGGACATAAACATTTTAGCACTCTCACATAATGGTGGTTCTGCTTCACTTCACCTGTCTTACCTATGGCATTTTTTCTGGGCTGTATTGTACATAAATGTTTTTTTCAGAATTTGTATTAGTCTATGCCTGATGAAGGGACCTGCGTAGTCTTGAAAGCTTGCAATTTGTTACTATCTTTTCAGTTGGCCATTAAAAGGTATCTACCACCGAGGACTCTCAATTCGAAATATTTTTCTATCTCCTGGCTAACACGGTACCAAGATATATATATCTTTCCTGTGAAGTTTATTCTTTCTTGTGTGGGTACCAATTTTACATAGTGGGATAGAGTACTTTTTTTTCCCCCCTCCCTTCTTGTAATTATAAACTCCCAATACGTTGGGTAGGATTTGCTTCACTTATGCTTTCAGAAATTGATAGTGGTATTTAAGCAATTAAACTGCAGTGGTCTTTAAGGCTACAATCACTGGTGTTTATAGGTAGGTGTTGGCTTTATAATACACCTGTCAAAAGACCTGAATGGAGGGGGTGTAGCTTCTGAGCAAACTCCATGCATCTGCTGCATGACTCGGTAGTACTTCATGTAGCTCAGTGGTCCCCAACCTTTCTGACCTTGAGAGCCACATTCAGCTTAGAGAGAGGGTTGCGAGCCACATTCAGCACTGAGAGAGGGTCGCGAACCACATCCAGCTCCCACCCCCTTCAAAGTAGTGTCATCCAAAGCCCCATTACAGGTATAATGATAACCAAAGCTTTCCCACAGAAATCACTACAGAGCAGTACACTGAGATCCAGGGGTTCCCACAATACCTCCATTCAGTATTCTCCCAATGCACTGTCACATCCAGCTTTGAGCACCTCCTCTAACAGGTAGTACAAACCTCCAGCGTACCTAAACCCCTAAGACCAGTAAATGTGCATCCAGATCTGCAATTCTGTGCAGGGCTACTCACAAAATTCACCATTTTGAGATGTCCTTTTTATATCTGTTTGCTAGACCTGGACCTAATGCATCAAGCTGGCAGACAGTCGCGAGCCACAATTCAAGGGGCCGCGAGCCACATGTGGCTCCCGAGCTACAGGTTGGGGAGCCCTGATGTAGCTGGAAGGGATTAATTTAAAGAGGTCATCCTGGACTTTGGAAATTCTTAACCCCGTAGGGAAAAAATAAGCAGGCAGCTACTGTACCTGCTTGTTCTGCCCAACACCAGCAGAGATCAGTCAGGCGGAACATCTACATAGTTGACAACTAACTTCCTGATAAGCTAAGTCCTGGATAACTTGTAACTAATTAAACTTATTTTTATTATAACCGCCAATAAATATTTTATAGGATGGCAAAACTCTTCATGATGAATTAGAAATAATTGAAGGAATGAAGTTTGACAGAGGCTACATTTCTCCATATTTCATTAACACCACTAAAGGTGAGTCCTTTGCTTTTTAAGTACTTAGATTCTGAAGTCAATTGCCATTAGTAATCATTATATGACTTACTCAGTATCAAACAATATATGCTCCTCGGGTTTGTTTTTGTTCAGCATGCTGCAATTAGTAAAGTGACACTAAAAACATTAGATTTGAATGAGGGTTACTAGGAATAACTGCTTATTTTTTCAGGTCAAAAGTGTGAATTCCAGGATGCATATATCTTACTAAGTGAAAAGAAGATCTCCAGTGTGCAGTCAATAGTTCCTGCTCTTGAGATTTCTAATGCACATCGCAAGCCTTTAGTAATAATTGCTGAAGATGTTGATGGGGAAGCTCTGAGTACTCTAGTTCTTAACAGGTAAAGACTTTTGTCAAATTAAATGCAAACATGATGTTTTTGCCAATAATGGTTAATGTATGAGGTGTGATTTTATAGCCATGACAGTATCGTTAATAAATTTAATTTTTAAAATGTTCCTTTTATTGTGAAAACTAGATGGTGGCCCGATTCTAAAGCATCGGGTATTCTAGAATATGTATGTGTTGGTTGAACAATTAATAAAATGTTCAATTCTCTAGTTGCCTACTCCTGGCCTAATGGATATTGATCAGGTGCGCACCAAAAGAAATACACCTCACAGTTGGATGTAAACTCTTTGATCAATCTGTGGCTCAGCTCCAAGAAGGACTTTATTTGGCTTAAAACACATCTTATATATTTTCTGTAAGGGGGCTCGGTTAGCTCTAAAATGGGAGTGATCGGATGTATTCCATTGGTTAGTGGGTTGGGCTTTGAGCAAGTCCATGGGCGGATCCATGAGGTCATCAGGGTGGGTTGGTCCATGAGCTCATCAGGGTGGGCGTCACTGGGTGGATCCATGAGGTCATCAGGGTGGGCGTCATCTTGGATACCAGAGCACATGGCATGCTGATACAGGAAATGGCAGCCATCTTTAGTGTCTCACTTTGATCTGAGAAAGCTTAAGTAAGGTTAAACAATACACATTATGGGTCGCTTCTCTCAATCTCTTATGTCTTGAGGTTAATTAACCCCTTCCCGACCTGTGACACAGCGTATGCGTCATGAAAGTCGGTGCCAATCCGACCTGTGACGCATATGCTGTGTCACAGAATGATCGCGTCCCTGCAGATCGGGTGAAGGGGTTAACTCCTATTTCACCCGATCTGCAGGGAGAGGGGGAGTTGTACTTCAGCCCAGGGGGGGTGGCTTCACCCCCCCCCCCGTGGCTACGATCGCTCTGATTGGCAGTTTCACTTTCAACAGCCAATCAGAGCGATTTGTAAAATTTCACCTATGAAAATGGTGAAATATTACAATCCAGCCATGGCCGATGCTGCAATAGCATCTGCCATGGCTGGAGACCCCGATCTGCCCCCACCCCACCCCACCGATCGCCCCCCCAGTCGTCCTTTTTGCCCCGATCTCCGTTCCGCTCCCCTCCTCCCTCCTGTCGGCTCCCCCGGTCCTCCTGTCCGCTCCCCAGGTCCTCCGATTCCCCCCCCCCCCCCCCCCCCCCCGTGTTCCGGTCCCACCCCCCCATACTTACCTAGCTCCGATGTCCCTCCCGGTGTCCGGCCGTCTGCTTCATGGGTGCCGCCATCTTGGAAAATGGCGGGTGCATGCGCAGTGCGCCCGCCGAATCTGCCAGACGGCAGATTCGTTCCTGCACATTTTGATCGCTGTGATAAGTTCTATCACAGCGATCAAAATAAAAAAAATAGTAAATAAATCACCCCCTTTATCACCCCCATAGGTAGGGACAATAATAAAATACAGAAAATATAATTATTTTTGTTTTTCCGTTAGGGGTAGGGGTAGGGTTGCACTTAGGGTTGCACTTAGGGTTGCACTTAGGGTTGCACTTAGGGCTAGGGTTGCACTTAGGGTTGCACTTAGGGCTAGGGTTGCACTTAGGGCTAGGGTTGCACTTAGGGCTAGGGTTGCACTTAGGGCTAGGGTTGCACTTAGGGCTAGGGTTGCACTTAGGGCTAGGGTTGCACTTAGGGCTAGGGTTGCACTTAGGGCTAGGGTTGCACTTAGGGCTAGGGTTAGAATTAGGGTTAGAATTAGGGTTAGGGTTGGAATTAGGGTTAGAATTAGGCTATGTGCACACGGTGCGGATTTGGCTGCGGATCCGCAGCGGATTGGTCGCTGCGGATTCGTATCAGGTTTCCATCACGTTTACAGTACCACGTAAACCTATGGAAAACCAAATCCGCTGTGCCCATGGTGCGGAAAATACAGCGCGGAAACGCTGCGTTGTATTTTCCGCAGCATGTCAATTCTTTGTGCAATTCCGCAGCGTTTTACACCTGCTCCATAATAGGAATCCGTAAGTGAAATCCACACAAAAAACACTGGAAATCCGCGGTAAATCCGCAGCTAAAGCGCAGTGCGTTTTACCTGCAGATTTTTCAAAAACTGCGGAAAAATCCACACAAATCCGCAACGTGAGCACATAGCCTTAGGGTTGGAATTAGGGGTAAGACTAGGGTTAGGGGTGTGTTGGGGTTAGTGTTGGAGTTAGAATTGAGGGGTTTCCACTTTTTAGGCACATCAGGGGGTCTCCAAACGCGACACGGCGCCACCATTGATTCCAGCCAATCTTGCGTTGAAAAAGTAAAATGGTGCTCTCTCCCTTCCGAGCCCCGACGTGTGCCCAAACAGTGCTTTACCCCCACATATGGGGTACCAGCGTACTCAGGAGAAACTGATCAACAACTTTTGAGGTCCAATTTCTCCTGTAACCCTTGGGAAAATAAAAAATTGCGGGCTAAAACATTTTTTGGGAGGAAAGAAAACGTATTTATTATTTTCACGGCTCTGCGTTATAAACTTCTGTGAAGCACTTAGGGGTTCAAAGTGCTCACCACACGTCTAGATAAGTTCCCTTGGGGGTTTAGTTTCCAAAATGGGGTCACTTGTGGGGGGTTTCTACTGTTTAGGCACATCAGGGGCTCTGCAAACGCAACGTGATGCCCGCAGAGCATTCCATCAAAGTCTGCATTTCAAAACATCACTACTTCACTTCCAAGCCCCGGCATGTGCCCAAACAGTGGTTTACCCCCACATATGGGGTATCAGCATACTCAGGAGAAACTGGACAACAACTCTTGGGGTCAAATTTCTCCTGTTACCCTTGGGAAAATAAAAAAAATCAGGGCTAAAAAATTTTTCTTGAGGAAAGAAAACGTATTTATTATTTTCACGGCTCTGCGTTATAAACTTCTGTGAAGCACTTGGGGGTTCAAAGTGCTCACCACACATCTAGATTAGTTCCTTGGGAGGTCTAGTTTCCAAAATGGGGTCACTTATGGGGAAGCTCCAATGTTTAGGCACACAGGGGCTCTCCAAACGCGACATGGTGTCCGCTAATGATTGGAGCTAATTTTCCTTTCAAATAGACAAATGGCGTGCCTTCCCTTCCAAGCCCTGCCGTGCACCCAAACAGTGGTTTACCCCCACATATTGGGGTATCATCGTACTCAGGACAAACTGGACAACAACATTTTGGGGTCCAATTTCTCCTGTTACCCTTGGGAAAATAAAAAATTCTGGGCTAAAAATCATTTTTGAGGAAAGAAAAATTATTTTTTATTTTCACAGCTCTGCGTTATAAACTTCTGTGAAGCACTTATTGGTTTAAAGTGCTCACTATGCATCTAGATAAGTTCCTTGGGGGGTCTAGTTTCCAAAATGGGGTCACTTATGGGGAAGCTCCAATGTTTAGGCACACAGGGGCTCTCCAAACGCGACATGGTGTCCGCTAACGATTGGAGCTACTTTTTCCATTCAAAAAGTCAAATGGCGCGCCTTCCCTTCCGAGCCTTGCCATGCGCCCAAACAGTGGTTTACCCCCACATATGAGGTATCGGCGTACTCAGGAGAAATTGCCCAACAAATTTTAGGATCCATTTTATCCTGTTGCCCATGTGAAAATTAAAAAATTTAGGCTAAAATAATTTTTTTGTGAAAAAAAAAAGAAGTACTTTTTCATTTTTACGGATCAATTTGTGAAGCACCTGGGGGTTTAAAGTGCTCACTATGCATCTAGATAAGTTCCTTGGGGCGTCTAGTTTCCAAAATGGGGTCACTTGTGGGGGAGCTCCAATGTTTAGGCACACGGGGGCTCTCCAAACGCGACATGGTGTCCGCTAAAGATTGGAGCCAATTTTTCATTCAAAAAGTCAAAAGGCGCTCCTTCCCTTCCGAGTTCTGCCGTGCGCCCAAACAGTGGTTTACCCCCACATATGAGGTATCAGTGTACTCAGAACAAATTGGACAACAACTTTCGTGGTCCAGTTTCTCCTTTTACCCTTGGGAAAATAAAAAAATTGTTGCTAAAAGATCATTTTTGTGACTAAAAAGTTAAATGTTCATTTTTTCCTTCCATGTTGCTTCTGCTGCTGTGAAACACCTGAAGGGTTAATAAACTTCTTGAATGTGGTTTTGAGCACCTTGAGGGGTGCAGTTTTTAGAATGGTGTCACTTTTGGGTATTTTCAGCCATATAGAACCCTCAAATTGACTTCAAATGTGAGGTGGTCCCTAAAAAAAATGGTTTTGTAAATTTTGTTGTAAAAATGAGAAAGCACTGGTCAAATTTTAACCCTTATAACTTCCTAGCAAAAAAAATGTTGTTTCCAAAATTGTGCTGATGTAAAGTAGACATGTGGGAAATGTTATTTATTAACTATTTTGTGTCACATAACTCTCTGGTTTAACAGAATAAAAATTCAAAATGTGAAAATTGCGAAATTTTCGCCAAGTTTCCATTTTTTTCACAAATAAACGCAGAAATTATCGACCTAAATTTACCACTAACATGAAGCCCAATATGTCACGAAAAAACAGTCTCAGAATCGCTAGGATCCGTTGAAGTGTTCCCGAGTTATTACCTCATAAAGGGACACTGGTCAGAATTGCAAAATACGGCAAGGTCATTAAGGCCAAAATAGGCTGGGTCATGAAGGGGTTAAGTATTTGATCTTATGGCTCTCCTCAACAGTCCCCCCCTAAATACTTTATTAACCACCTTTTTTTTTCTTGTTCCCACCGTGGTTCCCTAACCCACCAGTGTTAACTGTCACTATGACATCAGAGGCTTCATGACAATTCGGATGCTATAGACCAGTGATTTTCAACCTTTTTTGAGCCGCGGCACATTTTTTATACTTAAAAAATCCCGAGGCACACCACCAACCAAAATGGCACAAAATGGTGCGTCCAGGTTTGAGATGAAAGTCTGCAGTCATTCTATGTGACTGCAGGCTTTTGAATTCTCACAGCGCAAGCACTGCACACTTTCAGGATTCTCCCTTGCCGGTGGCCAGAGTGGACGGTCATGACAGCACAAGTATGTGATTTGGATACTTCTGGTCACATTCTAACTAGACGTGTCCGGCCTCAGTCAATTCATTTTCATTGAATGAGGCCACACATGTCTAGTCAGCACGTGACCGCATGTATGTAAATCACCAACATCAGAGAATTATGATAGCAGTGTGCACTGTGAGAATTCAGAAGTCTGCAGTCACATAGTATGACTGCAGACTCATCACAACCTTGGACATCCCCTTTAATGTTCCTAACAAATAAAAATGAGAATTAGTATCACAAAAAAAACACATTTACATCCAGGTACCTGATAGATGGCGTTGTTTGTGGAGTCGCCTCTTTCTTTTCATCTTCACCTTGTCCAGATGCCATGATGACTCTTCTCATCCACCGGCAGAGCTCGTTTCTGCAGAATTCCATCTTCTCCTGTCTTCTGCAGCACATCCCGACACAACACCCTTAAAGATAGCAGTGTTATTATAATGCTCCGGAATAACAATATCTGCCCTAGGCTGAGCCTCTGAGTAAATAATTGCCCCTCACTTTATTCCCAGCACATAATATGACCCTCACTGTCCCTCTTATGGTACATGCCATCCACACTACCCTCTCTCTCTTTTCCATACTTCACACTGCCTTCTCATACGGTGTCCCTCATAGAGAGCCCAGTCTCTCTACTGTGCCCCTTCATTACACTCCTCCTACTTGGCATACTGTCTCCTCCTGGCTGTTACCCTCACACTACTCAGTATCTATTATGTGTCCACTCACACTTTCATCCCCCCATACTGTCTGCACACATTTCTAATAGCCTCCTCCTGTACATCCCCCCCCTGCTAACATACCCCTTTGCTCTCTCCATATTTCCTCCTCACACATTCCCCCCTCACACATTCCCCCGACTCCCCATACTGTCCTCACACATCCCATCACCGTTGCTCCCAGTACTGTCAGCACACATTTTTCCCCTCGCTACTGTGTCCACCCCCGTCTCCCCACTCACCCCCACAGAATATATCCACTGCCCTTCCGATAGAATAAATCCATCCCCTTCCACAGAATAAATGCACCCTGCCCCACACATGCTAAATAAATTCCAGCCCCCCCCCCCACGTACACACTGAATAAATCCCCCACACACACTGAATAAATCCCCCCACACACTGAATAAATCCCCCCACACACTTAATAAATCCCCTCACATACTCCCCATAAACCCACCCCACGCTGAATCTTCGGTGTCTTCAGCTCCACAGCACAGGAGCACTTACCACCAAGTCTCTTCTTTCTCCTGCGCGCCGGATAGTGACGTCAGCAGCGTGATCACATGACTTGATCACGCTGCTGGCGTCGCTCTGACCCGGCAGTCAGAGCCTCAATTGTACTCGCAGCTGGTAGATGTCTGCGAGTACAATTGATCTCCGGGAGCCGGCGCGCTGCAGCTTCTCTGTGCCGGCTGTCAGCTTGACAGTCGGCACAGAGAACAGCTGACTCCCGTTCCCCGCGGCACACCCGACCATGTGTCGCGGCACACTAGTGTGCCGCGGCACACTGGTTGAAAAACACTGCTATAGACAACAGAAAATGTGTGACTAATTATGGGTATACCGAGGAGGTATATCGGAGCGCGTTACCCATGTCCTCAGGACTTTCCTACCTGCTGGATCTATTACTCTCCAATCTCCCATCTCCATGGTTACATAAAATACACATGTCACTCACCCTGATGTACACATCCTAGATCTGACAGTCTTGCCCGGGGGAGGAAATTGGAGTTTTAACCAGTTTCAGACAAGTTTTCCCTTGTAGAAAACCTCCCTTTGTAGCTGGACTTTGACAAGCAGGTCAGATCCTACTCTGTCCCTACCTGTCTAAGGCTACGTTCACATTTGCGTTGTGCGCCGCAGCGTCGGCGCCGCAGCGCACAACGCAAACAAAAACGCGGCAAAACGCACGCTAAAACGCTGCGTTTTGCGCCGCATGCGTCGTTTTTGCCCGAAAGTTGGACGCAAAAAAAATGCAACTTGATGCGTTTCTTGTGTCCAACGCTTGCGGCCATGCGGCGCAAAACGCAGCACAACGCATGTCCATGCGCCCCCATGTTAAATATAGGGGCGCATGACGCATGCGGCGCCGCTGCGGCGCCCGACGCTGCGGCGCTGACCGCAAATGTGAACGTAGCCTAAGAAGTTTACAATGTGAGAGATGGATCCAGGAGGTGCTCAGCAACCCTGACCGAAGTAGGAGTAGTCAGGAGCACTTACAGTTAGGTCCATATATATTTGGACAGACAACATTTTTCTAATTTTGGTTATAGACATTACCACAATGAATTTTAAACAAAACAATTCAGATGCAGTTGTAGTTCAGACTGTCAGCTTTCATTTGAGGGTATCCACATTAAAATTGGATGAAGGGTTTAGGAGTTTCAGCTCCTTAACATGTGCCACCCTGTTTTTAAAGGGATCAAAAGTAATTGGACAGATTCAATAATTTTAAATAAAATGTTCATTTTCAGTACTTGGCTGAAAACCCTTTGTTGGCAATAACTGCCTGAAGTCTTGAACTCATGGACATCACCAGGCTCTGTGTTTCCACCTTTTTGATGCTCTGCCAGGCCTTCACTGCTGTGGTTTTCAGTTGCTGTTTGTTTGTGGGCCTTTCTGTCTGAAGTTTCGTCTTTAACAAGTGAAATGCATGCTCAATTGAGTTGAGATCAGGTGACTGACTTGGCCATTCAAGAATATTCCACTTCTTTGCTTTAATAAACTCCTGGGTTGCTTTGGCCTTAGGTTTTGGATCATTGCCCATCTGTAGTATGAAACGACGACCAATCAGTTTGGCTGCATTTGGCTGGATCTGAGCACACAGTATGGCTCTGAATACCTCAGAATTCATTCGGCTGCTTCTGTCCTGTGTCACATCATCAATAAACACTAGTGACCCAGTGCCACTGGCAGCCATGCATGCCCAAGCCATCACACTGCCTCTGCCGTGTTTCACAGATGATGTGGTATGCTTTGGATCATGAGCTGTACCACACCTTCCCCATACTTTTCTCTTTCCATCATTCTGGTAGAGGTTGATCTTGGTTTCATCTGTCCAAAGAATGTTCTTCCAGAACTGTGCTGGCTTTTTTAGATGTTTTTTAGCAAAGTCCAGTCTAGCCTTTTTATTCTTGATGCTTATGAGTGGCTTGCACCATGCAGTGAACCCTCTGTATTTACTTTCATGCAGTCTTCTCTTTATGGTAGATTTGGATATTGATACGCCTACCTCCTGGAGAGTGTTGGTCACTTGGTTGGCTGTTGTGAAGGGGTTTCTCTTCACCATGGAGATTATTCTGCGATCATCCACCACTGTGTTCTTCCGTGGGCGCCCAGGTCTTTTTGGATTGATGAGTTCACCAGTGCTTTCTTTCTTTCTCACGATGGACCAAACTGTAGATTTTGCCACTCCTAATATTGTAGCAATTTCTCGGATGGGTTTTTTCCTGTTTTCGCAGCTTAAAGGAAAGGTGCCGCAATTTTGTTTTTGTATTAAAAATGATTGTTTATATAAACAATTATCTTTAATACAAAATTATTTTTTTTAACCTTAATATCTTTTTTATTATTAATAATTTTTGCAGCCACTGGGCGCCGCCATTTTGCTTTGCAGGAGTGTAAGAGTCCCTGCACGACATTTACACTCTGCATTTACGGCAGCCCTGTGCATAGGACTCAGCAGTCGGGAGCCGACCGCGTTATCTCCTGCTCTGATCTGGCCACGCCCCCTGGGCTGTCTCCACATCACAGCAGAGGCAGGAGGTCGGCGCCATGTTTCTTCAGCCCACAGTGTGTGAGCTCCACTGTGACTGAGAGCTGTGCTGTTGGAGGGGCAGCTCCAGCTGCCTCTCCTTTCACACTGTCAGCAGTCGGCCGTTCCCTGTCCTCTGCTGCCTGGTGCCCTGGCTCAATCTCTAGAATCGCTAGAGAGGGTGAAGTGCTGGGGTCTGATGTCCTCTATCAGGAGCTGCAGAGAGGTAACAGGGGGGGGAGGGGGAGAATCTCTGTGCTGCTCCGACCCGACCCTGCCTCACTGCAGCCACTGATCAAGGACATCAGACCGTGTATCTATCACTACACTGTGCTGAGCCATGTATCTAATCCTCTCCTGTATGATAGTCTGCTGTGCCCTGTACCTAATCCTCTCCTGTGTGATACTATGCTGAGCCGTGTATCTAATCCTATACTGTGTGATACTGTCTGCTGAGCCATGCATCTAATCCTATACTGTGATACTATGCTGAGCCATGTATCTAATCCTATACTGTGTGATACTGTCTGCTGAGCCATGCATCTAATTTTATACTGTGATACTATGCTGAGCCATGCATCTAATTCTATCCTGTGTGATACTGACTGCTGAGCCGTGTATCTAATCCTCTCCTGTGTGATACTGTCTTCTGAGCTGTGTATCTAATCTTATCCTGTGTGATACTGACTACTGAGCCGTGTATCTAATCCTATCCTGTGATACTGTCTGCTGAGCTGTGTATCTAATCTTATCCTGTGATACTGACTGCTGAGCCGTGTATCTAAGCCGTTCCTGTGATACTGTCTGCTGAGCCGTGTATCTAATCCTATCCTGTGTGATACTGACTGCTGAGCCGTGTATCTAAGCCTATCCTGTGATACTGTCTGCTGAGCCGTGTATCTAATCCTCTCCTGTGTGATACTGACTGCTGAGCCGTGCATCTAACCTCTCCTGTGTGATACTGACTGCTGAGCCGTGTATCTAATCCTGTCCTGTGTGATACTGACTGCTGAGCCATGTATCTAATCCTCTCCTGTGTGATACTGACTGCTGAGCCGTGTATCTAATCCTCTCCTGTGTGATACTGACTGCTGAGCCATGTATCTAATCCTATCCTGTGTGATACTGTCTGGTGAACCGTGTATCTAATCCTCTCAGGCACTCCTCTCCCCCCTGCATATCTTTCCCCATTACACACACAACTCAATGCATGCGATAACCGGAGCTGCAGGGGTCATGCTGTATTATGGCATTATGTGAGATCTATATGACGGTATTATGTGATCTGTATGGTGGTGATTATGCTTGATCAGTATTGTGAGAATTATACGGTGGTATTGTGTGTGATCTATATGGTGGTATTATGTGAGAACACTGGCAGTATTATGTGTGATCTATATGGCGGTATGTGAGAACACTGGCGGTATTATGTGTGATCTATATGGTGGTATTATGTGAGAACACTGGCAGTATTATGTGTGATCTATATGGCGGTATGTGAGAACACTGGCGGTATTATGTGTGATCTATATGGTGGTATGTGAGAACACTGGCGGTATTATGTGTGATCTATATGGTGGTATTATGTGAGAACACTGGGGGTATTATGTGTGATCTATATGGTGGTATTATGTGAGAACACTGGCGGTATTATGTGTGATCTATATGGTGGTATGTGAGAACACTGGCGGTATTATGTGTGATCTATATGTTGGTATTATGTGAGAACACTGGGGGTATTATGTGTGATCTATATGGTGGTATATGAGAACTGTATGACAGTATTGTGTGTGATCTATTTGATGGTATTGTGTGTGATCCATATGGCTGTATTATGTGTGCTCTATATGGTGGTATGTGAGAACTGTATGACAGTATTGTGTGTGATATATTTGATGGTATTGTGTGTGATCTATATGGCGGTATTATGTGTGATCTATATGGTGGCATTATGTGAGAACACTATGGCAGTATTATCTTCAGAAAGCGGACCCATTCTATGGTGGTTCTGGCTGAGCACTTGCTCGCGGGTTTGGGGTAATAGAGGGGGCAGCATGACCTCCAGTTAGGTGCAGTCAGGGCTGGTCAGGCTGCTGAAGAGAGGGGTCTCATTTTTATTGTTACTATATGGCTACATTTCCTTCCCAGCGTCACCCCGTACTTCGCCTGTCGTCTCACTTTCACACATCACCAGGACAGGATGGAGAAGACAGGATCTGAGGAGGGGAATGGGGTCTTAGCATGCAAAGTCTGGATCAGAACAGGCCATCAATCCGCAGAAATGTTTCCTGGATTTCTGTGGAGCAGACGGTCCATCCATGTGTATAAAAGACAGTGCTCTATGTACAATCCCTGGCTGCTCCGCGCACCAAACAGGGGGCCCCCATAGACCAGCACACTGCTCTCCTGAAATACTCTGCGCTGCGGTCACCCTGCTCCCTCCACCACATATCTCCCAGAATCCTTGCTGGCTGCCATCCTCGGTGACTGTCTACTTGTCAGTGTAAGGCTGCTTTCACACTAGCGTCAGTACGGGCCCGTCGCAGTGCGTCAAACCGACGCATGCTGTGAAAGAAATGCCCGACGTGGTAGCGGATGTAGTCTTACGACGCTTCCGCTGCCCCATTGTAAGGTCCGGGGAGGAGGGGGCGGAGTTTCGGCTGCGCATGCACAGTCGAAAATGGCGGACTCGACGCACAAAAAAAACGTTACATGTAATTTTTTTTGTGGCGGTGGTCCGCCAAAACACGACTCAACCGTCACACGGTGGTTGCGACGTGTGGCAATACGTCGCAATGCGTCGGTAATGTTAGTCTATGGGGAAAAAACACATCCTGCAGACAACTTTGCAGGATGTGTTTTGCAGGATGTGTTTTATCTCCTGAACGACGCATTGCGACGTACAGCCAACAACGCTAGTGTGCAAGTAGCCTAAGGCTGCCGTCACACATTCAGTATTTGGTCAGTATTTTACCTCAGTATTTGTAAGCCAAAACCAGGAGTGGCTGATAAATGCAGACGTGGTGCAGATGTGTCTGTTATACTTCTCCTCTAATTGTTCCACTCCTGGTTTTGGCTACAAATACTGAGGTAAAATACTGACCAAATACTGCTAGTGTGACGGCAGCCTTACTCTGCAGTCACCAACAAAATGGCTGCTCACTGGGTTCCTGAATATCATCCTCTTATCCCTTAGCAAACACCCAGAAGGGAAGGAGAGGAGTGACATCACACACACATCAGCAGACTCCGCCCATAATTACTGCAGTGCTGTAATGTGAGCTTGTTGTACACGAGGTTTTTCTGAAATTTCAGCAGCTGCTCCCCCTAGTGTTTAAAAGTGGAAATTCCAAAACTTTTCAAATTATTTTTCATATTTTACTAAATTATAAACAAATGATAATAATTTTTAAGAAAATGTAAACATTAATTCTTTACATTTTTACAATTTCTGTAAAAAAAATTTTTTTGATGGCACCTTCCCTTTAAGGAAGGCTTGTTTCACCTGCATGGAGAGCTCCTTTGACCACATGTTTACTTCACAGCAAAGCCTTCTAAATGCAAGCACCACACGTCAAATCAACTCTAGGCCTTTTATCTGCTTAATTGAGAATGACATAACGAAGGGATTGCCCACACCTGTCCATGAAAGCCTTGGAGTCAATTGTCCAATTACTTTTGGTCCCTTTAAAAACAGGGTGGCACATGTTAAAGAGCTGAAACTCCTAAAGCCTTCATCCAATTTTAATGTGGATACCCTCAAATGAAAGCTGAAAGTCTGAACTTCAACTGCATCTGAATTGTTTTGTTTAAAATTCATAGTGGTAATATCTATAACCAAAGTTAGAAAAATGTTGTCTCTGTCGAAATATATATGGACCTAACTGTAGTAGGGACCCTCAAATCTCGACTCCAGGAATGTCTTTCTGATGAACTTCTTTACCAGCACGTAGTCACCAGGTTGGAATGTATGGGTACCTTCAGTGGAATCTGGACCTGGAATGGATGATAAAACTTGTACATGTGTTACTGACAGTTCTTTAGTAAGGGCAATTACATAACTTACAAGAGTATCACTTCCTAAGGCTAGCTGTTGTGGAAAATATTGACCCAACCTTGGAGGCCCCCCAAAAAGAATCTCGAATGGTGTGACTTTAGTGGAACCCCTTGGAGTGTTTCTGACTGAGTATAAGGCAATGGGCAAAATGTCTGTCCAAGTCTGACCTCCTAACTGGCTTTCAGTAATTTATTTTTGAAGGTGCCATTCAGTGTTTCTACTTTCCCACTGCTCTGGGGGTGATATGGAGTATGTAAACCCAAATCAGCTCCCACTAATGTTCATAGTTCCTTAGACAGTGCTGCAATGAATGCGGGTACTTGGTCACTCTCAATTACCTCTGGGACCCCATATCTGCATACTACTTCAGTCATCAGTCTCTTAACAGTCACTCTGGCAGTCATGTTGGTTACTGGATAGGCTTCGGGCCATCCTGAGAACATGTCAGTCACTACCAGTACATACTCGTACTTCCCCTACTTTTGGCATTTGAATGCGATCAATCTGAATCCTCTGAAAGGGATAAAGTGGTTTAGCCAAATGTTTCTGAGTAACTTTCTGAGGCGGTGCTGGATTGCATGTTGCGCACACACAAGGCAGCAATATTTTTGGGTGACAGTAGAGATTCCAGGTGCCATATAAGTCTTCCAAATCAGGTCATTCATCTGATTCTTGCCTCTGTGGGTGATACCGTGTGCCCATTCTGTCACCGAAGGGTACAGATTACGGGGTAGACAGACCTTTTTGTTCATCCTCCAGACTCCATCTTCATCCTTTTTAGCTCCTCCTTGCCATGACTTTTCATAATCTGATGTCTTGATGTAGATGGATAATCCTCATAAGAGAGGCTTTAGTCCCTTCTTCAGTGTCTTGTGACACGTACACCGATGCTTTCTCTTTCCCAAATGGATACACAGCATAGGTTTTTGCTGTTTTGTCAGCAAAGAAGTTCCCCCTTGCTTCTGGAGAATCCAATCTCCCATGGGCTTTGATCTCGATCACTGCAACCTCTGAAGGTAGATCTAGAGTGACCCCAAGTTCTTGCATGGTAGCAGCATGTTTTAGAGGAGTTCCACTGGATGTTCGGCAGTATCTGGGCAGCCAGAGGATACCTAAGTCATGAGCCACTCCGAAAGCGTATCTTTAATCCGTGTAGATGTTGACCACCTTCTCCGTCGCTTCCCGACAAGCCAATGTCAAAGCTTTAAGTTCCACTTCTTGTGCGGTGGTAGGGATCCGGCTGAGATGACCTGGTCATGTGTAACCATGGCATATCCCGTATGGAACCTTCCTGTTTCATCTGTAAATCTGGAACCATCAGTGAAGAACGTCAGGTCAGCATGTGGGAATGGGTCTTCAGACACGTTTTTCTTGGAGGCTACTTCCTGCATTTTTTCAAGACAGTCATGATCCTCCTTTGAGTGTGTAGAGGCATCTTCTCCGAGAGCATCAGTATCATCATCCACATCCCCCCTGGAAAGAGGAAGCAGCGTGGACGGGTTGAGGATGCTGCAGCGGACAAGAGTGACATTATCCAGAACCAAGAGCGAACATTGGAGTCTCATATGACGCTGCACCAACAGATGTTTAGGTTGCAAGAATAGCATTTATGTCGTGTGGAGCCATTAAGAGAACTGGATGTCCTCAGATGATATCAGAATTTGTGATTCCAAGAGCTGGTGCAGACTGTATGGCCTGTTTAAGAGCGTAGAAAGCTTCCACGGATTTGGTACATAGTGGAAACGCTGATGTCTTGAGGTCATCGTACAATGGCTGCATCAGCTTGGAGGCATCTGGAATCCATTGGCGACAATAAGTGATAGGTCAGCCAGCTCATCCGAGGCCCGTGTCTTAGGTTCTTGGCAGAACTCAACACCAGAGTCCCATGTCTTATCACTGGCAAGCGAGTCATCATTGAACACGATATCCATAACAGGCCAATATGCATCGCCTGCTTTAAGATTTGCCAGGGAAATGAGATCTTGCCACTTGGCTGGCTAAGTACTTTGGAGTTGAAGCATGCTTCTGTAGAAAGGCATCGGCTGTTTTTCTGGATCTGGAAGTTGGTTCAACAGAGTAGCAGCTTGCTGGGGTGTAAACTTGACTTAGAGGGTGGGCTCCTCTGACATGAGCTTTGACACTGTTGGTGGTGGCACCTGAGGGGGAGTAGAGATAGCACCGAGAGTACAGATGTAGTCCCTTGTGTATGAGGAGCCGGAGGAGGTAACAGTCCTGGAATGAGGGGCTCTATTTGGGCAGCTCCAGTATCATGGTGTGGGATCCAGGTGACACAGGCAGTCTTAAAAGCTTTAACAGTCCTGTCCTCATTAATGCGAGTTATTGCTGCACGAAGTTGTTGAGCACTAACGTCTGGATGAATAGGGTCATAAGTAGGGGTCACAGCGTGTATGATCATTCTACATGGAAGATTGCCAGCTTTAGTCACCGCTACGTCCCCAACAGCTATCTGACCACGTGACTCAACAATGATTCGACTGTCAGCTTGAATAGTCGCCCCTCCTGCTTCCACTATAGCTCTAGCTACACCTCCATTGTGCTCTAACCGAGAATTGGCAGCATTAACAATAGCGTCTGTCTCCATTGTTATGTCACCCTTTCCCACTGCTAACAAGGGTCCCTCAGGAAGTTCCTTTTCAAAAATAGGTTGCCAACATTCCCTCCCCTTTGTGCTTCCTGTGTTGTTGGTATCCCCCTCTCAGATTTAGCCCCCCCCCTTGATACAGTTGCCACCGTCCCATACAGGTGTGCGCTTGGCTGCGAGACTGCCTGTGAGGTATAGGGTTTGGTAGACTGTTTGAGAGTGCTGTTGTAGTGGAAGCATTGGGAGGAGAGGCCATTGCTTGGAGCATCTCATGTAGGTGTGCAGCTGAATTGGCAGTGGAAGTGACAGTAGAAAGGGTCGGTGCCGGGGACAATCCAGGTGGGAGTATTGCTGGATTCACGACAGGAGTGATAGGGGAAAGGGTTGGTGCCCCATTGGAAACCACTGAGATTGGAAACATGGGTAAAGCCTGTTCACTTCCCGAAGGAATATAGTATTGGCTGTTAGTGGTAATTACTGGGTAACAACGATTTAGTGATGTGGTGTGTAACCTTAGTCTGAGATGTTTACCACCAGGAGCAGCACTTTTGCCATCCACAAAATGGCTGCCGTCATCAGAATAAGCACATTTGCCATTACATTTAGCACATAGCTCTGGGCCACCATTATACGGTGGTGGCCGCTCACAGGATATATTTTTGTAATACACACAACTCAAAACTCTACTCTTTCTATTCCTTTCCTCTTCTACCCAATTTTCTCTATACAGACTTTGAGACTCTTTCCCACGCCCTAGCAGTAGACAACAATCCATTATCTTCTAGGATACCTTTTTTTTTTTTTTCTAAGACCATCTTCCACTCCAGGGGCTGTAACCTCCCCCCTTCTGGCATTCCACACAACTTCCACTAATTTACACGGGTCTAACTTGCTATCTGAATTTGGCTTAGTGCCAATACGGCAGAACTGCATTAATTTCTCCATCTTTCTATAGATATACAGTATATATATATCTATCTATCAAGATAACAAACACCAAACGAACAATAAGACGGGGGAGATGACTCAAACCTGAGATTCTAAAGGGAACTGAGTCTGCAGTACTCAGTTCCTATTCCTTCTTGTCACGTGGTCCCTGTCTAACTTCCGTGCTCCGTACTTTACAAACCAATTATTCCCTACTTAATCAAATTGCTCCCTAACTTACCGGTCCCCGTGCAGAGTCAACTCACTCGATGTCACCAGGCAAAAACTATACATTTATTTATTTGTCTCGAACTGAGTCATTTCACTCCAAGTTTTAATGAGCCGCTACACAATTTATTAGGCCTGAACTGAGTCATTTCACTCCAAGCTTTACCGGGCCCCCCCTAGGCCGAGTCAATTCACTCAAGGTCCTAGTCTCTCTCTTATACAGAACTGAAAATCTTATCACAGGCGACAACCGTATACCACAGACAAAAAAATATATATATTTTTTTTTTCTTCTACTTGCTTGATTTCTTCTCTAAAAACTTGCTTTTCCTGTTCTACCACTTGCACGCTTGCTCTCCTCTAAAAAAAAAATAAAAAAAATAAACTTGCTTCTCAACTACCTGTCATCTCCCCTCTTCACAACATGTAATAGGCAGTAGGCAACTAAAATATGTGACAGTTCTTGCAATTAAATGACCAGCAGCGGAGAGACCCTTTCTGCCGTCTTACAGATACCAAGAAAACTGGACACGGTCAGGCAATCTGCACAGGATACCCCGAAGGACACAAGGTAAAGACTACAGATTATAAAAATCAGCAGACTTACTGTGTTCTGATAAGGAGGTGATCAGTCTCCAGGTTCGGGGTATTCAGTGCGTCCAGCCGTTCCACTCGTCAGTCCTCAGGGTTCAGGGCTCTCCTCTGCTGGCCCCAGGTTGGGCGGCCAAATATGTTGGGTTGAACAATTAATAAAATGTTCAATTCTCTAGTTGCCTACTCCTGGCCTAATGGATATTGATCAGGTGCGCACCAAAAGAAATACACCACACAGTTGGATGTATACTCCTTGATCAATCTGTGGCTCAGCTCCAAGAAGGCCTTTATTTGGCTTAACCCCTTCCCGACATGTGACGGAATAGTACGTCACATGTCGGGACCCCCGCTTTGATGTGCGCTCCGGCGGTGAGCGCACATCAAAGTCGCGACATGTCAGCTGTTTTTTACAGCTGACATGTGCGCGCAATAGCGGCGGGTGAAATCGCGATCACCCGCCGCTATTAACTAGTTAAATGCCGCTGTCAAACGCAGACAGCGGCATTTAACTACCGCATCCGGCCGTGCGGCCAGATATGAGCGCATCGCCGACCCCCGTCACATGATCGGGGGTCGGCGATGCTCCTCCATTGTAACCATAGAGGTCCTTGAGACCTCTATGGTTACTGATCGCCGGTGGCTGTGAGCGCCACCCTGTGGTCGGCGCTCACAGCACACCTGCAATTCTCCTACATAACAGCGATCTGATGATCCCATGGAGGCTATAGAAGCATGGCAAAAGTAAAAAAAAAAAAGTTTTTAAAAATGTGAAAAAAATTAAAAAAATATAAAAGTTTAAATCACCCCCCTTTCGCCCCAATCAAAATAAATCAATAAAAAAAACCCCCAACCTACACATATTTGGTATCGCCGCGTTCAGAATCGCCCGATCTATCAATAAAAAAAAAGCATTAACCTGATCGCTAAATGGCGTAATGAGAAAAAAATTCGAAACGCCAGATTTACGTTTTTTTGGTCGCCACGACATTGCATTAAAATGCAATAACGGGCGATCAAAAGAACGTATCTACACCAAAATGCTATCATTAAAAACGCCAGCTCGGCACGCAAAAAATAAGCCCTCACCTGACCCCAGATCACGAAAAATGGAGACGCTACGAGTATCGGAAAATGGCGCAATTTTGTTTTGTTTTGTTTTTTGCAAAGTTTGGAATTTTTTTTCACCACTTAGGTGAAAAATAACCTAATCATGTTAGGTGTCTATGAACTCGTAGTGACCTGGAGAATCATAATGGCAGGTCAGTTTTAGCATTTAGTGAACCTAGCAAAATAGGCAAGCAAAAAACAAGTGTGGGATTGCACTTTTTTTGCAATTTCACTGCACTTGGAATTTTTTTCCCGTTTTCTAGTACACGACATGCTAAAATCAATGATGTCGTTCAAAAGTACAACTCGTCCCGCAAAAAATAAGCCCTCACATGGCCAAATTGACGGAAAAATAAAAAAGTTATGGCTCTGGGAAGGAGGGGAGCGAAAAACGAAAACGGAAAAAGCTCCAGGGGTGAAGGGGTTAAAACACGTCTTATATATTTTCTGTAAGGGGGCTCGGTTAGCTCTAAAATGGGAGTGATCGGATGTATTCCATTGGTTAGTGGGTTGGGCAATGAGCAAGTCCATGGGCGGATCCATGAGGTAATCAGGGTGGGTTGGTCCATGAGGTCATCAGGGTGGACGTCACTGTGGGTGGATCCATGAGGTCATCAGGGTGGGCGTCACTGTGGGTGGATCCATGAGGTCATCAGGGTGGGCGTCATCTTGGATACCAGAGCACATGGCATGCTGATACGGGAAATGGCAGCCATCTTTAGTGTCTCGCTTTGATCTGAGAAAGCTTAAGTAAGGTTAAACAATACACGTTATGGGTCGCTTCTCTCAATCTCTTATGTCTTGAGGTTAATTAAGTATTTGATCTTATGGCTCTCCTCAACAGATATATGTATGTCGCGCTGTGAGTGGGGGTAAAATTCCGTGCCAATATCGCTGATTGGTCGTGCCCGGCTGGCTGATCAGCAAAGTGTGGTTCAAATCTGGCACCAATTCGCGGACGGACTGCGCCTGTCGCTGATTTGTCGCGGCCGGCCGGGCACGACCAATGACCGAATCAGTGTTTAAATCCCACACCAATATCGCTGATTGTTCGTGGCCGTCTGGGCGCAACAAATCAGCGAAGCTTAGTTCAAATCCCACGTCAATTCACGGCTGGACTGTCAGTCGCTGATTGGTCGCAGGATGTCGGGGGTTCGGGGTGCAGTGTGCAGCGCTTGGTCGCAGGATGTCGGGGGTTCGGGGTGCAGTGTGCAGCGCAGCCCACGCAGTGTACAGCGCAGCCCACGCAGTGTACAGCGCAGCCCACGCAGTGTACAGCGCAGCCCACGCAGTGTACAGCGCAGCCCACGCAGTGTACAGCGCAGCCCACGCAGTGTACAGCGCAGCCCACGCAGTGTACAGCGCAGCCCACGCAGTGTACAGCGCAGCCCACGCAGTGTACAGCGCAGCCCACGCAGTGTACAGCGCAGCCCACGCAGTGTACAGCGCAGCCCACGCAGTGTACAGCGCAGCCCACGCAGTGTACAGCGCAGCCCACGCAGTGTACAGCGCAGCCCACGCAGTGTACAGCGCAGCCCACGCAGTGTACAGCGCAGCCCACGCAGTGTACAGCGCAGCCCACGCAGTGTACAGCGCAGCCCACGCAGTGTACAGCGCAGCCCACGCAGTGTACAGCGCAGCCCACGCAGTGTACAGCGCAGCCCACGCAGTGTACAGCGCAGCCCACGCAGTGTACAGCGCAGCCCACGCAGTGTACAGCGCAGCCCACGCAGTGTACAGCGCAGCCCACGCAGTGTACAGCGCAGCCCACGCAGTGTACAGCGCAGCCCACGCAGTGTACAGCGCAGCCCACGCAGTGTACAGCGCAGCCCACGCAGTGTACAGCGCAGCCCACGCAGTGTACAGCGCAGCCCACGCAGTGTACAGCGCAGCCCACGCAGTGTACAGCGCAGCCCACGCAGTGTACAGCGCAGCCCACGCAGTGTACAGCGCAGCCCACGCAGTGTACAGCGCAGCCCACGCAGTGTACAGCGCAGCCCACGCAGTGTACAGCGCAGCCCACGCAGTGTACAGCGCAGCCCACGCAGTGTACAGCGCAGCCCACGCAGTGTACAGCGCAGCCCACGCAGTGTACAGCGCAGCCCACGCAGTGTACAGCGCAGCCCACGCAGTGTACAGCGCAGCCCACGCAGTGTACAGCGCAGCGGGCACCATATCCCTGTTTAAAAAAAAAAACAAAAGAAAGTTATATACTCACCCTCCGGCTGCCCCTGGAACCAGCCCAGGCCTTTCCCGCTCCTCACGCGCCGCTCCAGTTCCAAGAATGCATCGCGAGACCGCTACGTCCTCTCCGGTCATTGCCGCAATGCATTTTTGTGACCGGAGTGGCGCGCGAGCAGCAGGAAAGGCCTGGGCTGGTTCCGGGGGCCGCCGGAGGGTGAGTATATAACTATTTATTTAAATTTTTTTTTTTTTTTACAGGGATATGGTGCCCACATTGCTGTATGCTACGTGGGCTGTGTTGTATTCTACGTGTGCTGTGTTGTATGCTACGTGGCTGCTATATACTGCATGGGCTGTGCTTTATACGTGGCTGTGCTATATACTACATAATACGTGGCTGTGCTATATCCTGCACCCCAAACCCCCGACATCCTGTGACCAGTCAGCGACAGACACAGTCCAGTCACTAAATGACGCAGGATTTGATCCACGCTTAGCTGATTTGTTGCGCCCAGACGGCCGCGACCTATCAGCGATATTGGCGCGGGATTTAAAAAACGCTTCGGTCATTGGTTGTGCCCGGCCGGCCGCGACAAATCAATGACAGGCGCAGTCCGGCCGCGAATTGTCGCCGGACTTGAACCATGCTTGGCTGATAGGTCGCACCCGGCTGGCCGATCAGCGATAGTATATATCACGATAGTATATAGCACAGCTCACACAGTATTACATAGCCACGTAGTATATTGCACAGCCCACGTAGTATATAACGCAGCCCACGTAGTGTATAGCAATGTGGGCACCAGCCGACGTAGTATATAGCAATCCATAAAAAACAAGAAAAAAGCTGAATGGCACTAAGAAACAGGTGAGTACTCACTGTTTGAGCAGTCTTAGCAGAGTCCAGTAGGATGAGCTTAGTCGACAACCCCACCAAACGGTAATCCACTGGAATAAGGCGTGCTTTCTTGAAAAAACATTAGTGGAAATCCGAACAGGAAGAAAATAGCAGAACCATACAAGTCTTCCAGTAAAAAAAACCTTTGTCCTTTATTTTAACAACGTGCTGTGGACATGGTTACAGAGGGCAGGATAATTGCAAGACGAACTGGTTAGGTTAATGGACTACGGACGTTTCGCATGGTATACGCTTCAATGGGTCCAGATTCGTATATTGCAATGTGGGCACCATATCCCTGTTAAAAACAAAAAAAAACAAACAATTAAAATAAAAAATAGTTATATACTCGCCCTCCGGAGGCCCCCGGATCCAGCCCAGGCCTTTCCTCCTCGCACGCCACTCCCGTCCCAAGAATGCATTGCGGCAATAACACGTGAGGATGTAGCGGTCTCGCAAGACCGCTACGTCATATCTGGTCATTGCTGCAATGCATTCTTGCGACCGGAGCGGCGCGCGAGGAGTAGGAAAGACCTGGGCTGGATCCGGGGGCCGCCGGAGGGTGAGTATATAATGATTTTTTAAAAATATTTTTAACATATGTATTTACTATTGATGCTGCGACTTGGAGTTTCCATTAAACAGACAGACGGAAGTGACGCTCAGACAATTATATAGATAAATGCAATCAAATCTGCAGACATGTTATAGACTAGAGCATAGGGGAGCAGAGTAGATTGATGTAAAGTTTGGTGAGAAAAGATGCAGTATAACTTGTGTGTGTTTGATGTGGATTGTTTCCCGTGTGTGTATACAATATTTGCTCTGGCAAAAATTGAGACCACTGCAAAATGTTCAGTTAGTCTGATTTTTGTCTTCATAGGTACATTTTTGAGTAAAATGTAAATTGTTCTCTTAGTTATATAACTTCTGGCAAATGTCTCTGAATTTCCAAGCAATACATTTTGCATTTTTTTTTTTTTTTTTACAAAGAAAAATGGTCAAAATAAAAAAAAAACAAAAAAAAAAAACACTGCTTTCAGACCTCAAATAATGCAAAGAAAACAAGTTCATAATAATTTAGAAACAACAATACTAATGTTTTAACTTGGGAAAGAGTTCAGAAATCAATATTTTGTGGAATAACCATGATTTATAATCAGTTTTCATGCATCTTGGCATGCTTACCACCAGTCTTTCACACTGCTTTTGGGTGACCTTATGCCACTCCTGGTACAAAAATGTAAGCAGTTCTTTTTTGATGGCTTGTGACTATCCATCTTCCTCTTGATAACATTCGAGAGGTTTTCAATTGAGTTCAGGTCTGGAGTTTGGGCTGGCCATGACAGGGATTTGATGTGGTGGTCCTTCATCCACACCTTGATTGACCTAGCAGTGGGGCATGGCGCATTGTCCTTCTGGAAAAAACAGTTCTCAAGAGTTATGTAATATTGCCTGAGCAGAAGGAATCAACTTTTTCTAGGATAACCTTGTATGCGGCTTGCTTCATACGTCCTTTGCAAGGAACAACCTTCCCAATTCCAGCCTTGCTGAAGCATCCCCAGATCATCATCGATCCTCCACCACATTTCTCAGTGGGTGCAAGACACTATGGCTTGTACGCCTCTCCAGGTCTCCGTCTAACCATTAGATGACCAGTAGTGATGAACTCGTTACTCGAGATTTCTCGAGCATGCTCGGGGGTTCTTCGAGTATTTTTTAGTGCTCGGAGTTTGTTTTTCTTGCTGCAGCTGAATGATTTACATCTGTTAGCCAGCATAAGAACATGTGGGGGTTGCCTGGTTGCTAGGGAATCCTCACATGTACTTATGCTGGCTAACAGATATAAATCATTCAGCTGCGGCAAGAAAAACAAACTCCGAGCACTAAAAAATACTCGAAGAACTCCCGAGCATGCTCGAGAAATCTTGAGTAACGAGTATATAAGCTCATCACTAATGACCAGGTGTTGGGCAAAGATGAAAATTAGACTCATCAGAGAAGATTACCTCACTCCAGTACTCTATGGTCCAATTTTTATGATATTCAAATCTTCAGATCATTTTGTGGCAAAAAAAAATATGTTTTTTATTTTGACAGCTCATTTTTATAAACTTCTGTGAAGTACTTGGGAGTTCAAAGCGCTCACCACACATCTAGATAAGTTCCTTAGGGGTCTACTTTCCAAAATGGTGTCACTTTTGGGGGGGTTTCCACTGTTTAGGCACATCAGGGGCTCTCCAAACGCAACATGGTGTCCGATCTCAATTCCAGCCAATTCTGTAAACAGTAAAATGGTGCTCCTTCTCTTCCGAGCTCTGCCGTGCGCCCAAGCAGTGGTTTACCCCCACATATGGGGTATCGGCATACTCGGGACAAATTGAACAACAACTTTTGGTGTACAATTTCTCCTGTTACCCTTGGAAAAATAATACAAATTGGATCTGAAGTAAAAAAAAAATAAAACATTTTTAATTTAAATCTTCATTTTTATTTTATTTCTGAAGTTTGACACCATTTCTTGCATTGTGTAACTGTTCTAATGATAAATTTGTGCCTTTCTAGATTAAAGGTTGGTCTTCAAGTGGTTGCCGTGAAAGCCCCAGGTTTTGGAGATAACAGAAAAAATCTGTTAAAAGATATGGCATATGCCACTGGTGGAGTTGTAAGTAAACTTTAAACTTGAGTAAATGTGGTGTGTGTGTGTTTAACTTGTATAGTAGTTTTCAAAAATTAGAAATGTTTTAAATTTGTCTTATCAATTAACAAAATGCAAAGTGAATGAACCCAAGAGAAATATAAATCAAATACCGTATTTTTCAGACTATAAGACGCACCGGACCATAAGACGCACCCCAAATTTGGGGTGAAAATTGCAGAAAAAAAGATTTTTTATAAGATGGGGGTCCGTCTTATTGTCCAAATTTACAGTATCTTACCTGAGGGCTGGCGGTGGCAGAGCAGGGTCACAAGAGGCATGGTGTCGGCAGAGGTGGGGTGATGCGGTACGGCGTGCACCTGAGCAGGGTCCCTTCCTGCTTAGGTGGGCGACGCCACGGCCTGGTGTCCATGGGAGGGTTGCAGCAATGGTTACCGGCACAGGTGCTGGGATGAGGAGGCGCAGTGAGAGGTATGGCGTGAGAGGGGTCCCTTTCCCCGGTGAGGTGATGCAGCAGCCCGGTAATGCAGCAGAGCCGGGTGAATCCTGTTGTTACCGGTGGTGGCGGCAAGCTTCCTGGGGCCGCGCATGCGCAGATGGAGCGCTCTGCTGCCCGGGGCTTCAGGAAAATGGCCGCGGGATGCCGCGCGTGCGCAGATGGGGATCGCGGCGGCCATTTTCCTGAAGCCGAGTTCGCATCTCGGCTTCAGGAAAATGGCTGCCGCGATCCCCATTTGCGCACGCGCTGCATCCCGCGGCCATTTTCCTGAATCCCCGGGCAGCAGAGCGCTCCATCTGCGCACGCGCGGCCCCAGGAAGATGGCCGCCACCACCAGTAACAACAGGATTCACCCGGCTCTGCTGCATTACCGGGCTGCTGCATCACCTCACCGGGGAAAGGGAGCCCGCTCACTGCGCCTCCTCATCCCTGCACCTCTGCCACCGCACCTCTGCCGCCACGGTAAGCCTGCATTGCGACTATTAGACGCATCCCCCATTTTCCCCCCTTTTTTGGGGGGGGAAAAGTGCGTCTTGCAGTCCGAAAAATACGGTAACTGTTTGGAGTGACTGCCTTCAAAACAGCATAAATTCTTCCAGGTAAGCTTGTGTACACTTTCTGAAGGAACTCTGCAGGGAGTTTGTTACAAATATCATGGAGAACGAACTACATACGGATCTTCTGTAAATGTACGCTTGTGCAAATTCTTCTGTCTCCATTTTATCTCTGACTTCCTTGAAGTAATGCCCAGGGCTGTTTGGTGGCCATAGAATCACTTTCAGGATTCCTTATGATTCTTTATGCTGAAGATGATTCTTAATGACATTGGTTCCAAATGTATTTTTCAGCTTAACGACCCCTAGACATACAGCCAATCTGATGCCTCCCAGATGGTATTGCATGATGCCTGTATTTCTCTGCATTCCTGAAAACCCCAACTCCATTTTCTGAAATTCAACCTCAAACATGCTTCACTGTTGCCTGCAGACACTATTTTACTGTTCCACAGCCTTTCAACAAAAACCTGCCTTCTATTAACCCCTTTACCCCCAAGGGTGGTTTGCACGTTAATGACCGGGCCAATTTTTACAATTCTGACCACTGTCCCTTTATGAGGTTATAACTCTGGAACGCTTCAACGGATCTTGGCGACTCTGACATTGTTTTCTCATGACATATTGTACTTCATGATGGTGGTAACATTTCTTCAATATAACTTGCTTTTATTTGTGAAAAAAATGGAAATTTAGCAAAAATTTTGTAAATTTCACAATTTTTAAATTTTGAATTTTTATTTTGTTAAACGAGAGTTATGTGACACAAAATACAGTAGTTAATAAATAACATTACCCACATGTCTACTTTACATCAGCACAATTTTGGAAACAAAATTTTTTTTTTGCTACGATGTTATAAGGGTTAACATTTGACCAGCGATTTCTCATTTTTACAGCGAAGTTTACAAAACCATTTTTTTTTTTTAGGGACCACCTCACATTTGAAGTCAGTTTGAGGGGTCTATATGGCTGAAAATACCCAAAAGTGACACCATTCTAAAAACTGCATCCTTCAAGGTGCTCAAAACTACATTCAAGATGTTTATTTACCCTTCAGGTGCTTCACAGCAGCAGAAGCAACATGGAAGGAAAAAATGAACATTTAACTTTTTAGTCACAAAAATTATGTTTTAGCCACAATTTTTTTTATTTTCCCAAGGGTAAAAGGACAAATTGTACATTAACTTTTGGGGTCCAGTTTCTCTTGAGTTAGCCGATACCCAATATATGGGGGGGAACCACTTTTTGGGCGCACGACAGGGCTCGGAAGGGAAGGAGCGCCATTTGACTTTTTCAATGAAAAATTGGCTCCAATCTTTAGCGAACACCATGTCGCGTTTGGAGAGCCCCTGTGTGCCTAAATATTGGAGCTCCCCCACAAGTGACCCCATTTTGGAAACTAGACCCCCCAAAGAACCTATCTAGATGCATAGTGAGCACTTTGAACCCCCAGGTGCTTCACAAATTGATCCGTAAAAGTGAAAAAGTACTTTTTTTTCACAAAAATTTTTTTAGCCTCAATTTGTTCATTTCCACATGGGCAACAGGATAAAATGGATCCTAAAATGTGTTGGGCAATTTCTCCTGAGTACATCGATAACTCACATGTGGGGGAACCACTGTTTGGGCGCACGACAGGGCTCGGAAGGGAAGGAGCGCCATTTGACTTTTTCAATGAAAAATTGGCTCCAATCTTTAGCGGACACCATGTCGCGTTTGGAGAGCCCCTGTGTGCCTAAACATTGGAGCTCCCCCACATGTGACCCCATTTTGGAAACTAGACCTCCCATGGAAGTGCTTCACAGAAGTTTATAACGCAGAGCCGTGAAAATAAAAAATCATTTTTCTTTCCTCAAAAATGATGTTTTGGCAAGCAATTTTTCTTTTTGCAAGGGTAACAGGAGAAATTCGACCCCAAAAGTTGTTGCCCAGTTTGTCCGGAGTATGCTGGTACCCCATATGTGGGGGTAAACTACTTTTTGGGCGCACGTCAGGGGTTGGAAGGGAGTGAGCACCATTTGACTTTTTGAACGCAAGATTGGCTGGGATCAATGGTGGCGCCATGTTGCGTTTGGAGACCCCTGATGTGCCTAACCCTAATCCCAACTCTAGCCATAACCCTAATCACAACCCTAACCCACCCCTATCCACACCCCTAACCCTAATCACAACCCTAACCCCAACACACCCCTAATCCATCCCTAACCACAACCCTAACCCCAACACACCCCTAACCATAACCCTAACCACAAGCCTAATCTTAACCCTATTTCCAACCCTAGCCCAAATTCCAACCATAACCCTAAGGCTATGTGCCCACGTTGTGGATTCGTGTGAGATTTTTCCGCACCATTTTTGAAAAATCCGCAGGGAAAAGGCACTGCGTTTTATCTGCGGATTTCCAGTGTTTTTTGTGCGGATTTCACCTGTGGATTCCTATTGAGGAACAGGTGTAAAACGGTGCGGAATCCGCACAAAGAATTGACATGCTGCGGAAAATACAACCCAGCGTTTCTGCACGGTATGATCTGAACCATGGGCATAGCGGATTTGGTTTTCCATAGGCCAATACGCTGCGGATCCGCAGCCAAATCCGCACCGTGTGCACATAGCCTAATTCTAAGAGTATGTGCACACGCTGCAGAAAACGCTGTGCACATGCTGCGGAAAAAACTATGCGGGAACGCAGCAGTTTACATTCTACAGCATGTCACTTCTTTCTGCGGATTCCGCAGCGGTTTTACAGCTGCTCCTATAGAAAACCGCAGTTGTAAAACCGCAGTGAAATCCGCAGAAAAACCGCGGTAAATCCGCGATAAATCCCAATCAGTTTTTTGCACTGCGGAAAAATCCACAGAGGACCAGAATATGTGTGAATATAGCCTTACCCTAACTAGTTCTAACCCTAACCCTAGTGGAAAAATAAAAGTAAATATATTTTCTTTATTTTATTAATGTCCCTACCTATGGGGGTGATAAAGGGGGGGGGGGTTCATTTACTATTTATTATTTTGATCACTGTGTTTTATCATAGTGATCAAAATGTACATGGAACGAATCTTCCAGCCGCCAGATTCGGCGGGCGCACTGCGCATGCGCCCGCCATTTTGGAAGATGGTGGCGCCCATGGAACAGACGGATGGACACCGGGAGGCTCGGTAAGTATGAGGGGGGGATTGGAGCACGGGGGGTGGGATTGGAGCACGGGGAGAGCGTACATGATTACGGGGGAGCGGACAGGAGGACGGAGGGGAGCGGACGACAGAACGGAGGACTGGGGAGGAAATCGGTGGCGGGGGTAAGATTAGGGTTTCCAGCCATGGCCGATGATATTGCAGCATCGGCCATGGCTGTATTGTAATATTTCACACTCTTCATAGGTGAAATATTACAAATTGCTCTGATTGGCTGTTGAAAAGTGCAACAGTCAATCAGAGCGATCGTAGCCACGTGGGGGCAAAGCCACCCCCCCCGGGCTAAAGTACCACTCCCCCTGTCCCTGTAGATCGGGTGAAATTGGAGTTAACCCTTTCACCCGATCTGCAGGGACGCGATCCCTCCATGACGCCACATAGGCGTCACAGGTCAGATTGGCACCGAATTTCATGACTCCTACGTGGCGTCACAGGTCGGGAAGGGGTTAAGTATTTTTTGTGACATTTCTCTCTGATTTAAGGGCATAAAAATACAGTTTGAAAATTGCAAAATTTTAATAATTTTCGCCATATTTCCGTTTTTTTCATAATCACAAGTAATATCGAAGAAATGTTACCACTAACATGAAATACAATATGTCACGAAAAAACAATCTCAGAATCGGCAGGATCCGTTAAAGCGTTCCAGAGTTATAACCTCATAAATTGACAGTGGTCAGAATTGTAATAATTGGCTCGGTCACTAAGGGGTTAACAAATAAACGCAAAAATTATCGACCTAAATTTACCACTAACATGAACCCCAATATGTCACGAAAAAACAGTCTCTGAACCGCTAGGATCCTTTGAAGCATTCCTGAGTTATTACCTCATAAAGGGACACTGGTCAGAATTGCAAAAAACGGCAAGGTCATTAAGGCCAAAATAGGCTGGGTCATGAAGGGGTTAAAGAACAGCGGCAAAACAGGGAAAATATATCAGAATGGGGAATATATACCAGGATGGGACCCAGGATGAGCACCGTATACCAGGAATGGATATATATATCAGGGTGGGGGACTTGTACCAGCATGGCGGGGATATACAATGGGTGCAGGAAGTTTTCACACCCCTTTAAATTTTATACCTGTATGTCATCTCCTCCTGTGTATAGTATATACCTGTGTAATCTCTTTCTGTATACAGTATATACCTGTCACCTGCTCCCAGGGTGGATTTGATTTAAATCTAACTGATTTAAATCACAATTTAAATCACTAGTCAGTAAGGCTTGATTTAAATCAGTGATTTCAATCAAAGTTTCTACCTAAACTAGTTCTTGCTACTTTAACATGCAAGTAGATGAAGATTTTTAGAATCACTTTTTATATTACTTTTTTCTCCCCAGTTTAATGGGTTAATCATTCATATTTGGACACCACTGTTCTGTTGTACTTAGGAAGGAGAAAAATAATCCTGACCTTAATAACAATTTAAATAGATTTATTCAACTGAAACAATAACAACATTACAGCATAAGTTATTTGCTTAAACAAACATCCATGTTTGTTAACTAATTTGGCTAAACAAAATATATATATATTTCAAGAAACTTAGACTGTCAGCCCAGCCGACACATGAAAAACTTAAATACTACTGTCCTCTGTAGCTCACTTGTCGTCATCTTCATCATCATCTTCTTCTTTGTTCCTATTCATAATCTGGAAAAGAAAAACAAGCTTTCCTGCTTTATTGGGTCCCAACCGATTTCTCAATTTAGAATGAATGAGTCCAAAGGAAGAGAATATTCTTTCAACGCCTGCAGAAGAAGCTACTGCTGTTAAAATTGGAATCATTACTTGAACAGTCTCTAAATCCAAGCGCTTAAGTGACTTCCACCAGTTTACTGGTGTGACCTTCCTTAAAATATCTTCAGCAAACATATATTTCTTGAATGGTTCCCCCTTAGCTCTGAAGTTTATTATAGTTGGCATTAAAGATGGATGATTGCTGGATACCCATGTCATAGCTAACTCCTCTTCCTCAGCACTTAGGTTTTGACCCTGATATTGGATATTGACAATATTTGCCAAAAAATGAGCTGGAGTCAGTGCTTGTCCCATTCGTTTGTTTACTGCTTGTAATTTAATTCTGTCCATGTGTAGTTCTGTTTTTAAGTGTTCACTCAGTTCCTTCCAAATTTCAACAGCATCCGCAATAAAACAGCTATTTTTCTGTATTTTGTTTAAAGTTTGAGAGATGGGTTTCAGGAAGCTCAGCATATGTTCAACATTTCTCTTAAGCCCAATGTTGAGGATTTTGGCCGTGACAGTGCCATCTATTTTATCTCGATTTTCTTCACAAAGTGTCATCAGAATAGGCCAGTTTTTTATATACTGCTCAAAACAGTCCACCACAGAGTTCCATCTAACATCTTGTGGGAGCGTTAGCTTGGTTCCACCCATCCTTTTCAGAGCTGCTGCAGCAAAATGATTATTACGGAAGTATTTAGCAATTTCAACAACATTAGCCTTGATTTCTGGAACACTTAAGTCTTTGGCTAAGAGGTGCAGCAAATGAGCACTGCAACCATATGTTATTAGCAGCTTTGTATTCCCTCCCTGCTCTTCTAAATCTCTTCTCATCTTGGAGACGTTTGCAGCATTATCAGTGACCAAACTGCGTACTAGACATTTGAATTTTTGTTCACATGTCGTTATAGCTTTTACTGCCACTTCTTGTAAGTATTCTGCTGTGTGTGCATTTCCTGACGTATCAGTTGTTTGTGCAAGGAAGACTTTACCTTCTTCTGTTGTTATACAAGCACATACAATAGGATCATTGTGGACATTACTCCACCCATCAATACTTAGGTTAACAATTTTACCCTCCAGAGCTGTTGCACATTGCTCCATTTCTCTGTCATACACTTGATCCAGCAGTTTCCCTGCAACATCAGCTCTGCTGGGTGGACTGTATCCTGGTCTCAGTGACTGAACCATATTAATGAAATGTGGGTTCTCAGTCAGACGGAAAGAAGAGTTCGTTGCATAAATAAACTGGGCAATTTTTTCATCAATCAACTCTTTTTCTAATCTGCTAGTTCTTATCACAAACCTATCTATGGTTGTTCCAGGAGGTAAAGGTTTTTTCTTCCTTTTGGGTGATGGTGATATGTGGCTGTGGGTGTCTGATGATGATGCTGCTGCTAATGAAGCACTATCCTGGATGGATAACTCTGAAACTGTAGAACAGGATGATGGTGATCTTGGAGGTGGATAGTTTCCAGAATCCATGAATTCCCCTAAACAAAAAAAGTCAATGCTGTTATTTTATTGTTTATACAATTTCTGCTTATTGTACACAACACATCACTGCCCCTGCCCCAAAAGGAATATTTGTTTTTCTTCATAACTGTACCAAATGACAGTAACATGCAGTAATAATAAGAAATATAATTTTTCTCACACATGACAGTTCAGTCTTTAGAAATAGGATTCAATAAATGTTTACCAACCTGAAGATCCTGCCTGTTCAGAAGTGTTTCTTTGGTCATCTTCATCACCGCACTTCTCATGATGTTGCCTCATTCGCGCCATCAGGCCTTGCATCTTTGTTGCATCGTTTGCATTTTGCACGCATGCCTGCCTTACCGATAGGCGAAGGAGCTTCATTAAAATATTCCCAAACTGGGTCTCTTTTACGGCCAGCTGCCATTATAAGGAAAGAATGTAATAAACCTCAGATCGTACACACAAACAGATCCAGACTTGTCTGTCTGTGGCTATGCTGCAGTATTGTGCTCAAAGTTTTACTTTCATTTTCTTGTCTGCTTGCCCTTCCTCCCCCTCACACTTACATTCACATTCTTCTTGTGTTGTGCAGATCTATTCCACTCCAAACAATCAGAAACATATTGTCTAACTTCTTGGACTTGGCACTGAAGGGGTTGATTCTGTATTCATAGGTTTGTAGAACAATAGGATTAAGGTCTTTTTCTCAACTCTGTTCATGTTGTAACATTTTTGCCGTGAAGAAGAGGCTGAGACCTCTGCGGAGTCAAATTCAGTTTTGAGAACTGCGTAAGTAAAGCGAGCGCCTGTGATAATATAGGAGAGAAACTGCCCACTTATACTACAGAAACCTCTGGAAGAGCATGGCATTGTGAATGTTACACATATACAGCCTTTATTCTACTGAGTTAAACAACTCCGCTTTATCTCATGATGGAAGAACCTTTGGATGGTAAAATATTTTCCTCAAAAAGCAGTTTATTGAAAAAAATCCGATTTAAATAAAAAAATCCAATTTTTTTTTAATTTTTTAAAAAAAAAACATTGATTTTTATCCACCCTGCCTGCTCCTGTATATAGTATATATCTGTATGTCATCTCCGCTGTATATAGTATATGCATGTATGTCCTCTCCTCCTGTATATTTTATGTACCGGTCATCTGCTCCTGTATATAGTATATATCTGTATGTCATCTCCGCTGTATATAGTATATGCATGTATGTCCTCTCCTCCAGTATACAGTATATACCTGTATGTTATCTCCTGTATATTTTATATACCTGTCATCTGCTCCTGTATATAGTATATACCTGTATGGCATCTTCGCTGTATATAGTATATACCTGTATGTCATCTCCTGTATATTTTCTATACCGGTCATCTGCTCCTGTATATACATACCTGTATGGCATTTCCTCCTGTATATAGTATATACCTGTAGGTCATCTCTTTGAGGGGGGAGGAATAAAAATAGTCCGTTTTTTTTTTCTTCCTTTTTGGGATCGGCGCAGCGGTCTGGGGAGCCTCGGCGGGCTCTTTTCTTGCGGCCTGGTCATAGTGGCCAAACTGTCACTGTCTTTATCTCGCTGCTGCTGCATGGTTGCGGTAGGAGTTTGTAAGGCCATGCCAGGGTCCTGCTGCATCGTGGTGGCAGAACGGAAGGCCATGCCAGGGTCCTGCTGCTGCATGGTGGTGTCAGTGGAGGAGGTCCAAGCAGGAGCAGCAGTTGTCTTGGTGGTGGCGGTGGGCTGTCCTACAGCACTCTGTATGGTGGTGGTGCTGTAGTGGTGTCCGGCAGTGCTTGGAATGAAGATGGCTGTGCAGTGGTATGCAGCAGAGGTCGGCATTGAGGTCAAGCGTGACAGTGTAGGCACAGGTGGATATGCCGCCACTGTCTGCTGAAAATACAGACTCTGCTGCATAGCCTGCACGTAAGCAGCATTGCAGGCCCGCATGACACTAAGCTGGAGATCAGGAGTAAGGTGTTCCGACATGCCCTGTTCAATTTGGTTAAAAAAATGATGTGCTGGCCTCTGGAGGTCGGCTTTTACTTGGTCAAGGCTTTTGGTGACCTCCTGGATACGTGTATTCATATGGCTAATGGCAGTATCCAGTTGGTCACCCAAAGCCTTGAGTCCATCGTGAAAAACTGAGCTCAAGTGCAAAAACTCGGGCATGAGTGACCTGTCTGATGCCCTCTGCCGCTGTCGGTAGGAGACCCCTCCCCGCCAAAAAAAGGGGCAGAGGATGGACCAGCTTCCTGGTCTCCAGTTAGTGTGGCAGGCCCACTTGCTGCAGCGCTGCAGGATGGCTGGGACGGGTCCGTGGCTGTCTTATGAAGGACCGCTCCAGAACCTGGGTCAACAGTACTGCTCCATGTGCTGTGAAAAAAGGAAAAAAAATACCAAAAACTTAAACGCCAACTCCTGTTGAATAGAAACATACAGATTATGGCAAAACAACACAACCTAATACACAGGAAAAATACTTACGTGCTCTGGGCGAGGACTTGTCTTAAAAATGCTAGAATGCGGTGGTATTTATACTTTTTGTTCCTTGCTCAAGAACCACTGGGAACACTGCTCTCTTGACGCAGGGTACTTGTTGAAGCGGTCCTTTATCGAACTCCGTGTTTTGACTTTGAGCACTGGTAAAAAAAAAATGGTTAGACAATGGAATTTAGACGTGTGATGAGTTTCTGTCATCACACACAGTTGTGTGAGCACGGCCAAGGTCTCTGCTGCTTCACACTGCGTTGCAATACTTACAAAATGCATTTCGGACCCGAGTCGGGGCGTTGTCCCAGCCATCCCACATTGCTTTGGCCACCTCATTCCATAGCCGCCGGATCGTCACATTGTCTGAGTGCTGTGGAACCCGGGTGTCCCACAACGGGACTCGCTTATGGACCTGGGAGATGAGGATATCGTTGTCAATGAGGTCCTCATCCCGTTCTGGAACCTAAAAAATAAATGAAGATATTAATGTTGGATACATTACATAAGGAAAACAAAGAAAACAGAGGCTGAGAAATGGCATAAATAATGAAAGTCAAGATAAAAAAGGTGTCCAGAAGAAAAATGTAAAGAAAGAGGAAAGTAAAGGAAGATTCAAGAATAAAAGGGAGGATACCATAAACAGTCAGTCAGGTATACTTAGACACTGCAGCCTTGCCACCCGACCGTGACCCCTCTGCTCCTGCTCACCCTCTGCTGCAATGGAAGTGCTCTAAAAAAAAAAAAATTGTCACGTGTGTAGATTTGACAGTGGATACTTACCAATCTGAGGAGTTGAGTACTCACTTCACTGACATGTTCGGCTTGAGAAGGCCCATGATGTTGCTCCTCGTCAGAAAAAGATGACATTCTGATGCATGCAGAAAGAAATGGCAGATATTAGGACATGTAGAGACAGAAAATTGAACAATGAGTACAGTGGGGCAAAAAAGTATTTAGTCAGTCAGCAATAGTGCAAGTTCCACCACTTAAAAAGATGAGAGGCGTCTGTAATTTACATCATAGGTAGACCTCAACTATGGGAGACAAACTGAGAAAAAAAAATCCAGAAAATCACATTGTCTGTTTTTTTTATCATTTTATTTGTATTTTATGGTGGAAAATAAGTATTTGGTCAGAAACAAAATTTTATCTCAATACTTTGTAGTATAGCCTTTGTTGGCAATGACAGAGGTCAAACGTTTTCTGTAAGTCTTCACAAGGTTACCACACACGTTGTTGTTGGTAGTTTGGCCCATTCCTCCATGCAGATCTCCTCTAGAGCAGTGATGTTTTTGGCTTTTCGCTTGGCAACACGGACTTTCAACTCCCTCCAAAGGTTTTCTATAGGGTTGAGATCTGGAGACTGGCTAGGCCACTCCAGGACCTTGAAATGCTTCTTACGAAGCCACTCCTTCGTTGCCCTGGCGGTGTGCTTTGGATCATTGTCATGTTGAAAGACCCAGCCACGTTTCAACTTCAATGCCCTTGCTGATGGAAGGAGGTTTGCACTCAAAATCTCACAATACATGGCCCCATTCATTCTTTCATGTACCCGGATCAGTCGTCCTGGCCCCTTTGCAGAGAAACAGCCCCAAAGCATGATGCTTCCACCACCATGCTTTACAGTAGGTATGGTGTTTGATGGATGCAACTCGGTATTCTTTTTCCTCCAAACGCGACAAGTTGTGTTTCTACCAAACAGTTCCAGTTTGGTTTCATCAGACCATAGGACATTCTCCCAAAACTCCTCTGGATCATCCAAATGCTCTCTAGCAAACTTCAGACGGGCCCGGACATGTACTGGCTTAAGCAGTGGGACACGTCTGGCACTGCAGGATCTGAGTCCATGGTGGCGTAGTGTGTTACTTATGGTAGGCCTTGTTACATTGGTCCCAGCTCTCTGCAGTTCATTCACTAGGTCCCCCCGCGTGGTTCTGGGATTTTTGCTCACCGTTCTTGTGATCATTCTGACCCCACGGGGTGGGATTTTGCGTGGAGCCCCAGATCGAGGGAGATTCAGTGGTCTTGTATGTCTTCCATTTTCTAATTATTGCTCCCACTGTTGATTTCTTCACTCCAAGCTGGTTGGCTATTGCAGATTCAGTCTTCCCAGCCTGGTGCAGGGCTACAATTTTGTTTCTGGTGTCCTTTGACAGCTCTTTGGTCTTCACCATAGTGGAGTTTGGAGTCAGACTGTTTGAGGGTGTGCACAGGTGTCTTTTTATACTGATAACAAGTTTAAACAGGTGCCATTACTACAGGTAATGAGTGGAGGAAAGAGGAGACTCTTAAAGAAGAAGTTACAGGTCTGTGAGAGCCAGAAATCTTGATTGTTTGTTTCTGACCAAATACTTATTTTCCACCATAAAATGCAAATAAAATGATAAAAAAAACAGACAATGTGATTTTCTGGATTTTTTTTTCTCAGTTTGTCTCCCATAGTTGAGGTCTACCTATGATGTAAATTACAGACGCCTCTCATCTTTTTAAGTGGTGGAACTTGCACTATTGCTGACTGACTAAATACTTTTTTGCCCCACTGTATATTCTAGCCAATGCCTTTATTTTCTGAGTCTTGTTTCCTCCAAGGTGCTTCTGTCTGTCTGCTCTGCTTCTCTGGCTGCCGAGTTGACCTGCAAATGTCATCTCCCTCCCTTCATCACCTTGTATGTGGGGGGTGGCTAATTAGTGTCTAGACATGTTTTTCTCTGGTGCAACGCATGCGTTCACAAGCGCAAGCAAACGCATGTGCTTGCGGCCGCATGTATTCACATAGACAGCAGTGCTTTTTTTTGCTGCATTCCATCCGCTAACAACCGCATACGTTTCTAGGCGGCAAATTGACACCTCTAATATTACTACATGTAGCGTTTAGCGCGCCAAACCGCAGACGACTAAACGACGCATGCGTCGTCAAATGTGGGAAAACGCAATCGAAAACACACGTGTCCCTAATGTTAAAGAAAGGAATACATAATGCATGCGGATAATTGCGGAAGAAACGCTGCGGACACAACCGCAAATGTGAAACCGGCCTCACAAATAAAGTTGCGTCGCTGACCGATTTTCCGACGTGCACAAAAAACTTTACAGTCACTGAAGCAGAAAACAGCTGACCGCACCATCCAATTTCAAGCTTTGTGAACACACAATGAACGTTTTCTCTGCACGACGGACCTCTATTTTACAACGGATCCAGTGCCCGACGGATGAAACAGATGGCAATCCGTCGCTAATACAAGTCAATGGGAAAATGCAGGATCCTGCATTCTAAAAAATGGACGCATTGTGACGGATCTGAAAAGACTGAAGTGTGAAAGTAGCCTTAGGCTACTTTCACATTAGCGTCGTTCAACGCATGTCGCAATGCGTCGTTATGTAGAAAAAAACGCATCCTGCAAAGTTGCCCGCAGGAGGATACGTTTTTTCTCCATAGGCTTTCATTAGCGACGCATTGTGACGGAGTGCCACACATCGCAACCGTCGTGCGACGGTTGCGTCGTGTTTTGGCGGACCGTCGGCACAAAAAGTTACATGTAACTTTTTTTTTTTTTTTTTTTTTTTGCACGTAGTGTCCGCCATTTTCGACTGCGCATGCGCAGCCGAAACTCCACTCCCTCCTCACCGGACATTACAATGAGGCAGCGGAAGCGTTGTAAAACTGCTTCCGCTGCCCATGTCGGGCATTACTTTCACAATGCGCGTCGGCCCTACGCATAGCGACGGCCCCGTGCCGACGCTAGTGTGAAAGAAGCCTTAGTATGCAGCTGTACAAAGCAGTGTTCTGTTTGCAAGTGATTGTCAGACTTTTATTTATTGGGAGGAGTGCACAGTCAGTTATTTGTGAAAAAAAAACAGAAATTTGGCGAAAATTTTGAAAATTTCGCAATGTTCACATTTTGAATTTTTATTCTGTTAAACTGTGAAGGAGAAAATGTCTAATGAAATCAATTATTAAACCTTATATAAGTAAGTTCAGATATTGTCTAGCAAAATTGAGTCTATTTCCTGATCAGCAGCACACTGGAAGGAACTTCTGGAATGTGAAGACGTTACTGATTATCGGACAAAGAAACTGAATACCATATATGGAAGTGAAGTTGAAAATGAAGCTTGGAATGAACCAATCAGAGTGACACTAACTATTCTAAAGTTGTGCGACCTCCCCCATTTCCTGTTCTTTTAGTATGTTCCTTTGTTAAGAATAAACCAGTTGTTGTGAGCCATCGCTGAGACAGGCTGTGTGTGTATCATCTTTGTGAATTTGATACATTCTGGGCCTCTAAGCTAGCACTCAGCTTATATTTGGTCAGGTACAAGCAATCACATAGATCTCACTTTAAGAGATCACCCTCACAAAACCAGAGAGCTATATGACACAAAATAGTTAATAAATAACATTTCCCACATGTCTACTTTACATCAGCACAATTTGGGAAACAAAATTTTTTTTTTTGCTAGGAAGTTGTAAGGGTTAAAATTTGACCAGTGATTTCTCATTTTTACAACAAAATTTACAAAACCATTTTTTTTAGGGACCACCTCACATTTGAAGTCAGTTTGAGGGTTCTATATAGCTGAAAATACCAAAAGTGACACCATTCTAAAAACTGCACCTCTCAAGGTGCTCAAAACCACATTCAAGAAGTTTATTAACCCTTCAGTGTTTCACAGCAGCAGAAGCAACATTGAAGGAAAAAATGAACATTTAACTTTTTAGTCACAAAAATGATCTTTTAGCAACAATTTTTTATTTTCCCAAGGGTAAAAGGAGCAACTGGACCACGAAAATTGTCCAATTTGTCCTGAGTACGCTGATACCTCATATGTGGGGGTAAACCACTGTTTGGGCGCACGGCAGGGCTCGGAAGGGAAGGAGCGCCATTTGACTATTTGAATGAAAAATTGGCTCCTATCTTTAGCGGACACCATTTCGAGTTTGGAGAGCCCCCGTGTGCTAAACATTGGAGCTCCCCCCACAAGTGACCCCATTTTGGAAACTAGACCCCCCAAGGGACTTATCTTGATGCATAGTGAGCACTTTAAAGCCCCAGGTGCTTCACAAATTGATCCGTAAAAATGAAAAAGTACTTTTTTTCACAAAAATTATTTTAGCTTCAATTTTTTCATTTTCACATGGGCAACAGGATAAAATAAATCCTAAAATTTGTTGGGCAATTTCTCCTGAGTACACCGATACTTCACATGTGGGGGTAAACCACTGTTTGGGCACATGGTAAGGCTCGGAAGGGAAGGAGCGCCATTTGACTTTTTGAATGGAAAATTAGCTCCAATCGTTAGCGGACTATCACGGGGAGACTAGGTGGGCGAGAGCTAATAACCCGGGTCCCTGCAATTTCCCTCAGACTAGGGGAATCCTGACTGGCCCGCTACCTGAAGTTTACACTGATGGTGTGCATGTTCAGGCCTCGAACCTCACCCTGCTTCCTGATTCAACCCTGAGCTGGAAGCCTGCGCCCTCCACCCAGTGAATGCAATACACCAATTCCCACAGTTAGCACAAACAAGGATAAAGGAAAATATACACCACGCGGCAGTCACTCAGGAATACACTATAAATGTGCAGGGAAAAATAAACACAAATATAGGAAGGAGTAAATAAGACAAGGGAAAATACACCACCAGCAACAATTCTCCAACGACCAGCTCTCCACTCCAGACCAAGATAACAAATGCGCAAGACAGAAGCTATAATCGGCGACGCCCAATGATCAGGAGAACTATTTAAAGGCCCAGCTTCCAATCCGAGGACAAGGTAAATTAACACCGGAACAACTAGATAAAATCTAGCCAACGCCAATGAGCAAATAGTGGTCAAAAGCGGAATTACCGCTGTCGGTCGGACGACCTGGTCTGAACAGTGTCCGACATGACACGGACACCATGTTGCGTTTGAAGAGCCCCTGTGTGCCTAAACATTGGAGCTCCCCCACAAGTGACGCCATTTTGGAAACTAGACCCCGCAAGGAACTTATCTAGAGGCACAGTGAGCACTTTAAACCCCCAGGTGCTTCACAGAAGCTTATAACTCAGCAGTGAAAATTAAAAAATAATTTTTCTTTCCTCAAAAATGATTTTTTTTTAGCCCACAATTTTTTATTTTCCCAAGGGTAACAGGAGAAATTGGACCCCAAATGTTGTTGTCCAGTTTGTCCTGAGTACGCTGATACCCCATATGTGGGGGTAAACCACTGTTTGGGCACATGCCGGGGCTCGGAAGTGAAGTAGTGACGTTTTGAAATGCAGACTTTGATGGAATGCTCTGCGGGCGTCACATTGCGTTTGCAGAGCCCCTGATGTGCCTAAACTGTAGAAACCCCCCACAAGTGACCCCATTTTGGAAACTAGACCCCCAAAGGAACTTATCTAGATGTGTGGTGAGCACTTTGAACCCCCAAGTGCTTCACAGGAGTTTATAACGCAGAGCCGTGAAAATAAAAACATCATTTTTCTTTCCTCAAAAATAATTTTTTAGCCCACAATTTTTTGTTTTCCCATAGGTTACAGGAGAAATTGGACCCCAAAAGTTGTTCAGTTTCTCCTGAGTACGCTGGTACCCCATATGTGGGGGTAAACCACTGTTTGGGCACACGTCAGGGCTCGGAAGGGAGAGAGCACCATTTGACTTTCTCAACGCAAGATTGGCTGGAATTAATGGTGGCGCCATGTCACGTTTGGAGACCCCCTGATGTGCCTAAACAGTGGAAACCCCTCAATTCTAACTCCAACCCTAATCCCAACCCTAACCACAACCCTAACCCCAACACACCCCTAACCCTAGTCTTAACCCTTATTCCATCCCTAACCCTAAGGCTATGTGCCCACGTTGCAGATTTGTGTGCAGATTTTTCCGCACCGTTTTTGAAAAATCTGCAGGTAAAACGCACTGCGCTTTACCTGCAGATTTACCACGGATTTCCAGTGTTTTTTGTGTGGATTTCACCTGCGGATTCATTATGGAGCAGGTGTAAAACGCTGCAGAATCCGCACAAAGAATTGACATGCTGCGGAAAATAGAACACAGTGTTTCCGCGCTGTATTTTCCGCACCATGGGCACAGCGGATTTGGTTTTCCATAGGTTTACGTGGTACTGTAAACGCGATGGAAAACTGCTACGAATCCGCAGTGACCAATCCGCTGCGTTTCCGCAGCCAAATCCGCACCGTGTGCACATAGCCTAATTCTAACCCTAATTGTAACCCTAACCCTAATTCTAGCCCTAAGTGCAACCCTAGCCCTAAGTGCAACCCTAGCCCTAAGTGCAACCCTAGCCCTAAGTGCAACCCTAGCCCTAAGTGCAACCCTAGCCCTAAGTGCAACCCTAGCCCTAAGTGCAACCCTAGCCCTAAGTGCAACCCTAGCCCTAAGTGCAACCCTAGCCCTAAGTGCAACCCTAGCCCTAAGTGCAATGGAAAAACAAAAATAAATATATTTTCTGTATTTTATTATTGGCCCTACCGATGGGGGTGGTAAAAGGGGGGGGGGGGGTTATTTACTTTTTTTTTTTTTATTTTGATCGCTGTGATAGAACTTATCACAGCGATCAAAATGTACAGGGAACGAATCGGCCGGCAGATTCGGCGGGCACACTGCGCATGCGCCTGCCATTTTCCAAGATGGAGGCGCCCATGCGAGAAGACCAAGGACACCGGGAGGGACACCGGGACTAGGTAAGTATGGGGGGGGTGCGATCGGACAGCGGGGGGGGGGAGGAAGGGGGAGGGGCGGAGGGGAGAGGAAGGCGCTTAGGACAGGACGGAGGGGTACAGAACACTGACGGCGGCTGCAGAACACCGCTATCAGTCGGTGGGGGGGCCAGATCGGGGTCTCCAGCCATGGCCAATGCTATTGCAGCATCGGCCATGGCTGGATTGTAATATTTCACCAATTTTCATAGGTGAAATATTACAGATTGCTCTGATTGGCTGTTTCACTTTCAACAGCCAATCAGAGCGATCGTAGCCACGGGGGGGGCGAAGCCACCCCACCTGGGCTGTAGTACCACTCCCCCTGTCCCTGCATGTCGGGTGAAATTGGAGTTAACCCTTTCACCCGGCCTGCAGGGACGCGATCCGACCATGACGCATATGCTGCGTCACAGGTCGGATTGGCACAGGTTTTCATGATGCATACGCTGCGTCAAAGGTCGGGAAGGGGTTAAAAATGAAGGTTCTTGGCACACAAATTACCCACTTCATGAGCGCCCATCGATAGTGATGAGCGAATATACTCATTGCTCAAGATTTCTCGAGCATGCTCTGGGAGGTCTGAGTATTTGTAAGGCCTCTTTCACACTTCTGTCTTTTCAGATCCGTTGCAATGCATCGTTTTGGGAAAAAAACGGATCTTGCAAATGTGCCCACAGGATCCGTTTTTTCCCCTTAGACTTGTATTACCGACTGATCTCGACACGTCGCATCCGTCGTGCGACGGATCCGTCGTGTTTTGGTGGACCGTCATCTGGGAAAAACGTTCAATGTAACTCTTGTCTGCGTCGAAAAAACGTACAGCAACGGATCCTGCGGCGTCCATCGGCTAGAATGGAAGCCTATGGGAGCAGGATCCGTTGCTGTCCGTCAAATAACGGAATCCAGCAACAGATTCCGTTTATTTACACTGAGCATGCCTGAAAGGATTTCTATTCCTTTAATTTAAGCCATTTTTCCTGCAGCTGCTGCGTCGACGGAGCCATCAAACAGGATCCAGTGCATCCGTTTTTACAGTCTGCACAGGATCCGTCTTGTCAACACTTTGACGGATTGTGACTGATTCTAAAAGACGGAAGTGTGAAAGAGGCCTAAGTGCTCGGAGGTTTAGTTTTTGTTGACGCAGCTGCATGATTTACAGCTGCTAGCCAGGATAAGTACATGTGGGGGTTGCCTGGTTGCTAGGGAATCCCCACATGTAATCAAGCTGGCTAGCAGATGTAAATCATTCAGCTACGGCCATGAAAACTAAATCTCCTAACACTAAAAAATACTCGGACACCCGAGCGTGCTCAGGAAATCTCGAGTAACGAGTATACTTGCTTGCTCATCACTACCCATCAAATATGGCAAGGTGACCTTTTTTTTAGTATAACAGCTGTTGCTTATTGTGGATGGCACAAGCACAACTTCTCTTCTATCTCTCTTACTTGTCCCAATTCTGTAAATCGCTTGCAGACTTAACATAGTTTTTAGTTTTATTCCCACAAAATGGTGTATTGGTCTGAAGCATTAAGAATGAGTCCTTGGGGTGATGAAATGGCCCCAACTGAGCAGAACTTCCAGTCATTGTGGGATTACGTGAAGAGATAGTTTGGACAAGCCTGCACTCACAGATCTGTGGTCAATTCTCTTAATATGTTTGTAACCACCTTCTTTTCGAGTTTTTCAAAAACTGTGCAAGTGTACATAGAAGAATTAATGATGTGATGTTTTAAAGACAAATGTTGGTCGCACCAAATACTTAATTTGATTGAGGTTTCTTTTCTTTCTTTTGCATGTTTCATTTTACTAATTGATTGATTAAAATTGTGCTGGTCTTAATTTAAAGGTTTTTTTTTTTCTTTCCGTGAGCAATATTGGCCTGGCTGCATGCTGGAATGTTTAGCGTTATTTCGCTTAATCTTCCCCACCATTTGATGAAATTGTTACTATCTTTCACTACCTCACACATCCCTTCTTAAGTGATATGTGTGTGTATACACTGTAATAATTTAGTGAGTGTGTTCATCTACTTAATTGTTAAAATGTTTGTGTTTTCTTTACTAGGTGTTTGGGGAAGAGGGTTTAAACTTGAATATTGAAGACATTCAGCCACATGACTTTGGAAAAGTGGGTGAAGTTATTGTTACTAAAGATGATTCTATGCTTCTAAAAGGAAGAGGCGAAAAGGCTCAAATTGAGAAACGAATTCAAGAAATTCAAGAACAATTAGAATCTACAAATAGTGAATATGAAAAGGAAAAGTTGAATGAGAGACTGGCTAAGCTTTCTGATGGAGTAGCCGTGCTAAAGGTAATTATAGACCAGTGCCATTTATCTGTTGATTTCGCCTCATCCTTACCTTATTTGACCCAGTTGCTATTAGGTATTCATGGAATTTAGATAATGTTGACACTATTGACCAGTGTAGAGTTGTAGAATAATAAAACTATTTTTTTTGTATCCTCTCTTTTGCATTGTAGATGGGAAAAATAGAGACCATGCTGGTCTAGGACTGGTTGATTACTCAAATGAATTCACTATTTGAGGTCAACACTGTTTTTATTTTTAACAAAAAAGAAAATACAATGTTCCAGTTCGTCCCTCCGGACAGTACCATAGAGGTAGTCCTTCCTTGACCTATAGCGGGACAGGATCACAGAGAGTTAAAACACCTCCACCCTCCAGGGGACAGTTGTATTAGAGGTTGCTCCTAGATGTATAAATATGCGGGTACAGTACAAAGACCTTTCTGATGATCTTTTTAATCATAGACCTGAGACAGGGACAAGAGGGCATCCTCTACGTCTGGAGGAAAAAAGGTTTAAGCATAATAGCAGACGCGGATTCTTTACTGTAAGAGCAGTGAGACTGTGGAACTCTCTGCCGTATGATGTTGTAATGAGTGATTCATTACTTAAATTTAAGAGGGGACTGGATACCTTTCTGGAAAAGTATAATGTTACAGGGTACATACACTAGATTCCTTGATAGGGTGTTGATCCAGGGAACTAGTCTGATTGCCGTATGTGGAGTCGGGAAGGAATTTTTTTCCCCAAGGTGGAGCTTACTCTGCCACATGGTTTTTTTTTGCCTTCCTCTGGATCAACATGTTAGGGCATGTTAGGTTAGGCTATGGGTTGAACTAGATGGACTTAAAGTCTTCCTTCAACCTTAATAACTATGTAGAGTGAAGATAGCCTGTGGAGGTTCATTGTATGGACTCAGGGGGTTGAGGGGGTCTCTGCCTTCCCTTACCCCTGTCAAACTGTCCGTGGCCAACATCCAGCCTGTGTATCATCTGCAGTAATGCAGCATTCCTGTTGTGACGCTGCTTCGCTCCATGGTGGACTTTTGGCCTTACCAGCTCCCCCTGTTCTTCTAGTTGGTGTTGAGCCAGCACATGTGGTAAGGGCACGGTGTAATATTGCTGATTGCCTAGGCCTCTGGGCTGATGCTAGCCTCATGCGTTTGTGCTATAACTTGAGCCTAGAGCCTCATATGCTGAGGTTTTGATTTCACATACAGTACAGACCAAAAGTTTGGACACGCCTTCTCATTTAAAGTTTTTTCTGTATTTTCATGACTATGAAAATTGTACATTCACACTGAAGGCATCAAAACTATGAATTAACACACGTGGAATTATATACTTAACAAAAAAGTGTGAAACAACTGAAATTGTCTTATATTCTAGGTTCTTCAAAATAGCCACCTTTTGCTTTGACTGCTTTGCACACTCTTGGCATTCTCTTGATGAGCTTCAAGAGGTAGTCACCGGGAATGGTTTTCAATTCACAGGTGTGCCCTGTCAGGTTTAATAAGTGGGGTTTCTTGCCTTATAAATGGGGTTGGGACCATCAGTTGTGTTGTACAGAAGTCTAGTGGATACACAGCTGTTAGTCCCACTGAATAGACTGTTAGCTGCTTTTTTCTTGCCATAATATAAATTCTAAGTAAAGAAAAACGAGTGGCCATTGTTACTTTTAGAAATTAAGGTCAGTCAGTCCAAAAAGATTGGGAAAACTTTGAAAGTGTCCCCCAAGTGCAGTGGCAAAATCCATCAAGCGCTACAAAGAAACCTGGCATACATGAGGATCTCCCCAGGAAAGGAAGACCAAGAGTCACCTCTGCTTCTGAGGATAAGTTTATCCGAGTCACCAGCCTCAGAAATCGCAGGTTAACAGCAGCTCAGATTAGAGACCAGGTCAATGCCACACAGAGTTCTAGCAGCAGACACATCTCTACAACAACTGTTAAGAGGAGACTTTGTGCAGCAGGCCTTCATGGTAAAATAGCTGCTAGGAAACCACTGCTAAGGATAGGCAACAAGCAGAAGAGACTTGTTTGGGCTAGAGAACACAAGGAATGGACATTAGACCAGTGGAAATCTGTGCTTTGTTCTGATTAGTCCAAATTTGAGATCTTTGGGTCCAACCACCGTGTCTTTGTGCGATGCAGAAAAGGTGAACGGATGGGACTCCTACATGCCTGGTTCCCACCGTGAAGCATGGAGGAGGAGGTGTGATGGTGCTTTGTTGGTGACACTGTTGGGGATTTATTCAAAATTGAAGGCATACTGAATCAGCATGACTACCACAGCATCTTGCAGCGGCATGCTATTCCATCCGGTTTGCGTTTAGTTGGACCATCATTTATTTTTCAACAGGACAATGACCCCAAAACACCTCCTGGCTGTGTAAGGGCTATTTGACCAAGAAGGAGAGTGATGGGGCTCTACGCCAGATGACCTGGCCTCCCCATTCACCAGATCTGAACCCATTTGGGGTGAGCTGGACCGCAGAGTGAAGGCAAAAGGGCCAACAAGTGCTAAGCATCTCTGGGAACTCCTTCAAGATTGTTGGAAGACCATTTCCGATGACTACCTCTTGATGCTCATCAAGAGAATGCCAAGAGTGTGCAAAGCATTCATCAATGCAAAAGGTGGCTACTTTGAAGAACCTAGAATATAAGACATAATTTCAGTTGTTTCACACTTTTTTGTTAAGTATATAATTCCACATGTGTTAATTCATAGTTTGATGCCTTCAGTGTGAATGTACAATTTTCATAGTCATGAAAATACAGAAAAATCTTTAAATGAGGTGTGTCCAAACTTTTGGTCTGTACTGTATGTAAGGCAGTTGCATGGTCTTCTCCTTTCACTTTCTATAAGCATTACAGACTTGATATGGGTTCCTCTTCCAACCTCACTTTCGGAATAAACCATTTCTGGTGCTTCAGGCTGTGATTCCTTTCTGAATTCTTACCTCCATAATTCTCTTGTGGTGCTGTTATGGCGATCGAATAAAGTCTGTTACTTACGGGTAACAGGATTTTGCGGAGCCCATGATTTCCTCCCTTCAAGTGTGAGTGAGCACTTCTTTCACTAATATATAATCACGTTTGAAATTTTTGGTGTTCGCACGAAGATGTATTTTGCAATTAACAATGGCAGGTCCTCTCGTGCTCTGTAAACCAACTGATAGGTGGGAGGTGTGCCGCCCTTTTTATGTCTGTAGGCGTCCTGTTCTTGAAGGGCGTATCTTCTTTTATTTATATATTTTTTACCTTTTTTTTTTTTTTTTTCTTTTCCTATACCTTTTGGACTATTTTTTCCTGGAAGAGGCTGTATCCAATTTTACTACTTATGCGAGCAAACCGAGTGTGCTCCATCTGTTTTGGCCTGTTATGATCTTTACACTTTAGACTTCTGCACTAGTGGAAAGTCCCGTTCTTTCCTGTCTACTTCAGCCATCACACTGACCAGCAGTGTTGACATAGTTTGTCACAGTCCTACTGATTGGAGAGGTCCTTTTTTGGCTTTTTGCAGCCCACACATACTTCTATACCAAGACAAGTGGTTGCTTTAGATTCTGCAGTGGACTTTTGAGTATTTTTATATATCAGTTCATCATTGCATACATCTTTCTTCTGCCTTTCTCCTGGGATTTTCAGGCTACTTGAAGGCGCAGTGCGCCTTTGAAGCTGGGAAGCATTCCCCCAACTTGAGGCACAATGACACTGCTGAATAGAGCTGTGCGCATACGTTAGATTTGCAGGGAGCTTCTTGCAAATCTTGCTCATATGGATGTGATAACATGCTTAGAGGGCTGACTAGTCTGGGGAAACTAATGTCCCATCGACTAGTCAATGGACTAATTAGCATAAGAAAAACTGCGCTCAAATATGTATTTTTAGTACATAGATTTAAGTGAATAAGATTATAAGGGCTGGTTAGGCATGGAATTTAGTAATACATATGTGAATGCTGCTAGGTTAGAGGGCATGAAGGACCGGACAGGTTCCCTTTAAGCCACTTAGTGGACCGAGCCAATTTACTGCTACAATATTAAACCTCCTAAAAGGCTAACAAAATAAAATATATATTTTTTTTTACAAATGGTGCTGATGTAAAGCACACGTGGGAACTGTAATTAATGTTTTTCTGTGGTATGACGTTCTGGATTAAAGTTTGAAATTCCTAGGAAACCACTGCTAAGGACGGGCAACAAGGAGAAGAGACTTGTTTGGGCTAAGGAACACAAGGAATGGACATTAGACCAGTGGAAATCTGTGCTTTGTTCTGATTAGTCCAAATTTGAGATCTTTGGGTCCAACCACCGTGTCTTTGTGCGATGCAGAAAAGGTGAACGGATGGGACTCCTACATGCCTGGTTCCCACCGTGAAGCATGGAGGAGGAGGTGTGATGGTGCTTTGTTGGTGACACTGTTGGGGATTTATTCAAAATTGAAGGCATACTGAATCAGCATGACTACCACAGCATCTTGCAGCGGCATGCTATTCCATCCGGTTTGCGTTTAGTTGGACCATCATTTATTTTTCAACAGGACAATGACCCCAAAACACCTCCTGGCTGTGTAAGGGCTATTTGACCAAGAAGGAGAGTGATGGGGCTCTACGCCAGATGACCTGGCCTCCCCATTCACCAGATCTGAACCCATTTGGGGTGAGCTGGACCGCAGAGTGAAGGCAAAAGGGCCAACAAGTGCTAAGCATCTCTGGGAACTCCTTCGATTGTTGGAAGACCATTCCGGGTGACTACCTCTTGAAGCTCATCAAGAGAATGCCAAAAGTGTGCAAAGCAGACATGAAAGCAAAAGGTGGCTACTTTGAAGAATCTAGAATATAAGACCTATTTTCAGTTGTTTCACACTTTTTTTGTTAAGTATATTATTCCACATGTGTTAATTCATAGTTTTGATGCCTTAAGTGTGAATGTACAATTTTCATAGTCATGAAAATACAGAAAAATCTTTAAATGAGAGGGTGTGTCCAAACGTTTGGTCTGTTCTGTATTATTAGCTTAGGGGTTGCAGGAATTGTTTGAATTTATCCCTCTCATTGACTTACTACAATGCTATTTAGCAACATGATATGATATTGAATGTGTATAAAGCAGGGCTGTGGAGTCGGAGTTAGTTTTGGTTGGAGTTGGTAGAAATGTACCGACTCCAGCTTTAAAAAAAAATATATTAATATTTCATAATTGAACTTTCATATGAATTTTATAAATGTTACTCAAATATATGTTCTATCAAACTATGAACAACAGTGATAAGCAGTTCTGCTGGAGATAGACATTTCTTACTTCTTGTGTGTCACTGTTCTCCACTGCCCTTATCTAATCTTATACTTTGTTAACCTCATGCTGCCCCAACCCCCCTACTTACAATGTATGAAACTGAAAGTGAAAATGTGTTGCAAATTCTTAATAGTAAAACTCCTCCTCTAGACTAGATGTTTACTAGGTGTGCGTCTTCCAAGCATCTCACAGCTGCTACTCAGAAGAGGAAGACTAAGAAGTTTTATCCTTTCCGCAAACTTTGCATCAGTTAACTGTGAGTACATGAGGAATAACAGTATTACTGACCACTATATCAGTTGTAGACCTGGCAATAATTTTGTACAATTGTTTTTAGGAAATAACAATTGTCATTTGGTTTGTGAATGCAGAATTAAAAACCTGAGAATGTCAAAGAAGCGTCACCTTAAATCAGCTGTATTTGAACATTTCGCCATCACTCAAGATAGAAAACATTATGTCTGTCAGTGTATGACAAATGATCCAGACGAAAACAAATGCTGTGAAGCCAAGATCAGTGCATATTCAGGCAAAGATAAAAATGGTCCTACCAGAGCTTCTAATCTAAAGAGACATTTACAGCGCTTTCATCCAGAAGTACTGAAAGCAGTGGATGAGAGACTGCATCCAAACCAATGAACCAGTGCCCAGCTCTTCCAGCCAAACAAAGGAGCAGAGAACTTTGCAGCCATCAGTTGCGAGATATTTTGTCAGTGACAAAGTTACTGTGACAATGACAGTAGATACATTTAAAAAACAGATCATAGAGCTTGTTGTAAAGGATAGTGTGCCTATTTCATTATTTTCACGACCAGCTTGTATGTGTCTGAATGGGGAAATGGCCCGCAAGCTTGGTGTTTCTCTGGAGAGAGAGTATTAGAAAATTAGTAATCGAAGAAGCTTTTAAACAAAAGGAACTAAAAAAAACTCTCAAGGGACGCTTTTCTGTTTCTTAAAATGGATGCCTGCACACGTCACAGAGTGAACTATTTTGCCATCAGTGTCCGATTTGTTTGTGACAAAAATGAAATAAGTTACCAAGACATTGGCAGTAAAAGACACCAAAGCTCATCACACCAGTGAGTTTCTCCAGGTCTTGGTGGAAAAGGTTCTGCAAGACTATGAACTTAAAAAAGAGCAAGTTCTTTCTGTCGTAACTGACAATGCTTCAAATATGATAAGTACTATTAAGCTAATGAATGAGAGTAATGATGGTGACCAGCAACTAGAAGAACATTCTGGGTCCACAGACACAGAAATGTTTGAAATAGAGGAGGAGCAAACTGAAGCTGCTTCAGATGAACAGCAACATGATAGTTTAGATGATCTTTTTGAAACTGTCAATACATTCTTTCATTCATCACATGCGCTGTGTTGTGCATACGCTACAGCTGGCTATAAGAGACAGTCTGCAAGAAAGACATGCTGCTGCACTGATTGGCAAGGTGCGAAAATTGGCTGCTGTTGCCAGAACCCCTAAAGTTGACTCAATTTTGAAGAGACGTGCTGGAAAAGGGGCAATTATTGATCAAGCCACACGATGGGGCAGTGCTTACTTAATGATTCAGCGCTTGGTTGAACTGAAAACCTTTCTTGTAGACATGGCTAACCCTCAACTGACGCTAAATTAAAGTCAGTGGAATCAGGTGACTGAGCTGGAAAAATTGCTAGAGCACCCATTTACAGTGACTAAAAAATTACAAGCAGAGGACTTAACTCCAGGTATTTTCTTAAAGGAGTGGAAGAACCTGATGTTTCGCCTGTCCCAAAGAGGAGGGTTAATTGCAAGTGGCATTGCTACAGATCAATGAAAAGGAGAGAGGAGCTACTATTACAAAATAACATTCTTTTGGCAGCTGTTTATGTAGACCCACTGCATCGGATTCTTCTAGATGATTAACAGCTAACTAAAGGAAAAGAAGCTCTGTTTGAAATAGCAGTAAGGATGAAAGGGTTGCAGAACAGTCAGGAGGAACAAGAAGAATTTGGTTGTCCTGCCACATCTTCACCCTCATCAACTGATGAAGAATTTAATTTCGAAAAATATTTGGAACACAAGGACCGTGCAAAAAGCGTTCCCGCATAGAAGTCAACCCCATCAAAGAACACAGCCAGTACATTTCAGCAGAATTTTTCATGTGCACTGAAAGAAATTGAGAAATTTGACCGTTCATCAAAAATAACAGTGCAACAAGCGATTCCTCTGTATCCTGACATTGTCAGAGATGTTGCCCGAGTGGTTACTGCTTTGCCACCAACCCAAGTTAGTGTAGAGGTTGTTCTCTGCTCTCAAAATACATAGATCAGATTTGAGGGCATCCATAGGAGGATCTGACAGAGGCAATACTTTTTCTGAGGACAAATTTATAGATTTCTTCTTATTAACTGCACAAGTGTTTATTGCATATTTACTTACAAGAGTTTAGAAAAGTTTATAAATTTGCTATATTCGAATTGTATTCTAATATAGTTTTTGCTCTAAGTGGTCTGATTACTTATATGATGGTGAGAAACTGAATAAGCACGATGTTAATATTTTACAACAGTAAATTTATTGTTATGAATTGGTCATTTATGAAGGAGCCAGAGTCTGAGTCGGAACCTGATAAAATCCATGAGTCGGAGTCGCAACTGTGGCTTACTGACTCCACAGCCCAAAGGATTCTCTAGCCAGGTGTCTCTCACATCTGAGGTCTTGATTTGTATTTTAATTATTGAGTTAAATTTTAAGAAATTTGTAATAAAAATAGTATTTTAACTCTAATTGTGGTGAGATGTGCTTTGTCCGTTCACTTCCCCAATGGTGAGTGATTAGAGTGTTACGGATGGGTTTGATATATATGTATGTGTTTAGCACATCATATTTTTGGATTTAATAGTGATATAATATGATTGTGTTAGCCCTGATGTCACTTGTTGGGTGGGGGTCTCCGTTCACTTAGTTCACGTATTCGTTTAGCATGATAAAAAGTCACTGACCCTTAAAGCATGATAAAGCCACTGACCTTTAAGACAGTCTGTTAGCATAGAATTACTGTTCAAACTAAGTATTGCTAAATGAAAAAATATTTAAGTGCTCTTTCCTACCTACATGTCTTTAGGGTCAGTGTTATGTTAAATCACTTTTTTTTTTAATACTACAGGTTGGTGGAACCAGTGATGTTGAAGTTAATGAAAAAAAAGACAGAGTAACCGATGCATTAAATGCAACACGAGCTGCTGTAGAAGAAGGCATTGTGTTGGGAGGTGGTTGTGCCTTACTCCGTTGTATTCCTGCACTGGACACTTTGACTCCATCAAATGAAGATCAAAAAATAGGTATGTATCTAATCATTCCTAGTCTCATGGCAGGAGGAGAACTTCACACGCAGCTCAATTGTTTGCCTAGAAACTAAGGTTTTATTCAGTCGCCATGACAGCACCACGAGAGAGGGGATCCGCCCTTCAGGGACAGGAAACCTTCAGACATAAAAGGGCGGCACCTCTCCCCTCCGTCAGTTGGTTTCCTGTCCCTGACAGGCGAACCTCTTCAGGCAAGACCTCATGAAGAAGGTTGAAGATTAAGGAAGATTTCCCAGTCCTGGTGGTCCGATGCAGGTAGCGGGAGGGCCCCTACCTCGGACTAGTCAGGGCGCCGGAAGCTCCACACAGCATGGGGACTGCTTGTGTCAGGTGACAGTAGAGAGAAGCAGCCTTCTGAAACGGCTTGCTTCTGGGTGACCCTTTTTTGCTGCAGGTACGAGGTAAGTATAGGCTACCTGCTCTGGAGCTGTGTTTGCGCTAGGGTCCGGTCGCTTCCTGCCTCTACACCAGCCATGTGTCCGTGGGCTCGCCGCGCTTGCTGGGGGGCGTTCCGGGTGACGTCTCTGGTGGCGCTTCCTAATGACGCGGCCGGCGCGGTCCATAGGCGCAGCTGAGCATGTGCGGTGGCCGCGCCGTATGTAGCGCTTTATTTTCCTGCTTTTGCGGTGGGAGCGCCTGTAGCCGGAAGGGGCATTCTCGAGCGAGCGACGTCCCCGTCGGCGCCTCCTGATGACGTAGCGGCGTAGTCCATTGGCGCGGCTGGGCATGCGCAATGGCCACACGGGGCTGTCGGCGTTTTGGGGCAGAGGCGGGGATGTGCCGGGGCCTGGGCTGGGGGCGCGGCTTTACGAGCGGGGGCCAATTAGCAGTGTACCGGGCAGGGCACGTGGATTTTCCTGCTGACCCCCATCCGGGGGTGGTACCGTTGGGGGCAGAATTTAAGGGCAATATGGCGGCTGCTGCATGTCTCTGACCCTTTATTATAATGGAGTCGCCGGAGCAGGAAGCACCGCAGGTGCGGCAGCAGCCTCAGCCTCTTGAAGAGACCCGTGCCATCTCCCAGCGTCGATCTAGTGGCAGTAGTCGCGCTGGTGGAGCCAAAAGTGTTCAAAAGTCAAGCAAGTCCTCAGGTCATAAGACTACTTTGGCCAGGAAGGACCCCCCATTATCTACGGTACCATTCACTACGCATCTGGGTAAGTGATCTACGTGAAAGTTCACCTAGTGATCCTATGTCCCTGTTTATGTCCCCCTTTATCCTTATTAGGGGAGAAAATGTACCGCCAAGTCCAAACACAGGGAATGTGGAGAGTGTGGGGATCTACTCCCGGATACTTATGAGAAAAAGCTGTGCAGACCTTGCATACAGCGCCTTATAGAGGAAGAAGCTCCCGACCTTACGTCTACCTTGAGGGATATGGTTAGACAAGAAGTCATGGGTTCTATTAGGTCTCTTTCCCAAAAAACAGACTCTAAAAAAGGGAAAAAACTTAGTTCCCCAGTTTCAGGATTTGAGTCAGACTCGGCTGAGCTAACCTCAGAGTCCTCTCCGTCTTCCTCTTCATCTATAGACGTTGAGTCAGGATATTCTTGTTTACCACTAGATAAAGTGAATCGGCTAGTTAAAGCGGTAAATAACACTATGGGGATTGAGGAACCTCCGTCAGAGTGGTCTATGCAGGACATAATGTTTAAGGGGTTGGATAAAAAATCCCGTAGATCTTTTCCGGTGGTTGATAAAATAAAGACTCTAATCACAAAGGAGTGGAAGAAACCTGAAAGGAAAGGTTCACTCCCACCGGCGTTCAAGAGAAGGTATCCTTTTGAGGAAGAGGCATCGTCCTCTTGGGATAAAGCCCCGAGATTAGACGCAGCCGTTGCCAAAGCATGTAAAAAGACCTCGCTACCATTCGAAGATTTGGGCAACTTAAAAGACCTGTTAGATAGAAAGGCTGACGTTTTTCTTAAAGGGGCCTGGGAAACAGCGGCAGGATCCCTGAGGCCAGCAATTGCGGCCACATGTACTGCTCGGTCACTAATGGTGTGGCTTGACCGTCTAGAAGACCAACTTAAGAACAAAGTCCCTAGGAATGAAATCCTATCTTCCCTTCCTATAATTCAGGAGGCAGCAGCTTTTCTCTCAGACGCTTCGGTGGATTCGGTAAAATTAGCCGCAAGGTCTTCGGCTCTATCAAATGCAGCCCGCAGCGCTTTATGGATTAAATGTTGGCCGGGAGATTTACAGGCAAGGTCAAAATTGTGTGGCATTCCCTGTGAAGGGACACATTTTTTTGGGCCAGTACTGGACGAATTATTAGAGAAAGCCGGCGATAATAAAAAAAAGGTTCCTCTTCCTGGGAAGACCCCCATACAGACTGGAATACAACAAAGGATGGTACAACCGCAGAAGATCAATTAGAGAAAGATCCAGACAGGACAGTAACAAGAAAAGAGGTAGAGGCTATATGTTTAACACCCCTCGGGACTATAAAAAGCCTCAATGACTGCTGGACCAGGTGAGGGGAAGACTTTCAGCCTTCTTTCCTGCCTGGTTGAAAATTTCTAATAGCCCATGGATCCTTAGTGTTATTTCGACTGGTCTAAAGTTCGAGTTTCAGACTTTCCCCAAAACAAATTTTGTATAACACCTGTCCGTTCTTCTTCTACAGAACAGTTGGCTCTAGAGTCGGAGGTCCAGGATCTACAGCAAAAGGGAGTGCTGATTAGAGTACCCACAGTACAGAAAGGTAAAGAGTTCTATTCCCCTTTCTTTCTGGTTAAAAAACCTGATGGATCCTTCCGTACGATCATTAATTTGAAAGGTCTGAATAAATTTCTGCTGGTTCCCTCCTTCAAAATGGAGTCGGTAAAAACGGCAATAAAGCTCTTGTTTAACAGCTGTTTCATGGTTGTCTTAGACTTGAAAGACGCCTATTACCATATCCCAATACACACAGACCACCAACAATTTCTTAGAGTGGCAGTTTCAATTAATGACTCTATAGAACACTTCCAATACCGAGCGCTTCCCTTTGGAGTCGCGGTCGCACCCCGGGTATTCACTAAAGTAATGGCGGAGGTCATGGCACACCTTCACGAGCAGGACGTCTTAATAATACCCTATCTGGATGACCTATTGATTGTTGGTCATTCGGAATCACACTGTACTGACCAATTGGGGAAAGTAACATCAGTATTGCAGGAATTGGGGTGGATAATTAATCTTAAGTCCCGCTTACAACCCTGTAAGATACAGGAATTTTTGGGCCTGATCATAGATTCTGGCATACAGGAATGTCGCCTTCCAGTTGCAAAAGTAAATAAGATTCGTCAATTAGTGATTAAAACTGTCAAGAACCCATCAATCTCTCTGAGAAAAGCGATGTCTTTTAGGGTCCCTTACATCGTGTATCCCGGCGGTTCTCTGGGCCCAATACCACACTAGGCCGCTACATATTACATAACACCCGTCGCTTGTCAGGGCACCTGGACGGTATATTTTCAATATCCACTGAATCTATACAATCTTTACATTGGTGGACACTCACAACGAATTTATGTAGAGGGATTCCCTGGACAAACGACGTGTCAAGAATAATAACTACAGATGCTAGTCCCAGGGGATGGGGAACGCACATGGGAAATAGTTGCATTCAAGGACTATGGTCCCAACCCGAACAGAACTTGACATCCAACTTAAAAGAGTTGTTAGCGGTGGAACGCGCCTTAAGTAATTTCCTCATACCTCTTCAGGGTAGACATGTCAGAGTGCTCTCAGATAACCAAGTGACTGTAGCCTATATTAATCATCAAGGGGGTACTCGGTCAAATTCATTAATGAATGTTGCGGATCATATTTTTCAGATGGCCGAAAAACATCTTCTGTCTCTTACGGCTCTCCACATAAAGGGGAAACTCAATGTCGTGGCCGACTATTTAAGCCGCAACAAACTCGGACAGGGAGATTGGACCTTGAACCAGACTACCTTCAATCAGATTGTACGCTTATGGGGGTGCCCAGACATAGACCTTTTCGCGAACAAGGAAAACAGGAAACTACATCGTTTCTGCTCCTTAAACCCCAGAGAAAACCCATATGCAGTGGACGCTCTCTCAATTTCATGGCACTTCAGTCTCGCTTATGTCTTTCCCCCTCTAAATTTAATACCATTAGTTCTGAGGAAGATACGGGAAGACAAGGCCCGGGTAATCATGATAGCCCCGTTCTGGCCCCGAAGATCATGGTTTCCTTGGCTGAGGAAGATGTCCATTTCTCAGCCTTGGATTCTTCCAGAAACACCGGATCTCCTCTCCCAGGGCCCAGTTCTCCATCCACGAGTCGCCAACTTACATCTAGCGGCGTGGAATTTGAAAGGTTTGAAAGGTCACTGTTAAGGGCAAAGGGGTTTTCTCAAGACCTTATAAACACGCTACTAAAAAATAGAAAACCATCCACAACAAATATCTACGTCAGAATTTTGAAAAATTTTTTAGAGGCTTCATGGTCACATATCGGCCAAAAAATCTGTATTAAGAGAATTTTGGAATTTTTGCAAAAGGTGTTACAGATGGGACTGGCCACAAGCACTCTGAGTTCAGGTATCCGCCCTGGGGGCTCTGTATAATAGTAAATTAACCAATAATCACTGGATATCTAGATTTTTCAAGGCTGCGTCTAGGTCCAGACCTCTAATTAAACAAAAATTGGTTCCGTGGGACCTAAATTTTGTGCTTTCCGCTCTAATGGAAGCACCATTTGAACCTATTGACAAAGTGCCAATTAAAATCCTATCCTTCAAAACTGCCCTTTTAGTCGCGCTCACATCCGCAAGAAGGGTTAGTGACCTGCAAGCTCTATCTAGACAGCTTCCATACATGCAGTTTAGAGAAGATAGAGTTATCTTAAAACCTGATCCTCTTTACCTTCCGAAAGTAGCTTCAAAATTCCATAGATTACAGGAAGTTGTTTTACCTTCGTTTTGTTCTAACCCCACTAATGATAAAGAACGAAAATTCCATTCGCTAGATGTAAGAAGATGTCTTCTTAAATATATTTCGGCTACTAATACTTGGAAAAAAGATAATTCCCTATTTGTATCCTTCCAGGGAGTTAGAAAGGGACTTAGGGTGTCCAAAAACACGTTAGCTAGATGGATCAGGGAGGCAATTTCTCTGGCTTATTCAGCAGGTGGTGTGCAAATCCCAGAGGGTATAAAAGCTCACTCCACTCGGGCCATGGCTACTTCCTGGGCAGAAAGATCGGAGGTATCGATTGAAGACATTTGTAAGGCGGCCACATGGTCTTCTCCGTCTACTTTTCTTAAGCACTATAGACTAGATTTGGGTACCTCCTCAGATCTCACAATCGGAAGAAGGGTGCTTGAAGCAGTTGTCCCTCCCTAGTCTCTTTTACTTCTCTGAAAGTCTCTCGTGGTGCTGTCATGGCGACTGAATAAATACGTAAGCTACTTACGGGTAGCGGTGTTTTTCAGGAGCCCATGACAGCACCCTTATATTCCCTACCCTCTCTTCTTGTATGGGTCAGCACCTTCTTCCCATTAGGTCCTAAGTTTATTCACTGGGTGAATTGTACCATGTTTTAATGTTTATATGCTACTAACCTAGGAGATTCTCTCATGCTCTGTAAACCAACTGACGGAGGGGAGAGGTGCCGCCCTTTTATGTCTGAAGGTTTCCTGTCCCTGAAGGGCGGATCCTCTCTCTCGTGGTGCTGTCATGGGCTCCTGAAACACACCGCTACCCGTAAGTAGCTTACGTATTTCCCACACAAGAAAATATAGACCGAATAAGTTTTTTTTTTGTTTGTTTTTTGTTTTTTTTTTATTTATTTAGGGTTTTTTTTTTTCTTTGGTCCATTGTGAATTAGATTTTTGTTTAGTTTTTATTTTGACTACTCATTGACCACATACATAACAAAATTATATACATTTATTCCCTTAACGACCAATGACAGACATAGCATATCATGAGCAGGTGTCAGTTCCAAGGTCATGACATGCTATGTCTGTCATGGATTAACCCCTTCATCCCCCAAGCATGTTTTCACCTTCATGGCCAGGCCATATTTTACAATTCTGACCAGTGTCACTTTGAGGTCATAATTTTGGACCTCTTCAGCGGATCACACTGATTCTGAGATTGGTTTTTTTTTTGTGTGTCATATTGTACGATAGCTGTAAAATTTCTTCGATATGACTTTTGTTTAATGGGTGGGGTGGGGGTGGGGTGTAGGATAACAGAAATGTGACAAATTTAGTAACTTTCAAACTTTCAAATTTTGTGCCCTTAAATCGAAGAGAAAGGTCTCACATAATAGTTAATAATATTTCCCACATCTACTTTACATCAGCACAATTTTGGAAACATACTGTATATAGATAGATATAAACAGATATAGAGAGAGATGTGTGTATGTATGTATGTATATGTATATGTATATATATATATATATATATATATATATATATATATATATATATATATATATATATATATATATATATATATATATATAGAGAGAGAGAGATGGATAGGTATAGAGATAGATAGATATATAGAGAGAGATGGATAGAGGAATTTAGATAAGGAAGATCTACCCCCAGCACAGGCTTCAAGCAGCAGAGCATATGAAAGCTGGAAGACCCAAGCGCTAAACACCAAGAGGTAAGGCCATCTCTCTGCATCTCCAAACCCTATAGCATTGAACCCTGTAGCATCAAAACCTATAGAATCACCATAGAGAACAAGCACAATATAAAATAAGAAGCATTGAAAGAAATAAGATTTTGGACAATGAAAATTCCAGCACTATGGCTAAGCCCCCTACCAGAGGTCAGTGCTGCATCCCCAGCAGATGGCAGGGTCTCAGGCGCCAAGGAGATAACATATCCCAGAGATCACAGGAGTATGAAAGAAAGGCCATAAATCATTCCATCATCAAAGATGAACCAGAAACTCTCTTTGTAGACTTTACTAAAGGTACCTTCACACTAAACAACTTTCCAACGAGAACGACAACGATCCGTGACGTTGCAGCGTCCTGGTTAGCGATCTCGTTGTGTTTGACACGCAGCAGCGATCTGGATCCTGCTGTGATATCGCTGGTCGGAGCTAGAAGTCCAGAACTTTCTTTGGTCGTCAGATCGGCGTGTATCGTCGTGTTTGACAGCAAAAGCTACGATATCAGCAATGTTAAACATGGAGCTAACGACCTGTGAGAACGATAAGTGCCTCACCGCTACGTCACAGGATCGCTCCTGCATCGTTGTGGAGCTGCTGTGTTTGACATCTCTACAGCGACCTAAACAGCGACGCTGCAGCGATCGGATCATTGTCTATATCGCTGCAGCGTCGCTTAATGTGACGGTACTTTAAGAGAATAGAATGACAAATTACCTGTTTTATAGTGAGCAGCCTGAGGCATGGCACACAGCCTTGTGCAAATACTATAAAAACATTCTAAAAGGTGGCATCAGCAGGGGCCGACAAATCGGAGTAAAAGACCCACAAAATGAGGATGTCTCCCTCACCATTAATCTCTACCACGCTGGCATAATAGTCATACAGGGCAATTAGTACAACCTTTAGGCGTTTGAGGAAATCTTCCCTCATATCAAAGTCAAGGCTCAAAAATATAAAGTAGTAAAGCCAGCACGTAGAAAGTGATGGGCCCACACGTACAAAAAAGACCACCAGGGACCCCCCCTGCATCCCAAAGACCTAATAATTCACTCCCCTCTTTGGACACCCTTAGAGAATGCCTGTCTCAGCTGGAGAGGGACTTCACACTGCTTAAGGAACAGATTCAAAGACAGACAAATGATGCAACAGATGCAGAAATAACCAGACTGAAGTGTGTACTGGACTCGGCGGTGCAGGAAATCAAACATGAGCTATATGAACTACGGCATGAAAATGCTAAATTAAAAGTAGAAATGGTAAACCTAAAGAGCCAGACAACACCACTAACACAGGGGGGTGACCCAGGGAAGGAGATTTCTCTCATTGTGCCTTCACCTAACAGCCATATCACCACTAACTTAAATAACTGCCTAAATATTGAGAGCAAAGCTGAAAATAACCAAGAAAAACAGGATGGGCCAGTGCCAAGCACCAAACAAACCCCAAGTCTGGAACCACATCAGACCACAAAAGGACAGAGCAATAAGAAGAAGGCAAACAGAAGCTCCCATAGGAGTAGCCAACCACCATCTCCTGATATAGTCCTGAGTATAGACTGAAATGGAAAATACCGCAATACAAGGCGGCTCTTCCCAGGAAAAAGGGTCTCCAAAATCCGCTGCTTAACTATAGAACAAGCAACGGCCGTAATTGACAATCCATATTTCACCAACCCAAACCACATCACACATACAGGCACCAACAATCTCCAGGACCAACACCAGCAGGTAGCAGGTCAATTGTGTCAGCTAGCAGAGGCCACGCAACAGAAGTTTCCCGGCAGCAAGATCATCCTGTCATCTCTGCTGCCAAGAAAAGATTCCTTCAAATGCATTACCCAAGACGTCAACAGATAACTAGTAGCCATGATCAATATAATACTAGACATCACCCTAGCACAACATCCAGTCATAAACCACCACCTGTATGATGACAAACATCTCAACAACCAAGGAGTCAGCCTTCTTGCCAAAGAACTTAGACATTGTACTGAACAGAGTCTCCGGACCAAGACACCATACAAACCGCAAACCTGTAGAAAGATCACCAACTAACAGACCTAAAACGGAATATGCTCAACAAACTGAAAACTGCAACCTGTATGCAAAACTAGCCCATGAGAGAGACAAACCATGGAAGACACCAACCGCCCCACACAGAGTGAAGCAGGTCAGTGAGCTGGCAGAAATAAAGACCATGATCAGCTCCATATGCAAGCAACTCACGCGACTGGACCAATTGCCTACAACAAGATCACCAGTCAGCAATCCAAGATGTCCTATGCAGGACAGCCCATTACAAGGTATACAGCCACACAATGTCAACCCTAATCATTAGTAGCAGAAACATCCAGGGCCTGAACTCTTCAGCCTTTGGATGTAAGATAGACGACCCAGACTTTAACCAAAGACTGAAAGACATTGATATAGATCCTCCTTGAAACATGGACTAAGGCAAATAATGAATCCTATGTCCCCATCGGATACAGGGAATTCTGTCTCCGCCCTGAAAAACAAAAACCTCAAACGGGGCCGGAGCTCAGGAGAAATATTAGTCTGGTACAAAGAGGAGCTCCATGAACATATCAGAGCATTGAAGAGAGGAGACGGCCACATCTGGATAAGAATAAGCCGCTCCATCCTCACATACCGGGCTGACTTCTACCACTGCGCAGCTTACCTAGCTCCTCCAGAGTCTCCATACTTCAACCCAGACAGCTTTGAGACCATAAAGACTGAAGCTGCCCATTTCCAGGCTCTGGGTAATGTTCTCGCCTACGGAGACCTCAATGCAAGAACGGGAAGGGAAAGAGACTACCTGACCACTGATGGAAACATCTATATATTTGGAGCAGATACCGACTGTGACAACCCAGTGCACACTGACAGGAACAGCTACGACTGCACAGTAAATAAAAGCGGCCGAACGCTCTTGAAAGTATGCCGAAGCCTTGAACTTTGTATCCTCAATGGCCGCAAGGGAGACTCACTGGGAAAACATACCCTAAACTCCCATGTGGGCAGCAGTGTGATAGACTATGCCGTCACAGATATGGACCCTACAAACATTGGCGCCCTTATAGTTACCCCACAAACACATCTGTCAGACCGCAACCAAATGCTCCTATACATCAAATCCACAAAGAAATCACCCTCACAAACCCCGCAAAAGACCGGCGTCTTTAGCTTGCCACCATCCTTCAAATGGTCCAAGATGTCAGTCCAAAAATATAAAGATGCCATGAACAGACCAGAGATCAAGGAGAAACTCCACCGCTTCCATAATAACTTGTATGGACTTAACCCAGAAGAAGTACACCTAGCGGTAAGAGACCTTAACGACATTCTTTGTACCATGGCAGAAATATCAGACCTGAAAAGAAGCACCAACAAGAGGCCCAGTAAACAAAATCCCAACAACTGATTTGACAAAGAATGCAAGACCATACGGAAGGCCCTAAGAATGGCCTCAAATAAAATACACAGAGACCCAAACAACCCGACTCTGAGAAGCCTACCACACCATACAACGAAATTACAAAACCATCCTCAGAAAGAAAAAGCAAAACCAAATCTCCACCAAACTCCTCCAACTCCAAGATGCCCTTGAAGACAATAAATTTTGGGAACTGTGGAATCACATTGGATGCAACCAGAAAAGCAACAGCCTCCACATCCAGAGTGGCAACATCTGGCTCCAGTACTTCAAGGACCTTTAGAATGACATCCCAAGTGAAGATCTGAACCTGGCACAAAAAGTGCTTGTAAAAAAAAAAAAAAAAAAAAAAAACTGAAAGATAATGGAGGAAAAGTTCAAAGATTTCCAAAATCCTCTGGATACACCATTCGCACTGTCAGAAACAACAGAAAGGATCACACAGATAAAAGGTAAAAAAGCCAGCGGTCCAGATGGGATCCTCCCAGAAATGCTGAAATACAGCCCTCCAGACATCCAGGTTGAGATACCAAAACTATTTAATATTGTACTGCAGGCTGGCTGCTTCCCCAAAAACTGGAACCAAGGCCACACAACCCCTATACACAAAATCGGGGACAAGTACGACCCATCAAACTACCATGGGATATGTCAGCAGCAACCTGGGTAAATTCAACTGCATCCTGAACAAGAGGATCCTCACCTTCCTCACTGAGCAGAACGTCCTCCGCAAGAGCCAAGCAGGGTTCATGCCAAACCACCGCACCACTGACCACATCTACACTCTGCACAGCCTCATCAAGAGCCACGTCCACAATACAAAGAACGGGAAGATATACGCTTGTTTTGTGGACTTCAAGAAGGCCTTCGACTCAGTGTGGCACCCCGGACTATTCCTAAAACTGCTGGGGAGCGGAATAGGAGGCAAAACATATGACGTCATCCGAAGCTCCTACACTGAGAACAGTTGCAGTGTGAAGCTCAACGGAAGGAGGACGGCCTGTTTCCAACAGAGCCGAGGAGTGAGACAAGGCTGCAGCCTCAGTCCTACACTCTTTAACATCTAATAATAATTATTATTTCTCAGGCCCCCATGACAGCACTACGGAGAGAGGGGATCCACCCTTCAGGGACAGGAAACCTACAAATAAAAGGGCAGTACCTCTCCCTCGCATCAGTTGGTTTCCTGTCCCTGACGGGGAACCTCTTCTTCTTGGTGGTACCTGAGAAGCCGTTTCACGGACCGGGACCGGGCAGTCGGGTTCCAGCAGCGAGGATGCTCCTGCTGCAGCTTGTCCGGCACCCGAAGCCGCCACCGCTGGAACCGAGGGGTTCTTCAGGGTGTGCGGGGGAGAGAACGCCGCCAGACTCTGAGGGAGGAAGGGGCGCTGGTCACCCTGAGCTCCTGTGCCGGCTACTGCACGCTCCGGGTGCAGAAAGATGGCCGCCGCTCCGGAAATGTGGCATTAACTTCCGGGTCATCTCCGCGCGCATGCGCGGTAGTCTCCTCTCCCGGGTGGATGTGCGCAGGACCGGAAGTGCGGGTAGAATGCCGGAGGTGGCACCGGATTCAAATAGGGAGATAATGCACACATAGTTGTCGCACTATCTCCCTGTAACCATGGAGGACAGCGATCCACAGCAGCAACTGCAGCCCAGGCAGCAGCACCATAAGAAGGTGGACCCCAAGAGTTCCAGAAGAAGTAGGTCTAGCAGTCAGTCCACGCAGCGCAGCAGATCTGCTGCAAGGACTAACTCCCTTCAAGATCCCGGATTGTATAAGAGCACATTCCACAAGAGCAGTAGCTACCTCATGGGCTGAGAGGTCAGAGGTATCAATAGAACAAATCTGTAAGGCGGCCACCTTGTCATCACCGTCAACCTTTTTTAGACACTATAGATTAAATCTAGCCTCTGTGTCTGACTTGACCTTCGGGAGAAGGGTTCTCGAGGCGGTGGTCCCTCCCTAAGCTTAGTCTCTGCAATTCTCTCCGTAGTGCTGTCATGGGGGACCGAGAAATTCAGTTACTCACCGATAACGGTGTTTCTCGGAGCCCATGACAGCACTCGCTTATTCCCTCCCATCACGAGTGTGGTGAGCACCTTTTAATTACATATGATTTATATAGTTTATATAATATAGTCTAGGCACGGGGTTCCTTTTTTTAAGAAATGTTATAATATGATTTTTTTCTCTGTTGTAACTAACCTGGAGGTCCTCCGATGCTCTGTAAACCAACTGATGCGAGGGAGAGGTACCGCCCTTTTATCTGTAGGTTTCCTGTCCCTGAAGGGTGGATCCCCTCTCTCCGTAGTGCTGTCATGGGCTCCGAGAAACACCGTTATCGGTGAGTAACTATGACTTTTATTTATATAGCGCCAACATATTCCGCAGCGCTTTACAAATTATAGAAGGGACCTGTACAGACAATAAACATTACAGCATAACAGAAATCACAGTTCAAAATAGATACCAGGAGGAATGAGGGCCCTGCTTGCAAGCTTACAAACTTACAAACTATGAGGAAAAGGGGAGACACGAGAGGTGGATGGTAACAATTACTTTAGTTATTCGGACCAGCCATAGTTAGGCTCGGGTGTTCATGTAAAGCTGCATGAACCAGTTAACTGCCTAAGTATGTAGCAGTACAGACACAGAGAGCTATTAACTGCATAAAGTGTATGAGAACAGGATGCGAGGAACCTGATTGTTTTTGTTTTGTTTTTTTTAATAGGCCACACAGGGATAGTTAGGTTAATGCTTTGAGGCGTTAGGCCAATCTGAACAAATGAGTTTTTAGGGCACGCTTTAAACTGTAGGGATTAATCGTAACATCTACATCATTGAGCTGGCGGGGGCCCTAGAGTCCTCCTCAGCACCAAGACTCGCCCTACATGACACCCAGGTGAAATTTCTGCTGTATGAGGATGACCTCCTGCTGTTATCACCAACTGAGAAAGGACTCCAAGATCATCTGAAAATCCTAGAGACCTTCAGCAGCACATGGCCACTGCCAATCAGCCAGAAGAAAACTAATATTATGGTGTTCCAGAAAAGAAAGCAGAAACCTACTGGCCATCCTACCTTTATGATAGACAACCGTCCACTTACAGAAACCAACAGGTACACCTACCTGGGCCTAGAACTCAGCCAGTCCGGGAGCTTCAAGCAAGCCATGGTTACTAAAAGACAAGGCATCCAAAGCCTCCCATGCCATCAGAAGAAGTCTGTGCGACCTCAAGGCACCAGTAACCGTCTGGCTAAAAGTCTTTGACTCCATCATTGCCCCAATCCTTCTGTACGGCAGTGAGGTCTGGGGCCCAGCCTCATACCCAAACTGGTCAAAGTGGGATGCTGGGCCGACTGAAATATTCCACCTAGAGTTCTGAAAGTATCTTCTCCAAGTCCATTGCAGCACATCAAACAGCGTCTGCCGAGCAGAGCTGGGCAGATTCCCACTACTCGTCACAATAAAGAAGGCACTGTCATTCAAGGCTCATCTACAAAGTAGCAGTCTCAGCTCTTACCATCACAAAGCCTTCCTACACCAGGAAGCCTCCCAACAAAAAGTACCTAAAGCCATTCTGACCAAGCCATCAACCTCCATGGCATGACAAAAGGTGAAATCCAGAAGATGATACACAAAGTCAGAGGAATATCTCCGCATCTGGAGGAACGACATAAACAAATCCCAGAAACTGACGATATAACAGATCCTACAGAGGGAGTACAAACTGGCCCCATATCTAGAGAAACTAGAAAACCCCAAAGAGCGACAGATCCTGAGCTGACAGACTAAGCGCCCACAGCCCACTCATCGAATCCGGGCGGCACCGACAGAACTACAAGCCCCGATAGACCAGACTCTGCCAGCAGTACCCCCCAGGAGGCCGTGGAGGATGAGGCCCACTTCCTGCTAAGGTGCCCCAAATAGTCCGCAGTGAGGGACACTCTCTTCAAGAGACTGTTTGATCTTCTCCCAGACTTCACCTCCATGGAGGAGGAAGAGAAACTAACAATAATACTGGGGGAAGATGAAAGTGCAGCGGCCGTAGCAGCGGAATATATCGGTGCCTGCCACAGACTAAGAGGAGCTTGATATGCCATGGACTCCTATACCCCACCATAGACATGTCCCCTGTCCTCTAAAAGGAGCCTGCTATATCCTGGACCTCTATATGCCTCCCTACCCCACCCCCTATCCCCCTATTTTTACCATATTATTTGGCAATGCTAACATGTACTTAGTCCTGCCAATAAAGCTAATTTGAATTGAATTGAGAGAGATGGCTAGATATGGAGGGAGAGATGTAGATGGAGATCTATCTATGTAATTGTCTAAGGGGCACTTCCGTCTGTTTGTCTGTAACAGAAATCCCGGGTCGCTGCTTGGTCGCGGCCTGCTGGCCACGACCAATCAGCGACAGGCACGGTCTGGCCGCGAATTAGCCCCTCCCTACTTCCATCCAGTCAGTGCCCCCTCCATACTCCCCTCCAGTCAGCGCCCACATAGCGTTTTAGGACTGCGCTACACCGCGGCATAACGCGGTGTAACGCAGTCCGTTAACACTGCCATTAACAGTGTAAGTGTGCCCAACTTTTTACTATTGATGCTCCCTATGCAGCATAAATAGTAAAAACATATAATGTTAAAATTAATAATAATAAAAAAACATTATATTCTCACCTTCCGCCGTCCGCGCCAGCCTTTCCCGATCCTCACGATGCCCCGGTCCTCACGATGCCCCGGTCCCAAGAATGCATTGTGGCAATGACCCGAGATGACTTAGCGGTCTCGTTAGGTGAGTATATGACTATTTTTTTTATTTTAATTATTTTTTTAACAAAGATATGGTGCCCACATTGCTATATACTACGTGGGCAGTGTTATATACTGCATGGGCTGTGCTATATACTGCGTTGGCTGTGTTATATACAACATGCATATTCTAGAACACCCGATGCATTAGAATCGGGCCACCATCTAGTGTATGTATGGTATGTATGTATGTGTATATCTATAATATAACGCTGGGAGCGTCACTCTGTCCGAAGCCTTTATATACTGCGCAAGCGCAGTCTGGACCCCACAGAGTTACGCTCCCACAGGAGATCGCGGTATGCGTAAGCACTGAACGCACACCGCAATCTCCAACGGAGAATCAGGGACAACCAGGAGGCGGAGGGTGAGTATATTTACCTGTCCCGTTCCACTGCTGCGCGCTGCTCCATCCTCCACCTCGGACCTCCTCTGCCTGCGACGTTCAGTTCAGAGGGCGCGATGACGCGCTTAATGCGCGATGAGTGCGATGCCCGCACTCTCAGCTCCACCCCGCACAGCCGCCCGCACTCACCGCCGCCACGCACAGCCGCCCGCACTCACCGCCGCCACGCACAGCCGCCCGCACTCTCAGCTCCACCCCGCACAGCCGCCCGCACTCACCGCCGCCCGCACTCACCGCCGCCACGCACAGTTGCCTGCACTCACCGCCGCCAGGCACAGCCGCCTGCACTCACCGCCGGCACTCAGCACAGCCGCCGGCACTCAGCACAGCCGCCGGCACTGAGCACAGCCGCCCTCGGGCAGTAGAGCCGGAGAGAGAAAGATGAGAGCAACATATGGCAGAATGGAAACAGGAACAGGCAGAATGGGTGCAGCACATTAAAACAGAATGGGGGCACAGAATGGGAGCAGCACATGACAGAATGGGGGCGCATGATGGGAGCAGCACATGACAGAATGATTGCGTACGATGGCAGCAACACATGACAGAATGGGGGTGCAGGATGGGAGCACATGACTGGATGGGGGTGCAGGATGGGAGCACATGACTGGATTGGGGTGCAGGATGGGAGCACATGACTGGATGGGGCGCAGGATGGGAGCACATGACTGGATGGGGCGCAGGATGGGAGCACATGACTGGATGGGGCGCAGGATGGGAGCACATGACAGAATGGCAGCAGCACATGACAGAATGGGGGCACAGGATGGGAGCAGCACATGACAGAATGGGGGCACAGGATGGGAGCAGCACATGACAGAATGGGGGCGCACACACATGACAGGATGGGGGTGTAGGATGGAGCAGCATATCGCAGGATGGGAGCGCATGACAGGATGGAGACGCAGGATGGAGCAGCACATAATAGGATGGGGTGCAGGATGGAACAGCACATGACAGGATGGGGATGCAGGATGGAGCAGCACATGACAGGATGGGAGAGCAAGATGGGAGCAGCACATACCAGGATGGAGACCATATACCAATATATTTATAGTAGAACGGGTTCAATAGCTTGTGTGTGTGTGTATGTATATATATATGTATGTGTATATATATATATATATATATATATATATATATATATATATATATATATATATATATATATATGTATATGTTTCATTTTGTATGGTAGAAATTAAAATGTCAAATTTTTGCAGACTTTGCTTACGCCCTGAGTCTCACTAATGTAAAAAGTATATATGCCAATTTTCAAGATGATCGAACTATGTTTTTTTTAAAATTTGTTTATTAATTTCAGAATAAAACAAACATTACACAAATTTGCATTTGTCATTGTCAATTATACCATAGGATACAAATAATTGCATAGTTTCATCTTATCCAAAGTTTACAGGGCAATAAACTGTGCATGTTAAATCACTAGTACCTTATGAAATACCTATTTTACAACTTTAACTACTTTAACCATCTATAGTAAGTCGCCGAAAGGAAATCATACGTGAATCCTGCTCTGCAAGCGATGCCCCCAAAACCACACGTCCACCTCCTTGTGTAAGTGTTTAGTCAGTGTAGACTATAGAGTATGATAAGAGGAATTCCATCTACCCCAGATCTTTGCAAATTTACCTGGATTTCCTCTATTTTGGTATAGTGTTTTTTCATACGGGATAATTGAATTTACCAAATCTATCCAAGCCCTGAGAGTCGGGGGGGGGGGGGGGGGGGACACCACCCATCCACCTTAAAGCCAGCACCTTCCGTGCCATGAAGAAGGTTTCTCGAAGATCCCAGTATAATGATCCCAAGTCTTCGTATCCCACATCCCGAATAAGCAGGTCAATGGCTCAAGTGGGACAGGGATCGACAATGAAGATGTTAGTAGTGTCGTCACCTCTTTCCAGTAATGTAGAACTACCGGGCACTTCCAAATCGTATGGATAAAATCTGCATCATGTGTATGACACCGTAAGCAATCTGACGAGTGGAGGCGACCCATTTTGAAGAGTCGTGTCGGGGTCAGATAAGTCTGGTATATAATATATAACTGGGTCATCCTATTATTTACTGAAGGAGAAACTTTAGTTGGAGACTCCAGAATCTCTTCATATTCCTCTCCCAGTACATCAGTAAGAAGTCCCTCCCACTTCCCTTTGATAGAATTGATGGTGGACCCATCTCCCACAGATAATAAATATGTATATAAAGAAGAATTGAGTCCTTGAGGGCCCTGTGATTTGAGGATACCTATCAAAGGTAAAGATGAAATCGCCCGACCTGTACCCACACATCGTATGTGCGATTGGAAAGCTGACCTTAACTGTAAATACTGGGGAAAATTGAAATCTCGGGATGTTATGAGTATTTTGTAGTTGTTCAATGGATACAAAAAACCCCTGGGCATGTACGTCACCTACCGAGAGAACACCGCACAAAATCCAAAAATCAGTAGATGGGTGATTCAGTAGCTCTGGGAAACAACTATTGTTCCACAATGGCATTTCGGCTACCATATCTATAAATTTAATAACTCTTTAAATTTGTCTCCATATTAATTTCGCCAGTCGGAGTAAAGGTAGCAAACGAGGAGTACTGACTTTCTCCATCTCCAAGACCCCCAGTGGACAATCAATCCGGGCAGAATGAAGAATTAGGTAGGGAGTTATTGGGCATCCATTTGTTTATCGCCTTGGCTTGTCGGGCAAGGTAGTACAAATAAAAATTTGGCAGGGCTGCCCCACCCCCCTTTTTCGGTCTCTGCAGAGCAGATAACTTAAGTTTGGGCCTAGTTTTTCCCCATTTAAAGGATGTGATTAAGGAGTTTAAATTTGCAAAGAAAGACTTGGGTATTGATACAGCACTATGTTGAAAACAGTAATTAAGTTTGAGAAGCAATATCATTTTAATTAAATTAATGCGGCCTGCAACAGAGAGGGAGTTTGCTCCAAGTTATAAATTTTAGATTTGACAAAATCCAGTAGTGGATAAATGTTAAGTTGTAGGTCCAACCGACTACATTGAGACATATGGATACCTAGATATTTGAAATTAGAGACGATAGGTAGAGGCGAGAGAGTTTTGAGACAGGGCATCGGAGCATGAGACAGAGGCATCAGGGCAGATTTATCCCAATTTATATAAAGAAAGGAAAATGGTGACCACGGCACTCAGGGATTCTTGGGAGGTGCTCAAGTTGGGGATCCAACCCGTGAATGTAGCTAGAAATATACTTGGCACTCAGGAGAAATTTGTTGCAAGGTTCAAAAGTAGATTTTTATTTTGGTGCATCCAGATCAACATATATAAACGTTTTCGGTCTCGACAACTGAGACCTTCATCAGATATAGTTGTAAAAGCTGAGACAATGAAGGGCAGTATGAGGCGCTTATAGCAAGGCGAGGTACTCGCAGGGTGAGGAGCGCTGAATGATGCTGCTGCCAGGGGCAGTGTAGACGCTGCGCTGCTAGGTAGACGCTCCCGGGGCTGCTCCGGGAGCGTCTACCTAGAAGTGCAGCGTCTACACTGCCCCTGGCAGCAGCATCATTCAGCGCTCCTCACCCTGCGAGTACCTCGCCTTGCTATAAGCGCCTCATACTGCCCTTCATTGTCTCAGCTTTTACAACTATATCTGATGAAGGTCTCGGTTGTCGAGACCGAAAACATTTATATATGTTGATCTGGATGCACCAAAATAAAAATCTACTTTTGAACCTTGCAACAAATTTCTCCTGAGTGCCAAGTATAATTTATATAAAGACCGGAAAATTTACTAAATTTATCTATGGTCGCTATTACTTGTGGTAATGTTTCTTCTATTTTATCTGTAAATATTATGTCATCGGCATAGAGTCCTATGTTATCCACACGGTCCGCAATATTTATTCCCTTAAGATCCATAGAGGATCTTATGCGTATTGCCAAAGCCTCTATCGCAAGGGCAAAGAGGGCCGGGGACAGATGACATCCTTGGCGGGTTCCTCTTTGCAAGGCAAAAGAATCGGAAATGGAGTTATTCACAATTATACGTGCCCTGGAATTCTTATATAGTGTGTCTATCCCTCTAATAAATTTATCCCCAAAACCGTATTTTCGTAGACATGCAGAAAGGAAAGGCCACTCGAGAGAGTCAAACGCCTTGTCTAGCGATGCTAGTGCCCAATTATTATCTGACTCTAGAGAACTATATTGAATCACCGATTGAACCCGCCTGATATTGATGGAAGTGCTTTTCCCCGGCATAAAGCCGGTTTGATCTGGGTGTATAAGGTCTAGTATGATCGCATTCAGCCTAGTAGCTAGAATTTTGGTAAAGATTTTATAATCTACATTCACCAGTGATATGGGGCGATACGATCCACACTCCAGAGGGTCCTTCCCCTCCTTCTTAAGTACAATAATATTTGCATCGTAAAATGTTTCAGGCATGGATTCTCCCTCCCATATACTCCGGAGTACCTTTAGTAAAAGTGGTGCCAGGTGACCTCGATATTTCTTATATAACTCAACGGGAAATCCTTCAGGTCCAGGGGCCTTCCCAGTGGCCATATCTGTGATAGCCTGCTCCACTTCCTCCAAAGTAAACTCAGCCTCCATAAAGGCTTGTTGGGCTGGGCTCAGCGAGGGGAACGTTATGTCCGATAAATAGTCTAAACATTCAGGGAGACCAAGACCACTACTAGACTTGTATAATGATTTATAGTAATCATGAAAACACCGGAGAATTCCCTCAGTAGAAGATACCAATGCACCATCAAGTGCCTGGATTTGTAGTATTGTATTAGAGGTGTTATGTTGGTGTACTAAAAACGCTAGAAGTGTACTGGCCTGATTTCCCAATTCGAAGTAGGATTGACGGGTAAAGAATAATTTGCGTTTTGACTTAGTGTCTATATGTTGAGTATATAGCCTCTGGGAAGTAAGCCATTCCACCCTGTTACCACTGGTTTGATTAGTCACACATGCGGCCTCTGAGTCCCTCAGCTTCCGCTCCATCTCTTCATCCTCCCCCGCTGTTGTCCTTTTGATATAAGAAATCGTGGAGGACAGACATGCTTTTAGTGTATCCCAAAATAAACCAAGATTTGGAGGGTCTGGATAGGTAGAGATAGAACGGTTGATCAGCTGAACTGCTTTATCACTAGAATCTATTAATTTCAACCAGAAGGGATTCAATTTCCAGGGTATATTATTATTTGATTGACCGTATTTAAGTTTAAGAATAACTGGACTATGATCCGATATCCCCCTATTGCCATGTTCAACACTATCCACCCACAATGCCAGACCGCTAGATCCAAATATGTAGTCTATACGAGATAGAGACCTCCTAGTTGATGAATGGCAAGTGTATTCCTTTATCTCAGGGTGACGTGTTCTCCACAAGTCCAACCATCCACTACCATCCATAAACAGTGCCAGTTGTGAGGGGGACTGGGGAGAAGGCCCCCCAGATATCACGTCGTCTAGTCTCAATCTATCCATGGAATTATCCATGACTAAATTAAAATCCCCCAAACAAATAACGTTAGCATCAGGATAATTTAGGGAGAAACCCATTGCCGTGCGAAGAACCGATATATTAGTAATAAAGGCGTGTACAAAAACAAAGCGACCCTCGGGATCTTGTCGTGCCTCCCTAGCTTCCCATCTAACATTCCTATGTATCAGCAGAGAGACCCCTCTTGAATAGCTAGTATGGAATGCGTGAAGGCACCATTGCACCCAGGGCTTTTGTAATCACCAGCCAACAGGAAGCCCTCCACCCTGGCAGTACATATTAGCTCACACATACACATAATAGACTGGTCATGTGACTGACAGCTGCCGGATTCCTATATGGTACATTTGTTGCTCTTGTAGTTTGTCAGCTTATTAATCAGCTTTTTATTTTTGAAGGATAATACCAGACTTGTGTGTGTTTTAGGGCGAGTTTCATGTGTCAAGTTGTGTGTGTTGAGTTGCGTGTGGCGACATGCATGTAGCGTCTTTTGTGAGATGAGTTGTGTGGCAACGTTTTGTGTGGCGAGTTGCATGTGACAGGTTAGTGTAGCAAGTTGTGGGCAGCAAGTTTTGCGCATGGCTGTGTTTTGCGCGTGGCGAGTTTTATGTGTGGTGCCTTTTGAGTATGTGCAAGTTTTGTGTAAGGCAACTGTTGCATGTGTTGCAACTTTTGTGCATATGGCAATTTTTCCGCGTGTGCAAGTTTTGCGTGTGGCGAGTTTTGAGCGGTGACTTTTGTGTTTCAACTTTTATTTGGCGAGGTTGGTGTATGTGTGGTGAAATGTGTGCTGAGGGTGATATGTGTTTAAGCACGTGGTAGTGTGTGGCGCAGTTTGTGTGTGTGTGTGTTCATATCCCCGTGTGTGGTGAGTATCCCATGTCGGGGCCCCACCTTAGCAACTGTACCATAAATACTCTTTGACGCCATTGCTCTCATTCTTTAAGTCCCCCTTGTTCACATCTGGCAGCTGTCAATTTGCCTCCAACACTTTTCCTTTCACTTTTTCCCCATTATGTAGATAGGGGCAAAATTGTTTGGTGAATATGAACGCGCGGGGTTAAAATTTCGCCTAACAACATAGCCTATGACGCTCTCAGGGTCCAGACATGTGACTGTGCAAAATTTTGTGGCTGTAGCTGCGACGGTGCAGATGCCAATCCCGGACATACACACACACACATTCAGCTTTATATATTAGACAGACAGAGATATATAGATATATCTATATATATATATATATATATATATATATATATATATAGATAGATAGATAGATAGAGATATATATATATATAATCTCTACTATCTAATTGTCTAAGGGTCACTTCCGTCTGTCCTTCTGTTTGTAACGGTTATTCATTCGCTGATTGGTCTCGCCAGCTGCCTGTCATGGCTGCTGCGACCAAACAGCAACGCGCACAGTCCAGAAGAAAATGGCCGCTCCTTACTCCCCGCACTCACTGCCCGGCACCCGCATACAGCCCTCCGCTCACACAGGGTTAACGCCGGCGTTAACGGACCGCGTTATGCCGCGGGTAACGCACTCCGTTACCGCTGTGTGTGTTGAGTTGCGTGTGGCGACATGCATGTAGCGACTTTTGTGAGATGAGTTTTGTGTGGCGACATGCGTGTAGCAACTTTTTGTGTGTCGAGTTGCATGTGACAGGTTAGTGTAGCAAGTTGTGTGCAGCAAGTTTTGCGCATGGCGCGTTTTGTGTGGTGCCTTTTGAGTATGTGCAAGTTTTGTGTGAGGCAACTTTTGCATGTGTTGCAACTTTTGTGCATGTGGCAATTTTTCCGCGTGTGCAAGTTTTGCGTGTGGCGAGTTTTGTGTGTGTGTTCATATCCCCGTGGTGGTGTGGTGATTATCCCATGTCGGGGCCCCACCTTAACAACTGTACAGTATATACTCTTTGGCGCCATCGCTCTCATTCTTTAAGTCCCCCTTGTTCACATCTGGCAGCTGTTAATTTGCCTCCAAAACTTTTCCTTTCATTTTTTCCCCATTATGTAGATAGGGGCAAAATTGTTTGGTGAACTGGAAAGCGCGGGGTTAAAATTTCACCTTACAACATAGCTTTGACGCTCTCGGGGTCCAGACGTGTGACTGTGCAAAATTTTGTGGCTGTAGCTGCAACGGTTCAGATGCCAATCCCGGACATACATACACACATACATACATGGGCAGCACGGTGGCGCAGTGGTTAGCACAGCAGCCTTGCAGTGCTGGAGTCCTGGGTTCTAATCCCACCTTGGACAACATCTGCAAAGAGTTTGTTTGTTCTCTCCGTGTTTGCGTGGGTTTCCTCCGGGCACTCCGGTTTCCTCCCACATTCCAAAGACATACTGATAGGGAAATTAGATTTTGAGCCCCATCGGGGACAGCGATGATAATGTGTACAAACTGTAAAGCGCTGCGTAATATGTTAGCGCTATATAAAAATAAAGATTATTATTTATTATTATACACACATTCAGCTTTATATATTAGAGATATATATATATATAATTTTTTTTTTTTTTTTCCCCGTCAGGAAGTTATAAGGGTTAAAAGTTGACCAGCGATTTCTCATTTTTCAGCCACCTTTAAAAAAAACTATTTTTTTTAGTGACCACATCCCATTTGAAGTGACTTTAAGGGGTCTATACAATCGACAATACCAAAAAGCGACACCATTCTAAAGACTGCACCCCTTAAGCTGTTAAAAAACACATTTAAGAGGTTTACTAACCCTTCAGGTGCTTCACAGGAATTTTTGGAATGTGGAAGGAAAATATGAACATTTAACTTTTTTCCTCAAAAATGTTACTTTCGACCCACTTTTATTTTTTTTTTTGCAAGGGTAACACAAATGGTCCCCAAAATTTGATGCACAGTTTCTCCTGAGCATGCTGAAACCCCTTATGTGAGGGGATAACTACTGTTTGGGGTCACTGCAGAGCTCAGAAGGGAAGGAGCTCCTTTTGACTTTTTGAATGTAAAATTTGCTGGCATAATTAGCGGACACCATGTCAGTTTTGGAGAGCCCCTGATGTGCCTAAACAGTGGAAACCCCACAAGTGACACCAGTGTGGAAACTAGACCCTCTCAGGGAATGCATTTAGATGTGTATTGAGCACCTTGAACCCCCAGGTGCCTCACAGGAGTTTATAACTTCGAGCTATGAAAAAAATCAAACTTTTCCGTCAAAAAAATATTTTTATCCCCAAATTTTGAATTTTCACAAGGGTAACAGGCGAAAATGGAACCCAGAATTTGTTGTGCAATTTCCCCTGAATACACAGATACCCGTATGTGAGGGTAATCTACTTTTTGTGCGCAAGGAATTGCTCAGAAAAAGAGTAACGTTTTGGAGTGCAGATTTAGATGGAATAGTCTTCATATGTTGTGTCACATGTGCAGAGCCCCTGATGTGCCTAAACAGTGGAAAACCCCCACAAGTGACCCCATTTTGGAAACTCGCAACCCTCAAGGAGTGGAAAAAAGTGTAAGGCTCTATTGTACTCTATTTACCTGTCCATTTTTTTTTTTCATTCCCCTCTACCTTCCTTTTTTTTTTTTTTTTTTTTTTTGGAAGTGCATTTGAACAGCAAGGTGGATTGCTGTTGAGGGGAAATAGAGGGGGGAAAAAAAAATCTATAAATCTTTAGCATAGCGAGTGTGAGCGAGCTGAGTGTAGCCTTAAACAACCAATATATAGATCATAAAAACCATAGTGACCAGCATGTGGGCGTTATATGGTGCTATATAATACCACAAACCAAATGGTACACCCTCAATGTTCTGTGCCCCACAGCAAGAAATCAAAAAATAGGGTGGCACATAATGCACCTAAAGGCATACTGAACACAGCATGGATAACCAAACCCTAAAGTTCAGGTCCCCTGTATGCTCTATCAACTCACCCTGCCTAACACCCGGGTGGTAAAAGGCCTCCTAGCAGCGCTGGTTATGTAGATTTTTGACAGGCTATGTCATAGTTGTGACCCACGCGTATCGACGCCCGCAGCGTCTTCCTCAAGGTCAGTAACAAGTGTTGTATCAATGGGGAAGGTGCAGCTGTGCTGGGGGAGAAAATGGCTAGAAGGTTGGAGGAGTGTTTAAACTAGGGATTGGGGGGGGGAGGGTATTCAATTTATAGGAGGGGAAGATAGTGCAGATAGAGACCTGGGCACAAATAAGGAAGTTGGGGGTGGCGGTGGCATGGGGGGTGGGGTTAGAACAGTTAATAATTTAAGAATGAATAGAGGTACAGAGAGGAACATCAAGTGCATGTATACTAATGCCAGAAGCCTCACCAACAAAATGGACGAATTAGAACTAATGTTGTTGGAGCATAATTATGACATGGTGGGGATATCTGAAACATGGCTGGATGAGAGCCATGACTGGGCTGTTAACTTGCAGGGCTATAGCCAGTTCAGAAATGACCGTACAGATAAACGAGCGGGTGGGGTGTGTCTATATGTAAAATCGTCCTTAAAACCCATCCTGCGTGATAATATAGGTGAATCTAATGAAAATGTAGAGTCCCTGTGGGTGAAGAAAAGGGGAGGGGGATAAAATAATAAATTACTGATAGGGGTTTGTTATAAATCTCCAAAACTAATGGAAGCAATGGAGAATATCCTCCTAAAGCAAATAGATGAAGCTGCGACTCAAGGAGAAGTCATTATTATGGGGGACTTCAATTACCCTGAAATAGATTGGGGAACAGAAACCTGCAGTTCCAGCAAAGGTAAACGGTTTTTGACAACTATGAGAGACAATTACCTTTCACAGCTGGTTCTGGACCCAACAAGAATGGGGGCACTGCTAGACCTAATATTAACCAACAGGCCAGACCGCATATCAAATAAGAGTTGGGGGTCACTTGGGGAATAGTGATCACAAAATAATAAGTTTTCATGTATCCTTTAATAAGATGTGTAGTAGAGGGGTGACAAGGACACTAAACTTCAGGAGGGCAAATTTCCAACGGATGAGAGATGATCTTGGTGCAATTAACTGGGACGATATCCTGAGACATAAAAATACAGAACGAAAATGGGAGACGTTTATTAGCATCCTGGATAGGACCTGTGCAAAGTATATACCGTATGGGAAAAAACATACTAGAAATAGGAGGAAACCAATATGGCTAAATAGAGCTGTAAGGGGCGCAATAAGTGACAAAAAGAAAGCATTTAGAGAATTAAAGGAAGTAGGTAGTGAGGAGGCATTAAATAAATACAAAAAAATTAAATAAATTCTGTAAAAAGCAAATCAAGGCAGCAGAGATTGAGACAGAGAGACTCATTGCCAGAGAGAGTAAAAATAATCCCAAAACATTCTTTAACTACATAAATAGTAAGAAACTAAAAAATGATAGTGTTGGCCCCCTTAAAAATAGTCTGGGTGAAATGGTGGATGAGGATGAGGAAAAAGCCAATATGCTAAATGACTTTTTTTCATCAGTATTTACAAAGGAAAATCCCATGGCAGACAAAATGACTAGTGATAAAAATTCCCAATTAAATGTCACCTGCTTAACCCAGCAGGAAGTCCCGCGGCGTCTAAAAATCACTATCTCCGGGCCCGTATGAGATACACCCTCGAGTACTGCAGGAATTAAGTACAGTCATTGATAGACCATTATTTTTAATCTTTAAAGACTACATAATAACAGGTTCTGTACCACAGGACTGGCGTATAGCAAATGTGGTGCCAATATTCAAAAAGGTGACAAAAACTGAACTCGGAAATTATAGGCCAGTAAGCTTAACCTCTACTGTGGGTAAAATCCTGGAGGGCTTTCTAAGAGATGCTATACTGGAGTATCTGAAGAGGAATAACCTCATGACCCAGTATCAGCACGGGTTTACTAGGGACCGTTCATGTCAGACTAATTTGATCAGCTTCTATGAAGAGGTAAGTTCTGGACTGGACCAAGGGAGCCCAGTGGATGTAGTGTATATGGACTTTTCAAAAGCTTTTGATATGGTGCCACACAAAAGGTTGTTACATAAAATGAGAATAATGGGGATAGGGGAAAATATGTGTAAGTGGATTGAGAGCTGGCTCAGGGATAGGAAACAAAGGGTGGATATTAATGGAGCACACTCGGACTGGGTCGCGGTTAGCAGTGGGGTACCTCAGGGGTCAGTATTGGGCCCTCTTCTTTTTAACTTATTTATTAATGACCTTGTAGGGGGCATTCAGAGTAGAATTTCAATATTTGCAGATGACACTAAACTCTGCAGGGTAATCAATACAGGGGAGGACAATTTTATATTACAGGATGATTTATGTAAACTAGGAGCTTGGGCTGATAAATGGCAAATGAGCTTTAATGGGGATAAATGTAAGGTCATGCACTTAGGTAGAAGTAATAAGATGTATAACTATGTGCTTAATTCTAAAACTCTGGGCAAAACCGTCAATGAAAAAGACCTGGGTAAATGGGTGGATGACAAACTCATATTCAGTGGCCAGTGTCAGGCAGCTGCTACAAAGGCAAATAAAATAATGAGATGCATTAAAAGAGGCATAGATGCTCATGAAGAGAACATCATTTTACCTCTATACAAGTCTAGTTCGACCACACTTAGAATACTGTGCACAGTTCTGGTCTCCGGTGTATAAGAAAGACATAGCTGAACTGGAGCGGGTGCAGAGAAGAGCGACCAAGGTTCTTAGAGGACTGGGGGGTCTGCAATACCAAGATAGGTTATTACACTTGGGGCTATTTAGTTTGGAAAAACGAAGGCTAAGGGGTGATCTTATGTAAATGTATAAATATATGAGGGGACAGTACAAAGACCTTTCTGATGATCTTTTGAATCATAGACCTGAGACAGGGACAAGGGGGCATCCTCTACGTCTGGAGGAAAGAAGGTTTAAGCATAATAAGACGCGGATTCTTTACTGTAAGAGCAGTGAGACTATGGAACTCTCTGCCGTATGATGTAATGAGTGATTCATTACTTAAATTTAAGAGGGGACTGGATACCTTTCTGGAAAAGTATAATGTTACAGGGTATATACACTAGATTCCATGATAGGGCGTTGATCCAGGGAACTAGTCTGATTGCCGTATGTGGAGTCGGGAAGGAATTTTTTTCCCCAAGGTGGAGCTTACTCTGCCACATGGGTTTTTTTTTGCCTTCATCTGGATCAACATGTTAGGGCATGTTAGGTTAGGCTATGGGTTGAACTAGATGGACTTAAATTCTTCCTTCAACCTTTATAACTGTTACCTTCTTTTTCAGAGTAGCTGTACATTTATATATACTGATACTCAATTGATCTAAGGCTATGTGCCCACTTTGCAAAATTTTCTGCTTCAGTTCTGCATACCCTTCGCAGGAAAAACGCATGCCGATTTACTCGTTTTTACCACGTTTTCCATGCGTTTTTCAAGCATTTTGCAAGCGGATTTTTAATACATGTCTATGGGTACTGAATTGCTGCCGATTCCACAAAAATAATGCACATGCTCCTTTTTTTACCGCAATGCATTTCTGCCGCAGGAAAAAACGCAGCATGGGCACATCAATTGCGGATTGCATTGTTAACCACTTTACCCCCAAGGGTGGTTTGCACGTTAATGACCAGGCCAATTTTTACAATTCTGACCACTGTCCCTTTATGAGGTTATAACTCTGGAACGCTTCAACGGATCCTGGTGATTCTGACATTGTTTTCTCGAGACATATTGTACTTCATGATAGTGGTAAAATTTCTTTGATATTACCTGCGTTTATTTGTGAAAAAAACAGAAATTTGGCGAACATTTTGCAACTTTAAATTTTTATGCAATTAAATCAGAGATATGTCACACAAAATACTTAATAAGTAACATTTCCCACATGTCTACTTTACATCAGCACAATTTTGGAACCAACATTTTTTTTGTTAGGGAGTTATAAGGGTTAAAAGTTGACCAGCAATTTCTCATTTTTACAACTCCATTTTTTTTTTAGGGACCATATCAATTTTAAGTCATTTTGAGGGGTCTATGATAGAAAATAGCCGTGTGACACCATTCTAAAAACTGCACCCCTCAAGGTGCTCAAAACCACATTCAAGAAGTTTATTAACCCTTCAGGTGTTTCACAGGAGTTTTTGGAATATTTAAATAAAAATGAACATTTAACTTTTTTTCACAAAAAATGTACTTCAGCTCCAATTTGTTTTATTTTACCAAGGATAACAGGAGAAAATGGACCCCAAAAGTTGTTGTACAATTTGTCCTGAGTACATCGATACCCCATATGTGGGGGTAAACCACTGTTTGGGCGCATAGCAGAGCTCGGAAGCGAAGGAGCGCCATTTGACTTTTCAATGCAAAATTGACTGGAATTGAGATGGGACGCCATGTTGCGTTTGGAGAGCCCCTGATGTGCCTAAGCATTGAAACCCCCCACAAGTGACACCAGTTTGTAAAGTAGACCCCCTAAGGAACTTATCTAGATGTGTGGTGAGCACTTTGACCCAACAAGTGCTTCACAGAAGTTTATAATGCAGAGCCGTAAAAATAAAAAATCATATTTTTTCACAAAAATGAGCTTTTCGCCCCCAATTTTTTATTTTCCCAAGGGTAAGAAGAAATTGGACCCCAAAAGTTGTTGTACAATTTGTCCTGAGTACGCTGATACCCCATATGTGGGGGTAAACCACTGTTTGGGCGCATGGGAGAGCTCAGAAGGGAAGTAGCGCCGTTTGACTTTTCAATGCAAAATTGACAAGAATTTAGATGGGATGCCATGTTGCGTTTGGAGAGCCACTGATGTGCCTAAACATTGAAACCTCCCACAAGTGACACTATTTTGGAAAGTAGACCCCCTAAGGAACTCATCTAGATGTGTTGTGAGAGCTTTGAACCCCCAAGTGTTTCACTACAGTTTATAACGCAGAGCCGTGAAAATAAAAATTCTTTTTTTTTTCCACAAAAATTATATTTTAGCCCCCAGTTTTGTATTTTTCCAAGGGTAACAGTTGAAATTGGACCCCAAAAGTTGTCCAATTTGTCCTGAGTACCCTGATACCCCATATGTGCGGGGGAACCACCGTTTGAGCGCATGGCAGAGCTCGGAAGGGAAGGAGCGTCTTTTGGAATGCAGACTTGGATGGTTTGGTCTGCAGGTGTCACATTGCGTTTGCAGAGCCCCTAATGTACCTAAACAGTAGAAACCCCCCACAAGTGACCCCATATTGGAAACTAGACCCCCTAAGGAACTTATCTAGATGTGTTGGGAGAACTTTAAACCCCCAAGTGTTTCACTACAGTTTATAAAGCAGAGCCGTGAAAAGAACTTTTTTTTTCCACAAAAAAACCCCAATTATAACCGAAACCCTAATCCAAACACATCCCTAACCCTAATCCCAACGGTAACCCTAATCCCAACCCTATTCCCAACCGTAAATGTAATCCTAAGGGCTTGTTTCCACTTGCGAGAAACCCGTCCGTGTCTCGCATGTGAAAACCAAGCTGTGGCGCCGGCACTCCAGAGCGGAGCGTGCGGCCGCGTAGGAACACATGGAGCCGCACGCTCCGCTCCCAAGTGCCGGCGCCAGAGCTTGGTTTTCCACATGAGAGACACGGACGTGTTTCTCGCAAGTGGAAACAAGCCCTAACTTTAACCCTAACTTTAGCCCCAACCCTAACTGTAGCCTTAACCCTAGCCCCAACCCTAACCCTTGCCCTAACCCTAGCCCTAATGGGAAAATGGAAATAAATACATTTTTGTCATTTTTAATTTTTCGCTAACTAAGGGGGTGATGAAGGGGGGTTTGATTTACATCATGTTATAGTGTAAGCCACTGTGAAGCCACCTCCCTGCAGGACCCGGATGCCGCGGCCATCTTGGATCCGGGCCTGCTGCAGGGAGGAGGAGGTAAGGGACCCTCACAGCAACACGATCACATCACGTTGCTCCGGGGGTCTCCGTGAAGCCTGCAGGGTGCCCCTCCCTGCGCGATGCTTCCCTATACCGCCGGAACACTAGGATGATGTTTGATCTCAGTGTGCCGGGGGTTAATGTGCCGGGGGCGGTCCGTGACCGCTCCTGGCACATAGTGCCGGATGTCAGCTGCGATAGTCTGGACGTACTATTCCGTCCTTGGGAAGTAGGGCCCACCCCACATGAACGGAATAGTACGTCCAATGGCAAGAAGGGGTTAATTAATGGGATGCTGTTTGTAAGCGTTTTTTAAGTGTTTCCACTTAAAAAAAAAAAAAAACTCAACCTGGGCACATCGCCTTATGATTTGTCGCATTTTGATTTATTTTTGCCTTTGAAATCTTAATATTGTTTTCTTCCACTATATTCATCTTCACAGTATAAAGTACCGTATTTTTCGGATTATAAGACGCTCTGAATTATAAGACGCTCCACAAATTTTGAGGAAATTTTTTTTTAATAAAATGGTGGTGCTTCTTATAATCCATGCGTCTTATTGCGTACCGGGGGTGGTGGCTGCGGTGAAGCGGGTTCGCTGCAGGAGGAGGCTGGAGTGGGGTGATGCTGCAGGCTGGGAAGAGGGGCTGTTCCGATGTGCGGCGCACTGTAGGGGTGCTGCGGGGGCTCTGCCGACATTTTGTGAAAGGCCAGAGCCCCCGCAGTTCCATGGTTTCCGGTTCGGTGGACTTCGGGGAAAATGGCTGCCGGGGGTGGCGCATGCGCAGATGGAGATCTCGGCACCAAGATCTCAGGAGATGAATCTCCTCTCCTGAGATCTTGAGTAGGATGAAGGGATTCTGCAGGACTCTTTTCCTCATCTGAAAGTGACTCAGGGACTGGTCATTGCTTTCCACTAGATTTAGTGGACAATCTGGTAAAAGCAGTGAGGTCCGCAATGGGGCTAGTCAGCCAAAAAATTGGTACAAGACGTAATGTTTGGGACGCTGGATCAGAGAATACCTAAAACCGGACCCGTTAATGAGAGAGTGCAGGGGCTCATTGACAAAGAATGGAGAAAGCTAGAAAAAGGGACCCCCTTCCCTCAGTAGGAAGTACCCCTTTGAAGAGGAGGCGACAACGTCTTGGAACAAAGCCCACAAATCAGATGTTCCTATTTCTAAAGTCTCAAATTATTCTTGTCCCTTTTCAGGATGCAGGGTTGTTAAAGGACCCATAGTTTCCTTAAAGAAACGTTTGAGTCATCAGCAGGGACTTTAAAACCGGCCATAGTGGCAACTTGTACAGCAAGGTCGCTTATGATCTTGTTGAATAGATTAGAAAACCAGCAGAGAAGGATAGCGCACCCTGAGAATCAATCTTGGCCACACTCCCAGTGATGGAAGGGGTGGCAGCCTTCTTATCAGATGGCTTGGCAGACTCAACAAGATTAGCAGGAAAGTCTTCAACATTGTCGAACTGTTGACGCTTAGCTATCTGGTTAAAATGCTGACTGGCACATATACATGCAATGGAAAAGTTATCCTCTCTCCCATGCGAAGGAAAATACTTTTTCGGCACGGCCCTTGATGACCTCCTCAAGAAGGCAGGGGAGAAGTAGAATAGATTCTCAAGATCCCCTTTTTCATCCTTAAAGCAGCCGTTTCGGAGAAAGACATTGAACCAAAAGAGGGCATTCAGAGAGCAAGAAAGAGGGATGATCGATCCAAAAGAAGTAAAGGTTTTCTTTTCAGGGCTCCCTCCCAGGAGACCAGAAACCCCTCCAAATGACATTGTTACCCAGGAGGCTCTCTCTTCCTTCCAGCCTGGGAAGAAAAATCCTCCGGTATCTGGATCCTAAATCTAATTAATAAAATCAGGGTTGAGGCTGGAGTTTCTAACACATCCAGTAGAGAGATTTGCTGTGACTACCCCACAAGCATCTCAGCCAGAATAACAGGCATTAGACAGAGGTTTTAAATCTGTTAAGAGTGCCTTACATAGGTCCCACCAGACCAGGTAGGGAGATCGTTCTACCCCCCCCCTCCCCCCAGTGCCGTTGCTAAAGAGAAATGAATATTCACTACAATGGCAATGAATATTCATTTCTCTTATAGCGCGCACAGTTACAGCTGTAGCTGCCGGCTTTCAGCAGCTGTAAAAGAAAAAAAAAAAAGCGCCTCCTACTTACCTTACCTCCGCACCCTTGCAGCATCTGTGAGGGCTCGCAGGGAAGGTAAGTAGGAGTTTTTTTTTTTTGTTTTTTTTTAATGATTTTCTCATGGGGGGGGGGGGGCATGCTTTCAATGTTAGGGATGAGGAACCATGCAGACAAGGACGGGGATAAGGAGCTATGCATGATACAAGGATAGAGATGAGGGGCCATGCATACCAGGACAGGGATGGGGGGCCATGCATACCAGGACAGGGATGAGGAGCCATGCATACCAGGATAGTGATGAGGGGACAATGCATTACCCGGCTTATACTCGAGTCAATACGTTTTCTCAGTTTTTTGTTGCAAAATTGTGCCTCGGCTTATACTCTGACTTATATTCTATTATATATGGTAAGTCTTTTTTCAATCTATGTAACTATTTGATAATGAACCTAAAATCTGAGCAAGTTCTTAAAAATTCCCATTTTCATGATGAAGTCGATAAAATCAGCAGTAAAGCTGCTCTTCCCTGGATGTTATATGGCAATACTAGATCTTAAGGATGCGTGTTACCATATACCAATACATGCAGGATCTCAGAAGTTTCTCAGGGTGGCAGTTACAATAGGGGTGTTAGTTAGGAGGCACTTTAAATACAATGCCCTTCCCTTTGCGCTAGCAGTATCACCTTGGGTGTTCTCGAATTTAATGGAAGTTAAGGCCCACCTCCGAGAAAAAGACTTGATTATTCCCTATCTAGACTATTTCCTGATAGCAGGAAACTCATACGATCAGTTAGTAAAGTGAAGGAAATATGTAGCACGTTAAGAAGCTTAGGATAGTGTTTGAATCTAGACAAATTAAAATTGGACCCACAAAGGATCCAAATCTTTTTGGGTCTCATTCTTGACTCCAACCATCAGGAATATTGTCTACCCAATCACTGACTGGGTGGATCAGGGAAATGCTGAAGATAAATTATATCTGGACTTCAGTAGAGCATTTGACAAAGTATCTCAAACCATCCTTATTGAAAAAATTAAGTATGGAATGGACAAGGCAACTGTAAGGTGGATTCAGTGGATTAGTGATCGGACCCAAAGAGTGGTCGTAAATGGCAGCACATCCAGTTGGAAGAATGTCTCAAGTGAGGTATCACTGGTATCTGTCCTGGGCCCTGAATTGTTCAACATTTTTATCAGTGATTTAGATGAAGGAATTGAGGGTACACTGATTAAATTTGCTGATGAGACAAAGCTAGGAGGGATTGCTAATACTAGAGAAAGAACGATTAAAAGAGATATAAATTGGAGCATCGGGCAGCAACTAACAGAATGGTTTTTACTAAGGAAAAATGCAAAGTACTACATCTGCGCAATAAAAATGAAAAAAGCATATACAGATTGGGAGGAATAGGGCTAAGTAACAGCACATGTGAAAAAGACTTGGGTATACTAATAGATCATAAACCGAACATGAGTCAACAGTGTGATGCAGCAGCAAACATGGCAAATGCAATTCTGTTATGTATTAACAGAAGCATACAGTCTAGATCACGCAAAGTCATTATTGGCCACTATTCCTTTCTGGTCAGACCTCATCTGGAATACTGTGTCCAGTTTTGGGCACCACATTTTAAAAAAGACAACAGCAATTTGGAGTAAGTTCAGAGAAGAGCCACAAGAATGGTGACCAGTCTGCAAACCATGTCCTATGAGGAACGGTTACAGGATCTGGGAATATTTAGCTTGCAAAAAAGAAGACTGAGAGGAGACTTAATAGCTGTCTACAAATATCTCAAGGGCTGTCACATTGGCAAAAGGATCATTTTTATTGTCATTTGTACAAGGAAAGACTAGAAGCAATGGGATGAAACTGAATGGGAGGAGACACAGATTAGATAGAATAAACGTTTTGACAGAGTGATCAATGAGTAGAACAGGCTGCCACGAGAGGTGGTGAGTTCTCCTTCCATGGAAGTTTTCAAACAGGCTGGACAGACATCGGTCTGGGATGATTTAGTGAATCGTGCTTTGAGCAGGGAGTTGGACCAGATGACCCAGGAGGTCCCTTCCAACTCTACTCTATGAAAAAAGAGAAAAATTAGTCAGTCTGATGGCAATGCAAAAACCTGTAATGACCCTCGAGAGTAATGTCTCTACTAGGCTCCTACCTCCTCTATCCCAGCTGTGACTTGGGCCCAGATCTACACAATAGTTACAGTGGAACATTCTAGGAAACGAGATGACTTGCCTTCTAGATCTCCTTGTAAGGCTAACAATTCTTCAAGAGGTAATACACTCTCTTCATTGGTGGTTGAGGTTAAACACCGTCCTGGAGGGAGTGCTTTCGGTTTCCAACATCACCAAGGTAATCACCACAGATGCCAGTCCCTGGGTGTGGGGGGCTCATCTGGATGACCATCTAGTCCAGGGAATATGATCAGTGGAAGAAATGAAGGGTTCCTCGATTATGAGAAAGCAACTTGCAGTGGAAAACACGCTGAGCATATTACAGTCCCTCCTGCAGGGTCACCACATGAGAATACTCTAACAACCAGGTCATGGTTGCGTACATAAACCATCAGGGAGGCACTTTTTCGAGTCCTGATGCAAATTTCCAAACGGATATTTATCCTGGCAGAAGCGAACATCCTGTTATTGTCCACCCTACATATCAAAGGAAGAGATTACATCTAAGATACTTCCTTGAACGGCAAACAGCTACATCAGTGAGAGGTCCCTAAATAAGTCCATATTCGACCAGATTGTGGCCATGTGAGGTTGTCTGGAGATCGATCTTTTCACAAACAGGCTAAATTGCTAGCTTGAAAAGTTTTGTTCTCTGAACCTGAGGGAAAATCCCCAGGTATCAACTGAGACTTAAGTATTGCGGACGTTTTTCCTCAGATATGTCTGATTCCAGCGGTGCTAAGGAAGATCAGGGATGAAAGAGCAATGGTACTTCTCCATAGCCCCCTTCTGGCCCAAGAGACCTTGGTTCTTATGGCTAAAAAAGATGTCGATCACAGAACCCTGGATTCTTCTGGAGATCCTGGACCTTCTCTCTCGGTGACCCATATACCATCCTCTAAGTGACCGGGTTACATTTAACAGCCTGTAACGTGAAAGGTCATTACTAGCGGGTAAATGGTTCTCTTCTAATCCGGTCTCCACCCTACTGCGTAGTAGAAAGTCAGTTACTAAGAAAATATATGGCAGAATTTGGGGAAGAGTTCCTGTCATCCACAGAGTCTACCATTAGGAGGGAAAGTGCCTCTCAAAGCAATCTTAGAGTTCCTTCAGAAGGAGCTTGAGCAAGGTCTTTCGGTTAGTACCCTAAAAGTTTTGACTAGGAGCACTACAACTGTAACCTGGCTTGGAACAATTGGGTGTCTAGATTTGTCAAAGCGTGTGCTAGATCCAGACCTATCTCGATAATATCCACATTGGGATTTAAATATAGTATTAAATGTATTGACAGAATCACCCTTTGAGCCTCTCAAGTTAAGGGTCTATAAAAATTGACACCCTATAAACTATACTACTAGGTAGCCTTAACATCGGCCCGTAGGGTGAGTGACATTAAGGCTGTGTGCACACGTTGCGGATTTTTCGTGTTTTTTCGCTATAAAAACGCATAATTAGGCATCCCATCATTTAGAATGCATTCCGCAATTTTTGAGCACATGATGCGTTTTTTCCGCAAAAAAACACATCGCGGTAAAAAACGCAGCGTGTTCTATAATTTTGTGAATTTTTTGCGATTTTCCCGCTATTTAATGCTTTGGGAAGCTCCAGGAAAATCGCGCCAAAAAAACGCATGTGGATTTCTTACAGAAAATGTCCGGTTTTGCTCAGGAAATTTCTGCAAGAAATCCTGAATGTGTTCACATAGCCTAAGGGTTTGTCTCCATATCCTCCCTTCACCCTGGTTTGGAGGATAGGGTAATCTTGAAATCCGACCCGACTTGTAACGAAGGTTGTCCAAATTTCATAGGTCTCAAGAGATAACTTTACAATCCTTCTCTCTTGACTCTAAAAAATCGCAAGGAAGAAAAATTTCACACCTTAGGCTTCTTTCACACTTCAGTTTGGCGTCAGTCTGCGCCGACATGGTGACAGATCCGTCAAAATTGTTGAGAAAACGGTTCTAATGGATCTGTTTTTTTTTACGGATCCGTTATACGGATGCGTCAAAAAAACGGAACCGTTGCAACCGTTTTTTACATCCGTTGGAACAGTTTTTTGACAGATCCGTTTTTTAGAAACCGAGGATCTCAATGTGATTGGCTAATACAAAGTACTTGGAAATGTGACTGGCTACTGGAAACTACTGGGAAACTATATATACAGTGTATTTACACCACATCTTTGAAAGGTTGTAGAGAAAAAGTGGCAGAGATGGATGGAGTACTGGCGAATATTGTGAAGATATGTGCGGATTTCACTTTTGAGGCTAATCGGTTGGCAGTCATCGTTCGGGACAAGGAGGAAGAAAGACTGCGCATCCTGCGGCAGCGGCGGAAGAGAAGGTTGTGGATCCATCCTATCACAGCCCAACGCATGACCCGTGGCGTTTATTCCACACTGTATATTGAATTGAGGGAAAATCCTGAAAAATTGCTGTCAGGGTCTGTCTTGCTGGCTGGCACTGTGTTCTCTCTCTGCTTGATGGCACATTAAAGATTGAAGCCCACCTGTCCTGTTTATATAGTTTTGGGGTTGTTTTGGAAAAGTATTTACTTTTTGGAGCATGCTCGATTGAAAAAGCGGATTGGGGCGACAGATCCACCAAATGACGGATCGCGACAGATCCGTCGCCCATAGGCGGCCATTCTAGGGAAAGGCAGACGCGACGAATCCGTCGCGAACCGCCATTTCGGCGCAGACAAAAAAAACGTTATAATGTCCGTCAATGTTGAGATGACGTCCGCCAAATCCTGACGGATCCGTCACATGGCGGATGGAACGGACGACCATCTGCCACAATCCATCGCTAATGCAAGTTTATGGGAAAATAGCGGATCCGCTAAAATAAGGCGGATCCGCTATTTGACGAAAACGGCGGATTCAAACTGACGCCAAAAGACTGAAGTGTGAAAGAGGCCTTAGACATTAGCAGATGCCTTCTATAGTGCTTATCTACAGAGTCTTGGAGGAAGGATGGATCTCTATTCATGTCCTTTCAAGGTCCTAGGAATGGTTCAAGGGTTTTGAAAAACACCTTTTTGAGGTGGATTAAATGGCCTACTTGGGGGCTGGTGGAGCGGTTCCAGAAAATCTAAAAGCCCTCAATACGAGAATGGTGGCAAAGTCTGGGCAGAAAGATCAGACTTATCCATCGAGCAAATCTGTAAGGCAGCAACATGGTTTATCCCTTCTACCTTTTTAGAAGCTCTGTAGACTGGATCTATCTGCCTCCTCTGACTACATTTGGGAGAAGGGTTCTACAGGCTGTGGTCCCTCCCTAATTTATATTAATTCTCTGTAATTCTCTCATTGGTGCTGTCATGGGGGACAGAAAAACACATCTTAGAGGGGTAATGTTGTGTGTTTTGTTTTTTCAGATCTCATGACGGCACCCTTATATTCTCTCCCGTTACTAAGATGATCACCTTCTGGTTGGTGTTACACTAACTTTGGAGGTGGTCTTGTGCTCTGTTAACCTACAGATAGATGCTGCCTTTTCATCTTGAAGGTTTCCTGTCTTTAAAAGGCCGATACACTCTTGTTGGTGGTGTCATGGGTTCTGAAAAACAATTACCCGTAAGTAATATCTGTTTTTGCATCGCTTTATTCTGAGACCTGGAACTTTTTTTTTCTTCTATTTTTCTGCCGATGAAGCAGCATGGCAGATTGTTTTTTGCGGGACATAACTTTTTCAGAAATACCATTATTTAAATTTGTCTTTTTGAACTAGTTTTATTCTACTTTTGGCGTCTCCGCAACATAAATAGACATGCGGTCTGGAAAGACGCGCCATATGTCCATTTCCGCAGGGAGCCGCAAGCTTCTTTTAATGCATAGTTGAGATGAGATTTCTTAATGGGATCCACTATGCTGTAACATCTGGATGCTGCGGCTGTACGCAGCGTCAAGCCTGCAGCGTTTACGGACCGTGTAAACATGCCCTTAATGGTTGGTTGGGGATCAAATACTTATTTCTCACTGCAAAATGCAAATACATTTATATAGTTTATACTATGTGATTTTTCTGGATTTTATTTTTGACATTCTATCTCTCAATGTTAAAAGTAACTTACCCTTAAAATGATAGACTGTTCATGTCTTTGTCAGTGGGCAATCCATCATGAGGAAGATGAAAGATCAGCCTAAAACTACACGGGGTGGACTTGTTAATGATCTCAAGGCAGCTGGGACCACAGTCACCAAGAAAACCATTGCGAACACATTACACTGTAAAGGTTTAAAGGGAACCTGTCACCCCCAAAATCGAAGATGAGCTAAGCCCACCAGCATCAGGAGCTTATCTACAGCATTCTGGAATGCTGTAGATAAGTCCCGATGTATCCTGAAAGATGAGAAAAAGAGGTTAGATTATACTCACCTGGGTAGGCGGTCCGTTCCGATGGGCGTCTCAGTCCGGGGCCTCCTATCTTCATAGGATGATGTCTTCTTGTCTTCACACTGCTGCTCCAGTGCAGGTGTACTTTGTCTGCCCTGTTGAGGGCAGAGCAAAGTACTGCAGTGCGCAGGTGCCAGGCCTCTCTGACCTTTCCTGGCGCTTGCGCACTGCAGTGCTTTGCTCTGCCCTCAACAGGGCAGACAAAGTACGCCTGCATCGGAGCCGCAGCGTGAATACAAGAAGAGGACGTCACCGTAAGATCGTAAGAAGATGGGAGGCCCCGGACTGGACCGCGACGCCCATTGGACCGGACCGCAGCGGGACCACCCCTGGGTGAGTATAATCTAACCTCTTTTTCTCATCTTTCAGGATACATCGGGGCTTTTCTACAGCATTACAGAGTGCTGTAGATAAGCCCCTGATGTTGGTCGCTCTCTGGCACGTTAGCTAAAGGCTGTTCTTCCTTCTGTATCTCGCTATCTAGGAGCTACAGCACCTCAGGCTGTACGGCCCCTCGCTCATCCTTTAAAATCCTACAGTGCCACAAGGTCCCCCTGGTCAAGAAGGCACATGTGCAGACCCGTCTGAAGTTAGCCAGTGAACACTCTGTGAGTGATTAGGATAAGGTGCTGTGGTCACATGAGACAAAAATTGAGCTCTTTGGCATTCTCAACTTGCGGTGTTTGGAGGAAGAGAAATGATGCCCATGACCCAAAAAACACTGTCCCCACTGTCAAGCATGGAGGTGTAAACATTGTTTTGGGGGTGTTTCTTTGCTAAGGACACAGGACTACTTCACTGCATCAATGGGAGAATGGATGGAGCCATGTACCGTAAAATCCTGAGTGATAACTTTCTTCCCTCCGCCAGGACATTAAAATGGGTCTCCCAGCAAGACAGTGACTAGTGATGAGTGAGTGTACTCGTTGCTCGGGTTTTCCGGAGCATGCTCGGGTGATATCCAAGTATTTGTTAGTGTTCGGAGATTAAGTTTTCATCGCCTCAGCTGAATGATTTACAGCAACTACCCAGCCTGAGTACATGTGGGGGTTGCCTGGTTGCTGGGGAATCCTCATATGTAATCAAGCTGGCTAATTGCTGTAAATCATTCAGCTGCAGCAATGAAAACTTAATCACAGAACACGAACACTTACAAATACTCAGAGATCATCCAAACGTGCTCTGGAAAACCCTAGCAACGAGTACACTCGCTCATCACTAACAATGACCCAAAACATACAGCCAAGGCAGCAAAGGAGTGGCTCAAAAAGAAGCTCATTAAGGTCATGGCGTGGCCTAGCCAGTCTCCAGACCTTAATCCCATAGAAAACTTATGGAGGGAGTTGAAGCTCCGAGTTGCTAAGCAACAGCCTCAAAATTTTAATGATTTAAAGATGTGCAAAAAGGTGTGGACCAAAATTCCTCCTGATATGTGCGCAAACCTCATCATCAACTGCAAAAAATGTCTGGCTGTTGTGCTTGCCAACAAGGGTTTTGACACCAAGTATTAACTCCCAGAGCTTTTTCTGTTTTGCGTTTTTGATTTTCCCTCCCCTCCTACCCAGTCATAACTTTTTTATTTTTCCGTCAATTTGGCCATGTGAGGTCTTATTTTGTTAAGGTCTTAAGTTGTACTTTTGAACGACACCATTGGTTTTACCATGTCGTGCACTAGAAAACGGGAAAAAAAATCCAAGTGCAGTGAAATTGCAAAAAAGTGCAATCTCACACTTGTTTTTTGTTTGGCTTTTTTTTTGCTAAGTTCAGTAAATGCTAAAACTGATCTGCCATTATGATTCTCCAGGTCATTACGAGTTCATAGACACCAAATATGTCTAGGTTATTTTTTATGTAAGTGGTGAAATTTTTTTTCAAAACTTAGCTTAAAAAAAATACACAATTTTCCAAGATCCGTAGCGTCTCCATTTTTCGGGATCTCTGGTTGGGTGAGGGCTTATATTTTTGCGCCCTGAGCTGACGTTTTTAATGATACCATTTTGGTGCAGATAAGTTATTTTGATCGCCCCTTATTGCATTTTAATGCAATGTTGCGGCCACCACAAAAACGTAATTCTGGCATTTTTAATTTTTTTTCTCGCTACGCCGTTTAACGATCAGGTTAATCCTTTTTTTTATTTATGTATCGGGCGATTCTGAACGCGGCAATACCAAATGTGTGGTTTGATATTTTTTTTGTTTTTATTTTGAAAGGGGGTGATTTGAACTTTTTTTTTTTTTTCATATATTTTTTTTTTTTTTTTTTTTTTTTTTTTTTTTTTACTTGTGCCATGCTTCAATAGCCTCCATGGGAGTTTAGAAGCTGGCATACCCAGATCGGCCCTGCTACATAGGAGCGATGCTCAGATTGCTCCTATGTAGCAGAATTACTGCATTGCTATGAGCACCGCTCACAGCAAACTGGCATCAACAACCTTGGAGGTCTTCATGAGACCTCTGGTTGTCATGCCGACGCATCGCTGACCCCCGATCACATGACTGGGTCAGCGGTGCGCGCGTTTCCAGCCGGACGGCCGGAAGCGCTTGTTAAATGCTGCTGTCAGCGTTTGACAGCGACATTTAACTAGTTAAAAGCGGCGGGTTGATCGCGATTCCACCCGCAGCTATTGCAGGCACATGTCAGCTGTACAAAACAGCTGACATGTCCCAGCTTTGATGCGGGCTCACTGCCTGAGCGTGCATCAAAGCAGGGGATCTGCCATCCGATGGCAGAAAGGGGATAAGTCTAGTTTGCCAGAGGAATCAAATACTCATTTCTCACTGCAATATGCAAATACGTTTATATAATTTAAACAATGTGATTTTCTGTATTTAGTTTTTGATATTCTATCTCTCAATGTTAAAATTAACCTACCCTTAAAATGATAGACTGTTCAAGTCTTTGTCAGTGGGCAAATTTGCCAAATCAGCAAGGGATCAAATAATTATTACCTTCACTGCATATAGGGTCTCAAATTTAATGCCAGATCTATGTGTCTAGGAAAGTTGATAATGTCCTATTGACATTATAAGGGCCCTTAGAAAATGCCTGCATCTACGGCGAAATGCACATCAGGGACACATGTCCCGATCATAGGCTAATACTCTGATATCTACTCTATGTGCACACGTTGCGGATCCTGTAGAATGTAAGCCTGCAAGGGCAAGGCCGTCACCGCTCTGTATCAGTCTGTAGTTGTTAGTTTGTTTACTGTAAGTGATATCTGTAAATAGTATGTTACCCTTTCTCATGTACAGCACCATGGAATCAATGGTGCTATATAAATAAATAATTTGTTGCATTTCCGCAGCGTTTTTTCAGGTTGGGTATCTTGTGCTTTCACTTACGGCACCGCTGCGTGGGAAAGTTCTCACACAGCGGTAGTGCCATAAGTGACAGCATCGAAGTTGATGAACTCCAGTGAACTCTCACGGTAGTGGAGTGATACACTGCTGGAGGGATTACCTCTAGTGATGAACGAGTGTACTCGTTGCTCGGGTTTTCCCGAGCACGCTCGGGTGATCTCCGAGTGTTTGTTAGTGTTCGGAGATTAAGTTTTCATCGCCGCAGCTGAATGATTTACATCTACTAGACAGCTTGATTACATGTGAGGATTCCCTTGCAACCAGGCAACCCCCACATATACTCAGCCTGGGTAGTAGCTGTTAATCATTCAGCTGAGGCAATGAAAACTTAATCTCACGAACACTAACAAATACTCCGAGCAACGAGTACACTCGCTCATCACTAATTACTTCCTGTCAGTGTATCACTGTAGGCCGGGTAGAGCAGTCACATCTCCCAATGTGACTGTTCTACTTGTGAGATCGTCGTGAGACCCCTAGGTAAATGGACTACGTCGGACAGGTTTTTTATTGGTTTATGTTTGTTTATTAATTTTGTTGCAGGAGAACGAGTGAGTCGGGTATTAGGCGTTCAGTAAGTATAGTAACATAGTTATTAAGGTTGAAATAAGACTTTAAGTCCATCTAGTTCAACCCATAGCCTAACCTAACATGTTGATCCAGAGGAAGGCAAAAAAACCCATGTGGCAAAGAGTAAGCTCCACATTGGGGAAAAAAATTCCTTCCCGACTCTACATACGGCAATCAGACTAGTTCCCTGGATCAACGCCCTATCAAGGAATCTAGTATATATAACCTGTAACATTATACTGTTCAAGAAAGGCATCCAGTCCCCTCTTAAATTTAAGTAATGAATCACTCATTACAACATCATACGGCACAGAGTTCCATAGTCTCACTGCTCTTACAGTAAAGAATCTGCGTCTGTTATTATGCTTAAACCTTCTTTCCTCCAGACGTAGAGGATGCCCCCTTTTCCCTGTCTCAGGTCTATGATTAAAAAAAATCATCAGAAGGGTCTTTGTACTGTCCCCTCATATATTTATACATTAAAATAAGATCATCCCTTAGCCTTCGTTTTTCCAAACTAAGTAGCCCCAAGTGTAATAACCTCTCTTGGTTTTGCAGACCCCCCAGCCCTCTAAGAACCTTGGTCGCCCTTCTCTGCACCCGCTCTAGTTCAGCTATGTCTTTCTTATACACTGGAGACCAGAACTGTACACAGTATACTAAGAGTGGTCGAACTAGTGACTTGTATAGCGGTAAAATTATGTTCTCCTCATGAGCATCTATGCCTCTTTTAATGCATCCCATTATTTTATTTGCCTTTGTAGCAGCTGCCTGACACTGGCCCCTAAATGTATGTTAAATTAAGATTCAATAAAGGAGTCTGTGATTATTTCAATGAAAGGACTTTATCCTGGCTGTGTTTATTTACCATATAACTATAGGATTAGTAATGGATAGGTGTCTTATTGACGCCTCTCCATTACTAAGCCGTGGGTTTGATGTCACCGGACAATACAAAGGTGACATCAACCCCACAAATATGAGCCACTGCTATAGGGCAAGTGGGAAGCGCAAGCCCAAATTCCAGAATTGGCACATCTATAAGATGCACCTTATCTGGGGTGGCTGAGAGCTGATGTTTTTAGCTTGGGGGGTGCCAATATCCATGGCCCCTTCCCATGCTGTTAACATCAGCCCGCAGCGGTCTGCCTAGCCTTTGCTGGTTCGATTTTATAGGGGGACCCCATGTAAAAAAATTTCTGGGGTTCCCCTGTAAACTAGCCAGCAAAGGCTGAGCAAACAGCTGTGAGCTGATCAATAGCCTGAGAACCGTTATGGCTATTGGTTCCTTCCTAGAACATTAACCCCTTTACCCCCAAGGGTGGTTTGCATGTTAATTATCGGACCAATTTTTACAATTCTGTCCACTGTCCCTTTATGAGGTTATAACTCTGGAACGCTTCAATGGGTCCCGGTTAGGGTTAAGCGAAATGGGTCGACCATTTTCAGAAGTCCCCGACTTTTGGCAAAGTCGGGTTTCATGAAACCCGACCCGACCCCTGTGTGGGGTCGGCCATGAGGTCGGCGATCTTCTGAATCTGGTATCGGAATTCCGATACAGAGTTCCGATATGTTTGCGATATCGGAAATCGGTATCGGAATCCACATTTAAGTGTAAAATAAAGAATTAAAATAAAAAATATTGATATACTCACCTCTCCGACGCAGCCTGGACATCGCCGCTGGTAACCGGCATCTTCCGTTCCTAAGAATGGCGCTTGAAAGACCTTTCGATGATGTCACGGCTTGTGATTGGTCGCGGCCGCCCACGTGACCGCTCAGCGACCAATCACAAAGCTGTGACGTAATTTTCAGGTCCTAAATTCCTCATTCTAGGAATTTAGGACATGAGAATTGCGTCACGGCTTTTGATTGGTCGCTGAGCGGTCACGTGGGCCGCCGCGACCAATCACAAGCCGTGATGTCATCGAAAGGTCCTTCACGCGCTCATTCTTAAGAAGGAAGGCTGCCGGAATGAAGCAGGTCGCGTCCGAGGGTGAGTATATACCTAATAGGAATATACTCACCCTCGGCTTCTTTCCGGCAGCCTTCCTTCTTAAGAATGAGCGCGTGAAGGACCTTTCGATGACGTCACGGCTTGTGATTGGTCGCGGCTGCCCACGTGACCGCTCAGCGACCAATCAAAAGCCGTGACGTAATTCTCATGTCCTAAATTCCTAGAATGAGGAATCTAGGACCTGAAAATTACGTCACGGCTTTGTGATTGGTCGCTGAGCGGTCACGTGGGCCGTCGCGACCAATCACAAGCCGTGACGTCATCGAAAGGTCTTTCAAGCGCCATTCTTAAAAACGGAAGATGCCGGTTACCAGCGGCGATGTCCAGGCTGCGTCGGAGAGGTGAGTATATCAATATTTTTTATTTTAATTCTTTATTTTACACTTAAATATGGATCCCAGGGCCTGAAGGAGAGTTTCCTCTCCTTCAGACCCTGGGAACCATAGTATCCCAATGCACTGCATTGGGTTTCGTGTTTCGGCCGACCCCGACCCCGACTTTTTTATAGGATCGGCCGATTTCACTCGACCCGACTTTTGAGAAAGTCGGGTTTCGTGAAACCCGACCCGATCCTATAAAAATAAAATTCGCTCAACCCTAGTCCTGGTGATTCTGACACTGTTTTCTAGTGACATATCGTACTTCATGTTAGTGGTAAAATTTCCTTGACATTACTTTATTTGTGAGAAAAATGGAAATTTGGCAAAAATTTCGCAATTTTCCAACTTTGAATTTTCATGCCCTTAAATCACAGAGATATGTCACACAAAATACTTAATAAGTAACATTTCCCACATGTCTACTTTACATCAGCACAATTTTGGAACTAAAATGTTATTTTGTTAGGGAGTTATAAGGGATAAAAGTTGACCAGCAATTTCTCATTTTTACAACACCATTTTTTTTTTTTTTTTTTAGGGACCACATCACATTTGAAGTCACTTAGAGAGGTCTATATGATAGAAAATACCCAAGTGTGACACCATTCTAAAAACTGCACCCCTCAAGGTGCTCAAAACCACATTCCACATTCAAGAAGTTTATTAACCCTTCAGGTGTTTCACAGGAATTTTTGGAATGTTTAAAAAAAAAAATTAACATTTAACTTTTTCACAAAAAAATTACTTCTGATCCAATTTGTTTTATTTTGCCAAAGGTTAACATGAGAAAATGGACCCCATATACCGATACCCCATATGTGGGGGTAAACCACTGTTTGGGCGTGTGGCAGAGCTCAGAAGGGAAGGAGCGCCGTTTGACTTTTCAATGCAGAATGAGCTGGAATTGACATAGGATGCCATGTCTTGTTTGGAGAGCCCCTGATGTGCCTAAACATTGAAATCCCTCACAAGTGACACCATTTTGGAAAGTAGACCCCCCCCTAAGGCACTTATCGAGATGTGTGGTGAGCACTTAAAATGCCCAAGTCAAGTACTTCACAGAAGTTTATAATGTAGAGCCGTAAAAATAAAAAATCATTTTTTTTTTCCATAAAAATTATTTTTTAGCCCCCAGTTTTGTATTTTCTCAAGGGTAACAGGAGAAACTGGACCCCAGAAGTTGTTGTACAATTTGTCCTGAGTACTCTGATACCCCATATGTGCGAGAAAACTACTGTTTGGGTGCATGGCAGAGCTCGGAAGGGAAGAAGTGGCGTTTTGGAATGCAGACTGATGGAATGGTCTACGGGCGTCACGTTGCTTTTGCAGAGCCCCTGATGTACCTAAACAGTAGAAACCCCCCACAAGTGACCCCATATTGGAAACTAGACCCTCCAAGGAACTTATCTAGATGTGTTGTGAGAACTTTGAACCCCCAATTGTTTCACTAAAGTTTATAATTCAGAGACGTGAAAATAAAAAATCCTTTTTTTTCCACAAAAATGATTTTTTTAGCCCCCAGTTTTGTATTTTCCCATGGGTAAAAGGAGAAATTGGACCCCAAAAGTTATTGTCCAATTTGTCCTGAGTTTGCTGATACCCCATATGTGGGGGTAAACCCCTGTTTGGGCGCACGGCAGAGCTTGGAAGGGAAGGAGCACCTTTTTAACGCAGAATTGTATGGATTGAGATCGGGTTGGTGTGCCTAAACAGTGGAAACCTCCCAATTCTAACTCGAACCCGAACCCCAACACACCCTTAAGCCTAATCCCAACCCTAATTCTAACCAGACCCCTAACCCTGACACACCTCTAACCCAACCGTAAGCATAATCCAAACCCTAACCGCAACTTTAGCCCCAACCCTAACTTTAGCCCCAACCCTAACCCTAATGGGAAAATGAAAATATTTTTTTTTATTATTTTTTTTTTTTTCCCTAACCAAGGCGATCACCTGGGGGGTTGGATTTACTATTTATAGCGGGTTTTTATGTTTGGCAGCTGTCACACGCTAAAAGACGCTTTTTATTGCAAAAAAAAAAATTTTGCGTTACCACATTGAGAGCTATAATTTTTTCATATTTTGGTCCACAGTCATGTGAGGTCTTGCTTTTTGCGGGACGAGTTGACGTTTTTATTGGTATCATTTTCGGGCACATGACTTTTTTTGATCGCCTTTTATTCCGATTTTTGTTACTTAGAATAAACAAAAACCAGCAATTCGTGAATTTCTTTGGTGGGGGGGGGGGCATTTATACCGTTCCGCATTTGGTAAAATTGATGAAGCAGTTTTATTCGGGTCAGTACGATTACAGCGATACCTCATTTATATAATTTTTTTTGTTTTGACGCTTTCATACAATAAAAACTATTATAGAAAAACTTTTTTATTTTTTCTGTTATGACACTGTATGGCGGCTTGTTTTTTGCGGGATAAGATGACGTTTTCGGCGGTACAATGTTTTTTATCCATCTTTTTGATCGCGTGTTATTCCACTTTTTGTTCAGCGGTATGATGATAAAGCAGTGTTTTTTGCCTCCCTTTTTTTTATGGTGTTCACTGAAAGGGTTAACGGTTTTATAGGTCGGGTCGTTTCTGAGGCGACCATACTAAATGTGTACTTGTATTGTATATTTTTTTTTTTATTTACATAAAGAAATTTATTTATTGGAACAATTTATTTTTTATTTTTTTTTAAACACGTACATTTTTTTTTTTACTTTGTCCCAGTGTGGGACATCATGTTGTAGTGTTAGATCGCTGACCTGGCACTTTGCAGTGCACTGTGCCAGATCAGCGATCTGACAGGCACTGCAGGGGAGGCTTGCCGGTGCCTGCTCTGAGCAGGCGCTTGCAACCCACCTCCCTGCAGGACCCGGATGGAGCCCCGTGGCCATCTTGGATCCGGGGCCTTCAGGGAGGAGAATGGAGGAGACGCTCACATCTCGTCGCTCCAAGGGTCTCAGGGAAGCACGCAGGGAGCCCCTCCCTGCGCGATGCGTCCCTATGCCGCCGGAGCTCTGTGATCATGTTTGATTGCAGTGTTTCTGGGGTTAATGTGCCAGGAGCGGTCCGTGACCGCTAGTGGCACATAGGGTTAATGTGCCAGGAGCAGTCCGTGACCGCTGGTGGCACATAGTGCCGGATGTCAGCTGTGATAGTCAGCTGACAACAAGCCGCGATCGGCCGTTCTCCACCCGTATCGCAGCTGATCGCGTTAGACATACTAATCCGTCCATAGGGCCCGGGTCACATGGAGGGAATAATACGTCTAATGGCAGAAAAGGGTTAACATCAGCTGTCTGCTTTCCCTCTGCTGGTTATAAAAATTATGCAGGAGCTGACTCAATTATTTTTTTATTTTTTTTAATTTTTTGAAAAATACATACTGCGTTTCACGCAGATTTCTCAGGGTATGTTCCGAGAGTCATTAAACGCTGCAGGTTGAATGCTGTGCTGCGTCCATCCACAGCTTCCAACCCGCAGCGGCCATGTGTTACAGCATAGTGGATGGAATTTCAAGAAATCCCATATCCATTATGCGTGCATCGGCGCCCGCGACTTCCCTCTGGAGACTGACATGTGGCACGTCTTTCCAGACTGCAGCAGGTCTATTTATCTTGGGGAGACGCTCAGTCTCTGCTAGATAAATATCACCCGTTTAGTATAGGGCATGGTGATTCCGCACGGTTTAGTGAACACCTGCTTTCAAAAGCCAGCAGCACTTTGGACACAGCGGACATGGGCTGCGTCCAAAGCGCTGCCGATTACTAAGCTTGGGGACGTAACCTAATAACAGTTGCTGTTTTAGTACAGCATATGTAGTTTAATTATGTTAAAGGGAACCTGTCACCCCCAAAATCACCAGCATCAGGGGCTTATCTACAGCATTCTGAAATGCTGTAGATAAGCCCCCGATGTATCCTAAAAGATGAGAAAAAGAGGTTATATTATACTCACCCAGAGGTGTTCCCGCTGCGGTCCGGTCTGATGGGTGTCGCGGTCCGGTCTGGCGCCTCCCATCTTCATCAGATGACGTCCTCTTCTTGTCTTCACGCTTCTGCTCCGGCGTACTTTGTCTGCCCTGTTGAGGGCAGAGCAAAGTTCTGCAGTGCGCAGGCGCCGGGCCTCTCTGACCTTTCCCGGCACCTGCGCACTGCAGTACTTTGCTCTGCTCTCAACAGGGCAGACAAAGTACGCCGGAGCCGCAGCGTGAAGACAAGAAGAGGACGTCATAGTAAGAAGATGGGAGGCCCCGGACCGCAACGCCCATCTTACCGGGACTGCCCCTGGGTGAGTATAATCTAACCTCTTTTTCTCTTTTTTTTTTTTTTTTTTTTTTTTTTTTAGGATACATCGGGGGCTCATCTACAGCATTCCAGAATGCTGTAGATTAGCCCCTGATGCCGGTGGGCTTAGCTCACCTTCGATTTTGGGGAGTGGCAGGTTCCCTTTAATGCTCCTGCATAGGCTGGTGACTGAGTGTGTCTTTTTGTGGGTGTGTCTTTATTTAATATTAATGAGGGTATCTGGCTGAAGTGGTTAAACAAGGAAATTACATCACCTTTTTTTTTTTTTTTTTTTATAATCATTAGCTTACAAATCCGCATGAAAATCCACATCAAAGCCGTGTAGAATTTCCACTGCATTTTCTGCCAAGAGAAGCAGAAACAGCACAGAATTTTACACAAGCAAATCCGCAACGTGCTCACATAGCCTTAGGGTCTGAGTGCAGGTTAAATGATAACCATGAATGCTGCTATAGCATTTTTCTGTTAAGAAGCTGCAGTATGATTGTCAGAGTATTGAAGTGCTGGTGGCATTTATGTTGGGGAGTAGCAGCAATACATATACATGATATCCAGCCATACAACATCCTTGGCAATCTACAGATAGAACTAGTAGTGGTTATAAAATACCATACTGTTACATGACCTAATAGACTGTCAGTCATAACGATTTAAATCTATTATACTATGTAAATAGGACATATGAACTCTTCTAGACACCTATAGATCATGCATTAATTTTGAGACCCTATGTATAAGTACAGGTCCTTCTCAAAAAATTAGCATATAGTGTTAAATTTCATTATTTACCATAATGTAATGATTACAATTAAACTTTCATATATTATAGATTCATTATCCACCAACTGAAATTTGTCAGGTCTGTTATTGTTTTAATACTGATGATTTTGGCATACAACTCCTGATAACCCAAAAAACCTGTCTCAATAAATTAGCATATTTCACCCGACCAATCAAATAAAAGTGTTTTTTAATACCAAACAAAAAAACCATCAAATAATAATGTTCAGTTATGCACTCAATACTTGGTCGGGAATCCTTTGGCAGAAATGACTGCTTCAATGCGGCGTGGCATGGAGGCAATCAGCCTGTGACACTGCTGAGATGTTATGGAGGCCCAGGATGCTTCAATAGCGGCCTTAAGCTCATCCAGAGTGTTGGGTCTTGCGTCTCTCAACTTTCTCTTCACAATATCCCACAGATTCTCTATGGGGTTCAGGTCAGGAGAGTTGGCAGGCCAATTGAGCACAGTAATACCATGGTCAGTAAACCATTTACCAGTGGTTTTGGCACTGTGAGCAAGTGCCAGGTCGTGCTGAAAAATGAAATCTTCATCTCCATAAAGCATTTCAGCCGATGGAAGCATGAAGTGCTCCAAAATCTCCTGATAGCTAGCTGCATTGACCCTGCCCTTGATGAAACACAGTGGACCAACACCAGCAGCTGACATGGCACCCCACACCATCACTGACTGTGGGTACTTGACACTGGACTTCAGGCATTTTGGCATTTCCTTCTCCCCAGTCTTCCTCCAGACTCTGGCACCTTGATTTCCGAATGACATGCAAAATTTGCTTTCATCAGAAAAAAGTACTTGGGACCACTTAGCAACAGTCCAGTGCTTCTTCTCTGTAGCCCAGGTCAGGCGCTTCTGCCGCTGTTTATGGTTCAAAAGTGGCTTTACCTGGGGAATGCGGCACCTGTAGCCCATTTCCTGCACACGTCTGTGCACGGTGGCTCTGGATGTTTCCACACCAGACTCAGTCCACTGCTTCCTCAGGTTCCCCAAGGTCTGGAATCGGTCCTTCTCCACAATCTTCCTCAGGGTCCAGTCACCTCTTCTCGTTGTACAGCGTTTTCTGCCACATTGTTTCCTTCCAACAGACTTACCATTGAGGTGCCTTGATACAGCACTCTGGGAACAGCCTATTTGTTGAGAAATTTCTTTCTGGGTCTTACCCTCTTGCTTGAGGGTGTCAATGATGGCCTTCTTGACATCTGTCAGGTCGCTAGTCTTACCCATGATGGGGGTTTTGAGTAATGAACCAGGCAGGGAGTTTTTAAAAGCCTCAGGTATCTTTTGCATGTGTTTAGAGTTAATTAGTTGATTCAGAAGATTAGGGTAATAGGTCATTTAGAGAACCTTTTCTTGATATGCTAATTTATTGAGACAGGTTTTTTGGGTTATCAGGAGTTGTATACCAAAATCATCAGTATTAAAACAATAAAAGACCTGACAAATTTCAGTTGGTGGATAATGAATCTATAATATATGAAAGTTTAATTGTAATCATTACATTATGGTAAATAATGAAATTTAACACTATATGCTAATTTTTTGAGAAGGACCTGTATATATGAAACCCAACCAATAACAATTCTGCAAAAAATAAAATTTCTAGCGCTGTTTTTGGTTATTCAACGTACCGTATTTTGCGGACTACAAGACGCACTTTTTCCCCCCAAAAAAAGGGGGGGAAATGGGGGGTGCGTCTAATAGTCGCAATGCAGGCTTACCGTGGTGGCAGAGTTGCGGCGGCAGAGGTGTGGCAGCAGAGGTGTGGAGATGAGGAGGCGCAGTGAGCGGGGTCCCTTTTCCCGGTGAGGTGATGCAGCAGCCCGGTAAGGCAGCAGAGCTGGGTGAATCCTGTTGTTATCGGTGGGCGCGGCCATCTTCCTGAGGCCGCGCGTGCGCAGATAGAGCGCTCTGCTGCCCGGGGCTTCAGGAAAATGGCCGCGGGATGCCGCGCGTGCGCAGATGGGGATCGCAGCGGCCATTTTCCTGAAGCCGAGATGTGAACTCGGCTTCAGGAAAATGGCCGCCGCGATCCCCATCTGCGCACGCACGGCATCCCGCGGCCATTTTCCTGAAGCCCCGGGCAGCAGAGAGCTCCATCTGCGCACGCGCGGCCTCAGGAAGATAGCCGCGCCCACCGATATCATCAGGATTCACCCGGCTCTGCTGCATTACCGGACTGCTGCATCACCTCACCGGGACTTTGGACCCTGTATACTCCATCCTTTTGCTTCCCAGGATGGGTGCAGCAAGGTTCAGGAAGGATCTCGTGGGCACATGGACTGGAGATGATGGAGGTAGTGGTGTACATTGTGAAGCGAGTATTCCACAGGAGCTCAGATGTCTGAGTCCTTGCCGCTTCCCGGCGCTCCTCAGCACCGCATGGCACGGCCGGCTCTCCGCCTCCAGCAGGGCTCGCAGCAGTACAGAGGCGCTTTTCCCGCAGAGTCTGGTCATGGCGGCTGTGTCTCGGTAGCGGAGCTCCTCACTTATTACCGGCTTCTGAAATAATTATTGCGCTGAGGAGCGCCGGGAAGCGGCAAGGACTCAGACATCTGAGCTCCTGTGGAATACTCGCTTCACAATGTACACCACTACCTCCATCATCTCCAGTCCATGTGCCCACGAGATCCTTCCATCACCTCACCGGGGAAAGGGACCCCTCTCACACCATACCTCTCACTGTGCCTCCTCATCCCAGCACCTCTGTCGGTAACCACTGCTGCCACCCTCCCATGGACACCAGGCCGTGGCGTCGCCCACCTAAGCAGGAAGGGACCCTGCTCAGGTGCACGCCGTACCGCATCACCCCACCTCTGCTGCCACCATGCCTCCTGTGACCCTGCTCTGCCACCACCAGCCCTCAGGTAAGATACTGTAAATTCGGACAATAAGACGGACCCCCATCTTATAAAAAATCTTTTTTTCTGCAATTTTCACCCCAAATTTGGGGTGCGCCTTATGGTCCGGTGCGTCTTATAGTCCGAAAAATACGGTAATCTGTTTTTTTTTTTAGTGCGCATAGGACGTCGTGTTTCCTGACAATTTAAGTAACTATGTTAAATAAGGCAATACCGCTAAATAAATGAAAATGGACTTAAAAAAAATTTATTACAAATTTTTCTTGAACTTCATTTTTGAAATGAAATGAGCTCGCTTAGGCTACTTTCACACTAGCGTTGGGCTCGGCCCGTCGCGGTGCGTCAGGCCGAGGTCCCCGACGCTAGCGTTGTCTCCGCCACACAACGGGGGCAGCGGATGCATTTTTCCAGCGCATCCGCTGCCCCATTGTGAGGTGCGGGGAGGTGGGGGCGGAGTTCCGGCCGCGCATGCGTGGTCGGAAAAAGCGGACCGTCGGGAGCAAAAAATGTTACATGTAACGTTTTTTGCTCCCGACGGTCCGCCACAGCACGGCGCAACCGTCGCACGACGGTTGCGACGTGTGGCAATGCGTCGCAAATGCGTCGCTAATGTTAGTCAATGCAGAAAAAACGCATCCTGCAAGCACTTTTGCAGGATGCTTTTTTTCGGCAAAACGACGCATTTGCGACGTATTGCAGTTAACGCTAGTGTGAAAGTAGCCATAGGGTATGTTTCCACGTTCAGTTTTGCTTCAGGCTTTGGTCAGGATTTTATGTAGGTAAAATCCTGACCAAAACTGCACCTGAGGTCACTGGCAGGTCACCTGCGGTGTACCTGTGTGTTTTGCTCATAGTAGCAACATGCTGCGTTTAGAAAAAACGCACCACGCATGCGTTTTTTTAACGCATAGTGGAGTCTGGATTTCATGAAATCCCATCCACTATGCTGTAACATCTGGACGCTGCGGAAAAACGCAGCGTCAAAAACGCAGCATTTCCTGAACGTGGAAACATACCCATACACTCAATAACAATCGATTTCCCCCCTCCCCCCAATCCCCCTGTGAGGTTCCTCTTGGTACATTTACGCTTGTGAGTAGCATCTGGAATGTCTCTCTGAAGCATCAAACAATAGTTTTCCATGATTGTAATGCTCCATTTTCCCAGGTATCATCTTTCCTTCTCTTTTTGTGTAAATCATGTTTATTGAAGCGAATAATCAATACAAAACATAGTAAAATAGGAACATAAGAACATAATCAATTTAGTTGTCAGGTTCTGATCTAGATTTCTGGCAGAAGGTTAGTGACCTTACATTTTCAGGATTTTTATTAGCCAGAACCCAGATTCTCTTATTCTATGTAGCAATGTTAATTGTTATTATTATAGTGATTGATCTTGAAAAAAACTAATCGTAACTCCAAAAGCTAGGTTACAATATTAATACTAAACAAGGTATGTAAAGTAAAGAAATTATATAGAGAGTAAAAAGGAGAAAAGAGAGAAGGGAAAGAGAAGGAGAGCGATAAGGATAGAAAGATACATTATATGGAATTGGATATGAGGGGGGGCTGGGTTTTCCTCCCCGGGTGGGTCCGCTTCCCCCACTGATAATGGGGAGGGTAAAAGATTATTAGGATCAATTCTAAGTCATGGAGGTATGTTGAGTCAAGAGAACAGTGTTCAAAATGTGTAGGCATCTAAAGCCTTTTCAAGTATAAGTCAGGGTCTAGATAGCCAGAGGTCTAGTTCTGGTGTTTCCCTAAATGCAATCCAGGGAACCCAAGTATTGTAAAATTTCTCAAAGTCCCCGGTATTCTGATTTATCAATTGTTCCATTCTATAAATATCATTAAGTTCTGCAACAAATTCAGAACATGAAGGAGATCTGTTCTGTTTCCAATACCGAGGAATCAGATTCCTAGTAGCCGTGAGGAAATGTCTGACTAGACTCTTCTTAAACCTAGAAATCGACAAATCACGCAAGGACAAAAGAGCCAGTTCTGCTGTAGGTTGGACCCTGCGAATAGTTTATTGTAAAGATCAAAAATTGAGATGCATAGTTTTTTTTATGGGCAGGCAATCCCACCAAATGTGGACATATGTTCCTTTAAGCATCTCCAGCATGTATCCGGGATCACTGGGAACATGGCATGTACTGAGGAAGGGCATCTATACCACCTTGATAAAATCTTATAACTCCTCTCCTGCGACACAGAGGACAACGAAGTCCTGAATTTAAATAGAAGGATCTTGTCTCTCTCCTCTTGAGACAAGGATATCCCCAAATCATTCTCCCATTTTGAAAAAAATATTGGGAAATTGTATGTCGGCATCTTTGGAAAGATTCAAGTCTCTTGCTAAATCCTTCATCTCCTCCTGGGAAAAAAAACTTGGTCTTGTATCATCTTAAAAGTCAGAGCTTGATTCGTCATCTGGTTCATCGGAGCTAGGTATCCCTTCCAGGGCAGCAGGGGCCTTGGGTACTGGTATATCTGTACCATGGGGGATGGGATGAATTGCTGAGTGAAGATTGGGGTATGAAATGGAATGCTTCTATTTGGATTGTACCCTTTCACATTGCATGAACAAAAGTAACAGTTGTCACTATGGTTCTTTTGCTCTCGCCTTACCATAGGAATCCCATAACGGAAAGCTTTATTCTGACCTGACCCTTGAACCAATTTCGGAGGTCCTCAACACACATGCACACTTTGAGGCGCCCAAACTTTATCTTGATCTCTAAGTTTTAGTCTGATGTATGCAAAGTACCGTATATACTCATGTATAAGCCGAGATTTTCAGCACATTTTTTGTGCTGAAAGTGCCCCCCTCTGCTTATACATGAGTCATGGTCCAGAAAGCCGGATGGGGAGCAGGGAGCCGGCGGAGGCCAGCCATGCATACAACAGGGTGAGCCACACAGAGCAGGACGGGGAGAACCACACATACTGGGATAGGAATGAGGGAACAATACATACCCGACTTACTGACTCGAGTATAAGCTTACCCAGTTTTCCGTGGCAAAAATGGGTGCCTCGGCTTATACTCGAGTATATACGGTAGAGTCTGTAATATTCAGCTGTTGCTTCGACACTGTATATTCACCACAAATGAAACAAATTGTCAGGCGAATTAATACACTTCCGTAAAACCATAGCTTTAATTTGGGGAAACACGGTTGATGAATGAAATTCCAATGCAAGATTATTGACCGCATAAGGAACTTTCATTATGTCACTAGCCACCTGACTGCCACCAGCAATCACGCAGTTCCTATTGATGTTAACCCTTTAACGACCAGAGGTATTGGTTTTGCATTTTCCTTTTGCTCCCCTTCTTCCCAGAGTCAAAACTTTCTTACTTTTTGGTCAAAATGGCCATGTGAGGGTTTGTTTTTTGCAGGACGTGTTGTACTTTTGAACGACACCATTGGTTTTACCACGTCATGTACTAGAAAACAGGGAAAAAAATTCAAGTGCAGTGAAATTGCAAAAAAAAGTGCAATCCCACAGTTGTTTTTTGGAGTTTGTCTCACAATGTTCACTAAATGCTAAATCTAACATATTATGTTATATTATGATATTATGATTCTCCAGGTCATTACGAATTCATAGATACCAAACATGTTGGGTTCTTTTTTTAAGTGGTGAAAAATGGCAGTGTTTTTACAAAAAATAAATTGCACCGTTTTCCAATACCCGTAGCGTCTATAATTTTATTGGATCTGGGGCTTGGTGAGGGCTTATTTTTTTTGTGTGCCGAGCTGATGTTTTTATTGATACTATTTTGGTGCAGATATGATCATTTGATCGCCCATTATTGCATTTTAATGCAATGTTGTGGCGACCAAAAAACGTAATTCTGGCGTTTTTTTATTTTTTTCTTGACAGAAAAACGACTGGCACATCCAGACTAGTGTGAATAGGTGCATACCAGGAGCAGCTACTTCCATATACAATATACAAAAAAAGGTTGCACTCTCTCGTGCCAAAGCATGTCGAATATGAAATACATGAAATATGAATAGCAAAATGACTTTTTAACATTAGGAAAAATATTTGAGATGCTTTGCACAAAATTTGGCCAAATAGTGAGCCCATCAACCATCGTCAGGGTGGCCTCATTAATCTGATGGGTCCCTGACCTCCCTGTCTAAATGTGAATACTTACCTAAGGCTAATGTCTGTGTGCACGGGTAAATGTGGACACGTGACATGTGGCGGGAAAGATGTGGGCTCACAGCCGGAGCCCACATCAAAGGCATGGAGTCTGACATCCGGCGTACATGTACTCCTGATGTCGGAAAGGGGTTAATGGGGAAAGAAAATAAGCTGCCTTCCGATGATGCACACCAGAGTTTGCAAAAGAACCTATAGGTTTGTGATAAGTCCTGACACTTTTTTCGTTATCAAAACACCCGAATACATGGAAATTATATGAAAATAATCAAACGGCTTTTTAGTCGCAGACCTGTGTAATTTGAGGGACTATGGTTAAAGATCCTATTACAAACTATATAGCTCTGCAGTCCAGTTTTACATCTGGACCTTAATGAGTCACAGCAGTGGCTATAACACAATCACACATTTGACGGACTCAATATACATCCTCACTAGGATGTTTTTAAATTTGTTTTTCAATAACAAAAAAGCTAATTTTTATTCACATCCTTTCTCTTGCCCTTTTCTTTTTTCCTATTAATCTATTGTTTGAAAGCAGCCTTACAAAGTGGATAAAACATTTTATTAAACTTGATGGTCCTTTTTTATTTACATGGCAAAACCTGGTGACCGATTCCCTTTTAATTTGTGAGTTGCACAATGTAGAGATAGAGACCCTCATTTCAGCTGTCACTGGGCTGCTTAGTTTAGTTTTCATAATCTCCACTGATTAAACTTATTTTATCACTAGAGGACTAGTAATCCTGCTGCCATGTAGTCTTCATATTCATGAGCTCCATACAACCCCGCCCCCTCTACTAATTGTCAGCTTTCTACCTATGCACAGCATACAGAAAGCTGTCAGTTATGTGAGCCAAGTTATACAGGGCTCAACATTCAGTGAACTGGTAGATCTGCAGCAGACCATTTTTTACCAAACCTCACTATGCAGCCCAGTAAGTTATATATTGCTGGAATCAGGCTCTCTGCCCCCTACATCTTGCCTCGCATATGAGGTAGGAAAGACCTGGTGACTGATTACTTTTAAGGACTGATGGTGAAGATTTACGAAAAACATTTTTTCATTTTAGGAATTGAAATAGTTAGAAGAACTCTGAAAATTCCTGCTATGACAATTGCAAAGAATGCAGGTGTAGAAGGATCGTTAGTGGTTGAAAAAATTCTGCAGAGCCCGACTGATACTGGATATGATGCTATGCTTGGGGAATATGTTAATATGGTAGAAAAAGGAATTATTGACCCCACAAAGGTAATTTGATAAATACATTATATATTTTGATGCACGTGAATTTATATAGAAAATGTATAACTTTTCAAAGCTCCGGTTTTCCCACTATTTGTTTATAAGGGCACATTGCTATTTTCAGGCATACCTTTTATACTATATTTATGCAGTTGTACTCGAACTAGAGGATCTAAAAGAAAACATGAAATTAATTATCATAGGCCATGCGCCATACTTTAGGCTCTTGCCCCATTTGTTTAAAAATTTGCATTTTTTTTTTCCAGTTTTGCACTGCACTTGTCACTTTTTTAATTCTAATGCGTCTTAATTCTGTCGCAACTCCACCGTATATGTAGCATGTCTGCACTGGGGTCTCCACACCTCCAGCACGTGTCTGGGGAGCTGCAGAACATCCTAGACAATCTACTGGGAGTGAAATACCACCTATATAACAATTTCCTTGCGTTTTCTATGTGGTTAGTACATTTAGATTGGCTACCAATAATTGAGAAGGATGCCCTCCACTGATCCGGTGTGAATGTGCAGTTTGGGTCTTTTTCCCACTTTTGCAGGTATGTAGTTAGAGAGGGCAGGGTGTTCTCCAACATACAGTCGTAGCTTGTGGAAAACGCCCTAATTTGTGATGTTGGGTTCATCAGCATAGAGTATAGTTAAGATGGCGGTGCAGGCATCTGTTTTTTAGTTAGGAAATGCCGGATCTGCAAATATTTGTAAAAATCCCTTTTTGAGGGACATTGTATTTATCTTGCAATGATGAAAAAGTTCTTAATTGCTCCCCCTCATACAGGTTCCCAATTGAGGTAGTTTTGGGTAATTTCCAATTTTTAGGTTTGAGGTCTGAGATACAATGCTCCAGTGTCTGTATGGAAGCTTTGAGGAATGTGATTTGTTGAAGGCCTATTTTATTAGTCAGTAGTGTTGAGCGATACCTTCCGATATCGGATCGGACCGATATCCAAAAAATATCGGGTATCGCCGATTCCGATACCGGAAACCAATGCAAGTCAATGGGACACAAATCAGAATTAAAATAAACCCTTTCTTTCCTTGTAGGTTAATTCTACATGAAGGAAAACAACTAAGAATAATGTAGAATGTATTGGGGGAGGTGGAGGAGACATTAATGGCATAGAGGTTTAGCCCAATCAAATGGAATAGCAGGAATTAATTTTTTTTTTTTTTAAGACGTTCGGAGTTACAAAGATATTGACTATGTTAATCTTTTTTATACTTTGTCAGATATTTATGTTTCACTACTTCCATGCTCTTCACTTTCTTTTTTTTACTTCTCCCACACTTTCTCCTTCATCATCCTCAGCAGCAGCATCTTTTTCATCAACTTCTTCTTCACCTTATTCATCTTCTTCACCTTCCTATTATTCTTTTTTTTACATTCTTCATATTCTTCTTATTCAACTATTATTTTTCTTCATATTCTACTTCATCTTCTTCATAATATTCTTATTTGTGACAGGCATTCCTGTAGTTATCTATAAAAGTTTGAAGATTACACCTTCCGTTCTGCCTGACACAAAAGATTTACAACAGGATTTGTCCGCGTTCAGTTTTGCCTGCAGCAGCAGGTTTTTTCCAGGGGCACCACGAAGAGGAACACACTCACCCCCATACACTTCTTAGGCTACTTTCACACTAGCGTCGTGCACTGCACGTCGCTATGCGTCGTTTTGTAGAAAAACGCATCCTGCAAAAGTGCTTTCAGGATGCGTTTTTTCTCCATTGACTTGCATTAGCGATGCAGTGCGACGCATTCCCACACGTCGCAACCGTCGTGCGACGGTTGCGTCGGACCGTCGCCACCAAAAAAACGTTGCATGTAACGTTTTTTGGTGGATCGTGTCCAGCATTTCCGACCGCGCATGCGCGGCCGGAACTCCGCCCCCGCCTCCCCGCACCTCACAATGGGGCAGCGGATGCGTTGAAAAACAGCACCCGCTGCCCCCGTTGTGCGGCGCTTCCACAGTATGCGTCGGTGTGCCACAACGTCGCATTGCGACGTGCAGTGCACGACGCTAATGTGAAAGTAGCCTTAGTCATCTTCTGCTTATAATTTAGATAATATCTTTTGCTCTGATTTTTTGTCTTATGCTTAATGTTGTTCTGCTTCTTGTTCTCCAGCTTCTTGTTCTCCAGCTTCTTGTTCTCCAGCTTCTTGTTCTCCAGCTTCTTGTTCTACAGCTTCTTGTTCTTCTGCTTCTTGGTCTTCTGTATCTTGGTGGTTGTCTTCTTGTTCTTTGTCCTTTTGGTCATCATCTTCAGGGTCATCTTCTTAATCTTCATTGGGGTGGTCTTCAGGGTTGTCGTCTCTGGGTTTGTTTTCTTTTTCGAGGTGGTCTCCGGGGTCGTCGTCTTCTTCGGGGTGGTCTACAGGGTCGTTGTCTTTAGGGTTGTCGTCAGGGAGATCCAGAGTGATTACCAAAAAACATTTCAAAAAGCTTGAACTTGGAAATGTAGCAGAAGGTACAAGAAGGCTGAGGAACTGCCGAGAACCAGCTGACTGTACTGGAACCTGGATGGGAAACCGAAGGTACAAGAGCTAATGGAACTACCGAGGACCTTCTGACTGTACTGGAACCCGGTTACTAAGCAGGAGGTACCCGTGCCAGAAAGCACTACCAAGGACCACCAGACGTTGGTGGAACTCGGATACCGAGAAGGAGGCACCTAAGCCAAAGGATCTGCCTGGAACCAGCTGACGGTACTGGAACCAGGATGTGTAGCAGAAGGTACAAGAGCCAAAGACACTGCCGAGAACCAGCTGGCGGTGCTGGAACCCGGATGGCTAGCAGAAGGTACAAGAGCCAATGGAACTACTGTTGGGGTGGTCTGCAAGTCAGACCCTCAGGGATATTTGATGGCTGCCAGGTGTGTGGGTTCTCCGTAGAAATGATGGACAGAGACAGACGTGAATCTGTTTCAATGCCATAAAGTTTTAATGAAGGACATTTAGTTATATACACTTTTGAGTAGGCGTATACATTATGTCCGAGCGCGAATCAGCTGTTTATTACATATGAAACCATCATTAATTCATCATCAATTCATTAGGTAATTCTTGCATAAGGGGTAACTTGAGGGTAGACACGTACGGGGCTAAAGTTCCATCTAATTAGCCCTACCCTGTCAGCAATTCTAATTGATAATCAATAGTCAGCAGAATGACTTAGCAGAACATGTCTGGGCATATTCTGCCATCCTAAGAAATATATATGAATTATAAGAATATATCAAGGTGGTCCCTGATTTCCCCATCAGTCCCCCTTTTGAGATTAGATAGGTCTCTACCCCTGACCTACAGGTGCTGTCACTGGCCTAATGCCAATGTCGGACTTTCTTGTCAATTCTTCGGCTGAATCCCCCATAGGATGGGGAGATCATATCCTATTCTCAATCATAGCTCTTCATATATTCATTATTGTGAGTGTTTAATCTTATGTGTGTGATTTTACTGATGGCATCTTTATTTGTCTGTGGAGTGATCTACTAGGTTTGTCAGTGCTTCCCTAGTATACTTTATAAATCTTTGTTGATTCTAGTAAATGTAATGTATCCAGTCCACATTTTTCACAACATCAAGTCTAAGCGGGGCTACTTTATTATAAGTGTTGCGCTGGCTTGTCTGAGCAGTCTGTCTTCTCTGGGGAAGGGTCATCAGGAGCAGGACGATCGCTCTTCTGTTCCAGGATCTTGCAGTGGCTTGCATGGATTCAGGTGGGCTTCCCCTCAAGCTTTACTGATGTGGCTGTGGTTAGGAGAACTTGGAAGGGTCCGTCAAACCTCGGCTCCAGAGGCTTCCATGTATGTCTCTTGACCACCACCCAATCTCCGGGCTGTAGAGAGTGGGTTCCCTCTCGGCTCTCTGGGTCTGGAATAGAATCAAACACTTGTTTATGCACGAATGAGAGCCTCTTTTGAAGGCCCTGGACATAGCTGGTGAGGCTGTCACACTGAAGCTGCAGTGTCTGTGGGAAGTACAGACCTAGTCTTGGTGCTGACCCAAACAAAACCTCAAAGGGGGACACCTTTGTCTTTCTGTTAGGCGTGTACCTGATGGAGAACAGAGCTAAAGGCAAACACTCTGTCCATGGCTTCCCCAATTCCTCACTCGCTTTCTGGATCTTTAGCTTAAGTGTACCATTTAGCTGTTCTACCTTGCCGCTAGCTTGTGGTCTGTAGGGGGTGTGAAACGCCTGTGTGACCCCTAACATTTGCATGACATTTTGCATTACCTCTCCAGTGAAGTGGGTACCTCTGTCAGATTCTATGGTTTTAGGCAGTCCGAATCTACAGAAGACTTCTGACATCAATTTCTTTGCTGTGGCTCGTGCAGTTGCTTTTGGCATCGGGAAAGCTTCCGGCCACCCTGAGAAGAGGTCGACACACACAAGACAATATTCATACGTTCCTACCTTGGGAAGCTGTATGAAGTCAATCTGCAGTCGTTGAAACGGGTAGAGGGGCTTAGGTGTGTGTTTTTGTGGTACTTTCACTACACTGCCTGGATTGTGTTGTGCACATGTGAGACATGCCTGTGTAAACCTAGTAGCAACCATTGTGAAACCAGGTGCGACCCATTGCTTCTCCACCAGAGCACACATGGCATTCTTAGACAGGTGCGTTGGACCGTGGGCTGCTTGGGCCATTGCAGGATACAGAGATCTTGGCAGGCACCCCCGCTGTCCCACCTTCCACAAAACTTCGTGCTCCCGAGCTCCAGCTTTCGACCAGACCTTTTTCTCTTCCCCGGTGGCTTGGAGTCAGAGCCTGTAAGATACTCAAGTCCAACTGGTTACATATAGTTACATAGTTAGTAAGGCTGAAAAAAGACATTTGTCCATCCAGTTCAGCCTATATTCCATCATAATAAATCCCCAGATCTACGTCCTTCTACAGAACCTAATAATTGTATGATACAATATTGTTCTGCTCCAGGAAGACATCCAGGCCTCTCTTGAACCCCTCAACTGAGTTCGCCATCACCACCTCCTCAGGCAAGCAATTCCAGATTCTCACTGCCCTAACAGTAAAGAATCCTCTTCTATTTTGGTGGAAAAACCTTCTCTCCTCCAGACGCAAAGAATGCCCCCTTGTGCCCGTCACCTTCCTTGACAGATCCTCAGCGAGATATTTGTATTGTCCCCTTATATACTTATACATGGTTATTAGATCGCCCCTCAGTCGTCTTTTTTCTAGACTAAATAATCCTAATTTCGCTAATCTATCTGGGTATTGTAGTTCTCCCATCCCCTTTATTAATTTTGTTGCCCTCCTTTGTACTCTCTCTAGTTCCATTATATCCTTCTTGAGCACCGGTGCCCAAAACTGGACACAGTACTCCATGTGCGGTCTAACTAGGGATTTGTACAGAGGCAGTATAATGCTCTCATCATGTGTATCCAGACCTCTTTTAATGCACCCCATGATCCTGTTTGCCTTGGCAGCTGCTGCCTGGCACTGGCTGCTCCAGGTAAGTTTATCATTAACTAGGATCCCCAAGTCCTTCTCCATGTCAGATTTACCCAGTGGTTTCCCATTCAGTGTGTAATGGTGACATTGATTCCTTCTTCCCATGTGTATAACCTTACATTTATCATTGTTAAACCTCACTGGTTACACTCAGTGCTTACCATAATCAGTGGAGTGGCCGCAGGGGTCTCGTGTTGCCATGGCCTCCTTGCAGCTTCCTTGGCTGCTCGGTCCGCTTTGTCATTGCCTCGTGCCTCGGTCGCAAGCCTGGCTGTGTGCCTTTACCTTAACTATGGCAACCTCCTTTGGAAGTAGTAGTGCGTCCATTAGCTGCTTGATGAGGTGCCCATGCTTAATAGGAGTACCTGTTGATGTAAGAAAGTTTCTTGCCCTCCATATGGGGCCGTAGTCATGTGCGACTCCAAAACCATACCTGGAGTCTGTGTAAATGGTGTACCGTTTACCTTCAGCCCCTTTAAGCGCTTCAATGAGTGCCGTCAGCTCTGCCTCCTGTGCAGACATATGAGGAGGGAGTGGTTCTGCTTTTACTACCTCATGCTGTGTGACCACTGCATACCCAGTGTAGAACCAGCCATACTCACCGATGCTCCTTGAACCATCTACAAAAAGCTCAACATCTGGATTAGTGAGAGGTACATCAGAAACATGTGAAAACCCTGCAGTTTCTTGAGCCATAAGGGCTATACAGTCATGTTCATGGTATGCATCAAATAGCTCTTCTGTCAAATTTTGCAAAAACAGTGGTTTCTCGGTCTCCCATGACAGCACTACGGAGAGAGGGGATCTGCCCTTCAGGGACAGGAAACCTACAGATAAAAAGCGAGGGAGAGGTACCGCCCATCAGTTGGTTTCCTGTCCCTGACGGGGAACCTCTCTTCGGTGGTACCTGAAGAAGATGCCGTATCATGGGACCGGGACCGGACAGTCGGGTTCTGGCAGCAAGGAGGCTCCTGCCACGGCTCGTCCGGCACCCGGAGCTGCCATCGCTGGAACCGAGGGGTTCTTCAGGATGTGCAGGGGGGAGAATCACTGCCGACTCTCAGGAGAGGAAGGGGCGCTGGATCATCCGGAGCTTCTGTGCCGATAAACGCACGCTCCGGGTGTACAAAGATGGCCGCTGCTCTGGAAATGCGGCAGAACTTCCGGGTTATCTCCGCGCACATGCGCGGTAGCTTTTTTTCTCCCTGGAGGATGTGTCGTAGGAGCCGGATGTGCGGTGAACGCCTGGGGAGCGCCGGATTCAAATAGGGAGAGAGTGCACACATAGTTGTCGCACTTACTCCCTGCAAGCATGGAGAACAGCGATTCCCAGCAAGAACAGGAACTGCAGCCGAGGCAGCAGCACCATAGAAAGACAGACCATAAGAGTACCAGGAGAAGTGGGTCCAGCGGTCATTCTACGCAGCGCAGCAGTTAAGTAACCAACTCTCCTCCTCAAGAGCTTTTTCTACCAGATCCAGACCCTCCTCCAGAACCGGTACCTACGTCCGCATCTGAATGGTGAGTGATCTCCGTGAAAGTGCGTATATTATAATGGGGTTCCTTCTTCTCCCTTAATACGGAAAGAAGAGGCTGGAGAAAAAGAAAAATAGATCCTGCCCCACCTGTAACAAAGCTTTGCCGGTAGCCTGGAACAAAAAGCTTTGTAAATCGTGTATTCAACGGTTATTGTGTGAAGAGACTCTCGATTTCGCATCTGAATTAAAATCAATAATTAGATCTGAGGTTCAGAATGCCCTTACATCTGTCAAAAAAGGGAAGGATAAGGAAAGAGAAATGGTGTATTCCCACTCTGTCCGGTCCTCAACTGAGGACGTGGATTCTGATAAATCTGATTCCTCCTTATCCTCCTCCAATGAAGATTCGGGCCGTCATTGCTTTCCACTAGAGGAGGTGGATACTCTAGTGAAAGCAGTTAGAGCTACTATGGGGGTTGAGGATCCCAGACCTGATAGAACGGCTCAAGATATAATGTTCGGAGGTCTGGGACAAAAAAAACGGAGAACATTTCCCCTAAATTGTGGGAGAAACCTAATAGGAGAAATTCCTCAGTACCCTCGCTTAAAAGGAAGTATCCCTTTGAAGACGAGGCGTCCACTTCTTGGGACAAAGCACCGAAATTGGACGTAGCGGTGGCCAAAGCTTCGAAAAAATTTGCGCTCCCATTTGAGGATATGGGTACCCCTAAAGACCCTTTAGACAAAAGCGGATACTTTTCTTAAAGGGGCATGGGAGTCGGCTGGAGGTAGCTTGAGACCTGCAGTTGCAGCGACCTGCACCTCCAGATCTTTAATGGTGTGGATTGACCAGCTGGAAAGCCAGATTAAAGATGGGTCACCCAGGAATAAGTTGCTGGATTCAATCCCTGTAATCAGAGCAGCAGCGGCGTTCTTAGCGGACTCCTCAGCGGACTCCGTGCGCTTAACATCCAAGGCCGCTGCCCTCTCTAACGCAGCCAGAAGAACTTTATGGCTTAAGAGTTGGCCTGGGGATCTCCAAACGAAGCTAAAATTATGTTCTATTCCTTATGCAAATTGCCTCTTCTGAGAAAAAGAGGACTTAACTCTATAGCGCCACCTGTTGGAAGTAGCGATCCTACAAGTCACAATCAACCGTTTAACGAGTCGTGCAATATGACTTAGGATTAAAGCCAAATCAGTATCTCAATTCGCAGACACGGTGTTTCGGGCTGTTGGCCCTCGTCAGTGCGAAGCATGAGAACTGATTTGGCTAGGTGAGAGGCTCTGGACTGGGGGTCTAAGGGGTAACGTTTCTCCTTATGGAGAGTGACATACCACTCCATAAGGAGAAACGTTCTATTCCTTGTGAGGGGAATTTCTTGTTTGGGGAGACCTTGGATGACATCCTCCAAAAAGCTGGAGACAAAAAGAAGGGGTTTCCAAATTTGGGACCAGCCCCTTTCAAACAGTCCTTTCGGAACATGAGATTTTTTCGCCGAAGACCCCCCCCCCCCCCAGAGAGCAGAGTAAATGGGAGGAAGGAAGAAGAAGGGATAGAGGTTACCTTTTTGGCAACACTTCCCGTGACAAAAAAACCTCAAAATGACATTCTCCCTACGGTGGGGAAGACTCACCTCATTCCTTCCCGCCTGGAAGAAGATATCCAACAATATCTGGATTTTAAGACTCATACAATCCGGTCTAAAAATAGATTTCCTTTCCTTACCTCCCCGAAATTACGTAGTGACGAAAACAAGATCTTCGGCAGCAGAGCAAGCTGCATTAGAAAAAGAAATTATCTCCCTTCTACAGAAATCTGTGATTCGGGAGATCTCACCTCAAGAAATAAAGGAAGGTTTTTTTCTCCCCACTCTTTCTAGTACCAAAACCCGACGGGTCCTTTCCGACGATATTAAGTCTAAAAAACGTAAACAAATACGTAAAAAATCAAAAATTCTTAATGGAAACAAAAAAATCTACCATAAAGATCCTTTTCCCGAATTGCTACATGGTCGTGATAGACCTAACTGACGCATACTACCATGTGCCCATCCACAAACAATCTCAAAAATTCCTCAGGATGGCGGTCTCCATAGAGGGACAAATAAGAAATTTCCAATACAGGGCTCTCCCATTTGGAATCTCAATTGCTCCGCGAATATTTACAAAAATAGTAGTGGAAATGATGGCCCACATAAGGGAACAAAATATACTAATAGTCCCTTACTTGGACGATTTTCTTATTGCAAGCGACTCGGCTCAAAGTTGCAGGGAACAGCGGGACCGAGTAATGACTATTCTGACGAACTTGGGTTGGCTCATAAACATAAAAAAATCAAAGCTGGAGCCCTGTCAAATGCAGGAGTTTCTGGGACTAACGTTAGATTCCCAAGTCCAAGAATGCCGACTCCCAGGTTCCAAAAAGGACAATATATTGACCATGATAGCACGAACGCTACACAACCCCTCCATGACCCTAAGGAGGGCAATGTCGCTACTGGGCTCCCTCTCTTCATGTCTGCCAGCGATACCTTTCGCACAATTCCACACAAGGAATGGCACATTCTAGAGTGGCAGTCAATACTAAAGAACAATTTAGAAAGCCGTATCAATCTAAATTCCTCAGTTATTCATTCCCTTCTTTGGTGGGGGAAGAATCAAAATCTTTCAAAGGGAATTCCTTGAGCACCGAAAATATCTCGGGTAATAACAACCGATGCGAGTCCCAAGAGGGTGGGAGTCTCACATGGGAGACAGAGTGGCTCAAGGGAACTGGTCGGTTCAGGAACTATCAGCATCCTCAAACCAAAAAGAGCTTTGGGCGGTGCATCGTGCTCTATTTTTTCTAACCTACATCCGAGGTCATCATGTCTGAATTTTTTCGGACAACAAAGTGACAGTAGCATATATAAATCACCAGGGAGTAACAAGGTCTCGGTCACTGATGAGTTCCTCCGCCAAAATTATCAGCCTTGCGGAAGAAAATCTATTATCCCTCTCTGCGCTACACATTCAGGGATCAAACAACGAGAAGGCAGATTATTTAAGTCGAACTCAGTTGAAACAAGGCGAATGGTCCCTGAATGTCTATCTACAACCAGATTACAAAAATGTGGGGAACTCCAACAATAGACTTATTCGCCAATTCCAAAAACAAAAAAGTAAATAAATTTTGCTCACTAAACCCGGAAGGGAATCCCCCAGGCTCTAGATGCTTTTCTGACCCCATGGACCCAAAAGCTGACATATGCTTTTCCTCCAATCTTTCTGATCCCGGCAGTCATTCGGAAAGTCAGAGAGGACAAAACAAAAATGATCCTTATAGCCCCATTCTGGCCAAAGAGGACGTGGTTTTCCTGGCTAAGGATGCGATCGGTCTCAGACCCATGGATCCTACCGAATATACCAGACCTGCTACAGCAAGGACCGATCTTACACCCACAAGAGTCGAACTTACATTTGACAGCCTGGATTTTGAACGGAGACTGTTAAAAGAAAGGGGCTTTTCAGACAACTTAGTTGCTACGTTGTTAAAAAGTAGAAAACCTATTACTACTAAAATATACGTGAAAACATGGAGAATATTCTTACCTGTCTCCAAGGTAAAAGTCCAGGATGGTCCTTCAATTGATAAAATTCTTGAGTTCTAACAAAAAGGTCTGGAACAAGGGTTAGCGGTCAGTACTCTTAAGGTACAGATAGCAGCTCTGGGAGCACTTTATAATCAAAATATTGCAGCTAATCCATGGGTAATGAGATTTATTAAGGGGGTTACAAGATTAAAGCCTTTGGTTACTCAAAAAATGCCCTCGTGGGACCTAAATTTAGTCCTCTCTGCGCTAACGAGTCCTCCATTTGAACCCATAGGTATGATTTCCATAAAAACACTATCACTTAAGACTATTCTTCTAGTAGCTTTAACGTCTGCGCACAGAAAAAGTGACATTCAAGCCCTATCCTCTAACCCACCTTTTACAAAAATATTGGATGATAGTCACTCTTAGACCTGACCCGGCCTATTTGCCAAAAGTGGCATCAAAATTTCATAGGTCACAAGAAGTATCCTTGCCGTCCTTTTGCCCAAACCCCAAAAATGAGACAGAGCGAAACTTCCATAATTTAGATGTCAGAAGATGTCTAGTCCAATACTTAGATTCCACCAGGGAGTATAGGAAGGAAGGCTCTTTGTTTTCCTGTTTTCAGGGTCCCAGAAAAGGATTCCAGGCATCCAAAGGTACTTTGGCAAGGTGGATAAAGGAGGCAATAGCCTTAGCATATTCATCCTCGGGGAATACGATCCCGGATGGTATAAGAGCGCATTCCACAAGAGCAGTAGCAACCTCGTGGGCTGAGAGGTCAGAGGTATCAATTGAGCAGATCTGCAAAGAGGCCACCTGGTCATCACCATCAACCTTTTTTAGACACTGTAGATTAAATCTAGCCTCTGTGTCTGACTTGACCTTCGGGCGAAGGGTTCTCGAGGCGGTGGTCCCTCCCTAAGCTTAGTCTCTGCAATTCTCTCCGTAGTGCTGTCATGGGAGACCGAGAAAGTCATAGTTACTCACCGATAACGGTGTTTCTCGGAGCCCATGACAGCACCTGCTTATTCCCTCCCATCACGATTGCGGTGATCACCTTTATTTACATATAATTTACTTAATGTAATATAGTCACGGGGTTCCTTTAATAATAAAGGTTTTTAATATCTTATTCTCTGTTGTAACTAACCTGGAGGTCCTCCGATGCTCTGTAAACCAACTGATGCGAGGGAGAGGTACCGCCCTTTTTATCTGTAGGTTTCCTGTCCCCGAAGGGTGGATCCCCTCTCTCCGTAGTGCTGTCATGGGCTCCAAGAAACACCGTTATCGGTTAGTAACTATGACTTTTCCTTGGCCTGCCTCCTCCCCCCCCATTTGAATCCACTACATTAATTGGAATGAGAGTAGCTGGGTTCAAAGTCATGCACCTTTTTAAGGTGACATAGGGAGGCATTAAGAGTGCACATTGAAGTCTGAGGTGTCTGGCTACAGCAATGTGCTTAGGTTGGACCTGGCTGAGTATGCTGTGTAGATCATATGGAGTGTAGACAGTGACTTGGTAGTCAAGCACAATCTCTGATGCCTTGTCTAGCAGAAGTGAGACGGCTGCTACTGCTCGAACACATGATGGGGCTCCTCTGGCAACAGGATCTAACCGGGCAGAGTAGTATGCAACAGGCCTGTTCTGCTGACCATGTTTCTGGGCTAGGACCCCTGTAGCATGTTCCTGCATTTCTGTGCAGTACAGAAGAAAAAGTTTTGCATAGTCTGGGGTACGTAGGGCTGGAGCAGAGACAATTGCTAGTTTGAGTGAGTAGAAACTGTCTAAGGCTTCCTGACTGAGGTGAAAAGGCTGTGTGGGCAGACAAACATAGAGTGGCTGCATGAGAATGGATGCAGAGCGAATCCAAGGCCTAAAATATGATGCCAACCCCAAGAAAGTGCATAGATGTTGGATACCTGTGGGAGGCGTTAGCAGTTGGATTGCCTCTTTCCTGTCCTCAGTCAGGTGGCGTGCTCCCTGTGATATGCAATGTCCCAGAAATACAACCTTTGGTTGACAAAACTGTAATTTCTCTCTCGAAGCTTTACACCCTTTTGAAGCAAGATGCAGGAGCAGATTAACAGGTGACTTGTCACTGATCAGTAGTCTGGCGAGGCAGGTGTGGTCAACTAAACGGAGGGGCAGTGGTTTAGTCATTTTGCATTCTTGGATCAGTCCCTCAAAACCTTGAGTGTAGAGGGTATCGTCAGATATGTCTGATGATTTGACATGTTCCTGGCGGATTACTGTTTTGGCTGCCCCCGTATCCACCAGGAATGGGATTTTTCTACCATCTGGGAGATGTACTGCGACTACCCCTTGTGTGTGTGTGTGTGTGTGTGTGTGTGTGTGTGTGTGTGTGTGTGCGCGCGCGCGCCCTAAGGGGGTAGATGGCTACGGGGTTGCCTTTTTCCTATTGTGGGTTTCGGTTGGGGCGTCCGTCTTGGGCTGAGTCTCTTTTCTGGGTGCCCTACAACACCGGCTAATGTGCCCCCTTTTCCCACAATTATAGCACTCAATTTGTCGCCGGTCCCTTCTGGTGGAATTTGTCCTGTGCCCCTGAATGTCATTGGAAGCATAATGTATCTGTACTGGCTTTGTTTTCTGATCTAACTCAACCCCTTTTGCCACCCGCACCAATTCCTCTATCTGGCATATTCTCCAGTCGGGCTTAGCTGCCTGGACCTTCTGCCTAAGCTGTGGTTTAAGCCCTGCCATGAATGCCCCATGGAAAAGCCTCCTACCTGCTTCTCCCATGCCTTCATAACCCAAATCTGCGTGTCTCAGTTTCAAGTTTCCCCAGAAGTGTTCTACTGTGTCATTAGGACCTTGTACTATGTCTAGCAGAGAAATTATAGATTCCCCCACCCGTGCCTGGCACCATGCATGTAGACCCTGTAGGAAATGTAGCCCTGAGTCTACAGTTCTGACATACTGCGTTCCTAATTCCCGTTCTAAACGATATGATCTTCCTGCCCTTTTTATTGCCTCCAGAACTGACTCCATTCTTGCGTCCCCAATTTTCCCCCTCAAGATGGACTCTCTAAGTCTGCCCACGTACATGTGTAGGTATTATTCAGTCCTACCATCCATCTGTAGAAGGCCATGGGTAAGTCATATGGGTCTGGTGCATCCTTGACCAGTGTCATGTGGTCTTTTGGGCCCCATGGTTTGTAATGGGAGACAGTCGTCGCAGTCATGGGTGCAGTTGGACGTCTGGGGGTGGATGTTGCTGCAGCAGTGCCAGTTGCATCCATAGTCTGGAGAGCTGGGGGTTGATACACTCCATCGTCTAGTGTGAGTAGACTTTCTTCTGGTTTTACTGTCACAAGGCAATCTTGCCTTACGCAGGCGTGTACTATGGAGGACAGAGGATGAACTTCAATCCAATATTGCAGCCAGCATGCAGCCAGCGGGTAAGGAAAGGGTGAATCAAACACCCGAAAACCCCACCCATATGACTGAAAATTGTTCCCTCCAAATTCAGGTGACAGAGTCCCTTTAACTCCATTGCTACATCTGCCAAAGCCCTTGCCTGTGTTAACAACTTATTATCTGTAATCCATCCCAGACTCCCTTTTAAAGCTGAGTCCCAAAGGAAAGAATCTAGCGGGTCATTCTTCATCCCCAGAACTTTCAACAATTTTCTAGAGTCTCCCACAGCAACTTTGCCTTTCCTTTTCTTCACTATCTCATGGGTGCTGCACCCCTCCCTGTGCTCTTTACTATCTATGTTCCCCATTTCTGCCTGCTCTTTTCTTTCTTTCTCCTCTTGTGTTCTCTGGGTTGTATGGCTGACACTGATATTTCACTGTTCTACCTAATGTGTAGCCTCTATTGTGCCCACTTCTCACGGCCTCTATTCCCTGTTCTTATGGTGCTAGCACCCTAACTATCTACACTTCCTAACCTACACTGCTCTCACAGTTCAGGTGTGTAGAAACGTAATTCCCCTTCTCCGCTCGTTTTGTAACCTATACTGAACTGTCAGCCTATAGGCGTGCGGACTGCGGAAATAATGATTAGTGATTTGGCCCTTGTGACCGCCGCAGCGTCACTCACTAATCCTACTCAGGCCTCCTGGTCTATCTAAGGGCACCTCCTTCAGACTTAATATGGCGTACACAGAAACCCTATATACTAACCAGAGAACAAAACTAGCTAACAGCAAGCAGAGTAATGTGACCAAAATTCTTTCCCGATCTACTAGCACCATCTGGGGAGGGGCAGCTTGTGCGTGCAAGGACAGATAGACACAAACAGACTTGACCTCTGACCCAGGATGCCCCGAAGAGTCCCTGGAGGGAACTGCAGAGGCCCTATCCCGATTCAACCGGCTTTTTACACTGTATCTCTATCACTCCCCAAGAGGACGTCTCCTCAAGGGTGAATTCACACTCAGTCACTCTTCAGTCATATGCTTGACATATAACAGCACATAAAATTGACCAATCCAATATGCCTTTCAAGTATCACTAGGATATTCTATGGTTCACAAAGTCCACATAAAAAAAAGTAGGAAGGCTGCGAGCCAGCCACAGTTACCGAAACCCACAGTCCTACAGGGGGAGCTTGTCCTATTGGCACTACGCAACCAGCCTTGATTGCCAGATACCGCAGCCCACATAGGTAGCACCTAAACTGCAAGCACCATAGACCCGACCGTAACCCGACAGGACAACGTATTGGAGGCAAAGTGACGTTGACACTACCTGGAAACAGCTGGCGTGCTGGAACCAGGCTGGGCAGGAGGGAGTACCCGTGCCAAATACACTGCTGGGAAACAGCTGGCGGTGCTGGAGCCCAGGGTAAAAACTAGAAACAGAGTGTAGGCAGAGGCCTAATTGGAACAAGTTTAATATCTGTAGTAGTGAGTGTGGACGGAGCAGGAGAAATTGCCGGATACACAGCAGGGGATCAGCTGACATTACTGAACCCCAATAACACAGGAGTAAGTGTTGACTATGCAGACGGCACTTCTGAGCAGCAACTGACGGTGTTGGAGCCCAGGGATTACAGTTCAGGTGGTAGAAACATAAACACAACAGGAGACCTGGATACTGTTGCAAACCAATTATTTAATCTGGAAGAGGACTGGCAAATTCCTGCGAGATCCAGGCCTTGTTCAAGTAAGCCGGTCAACGTTATCGGAGGTTTGTCGCGTGCGATGGTTTGTTAGTACACCACCTGCGGCACTAAAGATGCGTTCCAATAATACACTAGCAGCAGGGCAAGCCAGCACCTCCAATGCATACTGGCTAAGCTCTGGCCATGTATCCAGCTTAGAGACCCAAAACTTGAAAGGGGAAGAGCCGTCTGGGAGTACACTGAGAGGGCAAGACATGTAGTCTGTCACCATCTGACGGAAACATTGCTTCCTGCTGACTGGAGCCGTCTGTGATGGTGTAAACATTTGTGGCGGGGACACAAAACTTTGCCACATTTGGGCCATACTGGTCTTGCCTTGTGCTGAGGCGCTGCTTCTGCTCCCTCTTTCTGCAGAGCTTCCTCCACTTCCTCGACACACTGAGCTGCTTTGTAAAGCACTAGCAGCACTGCTCTCGGTTGGAATGGAGAACATGATGGAATGCACCAGTGTGTCTTGGTACTCCCGCATTTTACGTTCCCGGTTCAACGGTGTTATGAGGCTTTGTAAGTTGTCCCGGTAGCGTGGATCTAGGAGGGTGTACACCCAATAATCAGCCGTGTTGAGAATGTGGGCGATGCAGCGGTCGTTCCTCAGGCACTGCAGCATGAAATCAACCATGTGCTGCAGACTGCCAACTGGCCAAGAAACGCTGTCCCCTGCTTGAGATGTCATTTCTGCCTGTTCTGCATCACCCCACCCTCGCTCTACATACTGACTACTAAAGCATTGTGTACCTCCCTCCTCTGGACAGATGTCTTCCTCCATTGACGACTCCTCATCCTCCTTACAAAGTGTCCCCTGCCTAGGCCTTTGTGAGGAACCACGTTGTGCAGACTGTCCAGAAGCAGATGGCATTTGTGACTCCTCAACCTCCACCTCTTCCACAACCTCCTCCCTTACACTGTGTTCCAAATTATTATGCAGATTGGATTTAAGTGTCATAAAGATTTAATTGTTTTGTTTTTCAAATAAACTCGTGGATGCTATTGTCTCAGGGCTCAATGGATCACTAAAATCAATTGTAAACACATGTGATAATTAGTTTTCCTGGTGATTTTAATTAAAGAAAAACTACTTAAAAGTGATGTTCCACATTATTAAGCAGGCTACAGGTTTCAAGCAATATGGGAAATAAAAAGGATCTCTTTGCTGCTGAAAAGCGTTAAATAGTGTAATGCCTTGGACAAGGTATAAAAACATTAGATATTTCACAAAAACTTAAGAGTGATCATCATACTGTGAAGAGATTTGTGACTGAAACAGAGCACAGACAGAGTTCATGCAAATAAAGGCATAATGAGGAAGGTTTCTACCAGACAAATTCATTGGATTAAGAGAACAGCTGCCAAAATACCATTACAAAGCAGCAAACAGTTATTTGAAGCTGCTGGTGCTTCTGGAGTCCCTCGAACCTCAAGGTCTAGGATCCTTCAAAGGCTTGCTGTGGTGCATAAGCCTACTATTCGGCCACCCCTAAACAGTGTTCACAAACAAACGGATGCAGTGGGCCCAGACATACATGAAGACTAATTACACTGGTCAACAGCATTTTTGGTGCCAAAGATATTTCATCGAATTTAGGGTATTTTTGGGGTGCTGATTCTGAATATGTCATCAGTTTTGCCAGATTGGCTCAAGTTTTTGAGATTTTTGGTATCTTATTTATAGCACTTGTTGGTAAATGCGACGCATCATCTCATTAATTTCTTTGGATTAGTACTTGAACTGAGCAGTTCTCAATATAGTTTTGTGTTAATTAGTGTTCTAAAAGTTTGTTCATAGCTTGATTTTTGCACTAACTTTATGTTGTTGTCTGTTTTCCAGTGAAAAGCATGAACTCATCAAGAAGAAGTTGTCTTAACGATCCAGACTCATTCTGTTACATTTGTGGTGAATACACACTGCCAAAACATAGAAGAAACATAACAGACTTCGTAAAAAAAAGTGTATTTTGCCTATTTTGGGGTTATGCTTGGGGACCAAGACAAGTTTTGGGCACCACACATAGTGTGCAAAGCATGTATCGAATTATTACGAAAATGGAGCAAAGGACAAAGAAAAAGCTTCAAATTTGGTGTTCCAATGGTGTGGAGAGAGCCAAAAAATCATCATGATGACTGTTATTTATGGTAAACACAGGTACAGGCACATCTTCACAATGAGGGACAGACCTTCTTGCAGATTCCATGTTACTCCCATTTTCGTTTCTTATGCTTATTGAATCCTTGCACTTGCACTGCACAGAAATAACAGTCATCATGATGATTTTTTGGCTCTCTCCACACCATTGGAACACGAAATTTGAAGCTTTTTCTTTGTCCTTTGCTCCATTTTCGTAATAATTCGATACATGCTTTGCACACTATGTGTGGTGCCCAAAACTTGTCTTGGTCCCCAAGCATAACCCCAAAATAGGCAAAATACACTTTTTTTACGAAGTCTGTTATGTTTCTTCTATGTTTTGGCAGTGTGTATTCACCACAAATGTAACAGAATGAGTCTGGATCGTTAAGACAACTTCTTCTTGATGAGTTCATGCTTTTCACTGGAAAACAGACAACATAAAGTTAGTGTAAAAATCAAGCTATGAACAAACTTTTAGAACACTAATTAACACAAAACTATATTGAGAACTGCTCAGTTCAAGTACTAATCCAAAGAAATTAATGAGATGATGCGTCGCACTTACCAACAAGTGCTATAAATAAGATACCAAAAATGTCAAAAACTTGAGCCAATCTGGCAAAACTGATAGCATATTCAGAATCAGCACCCCAAAAATACCCCAAATTCATTAAAATATTTTGGACACCAGAAAAAAAAATTTTTTTTGTTGACCTGTTATCAAACAGTCTTGTTGTCATGTCGGACGCTGTTCAGACCAGGTCGTTCGACAGACAGCAGTAATTCCGCTTTTGACCACTATGCGCTCATTGGCGCTGGCTAGATTTTATCTAGCTGGTCCGGGGTTAATTTACCTGGTGCTCGGATTGGAGGCTGGGCCATGCCCACTGCCTTTAAATAGTTCTCCTGAACATTGGGCGTCGCCGATTATAGCTTCTGTCTAGTGCTTGGTTATCTCGGTCTGGAGTGGTGAGCTAGGAGTTGGAGTATCGTATCTGGTGGTGTATTTCCCTTTGTCTTATTTACTCCTTCCTATATTTGTATTTATTTTGCCCTGCGCATTTATAGTGTATTCCTAAGTGACTGCGGCGTGGTGTATATTTTCCGTTATCCTTGTCTGTGCTAACTGTGGGTATTGGTGTATGATCTTTTCACTGGGTGGTGGGCGGTGGTTTCAGCCTAGCGTTGAAACAGGAGACAGGGCGAGGGTTGAGGCCTAGACATGCACACCATCAGTGTGGACTCTAGGTAGAGGGTCGGTCAGGATTTCCCTAGTCTGAGGGAAGTTGCAGGGGCCCGGGTTATTGGCTCTTGCCCACCTGGTCTTCCCGTGACATTTGTTTACTGATGAGTGTCGAGCAAGCCCGGATGGTCCAGATGGATGGAGTAGTGGGTGGTTGATAGATGGCCACCATGTCCCAACAAGGCTGCGGCGTCAGCAAGGAGGTGGATGAGTCATGTTTTGGGCCGGAATCATGGGGAAACAGGTGGTATGGCCCTTTAAGGTTCCTGAAGGTCTGAAAATGACCTCTGAAAGTATATAGAGTTTCTGACTGACAACTTTCTTCCACGGTATAAAAAGCATAAACGTGCCTTCAGGAGCAAAATCATCCTCATGTATGACAATGCAGCATCTCATGCTGCAAAGAATACCTCTGAGTTATTGGCTGCTGTGGGCATAAAAGGAGATAAACTCATCTTCACCTCACCTCAACCCTATAGAGAACCTTTGAAGTATCATCAAGCAAAAGATCTATGAGGGTGGGAAGCAGTTTGCATCAAAACAGCAGCTCTGGGAGGCTATTCTGACTTCATGCATAGAAATACAAGCAGAAACTCTCCAAAAATTCACAAGTTCAATGGATGCAAGAATTATGAAGGTTATATCAAAGAAGGGTTTCTATGTTAACATGTAACTTGGCCTGTTAGGATGTTTTGGAGTTAAATAACTTTTTTGTTCAGTGGATGTGACCTCCTAATGCTGCAAATTCCACAAATGAGCATTTTCAGTTCTTTAACCCCTTAGTGACAGAGCCAATTTGGTACTTAACCCCTTCCCGACATCGGACGTACTATACCGTCCGATGTCGGGTCCCTTGCTTTGATGTGCGCTCCGGCGGTGAGCGCACATCAAAGTCGCGACATGTCAGCTGTTTTTTACAGCTGACATGTGCGCGCAATAGCGGCGGGTGAAATCGCGATCACCCGCCGCTATTAACTAGTTAAATGCCGCTGTCAAACGCAGACAGCGGCATTTAACTACCGCATCCGGCCTGGCGGCCGGAAATGAGCGCATCGCGGACCCCCGTCACATGATCGGGGGTCGGCGATGCTTGTATATTGTAACCATAGAGGTCCTTGAGACCTCTATGGTTACTGATCGCCGGTGGCTGTGAGCGCCACCCTGTGGTCGGCGCTCACAGCACACCTGCATTTTAGCTACATAACAGCGATCTGATGATCGCTGTTATGTAGCAGAGGCGATCGTGCTGTGCCTGCTTCTAGCCTCCCATGGAGGCTATAGAAGCATGGCAAAAGTTAAAAAAAAAAAAATGTGAAAAAAATAAAAAAAATATAAAAGTTTAAATCACCCCCTTTCGCCCCAATCAAAATAAATCAATAAAAAAATAATCAAACCTACACATATTTGGTATCGCCGCGTTCAGAATCGCCCGATCTATCGATAAAAAAAAAGCATTAACCTGATCGCAAAACGGCGTAACGAGAAAAAAAATCGAAACGCCACAATTATGTTTTTTTGGTCGCCGCGATTTGCATTAAAATGCAATAACGGGCGATCAAAAGAACTTATCTGCACCGAATTGGTATAATTAAAAACGCCGTCTCGGCACGCAAAAAATAAGCCCTCAACCGACCCCAGATCATGAAAAATGGAGACGCTACGAGTATCGGAAAATGGCGCAATTTTATTTATTTATTTTTTTTGCAAAGTTTGGAATTTTTTTTCACCACTTAGGTGAAAAATAACCTAGTCATGTTAGGTGTCTATGAACTCGTACTGACCTGGAGAATCATAATGGCAGGTCAGTTTTAGCATTTAGTGAACCTAGCAAAAAAAACAAACAAAAAACAAGTGTGGGATTGCACTTTTTTTGCAATTTCACCGCACTTGGAATTTTTGTCCCGTTTTCTAGTACATGCCATGGTAAAACCAATCATGTCATTCAAAAGTACAACTCGTCCCGCAAAAAATAAGCCCTCACATGGCCAAATTGACGGAAAAATAAAAAAGTTATGGCTCTGGGAAGGAGGGGAGTGAAAAACGAAAACGGAAAAACGAAAAATCCCACGGTCATGAAGGGGTTAATGACCAGGCCAATTTTTACAATTCTGACCACTGTCACGCTTCAACGGATCCTGCTGATTCTGAGATTGTTTTTTCGTGACATATTGTACTTCATGTTAGTGGTAACATTTCTTCGATATTACTTGCGATTATTTATGAAAAAAATGGAAATATGGCAAAAAAATTAAAAATTTAGCAATTTTCAAAATTTGGATTTTTATGCCCTTAAATCAGAGAGATATGTCACAAAAAATAGTTAATAAATAACATTTCCCACATGTCTACTTTACATCAGCACAATTTTGGAACCAAATTTTTTTTTTTGTTAGGGAGTTATAAGGGTTAAAAGTTGACCAGCAATTTCTCATTTTTACAACACCATTTTTTTTTTAGGGACCACATCACATTTGAAGTCATTTTGAGGGGTCTATATGATAGAAAATAACCAAGTGTGACACCATTCTAAAAACTGCACCCCTCAAGGTGCTCAAAACCACATTCAAGAAGTTTATTAACCCTTTACGTGCTTCACAGGAACTGAAACAATGTGGAAGGCAAAAATGAACATTTAACTTTTTTTTGCAAACTTTTTGCTTCAGAACCTTTTTTTTTTTATTTTCACAAGTGTAAAAACAGAAATTTAACCATAAATGTTGTTGTGCAATTTCTCCTGAATATGCCGATACCCCATATGTGGGGGTAAACCACTGTTTAGGCGCACCGCAGAGCTTGGAAGAGAAGGAGCGCCGTTTGACTTTTTCAATGCAGAATTGGCTGGAATTGAGATCGGACGCTATGTCGCGTTTGGAGAGCCCCTGATGTGCCTAAACAGTGGAATCCCCCCACAAGTGACACCATTTTGGAAACTAGACCCCTTAAGGAACTTATCTAGATGTGTGGTGAGCACTTTAAACGCCCAGGTGCTTCACGGAAGGTTATAGCGTAGAGCCGTGAAAATAAAAAGTCGCATTTTTTTTTCAAAAATGATCTTTTTGCCCCCAAATTTTTATTTTGAAAAGGGTAACAGGAGAAATTGCACAACAACTTTTGTGGTCTAATTTCTCCTGAGTGTGGTGATACCCCATATGTGGGGGTAAACCACTGTTTGGGCGCACCGCAGAGCTTGGAAGAGAAGGAGTGCCGTTTTACTTTTTCAATGTAGAATTGGCTGGAATTGAGATCCGGACACCATGTCGCGTTTGGAGAGCCCCTGATGTGCCTAAACAGTAGAAACCCCCCACAAGTGACCCCATTTTGGAAACTAGACCACTTAAGGAACTTATCTAGATGTGCGGTGAGCACTTTAAACCCCCAAGTTCTTCACAGAAATTTATAAAGAAGAGCCGTGAAAATAAAAATGATTTTTTAGCCTGCAATTTTTTATTTTCTCAAGGGTAACAGGAGAAATTGGACCCCAAAATTTATTGTGCAATTTATGCTGAGTAGGCTGATACCCTATATGTTGGGGTAAACCACTGTTTGGGCGCATGGCAGAGCTCGGAAGGGAAGGAGCGCCGTTTTGGAATGCAGACTTTGATTGAATGGTCTGCGGGCGTTATGTTGCATTTGCAGAGCCCTTGATGTACCTAAACAGTAGAAACCCCCCACAAGTGACCCCATTTTGGAAACTAGACCCCCCAAGGAACTTATCTAGATGTGTGGTGAGAACTTTGAATGCCCATCTGCTTCACAGAAGTTTATAATGCAGAGTCGTGAAAATAAAAAATATTTTTTTTTCCACAAAAAAGATTTTTTAGCCCCCAAGTTTTTATTTTCACAAGGGAACAAGAGAAATTAGACCCCAAGAGTTGTTGTCCAATTTGTGCTGAGTACACTGATACCCCATGTGTGGTGGGGACCACTGTTTGAGCGCATGGCAGAGCTCGGAAGGGAAGGAACCCCATTTTGGAATGCGGACTTTGATAGAATGGTCTTCGGGCATTATGTTGCGTTTGCAGAGACCTGATGTACCTAAACAGTAGAAACCCCCCACAAGTGACCCCATTTTGGAAACTAGAGCCCCCAAGGAACTTATCTAGATGTGTGGTGAGAACTTTGAATGCCCAAGTGCTTCACAGACGTTTATAATGCAGAGTTGTGAAAATAAAAAATATTTTTTTTTCCACAAAAAAAATTTTTTAGCCCCCAAGATTTATTTTCACAAGGATAACAGGAGAAATTGGACCCCAAAAGTTGTTGTCCAATTTATCCCGAGTACTCTGATGCCCCATATGTGGGGGTAAACCACTGTTTGGGTGCACGGCAGAGCTCGGAAGGGAGGGAGCACCATTTGACTTTTTGAGCGCAAAATTGGCTGTGGCCTTTAGAGACCCCCTGATGTACCTAAACAGTGGAAACCCCCCAAATCTAACTCCAACCCTAACCCCAACACACCCCTGAGGCTTCTTTCACACCAGTTGTTTGGCGTCAGTCAGCTCCGACATAGTGACGGATCCGTCACAATTGTTGAGAAAACGGTATTAACGGATCCGTTTTTTTTGACGGATCCGTTACTTGGGGGTTGTCTGGGAAAAGTATCTACTTTTTGGAGCATGCGCAATTGAAAAAGCGGATTGGGGCGACGGATCCGCCGAAATGACGGTAACAAAGGATCCGTCGCCCATAGGCGGCCATTCTATGGAATGACGAACACGACGGATCTGTCGCGAACCGCCATTTCGGCGCAGACAAAAAAACGTTACAATGGCCGTCAATGTCTAGATGACGTGCGCCAAATCTCGACGGATCCGTCACATGGCGAATGGAACAGACGACCATCCGCCACAATCCGTCGCTAATGCATGTCTATGGGAAAATAGCGGAACCGCCCAAAAAAATGGCGGATCCGCTATTTGATGAAAATGGCCGTTTCAGACTGATGCCAAAAGACTGAAGTGTGAAAGAGGCCTAACCCTAATGCCAACCCGATCCATAATCCTAACCACAACCCTAACCTCAAAACAACCATAACCCTAATTAGAACCCTAAATCCAACACACCCCTAATCCTAATCTCAACCCTAACCTCAAACCTAACCCTAATCCCAATACACCCCTAATCCCAACCCTACCCTTAACCCTAATCCCAAACCTAACCGTAATCCCAAACGTAACCCTAATGCCAACCCTAATCCCAACCCTAACCCTAACTTTAGCCGCAACCCTAGTCCTAACTTTAGCCCCAACCCTAACCCTAAATTTAGCTCCAACCCTAACCCTAAATTTAGCCCCAACCCTAGCCCTAACCCTAATTTTAGCCCCAACTCTTCTCTCCTGCCGGCCGGCAGATGGCAGCAGAGAGCGGGCGCACTGCGCATGCGCCCGCCATTTTCTTTGTATAGGAAGAAGCCGGCCGGCAGGAGAAGACACAGGAGGACCCAGGGACACCGGTAAGTATGATAGGGTCCCCGAATCCCCCTATTTCTCTGTCCTCTGATGTGCGATCACATCAGAGGACAGAGAATTACACATCACTTTATTTTTTTTTTGCGGTCGCCGGTAAACAGTTAATTACCAGCGATCGCAAAACAGGGGTCGGTAAAAACCGACCACGATCATGTTCTTTGGGGTCTCGGCTACCCCCAGCAGCCGAGACCCCAAAGATCTCCCAGGTGCCGGCCGGCGGGCGCACTGCGCGTGCGCCCGCCATTTTTAAGATGGCGGCGCCCATGGGGAACCATGAGGAGCACCAGGGGAGACAGGTGAGTATCGGGGGGGCATCGGGGGCGACCGGGGACCCCATTTCTCTGTCCTCCGATGTGCGATCACATCGGAGGACAGAGAAATTAAATGGGAAATCGCGTTTTTTTTTTTTTTTGCGATCGCCGGTAAACTGTTAATTACCGGCGATCGCAACTCGGGGGTCGGTAAAAAAACCACGAATCATGTTCTCTGGGGTCTCGGCTACCCCCGGTAACAGAGACCCCAGAGAAAATCCGACTCTGGGGGGCGCTATTCACTTTTTCCACAGCGCCGTTAATTAACGGCGCTGTGGTTTAAGTACCCTTAGCGGCCGCCGTTAAAAGGCGTATCGGCGGTCGTTAAGGGGTTAAAACGTATCAAATATTTAGAAATTGTACTGTGCCTAATAATTTGGAACAGTGCATTTTGAGTTTTTAGTCATTTTGGAGACTATACTGTTATACATCGAGTTTTATTGAAGAAACCTCCCAATGATACTAACGGGTGATGACTTTTATTAGACTGACTGTCATTTGCACCAACCATTTAGGAAAATCCAAGAAAAATGTCATTTGCATAATAATTTGGAACATAGTGTAGTGCTTCCAGTGTTTTTTCAGGCAGATAAGGGGGATAGTCATGCTGACTAGTGCATCATCTGCACTCGCCATCCGTGTGGAATCATCGAAGGCATGCAAAACATGGCAGATGTCCTTCATAGAGGCCCACTCAGTGGTGGTGAAGTGTGAACGGCGCGCAGTGCGACTTGTTTGCGCCTGATGCAGCTGGTACTCCATTACTGGTGCCGCTGCTCACACAACCGCTCCAACATATGTAAGGTTGAATTCCACCTGGTGGGTAGGTAACATAAGATGCAATGTTCCGGAAGGCGGAATCGGCGCTGCAGAGCTGCAATGCGCGATCTTGCCATGCTGGAACGCTGCAAATGAGCGCACTCTTGGCGGACCTTGCGCAGCAGTGCATTAAGATCTGGATAGTCCCTCAAAAAACTCTGTACGACCAAGTTGAGCACATGTGCCAGACATGGGATGTGAGTGAGGTTGCCTAGGCCCAGAGCTGCCACCAGATTTCGGCCATTGTCACACACTACCATGCCTGGCTGGAGATTCGCTGGCACAAACAACACGTTGCTGTGCTGCTTGATGGCATTCCAGAGCTCCTGTGCTGTGGCTTCGATTCCCCAAAGAAATTCATTTCAATACGGCCTGTTTACACGGTGTTCCAAATTATTATGCAAATTGGATTTAAGTGTCATAAAGATTTAATTGTTTTGTTTTTCAAATAAACTCGTGGATGGTATTGTGTCTCAGGGCTCAATGGATCACTGAAATCAATCTTAAACACGTGATAATTAGTTTTCCAGGTGATTCTAATTAAAGGAAAACTACTTAAAAATGATGTTCCACATTATTAAGCAGGTCACAGTTTTCAAGTAACATGGGAAAGAAAAAGGATGTCTGCTGCTGAAAAGCATCAAATAGTGCAATGCCTTGGTGAAGGGATGAAAACATTAGAAATTTCCCGAAAACTTAAGCGTGATCATCGTACTGTGAAGAGATTTGTGGCTGTATCTGAGCACAGATGTGTTTGTGCTGATAAAGGCATAATGAGGAAGATTTCTGCCAGGCAAGTTCATCGGATTTAGAGAGCAGCTGCTAAAAAGCCATTACAAAGCTGCAAACAGATATTTGAAGCTGCTGGTGCCTCTGGAGTCCCTCGAACCTCAAGGTGTAGGATCCTTCAAAGGCTTGCTGTGGTGCATAAACCTACTATTCGGCCACCCTTAAACAGTGTTCACAAGCAGAAATGGTTGTATTGGGCCCACACATACATGACGACTAATTTCCAACCAGTCTTGTTTACTGATAAGTGTTGAGCAACCCTGGATGGTCCAAATGGATGGAGTAGTAGATGGTTGGTGTATGGCCACCATGTCCCAACAAGGCTGCAACAACAGCAAGGAGGTGGAGTCATGTTTTGGTCCGGAATCATGGAGAAACAGCTGGTAGGGCCCTTTAAGGTTCCTGAAGGTGTGAAAATGACCTCTGCAAAGTATATAGAGTTTCTGACTGACAACATTCCTCCATGGTATAAAAAGCAGAAATGTGCCTTCAGAAGCAAAATCATCTTCATGCATGACAATGCACCATCTCATGCTGCAAAGAAAACCTCTCAGTCATTGGCTGCTAAGGGCATAAAAGGAGATAAACTCATGTTGTGGCCACCATCTTCCCCTGACCTCAACCCTATAGAGAACCTTTGGAGTATCATCAAGCAAAAGATCTATGAGGGTGGGAGGCAGTTCACATCAAAACAGCAGCTCTGGGAGGCTATTCGGACTTCATGCAAAGAAATACAAGCAGAAACTCAATGGATGCAGGAATTGTGCAGGTGATATCAAAGAAGGGTTCCTATGGTAACATGTAACTTGGCCTGTTAGGATGTTTTGGAGTTAAATAGCTTTTTATTCAGTGAATGTGACCTCCTAATGCTGCAAATTCCACAAATGAGCATTTTCAGTTCTTTAAAACATATCAAATGTTTAGAAATTCTACTGTGCCTAATAATTTGGAACAGTGCATTGTGAGTTTTTATTCATTTTTGGAGATTATACTGTTATCATTGGGAGGTTTATTCAATAAAATTCGATGTATACTCTAACGGGTGATTACTTTTATTAGAGACAAAGGCAGGGAGCCAGCACACCGAGGAAATGCAAAAAGCACGGATCTCCGTCCTGACGTGACGTAGCAAGTATCCAAAATGAAGAGATGATCCAGCTTCCATATAAAATGTAAAAGTTTAATCCAACATATTAAAATGAGGAGAGGACTCCTGGGACGGCATCATACACATAGTAAGGCGAGCGACGCGTTTCGACCTAGCGGTCTTTATCACAGCCCTTTTTGCATAATAATTTGGAACATAATGTACATTTGGCCACGGCTGTGCTCATATCGGTCGTCACAGGTAAGCGTTCACGGGTCCATGTGGAGGTAGACTGTGACGGCTCCAGCAGCGCTGATTCAGAGGAACTGGAGTATGAGGAGTCAATGTGTACAGACTGGATTCCTGCAATCCTTGGATTTGGCAGAACTTGTACAGCGCCACTCTCGATCTGTACCCGACTCCACAACATTTACTCAATGGGCAGTGAGGGAAAGGTATCGTCCCTGTCCATGGTTACTGGTCCACGCATCGGTGGTCAGGTGGACCTTGCTACTGGCTGCGTTTAGTAGCGCATTTTTAATTTTTCCCTCCACATGCTTTTGCAGGGCAGGGACGGCTTGCCTGCTGAAATAAAAGCGGCTGGGCACGTTGTATTGTGGGACTGCCAATGCCATGAAGTTACGAAAGGTGTCAGTCTCCACCAGCCTTTGAGAGCATTTCAAGGGACAGTAGTTTTGCAATGCCTGCATTCAGAGCCTGTGCTCGGGGGTGGTTTGCCGAGAATGGGCGCCTTTTCTCCCATGCCTGTGCTACCGATGGCTGTAGACTGGCCTGGGAGTGTGAGGATGACAGGGAACGTGGTGCTGTGGGTGGAATTACACTGTGTCTCTGTCCAACAATGCCAGAGGTTCTTCCATGGCGATCCTGTGAAGAAGCCGAACTAGCTGTGTGTGATCTGCAGGAAGAGGTTACAACACGAGCTGAAGAGGTGGTGGGTTGCGCTGTAGGTTGGCCTAGGTCTTCAGTATGTCTTTGTAACTCCACCATGTGCTTGGTCTGCTCATGTTTCCACATATTTGTGGTATTGAGGTTGCTGACACTTTCCCTCTTTTGACTTTTTGATTACACAACTTGCATTTGACAAAGCAAATGTCATCTGCAACTGTGTCAAAAAAGGACCAGGCACTGCAAGTCTTGGGATCGCCCATTTTGGGTTTTGGAAGAGGCATGCTCCTAATGGTTGCGGAAGTGGAGGCTACAGGCAACCCAGTCTGCCCCCTCCCTCTCCCTCCTTTTTGGGCCGTTCGGGGAATCTCTTCCTCAGAGCTGCTCCCACCACCTTCCTGTACCTCACGCCATGATGGGTCAAGGACCTCATCATCTACACTACCCTCTTCAAAAGACTGCTTCTCCTGGGTAGTCTCTGCAGCACAGTACGCACCAGAAATTGGCTCCTGAGTCTCCTCATCAGATGCGTACTGAGGTGTGCTGACCTTAGGCACTGGCCCACCCGCCTCTTAAGATTCAGAGAGACAAAGCAGTTGCGCATCACTGCATACTGCCTTTTCTTCAATTTCTCGAATGCTGCTTGGCTGGCCCCCTCTTTCTAAGCCAAGAGATTCAGAGAAAAGAAGTAGAGATGGCTCCTGTCCAGGGCTCTCTGACTGCCTGGGCAATTTGGCCAGTGGTGAAGAGACAGATGGGTGCTCTTCAGTGCTCTGGACCTGAGAGGATGTGGCACAAATTGAAGTCGATGCGTTAGCTGCTATCCATCTGACAACGGCTTCAATTTGTTCGTCCCGCAGCAGTGGGGGACGGCGAGCTCCTACAAAGCTGCGCATAAAGGACTGTTCCCTGGTAAAACTCGGGGATGCTGAGTCACTGGTGCCCGCAGCAAGCACAGAATCCCCACGTCCTCTTCCTGCAGAAACTCCACGCCCACATGTCTTACTCCCTGCCTTCTTCATCTTGGTAGACTGATAGATAGGCAGAAAAGTGCTAAGGTCTTAGTGTGCTTATTCCTGAACAGCTGCTAACAGGTATAAGAAAAACTAATTTTATAAAGTGTGGACTAGACGTTAAAATGAGCTAATGTGGCCTACACAACTGTAAAGTGGAGTGTTTGGTGAACTTTATTTATTGTGGTTTTTTTTTGTTTGTTTTTACAAAAAGACACTGGATGTGCCCAAAGATGTCAAACCGATAGTATCACAAACTTTTTGTAGCTATTACAATGCAGGAAGGTAACCTGCAATGCAATAGATGAGGCTCCAAAAAATAGGCTAATACTAATCTGGCTGGGGCTGCAGGGCACAAGGCTGCAGAAAGGCTCCTCTATCTACTCCTATATAGTGTTTGCACGCAATCTAGCTGGATACGGATGGAGCCACACTAATAGGAGAATTCAGGAAAAATGTGGAGCAGCAATAATGCAAAAAAGGACAATGGAACAGTATGAGGCAGTGACGCACGCTGAGCGGACTATAACCAGATGTAGCTGCAGAACAGACTACAGCGTGAGCTGCACTCACACACAGAGACCTTACAGACAGCCGTGAACAGCGCTGCAAGGCTGCAGAAAAGCTCCTCTATCTACTCCTATATAGTGTTTGCACGCAATCTAGCTGGATACAGATGGAGCCACACTAATAGGAGAATTCAGGAAAAATGTGCAGCAGCACTAATGCAAGAAGGGACAATGTAACAGTATGAGGCATTGACGCACGCTGAGCAGACTACAACCAGATGTGGCTGCAGAACAGACTACAGCGTGAGCTGCACTCACACACAGAGACCTTACAGACAGCCGTGAACAGCGCTGCAAGGCAAAAAAAAAACAAGCTCACACAGCGGTTGCTAAAGTAGCCTGGGTAAAGCACAATAAAGCAAATCGCTATCCCAAACTGTCCCTCAGTCAGAACAGCAGCGTCCTGTCCCTAACTGAATTCACTGCAGAGTGAACCCAAAATGGCGGCGGCGGCTTTTATAGTGCATCATGACATGATTTCAGCAGCCAATCACAGCCGTGCCATTACTTACATGCCTAACATGCATAACAGGATGGGCCCACACTTCTTAGGATTCCTCATTTGCTGAATCAAATCAAACTGGGTCATTGCATTATGGGAACTTACGATTCCCGTATTCGATATACTGAAAGTATCGGAACTCAGTATCGAAATTCCTATACCGCGAATATCGGCCAATACCCGATATTGCAGTATCGGAATGCTCAACACTATTAGTCAGCACTCTCCATAGCTCCAGAGCCGTGTCTATTGTTGGAGATATGTTTAGGTTTCTATTAGGGACTATAGTTTGATGTGCATGGTAAAAAGCTGAGACATTGGAGGCTCTCATCAGATATTTTTCAATTGCTATCCATCATTATTCCACATGAATCGTAAATGTTCGAATAATGTGGTCCTGTATTAGCAGAACACTGAGGGGCATCCCAGGCCCCCTTCACTCATATGGATGTAAAGCGTGTCCACTTGGATTCTGGGGTTTTTTCTCTTGCCAAATGTATTTTAAAATCATTGCTTGAATCTCTTTGAATATTTTCATTGGGAATATGACGGGGAGATGGCGGAACAAATACAGTATTTGTGGGAGAGTGAACATTTTCACCGACGCAATCCTGCCGAGCCATGATAGTTCGTATTTCTTCATGCGTAACATGTCAGTTTGGATTTTCTTCCTTAGAGACTCATAATTCAATGATAACATTTTATCTGCTGAGTGTCAGCCAAATACCTAAATACTCAATATTGTCATTTTCACATTTAAAAGAGTATTTATTCTCAAAGTTTTTTGGGTGTTTTATGAATGGGGTTAGGTTTAATATCTGGCATTTAGACACGTTTAGTTTATAATATGATATTTTAGTATATGATTTGATTATTTGCATTGCTGCCGGTAATGACTGTCGGGTTTGTTAACCCTAGAATGATGATGTCCGCAAATAAACCTATTTTGTGTTCCGTTTTATTCACCTGAATTCCTAATATCGTCGAGTGTGATCTAATTTTCTCCGCTAGAGGCTCAATCACCAAAGCGAATATCGGGTGATAGCGGACACCCCTATCTCGTCCCGTTAGTAATAGTAAACCTGTCCATCATTCCAGAGACAGAAACCGACGCTGATAGGTGAGAATATAGCAGAGTGATTGCTTTAACAATATTCTCCGCATCCAAGGATAGGAGTAGAGAAGGCTTCCGGTCCCTCCCTGCTACATGGATGAGGTTAATCATTTGTCTGGTGCTGTCCAATGTCTGTCTAGATTTGATAAATCCAACCTGGTCTCTGTGCACCAGGGAAGGGATTACATCGGAGATTCTATTTGCTAAGATTTTTGAGTACAGCTTGAGGTCAGTATTTAGAAGGGATATTGGCCTGAAATTACTTGGATGGTCGGGTGTTTTTCCTGGCTTGGGGAGGGGGACTATAGTCGCTTGTAACATTTCTTCTCGTATTTTGCCAGTTTCAAATATATTTTGGAAGACTAATAATAGATGTGGGGACAAAATTTGGTTGAATAACTTCAAGTATTCATTAGTTTTACCATCCGGTCCTGGGGATTTATTTTTTATTGCTTGAATGGTTTGTTGGATTTCTTTTTAGCTTATAGGTTGACTTATTGACATCAATAAATCTGGGATTTGGAGTAAAGATATGCTATTCAGGAAATTATTAATTAGTTCAGCGTTGGGTTGTGGGATAAGGTTATCGGTCTTGAGATTATAGAGTGAGGAGTAATATCTTGCAAAAGTATTCGCAATTTCTTTAGGGTTGTATATTTTGTTCTTTTGATCATCTTGTATGCAAGCTATTTCTTGCTTTGTTAATCTCACTTTAATCTTATTGGCAAGTATTTTACTCGCTTTATTTCCCTGCCAATAATATTTTGCTTTATTCCTCCTCAAATTATGCTCCTATTTATATTGGAATAGCTGATATAGTTCGTATCTTGCCTTTTGTAGATTACTATGTACCGTGGGTGAGGGACTATGTTTATGGGTGTTTTCCAATGTTGCTATATTTTTATTAAGCTCTTCTATTTGTTGCATTCTTAATTTTTTGTGTTGCGCTGCTATCTGTATTAGCCGCCCTCTTATATAGGCCTTATGGGCGCATCACACTGTGGTCAGGGATATGTCTGGGGTACTACTGATATCAAAAAATTCCTGGAGAAGGTCGTTTAGTTGGGATTTGATATTATCTGAGGATATTAAAAAGTTATTAATTCTCCACGGGGAATAAGTTAAATTATTGTACGTTTCTTTAATTTGCCATGTTACAGGAGCGTGGTCCAACCAGGTTATGTTCCCAATTTTAGCTGATTGTATATTTTGTAGGAGCCATTTATCCACTACTATTAGATCTATTCTTGAATATACTTTGTGGGTGGGAATAATACGTATAATCCCGTTCAGAAGCATGAAGGACCCTCCATGTGTCATAAAATTCTTCTGATATAAGACACTGGGACAATGCATGGGATTGGGACTTTTTCTTTGAGCACCAAGAATTGTCTACATTGGGTATCGGGACGATGTTAAAATCTCCACAATTTAGCGGGGATCTTTGTTTTATTTTGGATAATTTGGTTATAAGGTCTTTAATAAAAGTGATTTGACCTGAATTGGGTGCATATATAGATGCAATTGTATACACCTTATTATTGATACTACATATCAATATTACATATCTGCCTTCATCATCCAGAACGCTATCAACAAGCTGGAACGCTATAGTGTCTTTTATTGCAATCGCTACCCCTCTCTTCTTTTTCGCCGCATATGACACATAGATATGGGGGTCATTTTTATGTTGTAATCTATGTGTATCTTCACGATTTAAATGAGTTTCTTGGACACATAGTATGTCCGCTTGAGTGCCTGGGCTTCTTTCCATAATAACGATCTCTTGAAAGGACTATTTAGGCCTTTCGCATTAATGCTAGATGTTTGAAATACCATCAATTACAAAAGAGAAAAAAAAATCAGTCACCAGATACAGGATAATAATAAGGGAAACAAAGGGGGTTAAAGTTATTAACATCTACAACAAGTACAAATTGTACAACTCAGTTCGGTTCTACGTAAACTAACTGGATAATCTTTCCTATCCAGTATTCAAGGGGGGAGAAAATAGAAAAAACGAAAGCTTTATTCTCATGTCCTTTCAACCTGCCAGCCAGGCAAACAAAAATAGCAGTATGGTGTCCCGGCATAGGCACATATGGGATACATATGGTTACAGAGTACTTGCGTGAGAATTAGGTCCATTCTTTGTTCAGCGTCGGGGGTCTTTTCTTTAGTGGGGAGCGGGTGTCTTCATCCTCTAACGTCAGGGACCATTCCTGGAGCAGGGTCATAGCTTCTCAGGGAGACACAAGGACGTGTGAAGCTCAGTTTTTCGTCACGATGAGCTTAACTGGATATCCCCACTTGTAGACAATATTGTTGTCCAGCAGAATCTTGGTTGTGGATGAGAATTCCCGCCTCCTGTTCAGGGTTGTCGCAGACAAGTCTGTGAACACTAGGCTGTTCCGGAATCTTTCTGGAAGTTCTTGCTTTCCTGTCGCTGCCTTGGTCACTGCCTCCTTGAAGTGGTAGAAGTGCAGCTTGGCTATCACGTCTCACGGTGCAGAGCTGGGAGCAGACTTTGGTTTAGGTATCCGATGTGCCCTGTCAATCAGCAGGTCTCTCTGTTCTGCTGACGACATCAGAATTGTAAAAAAAAAAAAAAAAAAAAAGTCCATTAGAAACTGCTTCAGTGTATCCACTGACACGCTCTCTTTCCTCTGAAACCTAGGTTATTGCGCCTGGATCGATCTTTCAAGTCTGCAAGCTTCAGTTTTAAGGCCATGATTTCTTCGTCCTCTTCATTATGCTCGTCTACCAGTTGGTTGTGCACCGTAGTATATTCCTCCAGTTTCCCCTGTGTGAGGTTCTGTGGCCAATCTGCGTAATTTCTTTATGTAGCGCAGTGAAAGCCGTTGTGATATCAGTATGAATGGCTTGTTTCAGGTCTCCCAGCAGGGATCTGAGTGTGTCTACAGTGACTGGGGCAGAATTGGAGTCTTTAATAGGAGAGTCTGAGGAGGTGGTCAGGGCTGTGTTTAGTGGTTGTAAATCTTCAGGCTCTGGACCTTCAGCGTTCCTAGCAGGCGGGTGGAGCAGGGACTGCAGCGTGGGGGAATAGCTCTGTGTGGTCAGGGAGCTTTGCTGGGAGTGTGGGGCTGATGGAGTGATTCACTGTGCAGCTCTGACCTTTGCCTCACACTGCTGTTACACCTGCTGCTGCTGGCGGCCCCATGGTGAGAGCTGCTGCTGCCATTTTGGATCCAGCTACAGGCCGCTTCAAAGACTGGGACCCTGCTGGACGCCTGCCCCCTCCTTCTCCCCTCTTCGTTCCTGCTGCACACCACCGCCTTGCTTATCTTATTTCCTGATCTGACCTCCGGTCACTTCACTGTGCTTTGGGCCGCTTATGATAGCTGGGGGTTAGGGAGCTAACCACGTCCGCTCAGCTCCACATCCGGTCATTCCCCCCACAAAAGAAGATTAACTCTTAGGTGCTTCACAGGAATTGAAGCAATGGGAAAGGAAAAAATGAACATTTAACTTTTTTTTTCACAAATGTTATTTTAGCCCCATTTTTTTATGTTCACAGGGGTAATAGGAGAAAATGGACCCTAAAATGTGTTGTGTTGTGCAATGTCTCCCGAGTATGCCAGTACCCCATATATGGGGGGAAAAGTACTGTTTGGGTGCACACCAGGGCTCCGAAGGGAAGGAGCACAGTTTTGCATTTTTGAAAGCTAAAATGGCTGGAATCGAGAGCAGATTCCATGTTGCGTTTGGAGAGCCCCTAGTGTGCCTAAACAGTGGAAACCCCGGACATGTAGCCTCATTTTGGAAAATTGTCTATATGTATGGAGAGAATCCTAAACCTCTAGGTGCTTCACGGAAGTTTATAACGTAGAGCTGTGAAAATAAAAAAACTTTTTTTCACACAAATGTAGTTTTGGCCCCAAATGTGTTTTTTTTTTTTTTTTTTTTTTTTTTTTCCCGAAAGGGTAAAAGGCGAAAATTAACCTCAAAATGTGTAATGCAATTTCTCCTGAGTATGCAGATACCCCATTTGTGGGGGGGAAAGTACTGTGCGGGCGCATGGCAGGGTTCGGAAGTGAAGGAGTGACGTTTTGGAACACAGACTTTAATGGAATGGTCTGCGGGTTTCATGTCGCATTTGGCGAGTTCTTGACGTGCCTCTGCAGTGGAAATCCCCCACAAGTGACCCCCTTTTGGAAACTACACCACTTAAGGATTTTATATATGGGTATAGTGAGCATTTTGAACACACAGGTACTACACAGAATTTGATAACATTAGGTCATCATATTGAACATTTTCATTTATTTTTTTCACAAATGTTTTAGACCCAAATTTGTAATTTTCACAATGGATAATAGGAGAAAAACAGACCCCATAATTTGTTAAGACTTCTCCAAAACCCGATGTGGTCAAAAACATCTGTTTGAGCAAATGGCAGGGCTAGGAAAGGCAAGAGTGCTATTTGGAATAGATTGTGAATGCCTTGTCGCATTTGGAGAGCCCTTGACATGCGAAAACAGTAGAAACTCCTCACAAGTGATCCCATTTTGGAAACTAGACCCCTCAAGGAATTAATTTAGGGGGGGTACTGAGCATTTTTAACTTAAAGGTGATTCAGTGTTAAAACATTTAATGTAAAAAAAAAAAAAAAAAAAAAAAAAAAAAATTCTAAAATACTGTTTTAGCAAAAAATTATAATTTACACAAGGGGTAATGGGAGTTATTGTACTCCAGAATTTATTATGCAATTTTTGATGAATGTGTCAGTACCCCATATGTGGCTGTACACTACTGTTTGCGCACACAGCAGTGATCGGATGGGATGGGACCCTACTTGGATTTTAGAATGCAGATTTTATTTGAGTAGATTGTGGACAGCAAAAACCTCCCCCCACCATCCCCACTGGTGACTCCATATTGGAAACTTCACTGCTTAAGGAATTCATCTAGGGGGTGTAGTGAGTATTGTGGACCCATAGGTGCCTCTGAATTTTATAACATTGAGATGTGAAAATGACATTTTAGTGGTAACAATGTAATTTTTGCATTTGCTGCAAATTTGGCAAGTAGACAAGGGTTAATAGGTGAATCTTAACCCCATAATTTAATGCGTAATTACACTCAAGCACGGTGATGCCCCACGTGTCGTCAGAAATTACTGTTAGGCCACACGTCAGAGCTGAGAGGGAAGGAGCGCTGAACAAATAGCAGTACAAGAATAGTTTTTTATTTTAGCGCGTTTCACTGTGCGGTATAAGTGAGAAGGTAGATCTCTTCTTCCTGTCTGCTATTTTACAACGATATCAGATTTAGTTAAGATTTTGGGTTTTTTGTTTTTTTTTAGGTTTTGCTGCAATCACACAGTAAAATGTGGTGGTGTTGTTTTTTTTTTTTTTTTTTTTCTTAAAAAAAAAAAATCACCATATTCTGAGAGCTGCAACTTTTTTATTTTTTGGAAAACCCCTGTATGACGGCTTATATTTTGTGGGACAAGTTACAGATTTTTGGCACCATTTTGGGGCATATAATTTTTTATCACTTTTTATTCAGGTTGCAATTAAAGTGATAAGACTGAATTTTCGTTGGGTCGGTACGATTGCATAAATATCGGATATATGTAGTTTTTTATACTTTGCTGTTTTTACACACTTAAAACAATATTTCCAGAACATCCTTCCTGGTAGCACCATCAGGAGATTGTTCTTCATATTCTTGATAGGAACAGGATCGCACAAGATTTTATAAGGCCCCTCCCTTCACCAGCCCTCCAGTGTTTTTCTTGTCCCCATCAGGAGCGGACACAGAAGAGGTGTAATCGCATGTTCCAGTTGAGCAGGACCTCCTGATGCCTGGCACAGGAGGATCGGGTTGGGATCTTTGCGTCTCTCCTCTTCCTTCTGCGGGAGGCCAACCCCGCTGATCAAGGGTCCCTCAGCCTGTCCAGTCAAGCATCTGCTCCTGGGGTGAACTGCTTCCCCCTCATCAGTGGGGCTCTTGGCTCACGCTGCCCGTCTGTTTCCTTGCCAAAGACTGAACTGCACTTCCTTTTGCAGGGGAGGTGACACTCGGGCCTATAGTGCCCAGTAGGCGTTCCAGCATGGAACACACTTCCGGGATTTGGAACAAAATAAGCTGCCAAATCCTAATTTAAAGGGGAACCGCCTTTTTGACAATTCAGATGGAAGTCAGTTGAGAAAATACTATTAAAATATTGGCAGAGGGGAGCTGAGTTTCCAGCATTTAGACTGCCAGCCATACAAGGACAAACCATTGGACGGCATGATACCCCTGCTGAAACCCCGGTACAAGTGAGTTATCTGGGTGGGGTTTTTTTTTTTTCTCGCACATTGCCACACTGTCCGCCATCTGTGTTGTATTACAAAGAAGTCACTGAAAGGTCTATGAGGCCATCCACACCTAAGAGGAAAGGGAATAGATGTGCCATATGTAATACTAAACTGCCTGACACATATGGGAAACAGTTATGCCTAGAGTACATTGCTAAGGTGGTTAAAGAGGAACATCCTTCATGACTGACATGAGGGCCATAATAAGAGAGAAGGTTCAGAATTCAGTCATGGAGTTAGTCACCTTGCATTTTTCCCAGATGACTCCCAGGCAAAAAAGACCATGGTTAGAGATACCGTATATACTCGAATATAAGCCGACCCACCTAATTTTGCCTTGGAAAACTGGGTAAGCTTATTGACTCGCATATAAGCCGGGTATGCATTGTCCCCTCATCCCTGTCCTCCTATGTGTGGCTCCGTAAAAAAAGGGGGAGAAGCCAGCGCTGCTTGTGGTCAGAACGCAAAACCTAAAGTGCACATGCACATATTGATTTCTAACGGAGTTTCAAAAATGAGACATTTAGCAAACAATTGATCAATTCTTTGAGCCACCCCGCCATTTAATGTGGTCTTGCTTTTTAGAGGCCGTAATGGCACAGCGAATATAAAAAACGTAGAGTAGGACTGCCCCATTATGAGAATGCCGTGAAGTAGCGGGGTAGCTCAAAGAATTGATCAATTGTTTGCTAAATGTCTCATTTTTGAAACTCCGTTAGAAATCAATATGTGCATGTGCACTTTGTTTTGCATTCTGACCACAAGCAGCGCTGGCTTCTCCCCCCTTTTTTACTATGTGTGGCTCCCCCCATCCTGTTCTTGTATGTTTGGCTTCCCACGTCCTGCTCCACGCCTATGGAAGTGGAGACGTGTGCATATTCATTACCTTAATGAGTGGTACCACGTGACCGCTCAGCACAGGAAGAGCTGCCAGGACGAAGCAGTGACGGCGGAAGGAAGGTGAGTATGTCTACTGGAAGCTGGCGGCTGCAGCTGTCACTGTATCACAGCCGCCGACTCCTGCCGATGTTCCGCAGCTCCCCCGACGGCTTTCTGGACTATGACTCGTGTGTAATTCAAGGGGGGGTGTTTTCGCCACAAAAAAAGTGCTGAAAATCTCGGCTTATTCACGAGTATATACGGAAATTATTCCTCCTCTGAATTGGATTCTATAAGATTATACTGATTCTGAACAAGAAGAAAGGGAAAAATTTGTTCCAATTCCCGCAGAAGAGAAAAAAAACACCTTTTCTCTTGGAAAGACACTGATGCCCTCTTATCGAACGTCAGAAGTAACATGAAAGGAGGTGGATGCTCCCCAGCCCTTTTGAATACAGGATGAAATGTTCAGAGGTTTGAGGAGCTGTATTCCCTGTCAATAGACATACAGTGGGTATGGAAAGTATTCAGACCTCTTTACATTTTTCACTCTTGTTTCATTGCAGCCATTGGGTAAATTAAAAAAAAATAATTTTTTTTCTCATTAATGTACACTTTGCACCCCATCTTGACTGCAAAAAAAACAGAAATGTAGTAATTTTTGCAAATTTCTTAAAAGAAAAACTGATATCACATGGTAATAAGTATTCAGACCCACCCTTTTGAGGTAGTACAGCCATGAGTCGTCTTGGGAATGATGCCACAAGTTTCTCACACCTGCATTTGGGGATCCTCTGCCATTCGTCCTTGCAGATCCTCTCCAGTTTCATTCGGTTGGATGTGAACGTTGGTGGACAGCCATTTTCAGGTCTCTCCAGAGATGCTCAATTGGGTATAGGTCAGGGCTCTGGCTGGGCCAGTCAAGAATGGTCAGAGTTGTTCTGAAGCCACTTTTGTTATTTTAGCCGTGTGCTTAGGGTCATTGTCTTGTTGGAAGGTGAACCATCAGCCAACTTTGAGGTCCAGAACATTCTGGAAGAGGTTGTCATCTAGGATATCTCTGTACTTGGCCGCATTCATGTTTCCTTCAATGACAACCAGTCGTCCTGTCCCTGCAGCTGAAAAACACCCCCATAGCATGATGCTGCCACCACCATGTTGCACTGTTGGGATTGTATTGGGCAGGTGATGAGCAGTGCCTTGTTTTCACCATACATACCGCTTAGAATTAACACCAAAAAGGTGTCTTCGTCTCATACCATACCATATCAGAAAATCTTATTTCTCATAGTCTGAGTCTTTCATGTGTCTTTTAGCAAATTCTATGCAGGCTTTCATGTCTTGCACTGAGGAGAGGCGTCCGTCTGGCCATAAAGGCCCGACTGCAGGAGGGCTGCAGTGATGGTTGACTTTGTGGAACTTTCCCTCATCACCCTACAGCATCTGTGGAGCTCAGACACAGTGAGCGTGGGGTTCTTCTTTACCTCTCACCAAGACTCTTCTCCCACGATTGCTCAATTTTGCTGGACGGCCAGGTCTAGGAAGACTTCTGGTGGTCCCAAACTTCTTTTATTTAAGGATTATGGAGGCCACTGTGCTCTTAGGAACCTTGAGTACTGCAGAAATTATTTTGTAACCTTGGCCAGATGTGTGCCTTGCCACAATTCTGTCTGAGCTAATTGGCCATATCCTTTGACCTCATGATTGTCATTTGGTCTGACATACCCTATGAGCTGTGAGGTATTAGACAGGTGTGTGCCTTTCCAAATGAAGTCCTATCACTTTAATTAAACACAGCTGGACTCAAATGAAGGAGTAGAACCATCTCAAGGAGGATCACAAGGTAATGAACGATATGTGACTTAAATAGGAGTGTCTAGGCAAAGGTTCTGAATACTTATGACCATGTGATATTTCAGTTTTTCTTTTTTATTAAATTTGCAAAAATTTCTACATTTGTTTTTTTCAGTCAAGATGGGGTGCAGAGTGTACATTAATGTAAATAAAAAATACTTTTTTGAATTTACCAAATGGCTGCAATGAAACAGAGTGAAAAATGTAAAGGGGTCTGAATACTTTCCGTACCCAATGTATATAAAGGTTATGATCCTGGAGGAATGGGAAGACTTAGAGAAGAGACTAGTAATTGGAGATGAGTGAATGTTTGGAAAATGTTTGCTAATCTCAAACTCGTCACGAATATGGCATATTTGGATTTGTTATCACTTTAACGAGCATTTGTACTCAGTTGACAAAAGTGGAGTGACATGTTTGAGTGGAAGGGGGTGTAGAGAGATTAATTAAAAAAAAAGCTTCTAAAGAGATTACTGGGGCAGCACACGCCCTTTTTTTTTTTCCCTTTAACCTTGGTGATTCCGGCAACCAATCGGCGTGGAAACCATCCACATCGTCGTGACACAAGGTCTTCTGTGATTGGTTGCTGAAGTCAAATATCCCTGGCCATATAAAAAGTGGACATCTTGTTTTGCTGGCGCTATTTGCTCAGTGTCACAGTGCAGAGAGGTCGCTCCTGCGCTATAGCTGGTGCTGCTGAAAGTGAACTTGTCCTGTGTGAAATTGATCTTCCAGCATCGATGTAGATTGTGCAAAAACTGTGTGGCAGTTTCCGGAAGCCCCATTAGCAACTCCAAATTGTTAGTGCGAAAACAGTGTTTCAGTGGCAAATCAGAAGGCCAGATTATCACGTAAAAATCGTTAAGTCTAATATAGTGGTGCAGCCACAAGACCCAATTATCTACTTCAAATCGTTTGTGCTAAAACTGTGTTCCATTGGCAAATCAGAAGGCCACATTTGAAAATATAAATTTATTTTGCTAATACCGTTGTCCTGAAAATTCCACATTTTGGCAGAATAGGTTGTGCTGGTAATATTTTGGCCTAGGCAGAAGTTCACATTTGAAAATATAAATCTTGTGGTAATACTGTGGTCCAGAAGTAAGGCCACATTTCTCCACAATATTTTTTGCCATGCATGAGTCCACATTTGAAAATAAAAAGTTAGTGCTAATAGCATGTTCCTGAAACAAGGCCACAATTTAAGTATATCCTAATCATCTCCTAACTGTTGTGTGCCCATCATGTCTTCCTCCTCGTCTCCATTTGTTCCTCGGCTCCTGCACCTTTACTAACAGTTTGTCTTGTACCTTCAGCCCTCCTCGATCTCAATAATCCACCCTCCCCTGGCACCCGCCTGTGCGATGACAGTCCAAAAATTAGAGATGTTAACACTTCCGCATCCTCCTCTAACTCTGCGAGCACCACCTCATCCTGCAGACTATTCAAAGTATGCTCCACCATGTAGATGAGCTGGATAGTGATGCTGATGATGGCAACATCAGTGCTACCATCTTGGCAGTCTTTCAAAACTGTGCAAAAGGATGCAGAGGCCCTTCATCTGTGCCTACTCCGCAAGCATGATTTGTTACACGTTCATACTGCATTGGTACAGACTATTCGAAATGTCATACTTTACCAGGGATCATCGCTGCTGCCACGGTCTCTGCAACATGTGCACTGTGTAATTTGACGATGTTGGCACAGCACATAACCTTTTAATCCGTAGCCCGAAAGGCCTCTGTAGCAATGTAAGTTGATGAACACGAGTGATGTTGTGGCAGAAATGAGCACACAGCGGCTGGCCTTTCTGCAGGAGCGCATCCAGGCTGGGATAGTGGTGCAAAAATTACTGTACGACCAGGTTGAGGACGTTAGCCATGCAAGGTGCGTGTGTGTGTGTGTGTGTGTGTGGTTTCCTGGTATAGGTCCACCATATAGTTCCCACCGTTATCGCACACAGCCTTCACTGATTCCACGTTCAGTGGAGACAGCTATTGCTCTACCTCGGCCTGGATAGCTGTCCACAACGCTTGAGCTGTGTGACTGCGTTCTCCAAGGCATATGAATTTAAACACTGCCTGATTACCGTTTTCCCTGGCTGCGCTGTACGGTGGTGGTGGGGATATTCTATGCACTGTTGGAAAGTGTGCCTCATTAAGGGAGAGGTTGAGGGCACAGGTGGAGTACCTACAGGAGGTGGAGGAGGCAGAAGTAGTGGAGGTAGGGTTAGATACAGGTTTGTCCCGCAAGCCTTGGGGATTCCAAGATTTGCTGTCTAATGAACCTTGGTGTCTAGTGTTTGTTTACCATCCCTTGTTGTTTAGTACTTAATTTCTCCAAGCCCTATTTAGTAGTTTAGTTCTCCATTTTCTGGTGTATAATGGTTTAGTTCTCCATCCCAAAGTGTCCTGCAAGCCTTGGGGATTCCACACAGCCACCAGAGTCATCCAGTGCCCAGTCAGCGAGATGTAATGCCCTTGTCCATGCTTGCTTGTTCAGGTGTCAGTATTGAAATGCCCCCTCTTTTTTATTTATTTATTTTTTCAATGAACGGGTGATGTTGTCTGCGACATGCTGGTGTAGCGAGCGCAGGCACATCTTTCTTAGAGAAGTAATGGCGGCTGGGCAACTGCTACTGGGCGGCCATCAACTTTCGCAAGTCGTTTGTATCCACAAGGCGGAAATGCTGCATTTCCATGGCCAACAGATTGGATTGGCCATCCAATTAGCTCACAGACCGGGAATTGCGCAGAACCACTTGCTGTGATCTTTGGAGCAAAGAGCTCTTAGCTGGCCCCTGTTGTCCAGACAATTACACTATTGGGCGACAATCAACCAAGGAGGCCACGGGCTGTTCACAATAATTAGTTAACAGAAAACGAAGTGTGTACGGCATATATACCTCCGGATTACAACACATATGGAATATGTGTATATAACGCCGTACGATCACTTCTAATTTTCTACGATGACCCCACAGTCCTCGATACCACCACCAATCCGGTTTTTAAATAAATACAGGCCGTTTGGAGGCCATACTTCTTTTGAGGTTTACACCATCAGGGTCTACCATCCCCTCTTTCAGAGTAGCGGTCATATACCGTCCCCCAGGCTCACCTACCCACTTCCTTGACCATTTTTCTGCCTTGCTGCCACACTTCAAGTCCTCAGAATTGCCAGCTCTACCTCCCCAACTGCATTCAAGCTTCTATCTCTAGCCTCTTCTCATGGCCTCTCACAACTTTCAACCTCTGAGACACACAGTCAGCGTCGGACTGGGGTGTCTGGGGCCCACCAGGGGAATGGACTCTAGGGGCCCACCCTATAGCTATATGCAAATATCTGTCATTATAGTGGAGCATCGGCTGTAAAACACCGGCGGCTGCTGCACATCTACTGTGTGCCCCAATAACTGGGATGTATAATTTCGGTAGTTTACATTAATGGGGTTCTTGGTTAAAATAAGTTATCACCGATCCATGGGCTCCACAGGATTGGTGATCGCTTAGGTCCGACCATTAAAAACTGCACCGATCGGAAGAATGGGGAAGTTTTATCCCTGACAGGACACTTTTATCCCTATTTTAAAATGCAGCGGCAGGTGGGATTTTTGACCGCAGCTCCATTCATTCTCTTTGGGGCTTCCAGAAAAAAACAAGTGCAGCCACAGAGTGAATGAATGGATCAGTGATCTAGTCGGACATGCCACTCCAGTCTAATGGGGATAAAAAGTTCCACATTTTGCTGAGTGGGTCCAAGCAGTCAGACCCCCACCAATCAATATGTTATCACTTATCCTGTGGAGAGGTGATTACTTTTTTCCACAGGAAACCCCTCTAAGTGCATCTCCGCTACTGTGTACAAAGCATTAAAACTCTAATGGAAATAAAGAATCTTCTCCTAATTAATATCAGAGAGAACAAATGACCACCATACACAACACACTCCACTATACCAAGACCAATAATACTACATACAAGGGACAAATACCGCCACACCATGACCAGATCACATATTACCACCACATAGTGACCGAATAATATGACATATTAGGGCAGCACGGTTCAGAGGTTAGCACTTCCAGTAATAATGTCCTCATCCTGGGCCCCTTATTTAATGTACCCTCCCTGGGCCCCTATGTCCATCCCTATGGTCACTACCTTGCCCAACTACAGAGGGGGGGATTCTTCTCACCTTCTTGCGCTCCCCAGCATCCTCTTTTGGCTTCATATTCGGCGTGGTCGTTACAATGGCTGCTGACTGCAGCTGTGACAGGGCGCTCTGCTCTGTGACAGGCCGCGCGCTGACGTCACATAGCATTAACATTGAAAGGTCGCCGGCCTATCAAAGGCTGCAGGAGTCATTTAACAAAACTGCTATGTGACTTCAACACATGGCCTGTCACAGAGCAGAGCGCCCTGTCACAGTAGCAGCCGGTATTCATCTTGATGTGCGTTGTCGCCAGGGTCGGCTCCAGGTTTTCATGGGCCCCTTTAACACCCACGTAGTATATTGCCCAGTCACGTAGTATATTGCCCAGCTACGTAGTATATTGCGCAGCCACGTAGTATATTGCCCAGTCACGTAGTATATTGCCCAGTCACGTAGTATATTGCCCAGCCACGAAGTATATTGCCCAGCTAAGTAGTATATTGCACAGCCACGAAGTATATTGCCCAGCTACGTAGTATATTGCGCAGCCACGTAGTATATTGCCCAGTCACGTAGTATATTGCCCAGTCACGTAGTATATTGCCCAGCCACGAAGTATATTGCCCAGCTAAGTAGTATATTGCCCAGTCACGTAGTATATTGCCCAGCTACGTAGTATATTGCGCAGCCACGTAGTATATTGCCCAGTCACGTAGTATATTGCCCAGTCACGTAGTATATTGCCCAGTCACGTAGTATATTGCCCAGCCACGAAGTATATTGCCCAGCTAAGTAGTATATTGCACAGCCACGAAGTATATTGCCCAGCTACGTAGTATATTGCGCAGTCACGTAGTATATTGCCCAGTGACATAGTATATTGCCCAGCCACGTAGTATATTGCCCAGCCACGTAGTATATTGCCCAGCTACGTAGTATATTGCCCAGCTACGTAGTATATTGCGCAGTCACGTAGTATATTGCCCAGTGACGTAGTATATTGCCCAGTGATGTAGTATATTGCCCAGTCACGTAGTATATTGCCCAGCCACGTAGTATAATGCCCAGCCACGTAGTATAATGCCCAACCACGTAGTATATTGCCCAGCCACGTAGTATATTGCCCAGCCACGTAGTATATTGCCCAGCCACGTAGTATATTGCCCAGCCACGTAGTATATTGCCCAGCCACGTAGTATATTGCCCAGCCACGTAGTATATTGCCCAGCCACGTAGTATATTGCCCAGCCACGTAGTATATTGCCCAGCCACGTAGTATATTGCCCAGCCACGTAGTATATTGCCCAGCCACGTAGTATATTGCCCAGCCACGTAGTATATTGCCCAGCCACGTAGTATATTGCCCAGTGACGTAGTATATTGTCCAGCCAAAAAGTATGAAGTATATTGCGCAGCCACGTAGTATATTAACCAGTGACGTAGTATATTGCCCAGCCACGTAGTATATTGCCCAGCCACGTAGTATATTGCCCAGCCACGTAGTATATTGCCCAGCCACGTAGTATATTGCCCAGCGACGTAGTATATTGCCCAGTGACGTAGTATATTGCCCAGTGACGTAGTATATTGCCCAGTCACGTAGTATATTGCCCAGTGACGTAGTATATTGCCCAGCCACGTAGTATATTGCCCAGTAACGTAGTATATTGCCCAGCCACGTAGTATATTGCGCAGCCACGTAGTATATTGCCCAGTGACGTAGTATATTGCCCAGTCACGTAGTATATAGCCCAGTTCCGTAGTATATTGCACAGTGACGTAGTATATTGCCCAGTCACGTGGTATATTGCCCAGTCACGTGGTATATAACCCAGTTCCGTAGTATATTGCCCAGTGACGTAGTATATACAGAACAGAGCCAAGTAGTATATTCTGCAGCCACGTAGTATATTCCTCACTGTCACGTCACCTGATTTCCTGAGGACCCCTTCCCCACTGTGTCACCTAATTTCTTGAGGGCCTCCTGTGTGCCCCTTTGGGGCCGTTCCCCAGAGGTGAAATGGTGGGAGAGGTGACCCCACAGTAAATTAGGAGACAGTGGGGAAGGGGGACCGCAGGAAATTAGAAATTTTGTATGGGGGCCCGGACCCCCACCTTGTGTCACCTTTAGATTGCAGCGGGGCCTCCCATGCCATAACTTTCTCAGTGGCTGTGTAGAACTATGCTGCAGGGTGCAGGCTGCCTGCAGGCATATTTTACTGTAAGCTACACATAACATTAGTGTACTGCATTACATTAATACTGACCGGACCCTCAGCTCCAGCCTTTCCGACTCCGACTGTAAGATATTGCAGACAGTGTGCCTGTGCTGCTTGGGCAGGACAGCCGAGCCGGCCAATCACAGCACAGCTCATTGTCTGAGGTGTGCTGTGAGGTCACACAAAGAAAACTAATGCTGATTGGCTGCATGTCAGCCAATCAGCATTAGAAAACCGTAGTCCACACACAGTTTGGAAGATGATGAAGAGGAGGCGGAGTCTAGATCATAATGCTGCAATGCATGGTATGGTATGTGACTGGTGGTGGTGGTGGGTGTGCTGAGCGGCGAGCCTGAGCCTGTTGTGTGCGGTGCGTCCGTGTGTGAGTCTGTCTGTCTGTCTCCTCTCTCAGCTCAGCCTCACACAGTCAGTCAGCTGTTCCTCTGACTGTGCTGGCTGGCTGAGAGGTCGGCATGCACACACCCGCACGCTGCGCACGGGCCGCTCTTATGAATGATCAGTAGCATAGATAGCAGCGCCAGCACAGTCGGCAGCAGAGCAGACAGTAGCCAGCGCAGGCACTGAGTGAGGTGATGAATCATGTGATATCATGTGAAGAAGGAGCGGCTGCACTTCTTCACATGATCACATTCACGTCAATTCTTCCATACAGCCTGTGCGCGGGGCCCCGGATGATGCAGCCTGGGCAGGAACAAATGAAGGAGGCAGGCAGGGCCCGGGGGCGGGGCCCACCGGAGGATTCTCCGGTGCCCCAGTCCGACACTGCACACAGTAACACCCCTGATCTGGTCCTTGTCTGGCTCTGCTCAATCGCATACCTAGATAACTCGCCTCTTACCATTTGTTCCCCATGAAATTGGGACTAACCACAACTTACACATTTTTAGTAGCTCCCTAAAAACACGTCTGTTTAGGGTGGCCTATCACATTCCCTAATCAGTCTTTTTTATATATAGCCTGTTCTCTACTACATAATTCGGCATCAAACTCAACTGTACCCAAAGCCTCATGCAGCCTTCATATACCCCCCCATTTCCTCAAGATCGCTAGACCATCATTGTAAATAAGCACCTGTGTGTTAATCCCTCCTTATTATAGATTGTTAGCTCTGAAGGGCAGGGTTGCCATTATTTTTGCTTTACTTGTTTAATTATTGTTAACTTTGTAACTTATGACTGATTTATATGAAATACTGATTTGTAAAGCTCTGCGGAATATGTTTGTGCTATATAAATAAAGGTTATTAGTAGATTGAAGATAGTGAAGTTCAAGCTGTTAGCTTTGCCATAGGTACTAGGAAACAAACATTTACGTGACCACAAGTGCACAAACGAGAGCTTTAACAGTAGGAGATGCCATAAAAATACATTAAAAAAAATACCGTCAATAACATTAGTTATGTCAGCTTTAACTGTAGGAAATACAATTTAAAATATTCATAAAAACTAGCAGCAACAACATTTAAAGTTGTAAGTGTGCTTTAACATAAAAATGGCTTACCGAAGAGCGGCCATCAGACGCTCATCCGGTGAAATGGAGAATCAACAATACGTGTCACTCCTGCTGATGAGATGTCCAATTTGGTCCACCAATAGATCGAAGTTCTCAGCTTTCATCCGCACATACAGTGCCTAAAAGTAGTATTCAACCCCCTGCAGATTTAGCAGGTTTAATAAGATGCAAATAAGTTAGAGACTTCAAACCAGAGCAGGATTTATTAACAGATGCATAAATCTTACAAACCAAAAAGTTTTGTTGCTCAGTTAAATTTTTATAAGTTTTAAACATAAAAGTGTGGGTCAATTATTATTCAACCCCTAGGTTTAATATTTTGTGGAATAACCTTTGTTTGCAATTACAGCTAATAATCGTCTTTTATAAGACCTGATCAGGCCGGCACAGGTCTCTGGAGTTATCTTGGCCCACTCCTCCATGCAGATCTTCTCCAAGTTATCTAGGTTCTTTGGGTGTCTCATGTGGACTTTAATCTTGAGCTCCTTCCACAAGTTTTCAATTGGGTTAAGGTCAGGAGACTGACTAGGCCACTGCAACACCTTGATTTTTTGCCTCTTGAACCAGGCCTTGGTTTTCTTGGCTGTGTGCTTTGGGTCGTTGTCTTGTTGGAAGATGAAATGACGACCCTTCTTAAGATCCTTGATGGAGGAGCGGAGGTTCTTGGCCAAAATCTCCAGGTAGGCCTTGCTACCCATCTTCCCATGGATGCGGACTAGATGGCCAGGCCCCTTGGCTGAGAAACAGCCCCACAGCATGATGCTTGACTGTAGGGATGGTATTCTTGGGGTCGTATGCAGTGCCATCCAGTCTCCAAACGTCACGTGTGTGGTTGGCACCAAAGATCTCGATCTTGGTCTCATCAGCCCAGAGAACCTTGAACCAGTCAGTCTCAGAGTCCTCCAAGTGATCATGAGCAAACTGTAGACGAGCCTTGACATGACGCTTTGAAAGTAAAGGTACCTTATGGGCTCGTCTGGAACGGAGATTATTGCGGTGGAGTACGTTACTTATGGTATTGACTGAAACCAATGTCCCCACTGCCATGAGATCTTCCCGGAGCTCCTTCCTTGTTGTCCTTGGGTTAGCCTTGACTCTTCGGACAAGCCTGGCCTCGGCACGGGAGGAAACTTTCAAAGGCTGTCCAGGCCGTGGAAGGCTAACAGTAGTTCCATAAGCCTTCCACTTCCGGATGATGCTCCCAACAGTGGAGACAGGTAGGCCCAACTCCTTGGAAAGGGTTTTGTACCCCTTGCCAGCCTTGTGACCCTCCACGATCTTGTCTCTGATGGCCTTGGAATGCTCCTTTGTCTTTCCCATGTTGACCATGTATGAGTGCTGTTCACAAGTTTGGGGAGGGTCTTAAATAGTCAGAAAAGACTGGAAAAAGAGATAATTAATCCAAACGTGAAGCTCATTGTTCTTTGTGCCTGAACTACTTCTTAATACTTTAGGGGAACCAAACAGAATTCTGGTGGGTTGAGGGGTTGAATAATAAATGACCCTCTGAAAACACTTTTCACAATTTTTAAAAAAAATAAACAAAGAAATAACATTCTTTTTTGCTGCAGTGCATTTCACACTTCCAGGCTGATCTACAGTCCAAATGTCACAATGCCAAGTTAATTCCAAATGTGTAAACCTGCTAAATCTGCAGGGGGTTGAACACTACTTGTAGGCACTGTAGCTGAAAATCTTCTCTGGGTCTCCTCATAGCTCCATGTATAAAGTTGAAAAGACTCCCTGCGTCATTCTCTGTGCTGTGCTGTGATGGGATGGATCCACAAACGCCGCTGGCGCATGATGTGCTGCTGTCTCTCTCGCTCCTTCTCCAGAACAATTGCTCTCAAACGATTCGCCTCCACAGTAAAATCCACGTTGAGCTTCAAAATATTTGCAATAACGCCTTCCATCTTGCTCTCCAACCACTTGCTCATCTATAACCTGTCAATGGTTGGGCTGAAGGAACTCTGTATATATAGGTTTTCAGTAGCCAGTCACATTTGGGAGCCTCCCCAGGGTCTTTTTTTATAAGCCGGATCCGTAAAAAAACGGAAGAAACGGATGCAAACCTGATGAAACTGATCCGGTTTTTCGCCGGTTCCGCTAGTCAGATCCGGCGGAAAACAAGATCCGTTTCATCAGTTTTTCACATTTTACGCCGGATCCGGCATGACTGCAAAAACCTGATGTGTGAAAGTAGCCTTACAATATGCAAAACAGCACAGACAAGCCTCAACATTTCTGGAACAAGGTAATTTAAAGTGATGAGACCAGAATTGAACTTTTTGATTTTTAACCTTAAATGTTACATTTGGAGAAAGGTCAACTAGGCCTTTGATGAAAGGAACACCATTCAATTGGGGATGTGTGAGCTAAAAAGGCACAGGAAACTTGGTCAAAGTTAAAGGAAAAATGAATGCAGCACGTTATCAGCAAATACTGGAGACAGATTTGCAATCAGCCCGGAAGCTGCGCATGGGACATACTTGGACATCCCAACATGACAATGATCCAAAACACAAGGCCAAGTCAGCTACAGTAGTAGTAGTAGTAGTGCAGTTCATGCTAGACATCCCAGGAATTTACAGGAACTGGAGACTTTTTGCTGACAACTACCACAAAAGACTTCAAGCTGTCATTGATGTTAGAGGTGGCAATACACGGTATTAAGAAATGGGTTATGTAAACCTTTGGGGTCATTTGGATGTTTTGGGTTGTCATTGTGATTTAAAAAGAGAAAACACAGTAGTTTGACAATAAATGGCTTCACCCAACCACTAACCATGACTGGAGAAAAAGTTTTATCATTCATATTTACTGAAAAAAGGCCTATAAAGCAAAAATTTTGTCGGGGTATGTAAACTTTTGAGCACAACTGTATATGGAGGCTGCAAATCATATAAACCAAATAATGCGTGCACCACTAATAGAGAATCCCAAGGGTGCTCGGATTTAAAGCACTAGGGTTCAGTGCAAAGAAGAATAAATATGAGAACCTACAAGGAACGCACTACCAGAACCAATATAGAAATATAATAAACTTTATTGAGTAACCAATAAAAACAAGTCATACATGTATCAAAGGGAAAACCAAATGGCAATGATCACCAAACAAAGGCAATGTGGAGAACAGGCAAAAGAGTAAACGGTACATAAAAACCTCTTAGTGTATTGCCAAAAGTGCAAATGCTTAGTATATTGCAGTACACGAGATAGAGGCCCCCACAGATAAATACGTAATCCAAAAGCAAAAGTGCTGAGTGCTATAAATGTATATAGTAGGAGGACAGTCATCCCGAAGAGGAAACACTAAGTAAAAATCAACGAGTCATATTACATGGAGATAAACCACACTGTCCTCTTGTATATGGAGGCTATCTAGGAGGCCATTGTACAGTGTTGGAGCCATTAAATAGTTTGGGGGATATTTAGGGGTCAGTATATATACAGTGAGGGGGCTTTATACTGTGTATAAGAGAGCATCATACTGTGTATAGGGAGCTGTACAGGGGGGAGCCTCAGGACACTTTTAAATGTAAAGTGGGCACTTATTGTTATAGGGGAACTTGGGTTACTGTGACTGTCAAAGGGGGACACACAGGGCAATATTACTTTTTAGGGGATAAAATATGGGCATTTTTTTCTAGGGCACTTGCACCCGGCATTACTATACTCGAGGGTTGCTTTAGAATTTAGAGGGGACAGAGAACCACACAGCAGGTGCAGTAATAGGGACACATACAGCAGCTCAGCATTGGGCTATCAGCAGGATGAGGAGTTTGTACAGGTTGGAAATAGTCCCATTGGTGACAGTGCTGAAAATGTTAGTCAGATGTGTCTTTGTTGTATTCTCTGCAGCCTAGTCGTGGCTGGAAGAAGTTGTCATGTTGGTCTGGGCCAAATGGAAAAGACTTGAAAAGTGAACGACTCCATCAGAAAGAACGTCAGCGGTAAGTCGTCATCTGTAACTGTGCTGTGGTCTCTTTTTTTTTTTATCAGATAGACTTTTATTATCCGTAACAAAAAAAAAATTCCAGATAATTCTCATGAAATTGTTACACAAAACTTTTACAGATATATTTTTCCCCCCGTCCCCAAACCCCCTCGCCCCACCCATCCCTTACAGACCCCAGCCAGAACCACCACAGTTCCTATCATCATACAAACAGTTGAATAAATGTCCATTGTGTTTCCTGTTGGACACTGGTCTCCGAATAGTCTCATTTGTCACACTAGCTCGAGTCCATCCACGGTTGCCATAGCTTGTGAAAGGTCCAGCTTATTTCTTTTGGTGTAGATACTTCTTTCCAGTGCAAGTATATGATCCGTTTGCTTAAGGAAGTCTCTCCTTGTTGGAGGTTCCTCTCTAATCCAAAATTTAGCTATCAATTTTCTTGCATTGAATAATAATCTTGCAATAACTACTTTAGTCATGTTATCCGTAACGATTTCCTCCACATATCCCAATATGCAAGTCAGTGGATTCCTAGGGACAGAACAACCATATACCACTATCCAAAAGGACAATCTAGGGCAATGCTGCAACATATGCAATATTCTCGCTTGGGATTGTGGGCACCGAGGGCACTCCAAATTTGGCCTCAATCCAGCTTTGAACAACCTATTAGGGGTTCTATAGTCCCTGTGGATTACAAATAACAGCGATAACCTACCAAGTTCGCTCATTGATATCTTAGGCACATATTCTAGGATCGACTACCATCTATCCTTATCACTCGTTCCCAGTTCCGCTTCCCATTTCCCTCTAGCCCGGATGGGATGTTTTTCCAGAAAATAAAAAAGAAGAAACCCATATATTTCAGATATCGCCCCCTTCGTGCAACTATTCTTAAGGACACAATTGAGCATGAGATCTACTTGCACCACTGTGGATACCCTTTTACTTTGTGCCTTGTAAGCATGGGAGATACGATTATACTGGTGCAATTCAGACCGTGATAACTGAAATTCTTCCTGCAACTCCTCAAATGTTTTAAGTCTACCCTGACTAATCAGCTGCCCCAACCGTTTAATACCCGCTGCAAACCAAGAATGAAAACCCTCCCTCTGCCTGAATTCTGGTAGATATGTTGTCCCATATAGGAGAAAATCTAGTGAGCCCATTCACCCCCCTGATGAGCTTTACTTTTTCCCACACTCTATGAATTAATCTAATAGTGCACCCCTGTGAACCCATTTTCTTGAACTGTCCTTCTTCCAGACTATCACTCAAAACACGCCTTTAGTAAGGACTTCAGGCTATTAGGTATTTGCACTCTCCCTGACTCCTCCCCCCACCCTTTGAGATGTTGACACTGTGCCACTAAGAAATATAGCCAGGGATTAGGGAGTGCCAAACCCCCCTCTGTTTTGGCCCTCTGAAGTATCTCCTGTTTGAACCTAGGACTCTTTCCTCCCCATATTAGTTCACCAAACAAAGACCTAATCCTACAGAATCTACATTGTGCAATCCATATGGGGGAATTGTGTAACACGTATAGCAATTGTGGCATTACAATCATCTTTAAGATTCACCCTACCAACTACCGACAAATGTTATTTGTTCCACGCCGTTATCTTGGTACATATTTTCTGCCGTAGCGGGCTTAAATTCAGTTCCTCAAAGTTAGTCAAAGGAAGAGCAATCTGAATCCCCAAATATTTGAATATCACCCTCTCTCCATTGCCCATACCATCCCCCTCAATCAATAACATACAAGACTTATCCCAGTTTATTGTGAGTCCTGAAAACCGACCAAACTCTTCAATTATAGCTACCGCATTGCACAGGGACTTCTCAGAATCCTCCAGAAACAACAAAATATCATCAGCATATGGGGCGATTTTATCCTCCCTCCTACCATATAAAACCTCTCACCTCCTGAGCGCCTCTTATTTTAGCCGCTAACGGCCAGAGCGAAGAGCAACGGGGACAGCGGACACCCCTGTCTGGTACCCCTAAACAGCGGGAAACTCTGACAGTTTATTATTAACTCTAATTTTTGCCGTTGGGGACGAGTACAACAACCTCACCCAAGAGATGAATTTTGGGCCAAACCCCAGGCGATCCAGAACCGACCACAAGTAATTCCACTCCACACAATCAAAGGCCTTATGGGCATCTAAAGGCACCACTGCTCTTTTTCCGGCATTGTCAGCAGGAATTTGCATATTTAAGAATAACCTCCTTAAGTTGATTGCCGTGGATTTATTGGGCATAAAGCCAGACTGGTCTGGGTCAATCAATTTATCAATCACTTGGGACGGCCTGTTTGCCAGGGCCTTTGCCAAAATCTTTATATCAGCCGTTAGGAGTTAAATTGGTCTATACGACTCTGGCTGCTGAGGATCTTTGTCAGCTTTAGGAATGACCACAACAATGGCCTCTCTCATTGATGGGGGCAGCACTCCCCTCTCCAACGACTCAGTGAACACCTGTTCCAATTTAGGCATTAACTCTGCATTAAGAATTCTATAAACCTCTACTTGGATACTGTCCATCCCCGGAGCCCTGCCCCCCGCCAAAGCCGCCTTCAACTCTTCCTTCCAAGCTGTTTATCCATCCACTCCCTTTCCTCTCTACCTAGTCTGGGCAAGTCAACCCCTTTCAGATATCTGTTCATTTCCTAAGTACTTTTATCCACCCTAGAGGAATACGATTTACTGTAAAATCTCCGAAAAACTTCTAAAATGTCCCGTCCCCCCCCGAGTAACCGCTTTACCTTCCTCTGTTCTTATGGTATATATGTGAGAAAAATCCCGCTGTGCGGAGACCACCACCAAGAGCAAGTGTCCCACCTTTTCTCCCTCCGAGTAAAATGTTTCCTTTTGAAAGGCTCTCAACCTGTCTGCCTTGCGCATATGTAGTTGATCGACCGCTACCTGAGCCGCCCTCGTATGAAGTTGCATTTCTCAATGCCTCTTCCGCCGCCCTCCGCTCCTCCATCACCGCATTGTCCTGAATTTTAGACCTGGTTTTGTGTCTAGAGATGTCTCGGAATAAGATTCCTCTCAGGTACGCCTTCATAGTGTCCCACACTACAAGGTTCCCAGCGCTCCCTTCATTAATCCTAAAAAACTCCACAATTTCAGTACCCACCTGATCCATATCCAAAAACTAACCAGGAGTGGTGAGTTTTCCATCCCATCCCCACTAATCTACTCCGCCCTATCATTTGTACCGACACCAATACTGGGCTATGGTCCGATATTACTCTAGGCCTATACTCCACCTCGTGTATTAAGTTATTCACTCCCTCGTTTCCCAAAGCCACGTCAATGCGAGATAAATATCCGTATGTTGTCGAATAACAAGAGTAGGCATATGTATTAGCATTACGCACCCACCATAGATCTATCCATCCTATTTCCCTTAAATAATTTCCAAAAGGAGTAGAGTTCCCCTCACTTCTCAACACAGCATGCCTTCCCTTGTCCCATTGATCATTAGCTATATTATTCACATCATCCCACCTACCTGTAATTTCCAGAATCTCCTGTAACTTTTTCTTGGAATATGGTGGTGGAATATATATCGACACAATGCAAATTAACCTATTAAATATCTTACATACTAGAAACACAAATTGGCCATCTTTATCAATAGTCACCTCAATCTCTTCGAACGGAACACTAGTGTGTATCAATATGGACACGCCTCTGGCATAAGTTGAGAACGTCGAGTGATACGCCTTTCACACCCATCTCTTTTGCAAGATGGCAACCTTTTCCTTCACTAGGTAAGTTTATTGTAGACATACCACTGAGGGCCTCTGTTTCAGTACGTATTGGAAAATAGCTGTACGTTTAGTAGCATTTGCAAGGCCTCTAACATTCCAACTTAAAATTTTAACATCCCCGCCCATTGTAACTTACAGAAACAATAAATGAGTTCAAGCTTCCTAGGGTCTCTACCCCCCCTCTCTCCGCCCTTTTCCCCCCATCTCCAATTCCCAACTGAAATAACTTTCAAACTCACCCCCTCCCCCTACTTTTAACCCCAACCAACTCCTCTCTACTCTTAGAGTTTCAGAATCAACTCACCCTCTCAATTTGAGATCTTGGAGTGCTGTTTCACAGCCTAACAATACAAACTCTGCGCTCCTTCAACTCTCCCACCCACCATTGTCAAAATGCAATATCCGTTGCGCCGCCGAACACAACCTGATGGTATCAAGATACCATAAAGTCACAGTATAAGTGCCAGTTAACTATCAAACCAAACTTAACAGTAAAGGGTTAACAATTGTCTCAGTAGCACTTAGATCTTCTTCAACGGGTCTGCACCGCTCTGATATGTTTAGTATGGAGATCTAGCCATTGTCGCCTCCTCTGGATTTTGAAAGAAGTGCACGCGCTCCAGAGCCACCACCCTCAATTTAGCTGGGTAAATCATTGAATAATGGACATCCAAGTCCCCCAACCTCCTCTTGACTTCTCCAAACTTCATCCGAAGCTTTTGGACTGCCGCAGAGTAGTCCGGATAAAGGGAGACCCGATTACCGTCAATGTTCAGCTCATCACAATTCCTGGCTTTCCTCAACAAAATGTCCCGGTCCTGATAGGTCAGAATTTTAGCCAAAATAACTCTTGGGGCAGACCCGGGAGGAGGGGTCTGGTGGGTACACGATGTGCACTTTCAACGGCAAACATTTTAGTAAGACCATCACCTCCCACAGCGTTTTTCAGCCATGCCTCAATATAAGCCGTGGGATTACTCTCTTCCACCTTTTCTGGAACCCCCAAAATCCTTAGATTGTTCCTGTGGGATCGGTTTCCAAGATCATCAGTCCAGATCAGCAATACGCACTCCCAACCCATTCTTCCACCACCTCCACTCTTTTCAACTTTACGCATAGCAGAGTTTAGAGCGACCATCTCTCCCTTTAAATCATCCACTCGCAGGTTTAGTGCCGCCAGGGCAGACTTGCAGTACATCACCACTGAAAATATATCCTTCAGTATCGGCTCCTCCATTTCTGGTATGTCGAACTGCGCAGACAGGTCGGCTCCTGCGGCCATGTTAGGAGATCCTGATCGGTCCCACTGCACTGTAGCTGGGCCCCTCCTTCCTGCTGATCTCCAGGGACACGAGCTGCTCCGGTCCCCACGCCTTCAGCCTCTGACTTCAAATTTACAGCCTCCTCTGACCTGGCAAACCGCTCTAGCTTAGCGATCACATCCTTCTTCCTCTGGTAAGTAGCGCTCGCCCTCGCTGCCTCCTCTGCAGCCTCGGTGCCATCTTGGGCCTGCGAGCTTCCCGCCGCTGCCGGCTCCTTCTGCCACCTGCGCGTCATCCTCAGATGAAACGCTGTTCCTCCGGGTCGCACATCGCTCTCCGGGTCTCCGTGCACTCCTGGGAGTAAAATCTGCGTTCGGCGGCGCCTCTAAGGGTTTAATGAAAGAAGAATGAAGCGGGAGAGCTCTGCTGCACGTCTGTTCACATCACCCGCTAGGCCACGCCCCCCCGTGCTGTGGTCTCTGATATGTTCTGTAGGACTGGTATTTACCACTGACCATATGGCGGTAATATCAATGTTGGTCTTTATATAGAGATTATTTTCAGCAAAAGGGCTGTCATCTGCTGAGGTTCTCAAGTATTAGGGTGCGTTACCCAGTTGTAGTCAAGGTTACCTGGTTAGGGGCCCACTGAGAAGTTTCGCCCCACCTGGACCAAAACCCTAGCTACACCTATGGTGAATTCCCCACAGTCAGTTCGGAGGTTGGGGAATTTTTATGTGAGGGGAGCAACAAGGGTAATTGGGGTGCCACTTATGGGGAGCGTGTACTGTATGTGATAAGGTGGAGGCAGAGGAGGAGCGGTCACTTGATGCAGAGCTTGCTATCCACTGGAGAACATTCTGTCCCTCATCTACAAAGCATACCCATGTGCGGCTGTCAAAGATGGGGAGTAGAGTAGTCCATCCAGCAACAAAGTAACAGCAAAATCCTGTTCCATTTGTCACTGCAGCAAATCTAACCTACTTCTCATGTCATCCCTGTCTCTCATATAGTCATCCCTGTCTCTCATATCGTCGTCTGTCTCATGTCATCATCTGTCTCTGATGTCGTCATCTGTCTCTGATGTCGTCGTCTGTCTCTGATGTCGTCGTCTTTCTCTGATGTCGTCGTCTGTCTCTGATGTCATCGTCTGTCTCATGTCGTCTGTCTCATGTCGTCTGTCTCATGTCGTCTGTCTCATATGTCGTCGTCTGTCTCATATGTCGTCGTCTGTCTCATGTCGTCGTCTGTCTCTCGTCGTCGTCTGTCTCTCATGTCGTCGTCTGTCTCATGTCGTCGTCTGTCTCATGTCGTCGTCTGTCTCTCATGTCGTCGTCTGTCTCTCACGTCGTCATCTGTCTCTCACGTCGTCTTCAGTTTCTCATGTCACCTGAGGAAGGTAGCAGTCCACTGCCGAAACGCGTAGTGGTTCAATAAAAGGTTAATTTACCACTAATCTATTGCAGTGTGCTCTATAGCCATAGCGCTCCTGAAATTGACCACATTTTTTTAAAAAAAAAAGTTTATATTCCCCTTGAGGGATTGTGGCTGGAGCAGCTTGGGGCCATAGAGCTCATCTCCAGGCAACAGGACCTGAAGTGAAGTCACATCCTGTGAAGTTGCATCATGCGACTGGATCTTGGGCCCACATTACCAGACCAGGAAGCACAGCACAGGAACAGTCTCAGAGCAACAGAGCAGGATTGCACGGAGAGGTCCACTACCGGAGTTGTGCATGGGTGCACAACTCTTCCAGGTGAGAGGCTAATCCCCCCCACCTTCCATTGCAACATCCCAATCAAACCACCTGGTGCTTCTCATGCTGCGCTCTTCCATGTTTGTCTGACTAATCTACCTGTCGCACTGCTAATCCCTGGTTTCTCCCCTCTGTCAATCCCTGCACTGGCTCCCCATTGCGCGGACACTCCAGTTTGAACCCTAAGTTTGACATACAAAGCAATCAAATACCTGTCTTCTCCCTACATCTGTGACCTAGTCTCTTGGTATTTAACTTTACGCAACCTCTGATCATCACAAGATATCCTTCTCTACTCCCTTTTATCTTTTCTTCCCACAATCGCATACTAGATTTCTCTGGTAGATCCCTCTACTCTGCAACTGTGTCCTTCAACATATCGTACTCTCTTTACCATGGGAACCTTCAACAGTAACCTGAAGAAATACCTCTTCCGACAAGCCTATAACCTTCACTAACCTTCGTTCCACCATACCGCTGTGCAAGCCGCTCTACCCTCACCTATTGTATCCTCACCCATCCTTTTTCAAGTAGCAGTCAGTGACTTGTATAGTTTAAGATTATTGTACTTGTTTTTATGTATACCCGTTTCACATAAGTGGAGCTATAGCAATAAATACCACTCTGCCATCTCCAAAGACAGGGTGTCAAGCAGACCGTACAGTAACTGAAGTTTCAAAAAAAAAAAAAAAAAAAACGCAATTATATTTCTACTCTGTGAAATTGACACTTTAGTGGTGTGTGTCAATAATTATGGGAATTGTTTGTTCTCCAATTTGGGTAATGTGTGTTGCCTGTAGCAGTAGAGCTCCCAGATCATCAGGCCTGTAATTACTTTCAGTCAACTAGCTGTGTTACTATCCTTAAATTTTTATAACATTTGTAGTACACCAAGCTGATATTTGTGCCACCTGTGTGTAGCTGATCAAAAATCACGTTTAAGTTGCATGAGGTATCAGGGTTCCCAGCACAGCAGGCTTACTCCAGTCCCTCACCCACCTCATCTTAATTGAAACTTCAATTCAAAGCTGTAAATGCTGGCCCAGACCCTTATACCTCATGCATGGCTCATGGCTGACTGACTCTGTGCCATTATAAAAAAATTCTACTGAGGGTCAATTGATCAGTGAACTACCTGTGTTTAATATGCTTACATTATTCTATCAATAGTAGACTATGAAACTGATGTTTGTGCCATCTGAGTGTGGCTGGAATAAAAAAAACCCACGCAATTGGAGGTGTTGCATGAGGTGCGAGGTCTCCCATCTAAGAAGGCTTACACAGCTCTCTTAACCTCCAGATCCTCTTTGAAACTTCAATTCCAAGTTGTAAATGCTACGTCAGACCATGATACCGCATGCATGGCCTATAGCTAACTGCTGCTGTGCCATTTGCAAATTTCTACTGTGGGTCAATTGATGCCACTTTTCATGGTGTCTGCCCCTAATTTTAGCTGTTTAGGAAGCTTATTGTCATTCCTTAAGGTGTAGTCTATGCATTTGGATTTGCCTCCCAGTTAGTCTAATGGGGTTTGGGTGCGTTCGGTGAATCCTAACCTCGGAAGGTTCGCTCATCTCTACTAGTAATCTGGCTGGCAATCTGGCTTAAAACCTGGTCAAGGGATAGCCACTTCAAAAGCAAATTGTGCTCCATCCCCTTTTCTAGCCTTTGAGTGTTTAGTCCTGTACTAGACGACATGCTAGAAAGGGCTTCGGACGAAAAGAAAGGTTTTCCGGAAGAAAAACCTAAAATGGTTTCATCCTTTTGGAGGCCTCGTTCCCTTCAGAAACCCGAATATACTGGTAAAGGCAAGACTTGGTAGATGGATCTACCCAAAGGGAGGCAAAGGAAGGAATACCTTTCCCAGTTTGACAGATTGTTCGGGTAGGCAATGACGCCAAGAAAGTGGGCGTTATGCTCCCAATACTTTCTCAGAGCCTTGACAGAAGTATCCTAGAACTCATGGATACTTCAGACAATAGCGAGAGGATACAAGATACAATTTGTGCAGATCCCTCAGGGAAGATTCCACCTAACAGTTGTTCAATTTCCCCAGGTCACAAGAAGGCTACTGGCAGGCGTAAAGAAATTGGTGGATTCAGGAGCAATAGTAGCAGTGCCAGAGTGGTTTCTGGGAAACTATTCAAGCCTATTCTTAATAAACCCAGGGACGATTATCGCACAATAATACATTTGAAGTCTCTAAACAAATGGGTATCCTTCAAGATGGAGTCTATAAGATCTACGATTCCATTGATGAAGGGAAATATGGTAATATGTACGCGAGATCTCAAAGAAGCGTATTATCACTTGCCCATTCACCCTCACAGCCAGCGGTATCTAAGATTGCGTTGGAAGAGAAAGGGTAGATTCAACATTACCAGTTCAAATCAGGGTGGATTGATTTAAATCACGCCGATTTAAATCATGATTTAAATCACGATTTAAATCAAAAGATTTTTTTTCTATTTAAATCGGATCGATTTAAATCATGATTTTAATCATGATTTAAATCACTGATTTAAATCAAAAGGTGTTTTTTAATATAAATCACGATTAAAATGAGAAGTGAGAGCAGTGCGCATGTGCGCCCATAGTTACACGGACGAAACTAGGGGCAACGATCTAACGCCAGGGTGAGGGGGGGACCCCAAAGTAAGTAAAAATCTTTTTTGTTTTACTATATGGCAATAGGTAGGTGTTTAAAAGCAGCATGTCTTAATTGTATAAACTATTAATAGCCTGCACATTTTGTTCATACTGCCCCTTTAATTCCACACTTCTAGCTTGGTTTCACTTTTGGTTTAGTTTCTTTTTCCATTCAGTTGACATGCCCAAACTTGTTGGATAGTCAGCATCCTACAGAAACCTCTGGAAGAGCATGGCATTGTGAATGTTACACATATACAGCCTTTATTCTACTGAGTTAAACAACTCAGCTTTATCTCATGATGGAAGAACCTTTGGATGGTAAAATATTTTCCTCAAAAAGCAGTTTATTGAAAAAAATCCGATTTAAATCAAAAAAATCCGATTTAAATCAAAAAAATCCGATTTTTTAGATTTTTTTAAAAAAACATTGACTTTTATCCACCCTGCAATAAACACTAGTGACCCAGTGCCACTGGCAGCCATGCATGCCCAAGCCATCGCACTGCCTCCGCCATGTTTTACAGATGATGTGGTATGCTTTGGATCATGAGCTGTACCACGCTTCGCCATACTTTTCTCTTTCCATCATTCTGGTAGAGGTTGATCTTGGTTTCATCTGTCCAAAGAATGTTCTTCCAGAACTGTGCTGGCTTTTTTAGATGATTTTTTTAGAAAAGTCCAGTCTAGCCTTTTTATTCTTGATGCTTATGAGTGGCTTGCACCGTGCAGTGAACCCTCTGTATTTACTTTCATGCAGTCTTCTCTTTATGGTAGATTTGGATATTGATACGCCTACCTCCTGGAGAGTGTTGGTCAGTTGGCTGGCTGTTGTGAACGGGTTTCTCTTCACCATGGAGATTATTCTGCCATCATCCACCACTGTTGTCTTCCGTGGGCGCCCAGGTCTTTTTTGCATTGATGAGTTCACCAGTGCTTTCTTTCTTTCTCAGGATGTACCAAACTGTAGATTTTGCCACTCCTAATATTGTAGCAATTTCTCGGATGGGTTTTTTCTGTTTTCGCAGCTTAAGGATGGCTTGTTTCACCTGCATGGAGAGCTCCTTTGACCGTATGTTTACTTCACAGCAAAACCTTCCAAATGCAAGCACCACACCTAAAATCAACTCCAGGCCTTTTATCTGCTTAATTGAGAATGACATAACGAAGGGATTGACCACACCTGTCCATGAAATAGCCTTGGAGTCAATTGTCCAATTACTTTTGGTCCCTTTAAAAACAGGGTGGCACATCTTAAGGAGCTGAAACTCCTAAACCCTTCATCCAATTTTAATGTGGATGCCCTCAAATGAAAGCTGAAAGTCTGAACTTCAACTGCATCTGAATTGTTTTGTTTAAAATTAATTGTGGTAATGTCTATAACCAAAATTAGAAAAATGTTGTCTTTGTCCAAATATATATGGACCTAAGTGTGTGTATATATGTGTGTGTATATGTATATATATATATATATATATATATATGTGTGTGTGTGTATATATATATATATATATATATATATATATATATATATGTATATATATATATATATGTGTGTGTATATATATATATATATATATATATATATATATATATATTCTTCACTATTCATTACTCACTTGGTATGCATATCTGTAGTAATTTTGTGATATTGGCACATATTATTTGTATGTACATTATTAATTATTTTTCAATATGTATTATCACTTCACCCTGCCATTGCATGGTGGGATTATTTTTCGTTCTCCATATTTATTCATAACCTAATTATATTGATCTGATTCACTTATCTATCTATGCGATGCAGCATTTCACTACATTATTCTATGTTTTTCTTTGTTTTCACCTGATAAATATTTCGTTCCGGCTACTCTGCTCCATAGCACTGACTGTCGTCATCTCCGGTCATGTGACGCGCTCCATGGAGACGCGTCCCTGACTCCCGGAAGATGATGGCGGCTGTACCATGCATGGTAATCCAATTCTGCTGTTCACTTGCACTATGCACTTTCTGATTGGCTCCGGTCTATATAAAATGCAATGCGACGGGCTCCTTCTCAGACTTCCTCGTCAAAGCTGAAGCGAAACGCGTGTCAGGCCGTGCGGGCTTACCATTGGGGTATGTATAACTGGCAACGCAATACCGCAGGACAACTATGTCTGATGCATTGACAGGGTGTACATTTTTATAACTGGGCTATTTATGTATTTCTATATCTCCCATCGGTATATAAATTATTTATTATTCTATTAAATTGTTTACTTACTATGGGATAATTTATTATGTATGCTCCTTAATATTAATTTTTATATGTATTTTAAATAATGAATTTGGAGATGTGAGCATTGAGTGCATATTAGCCTTCTATATATCAGCAATTAGTGTCTGGCTTCTTGTGTGAAGTAAAACAATAGTGGTATTGAGTATTTCTTTTTTTATTAAATATATTTGTCAATCTGATGTAAGTTTTATTACCCATACCCTTGTATGGTATTCTGCACTTTATTGCCATCTGGTGGTCTGTTCCCTTATTTTTAATGTTGTGATCATTGTACAATAATAAAATATTTACTTTTCTGAAAGATTTTCCTGTCTATGTATCATATTTGTAGGTGTTGATGCTAAGAGCTTGATAAAATCACTTCCCTCCTAAATATTTTCCAACCTATTTTGTGATCATGGTGGCTTTCTATATTAGTACCAGACTAGATTTCACTGTGTTCTTTATTATGGTGCTTGAACCCTCTAGGTTCAAGCAACATATTGTAATCCGATTTCTTATATTTTATTATTATTATTATTCTTCTCCGCGTTTTCTGCAATTAATGCGGCCCGAACCGCTCGGCGCAGAGACCCCGTTCAGGCTGCGTTTCGAAGCCCTCGGTGGGGACAGGTGTGCTATGACTTTGAGTCGATCTGATTTGTAGTTTTTTAAAAAATTGCATTTTAAAAAAAAAAAATTCCCATAGGAAATAATGGCGACCTTTCCATTACTCCCAACTTGACCTTCCAAAGATGGCAGCTATGCAAATGTACGGTGTCCATTTTAGGACATGATCATTTATCAAAGTCAAACATCAGAATAAAGTGACTATGACACACTCCGGTCCCGTGTGTGCCAAAGTAAGTGCGCCCCCGGCCCCGTGTGTGCAAAAGTAAGTGCACCCCCGGCCCTGTGTGTGCAAAAGTAAGTGCTCCCCGTGTGTGCAAAAGCAAGTGCGCCCCCCGGGTGTGCAAAAGCAAGTTCGCCCCCCGGGTGTGCAAAAGCAAGTGCGCGCCCCGGGTGTGCAAAAGCAAGTGCGCGCCCCGGGTGTGCAAAAGTAAGTGCGCGCCCCGGGTGTGCAAAAGTAAGTGCGCGCCCCGGGTGTGCAAAAGTAAGTGCTGCTGTAAAGCACGATGTATTTCCTTCAGGAAATGCCCATCTAGTTATTCATTCAAATTGCTTCTTCTGAGAAAAAGAGGACTTAAGCTCTATAGTGCCACCTGTTGGAAGTAGCGATCCTACAAGTCACAATCAACCCTTTAACGAGTCGTGCAATATGACTTAGGATAACTCCTTTGTGAAAAAATGGGTGGGTTATATAGGCAGACTGCATAACTAGGGGCTTGATGTTTACATGACAATGGGTCTGAAAACCTGATTTCTGTGTTTAGGAGCTGGTCTCAATACTTTTGTCCATATGTGCAAGGAACTTGCCAGTTTTGAAAAACAGCTTGTTCAGCAGTTTTCCACTTTGAGGAAAGTTAACCCCTTCACCCCCAAGGGTGGTTTGCACGTTATGGACCGGGCCAATTTTTACAATTCTGACCACTGTCCCTTTATGAGGTTATAACTCTGGAACGCTTCAACAGATCCCGGTGATTATTATTATTATTATTATTATTTATTGTTATAGCGCCATTTATTCCATGGCGCTTTACAAGTGAGGAGGGGTATACATAATAAAAACAAGTACAATAATCTTGAACAATACAAGTCATAACTGGTACAGGAGGAGTGAGGACCCTGCCCGCGAGGGCTCACAATCTACAAGGGATGGGTGAGAATACAGTAGGTGAGGATAGAGCTGATCGTGCAGCGGTTGGTTGATCGGTGGTTACTGCAGGTTGTAGGCTTGTCGGAAGAGGTGGGTCTTCAGATTCTTTTTGAAGGTTTCGATGGTGGGCGAGAGTCTGATGTGTTGTGGTAGAGGGTTCCAGAGTAGGGGTGATACGCGAGAGAAATCTTGTATACGATTGTGGGAAGAGGAGATAAGAGGGGAGTAGAGAAGGAGATCTTGTGAGGATCGGAGGTTGCGTGTAGGAAAGTACCGGGAGATGAGGTCACAGATGTAAGGAGGAGACAGGTTGTGGATGGCTTTGTACGTCATGGTTAGGGTTTTGTACTGGAGTCTCTGGGCAATGGGGAGCCAGTGAAGGGATTGACAGAGGGGAGAGGCCGGAGAATAGCGGGGGGACAGGTGGATTAGTCGGGCAGCAGAGTTTAGAATAGATTGGAGGGGTGCGAGAGTGTTTGAGGGGAGGCCACAGAGCAGGAGGTTGCAGTAGTCAAGACGAGAGATGATGAGGGCATGGACTAGGGTTTTTGCAGATTCTTGGTTGAGGAATGAACGGATTCGTGCAATATTTTTGAGTTGAAGTCGGCAGGAAGTGGAAAGGGCTTGGATATGTGGTTTGAAGGAGAGATCAGCGTCAAGGATAACCCCGAGGCAGCGAGCTTGTGGGACTGGGGAGAGTGGGCAGCCATTTACTGTAATGGATAGGTTCGTTGGGGGGGTCACGTGAGATGGGGGAAAGATGATGAATTCTGTTTTGTCCATGTTAAGTTTCAGAAATTTAGCGGAGAAGAAGGATGAAATAGTGGACAGACATTGAGGGATTCTGGTTAGTAGGGAGGTGATATCTGGTCCAGAGATGTAGATCTGTGTGTCATCAGCATAGAGGTGATACTGAAAGCCATGAGATTCTATGAGCTGTCCCAGGCCAAAGGTGTAAATGGAGAAGAGCAGGGGCCCAAGGACTGAACCTTGTGGGACTCCGACAGAGAGGGGGCGAGGTGAGGAGGTGGTGTGTGAGTGGGAGACGCTGAATGTCCGGTCTGTTAGGTATGATTCTGACACTGTTTTCTTGTGACATATTGTACTTCATGATAGTGGTAAAATTTTCCAAATTTGAATTTTTATGCAATTAAATCACAGTGATATGTCACACAAAATACTTAATAAGTAACATTTCCCACATGTCTACTTTACATCAGCACAATTTTGGAACCAAAATTTCTTTTTGTTAGGGAGTTATAAGGGTTAAAAGTTGACCAGCAATTTCTCATTTTTACAACACCATTTTTTTTTAGGGACCACATCTCATTTGAAGTCATTTTGAGGGGTCTATATTATAGAAAATACCCAAGTGTGACACCATTCTAAAAACTGCACCCCTCAAGGTGCTCAAAACCACATTCAAGAAGTTTATTAACCCTTCAGGTGTTTCACAGGAATTTTTGGAATGTTTAAATAAAAATGAACATTTAACTTTTTTTTTCACACAAAATTTACTTCAGCTCCAATTTGTTTTATTTTACCAAGGGTAACAGGAGAAAATGGACTCCAAAAAATGTTGTACAATTTGTCCTGATTACGCCGATACCCCATATGTGGGGGTAAACTACTGTTTGGGCGCATGACCGAGCTCGGAAGCGAAGGAGCGCCATTTGACTTTTCAATGCAAAATTGACTGGAATTGAGATGGGACGCCATGTTGCCTTTGGAGAGCCACTAATGTGCCTAAACATTGAAACCCCCCACAAGTGACACCATTTTGGAAAGTAGACCCCCTAAGGAACTTATCTAGAGGTGTGGTGAGCACTTTGACCCACCAAGTGCTTCACAGAAGTTTATAATGCAGAACCATAAAAATAAAAAATCATATTTTTTCACAAAAATGATCTTTTCACCCCCAATTTTTTATTTTCCCAAGGGTAAGAGAAGAAATTGGACCCCAAAAGTTGTTGTACAATTTGTCCTGAGTACGCTGATACCCCATATGTGGGGGTAAACCACTGTTTGGGCGCATGGGAGAGCTCGGAAGGGAAGGAGTGCCGTTTGACTTTTCAATGCAAAATTGACAGGAATTGAGGTGGGACGCCATGTTGCCTTTGGAGAGCCACTAATGTGCCTAAACATTGAAATCCCCCACAAGTGACACCATTTTGGAAAGTAGACCCCCTAAGGAACTTATCTAGAAGTGTGGTGAGCACTTTGACCCACCAAGTGCTTCACAGAAGTTTATAATGCAGAGCCGTAAAAATAAAACAATTTTTTTCCCACAAAAATTATTTTTTAGCCCCCAGTTTTGTATTTTCCCGAGGGTAACAGGAGAAATTGGACCCCAAAAGTTGTTGTCCAATTTGTCTTGAGTACGCTGATACCCCATATGTGGGAGGGAACCACTGTTTGGGCGCATGTGAGGGCTCGGAAGGGATGGAGCGCCATTTTGAATGCAGACTTACATGGAATGGTCTGCAGGCGTCACATTGCATTTGCAGAGGCCCTAATGTACCTAAACAGTAGAAACCCCCCACAAGTGACACCATTTTGGAAAGTAGACCCCCTAAGGAACTCATCTAGATGTGTTGTGAGAGCTTTGAACCCCCAATTTTCACTACAGTTTATAACGCAGAGCCGTGCAAATAAAAAATAATTTTTTTTCCACAAAAATTATTTTTTAGCTCCCAGTTTTGTATTTTCCCAAGGGTAACAGGAGAAATTGGACCCCAAAAGTTGTTGTCCAATGTGTTCCGAGTATGCTGATACCCCATATGTTGGGGTAAACCCCTGTTTGGGCGCACGGGAGAGCTCGGAAGGTTAGGAGCACTGTTTTACTTTTTCAACGCAGAATTGGCTGAAATTGAGATCGGACGCCATGTCGCGTTTGTAGAGCCACTGATGTGCCTAAACAGTGGAAAACCCCCAATTATAACTGAAACCCTAATCCAAACACACCCCTAACCCTAATCCCAACTGTAACCCTAACCACACCTCTAACCCAGACACACCCCCAACCCTATTCCCAACCGTAAATGTAATCCTAACCCTAACTGTAGCCCCAACCCTAACTTTAGCCCCAACCCTTACCCCAACTTTAGCCCTAACCCTAACTTTAGCCCCAACCCTAACTGTAGCCTTAACCCTAGCCCCAACCCTAGCCTCAACCCTAACCCTAGCCCCAACCCTAACCCTAGCCCTAATGGTAAAATGGAAATAAATACATTTTTTATTTTTCCCTAAATAAGGGGGTGATGAAGGTGGGTTTGATTTACTTTTATAGCGGGTTATTTAGCGGATTTTTATGATTGGCAGCCGTCACACACTGAAAGAAGCTTTTTATTGCAAAAAATATTTTTTGCGTTACCACATTTTGAGAGCTATAATTTTTCCATATTTGAGTCCACAGAGTCATGTGAGGTCTTGTTTTTTGCGGGACGAGTTGACGTTTTTATTGGTAACATGCTCGGGCACGGGAGATTTTTTGATCGCTTCTTATTCCGATTTTTGTGAGGCAGAATGACCAAAAACCAGCTATTCATGAATTTCTTTTGGGGGAGGCGTTTATACCGTTACGCATTTGGTAAAATTGATAAAGCAGTTTTATTCTTTGGGTCAGTATGAATACAGCGATACCTCATTTCTATCATTTTTTTTATGTTTTGGCGCTTTTATACGATAAAAACTATTTTATAGAAAAAATAATTATTTTGGCATCGCTTTATTCTGAGGACTATAACTTTTTTACTTTTTCGCTGATGATGCTATGTGGCGGCTCGTTTTTTGCGGGACAAGATGACGTTTTCAGCGGTACCATGGTTATTTATATCCGTCTTTTTGATCGCGTGTTATTCTACTTTTTGTTTGGCGGTATGAGAATAAAGCGTTGTTTTTTGCCTTTTTTTTTTTTTACGGTGTTCACTGAAGGGGTTAACTAGTGATATAGTTTTATAGGTGGGGTCGTTACGGACGCGACGATACTAAATATGTGTACTTTTATTGTTTGATTTTTTTTATTTAGATATAGAAATGTATTTATGGGAATAATATATATATTTTTTTTTTCTTTATTTAGGATTTTTTTTTCTTTTTTTTCTTTTTTTACACATGTGGGAATTTTTTTTTTTAACTTTTTTACTTTGTCCCAGGGGGGGGGCATCACAGATCGGTGATCTGACAGTCTGCACAGCACTCTGTCAGATCACCGTTCTCACTTACAGCCGTGCAGGCTTACCAGCACCTGCACGGCACCCGGAAGTAATCCCTGCAGGACCCGGATGCAGCCCCGCGGCCATTTTGGATCCGGGGCCTGCAGGGATAGGAGGTAAGAGACCCTCGCAGCAACGCGATCACATCGCGTTGCTCCGTGGGTCTCAGGGAAGCCCGCAGGGAGCCCCCTCCCTGCGCGATGCTTCCCTGTACCGCCGGCACACCGCGATCATGTTTGATCGCGGTGTGCCGGGGGTTAATGTGCCGGGGGCGGTCCGTGACCGCTCCTGGCACATAGTGCCGGATGTCAGCTGCGATAGGCAGCTGACACTCGGCCGCGCTCCCCCCGTGAGCGCGGCCGATCCTGCTGGATGTACTATTCCGTCCTTGGGAATTAGGGCCCACCCCACATGGACGGAATAGTACGTCCAATGGCAGAAAGGGGTTAAACCCAAAACGCTCCAAATGCATAAAATAACAGAGCAGGTACTCTACTTCCCCTAGTCCAGTGCTATTTCTCTGATCTCCCGGTTTTGGCTACAGTGGTGACGTCATGTTGACTGGCTATAGCAGTGCATTGTGCAATCACTGAGCTACGAAGCTTTTTAGAGGAATATAGATAGTTACTGGTGCAGCAAAGACCGGAGGGGAGCTGGCACTGTATTTGGAGTACCTGCTCTTTGTTTTGGTGTACTTAAGCATTTCGGGTCCACTTTTCTGGCAGTGGAAAAACCTTTCATTTTCTGACCTCATATAACAACTGGCTGGCTGTGTATTTGTCCTGAATATCCAACAGTTGTGGATGGATGAGTGGGGGTGACATGTAGATTCTAGGTTGTATGGACACATTTATTGTTAAAATACTTTAAATGAAAGTTACCTCTTACCATAATATTTACTAATAACAAGTCTCCAGCACAATGAGGTTTGTAATTTAACCGACTGTTTCATCTAAACAATTCATTTATAATAAATAATAATAATTTTTATTTATATAGCGCCAACATATTCCGCAGCACTTTACAATTAAGCGTGGACATGTACAAACAATAAATTCAAATTTATACCTGTACATGTATATACCTATACATTTATACCATGCTATACCATGTTGTTACATCCATGGTGCCTTAATTAGAAAAAAAAATTGCTTTATTCCAGCACACAATACTGTAGTTATAAGGTGCTGTATATTGGCCCATATGGTGACGTTTCGGTCCTAGGTGTGTACGTTTCTCAAGCAGGCCTGAATTGTCGCCATATGGGCTAGTAAAGAGCACCTTATAACTACAGTTATACTCAACGCTTTTTAATTCTATACAAAAGGACTATTATATGCCTGTGAGGCTCTGCACCCCATTTTTAGCTGTGCTGTTCTTTGCTTCTTTATGTTTATTCCAGGGAGATCAGAGCAGGCACTCTGCTAATGCTCTTTGGATGCTGAATGTGTTAACTAGTGTTTTTGTTTTACTTCTTAGAAACAAATACTTTCTTCTTTCTTTTCTGGTTTTCCTTTTTAGATTTAGTTATTTTTTCCCTTCTCTTAGGCATACAAAAATATATCAGGGAAGTTAATGACTTTTTTCAATTCTCATTTTCTTTATCCTTTAGGTCGTAAGGACTGCTCTGCTGGATGCAGCTGGTGTAGCATCATTGTTAACAACTGCAGAAGCTGTAGTTACGGAAATTCCAAAAGAAGAGAAAGATGCTGGCATGGGTGGTATTGGTGGCATGGGTGGAATGGGAGGAGGAATGTTTTAAAGCCCAACTGGAAGATTTTTTTTTTTCTTCCCCTGACATTAAGCAGAGATTAAAGTGTCTGTGCAAAGTGTGAAAAGAGGATCTCCTGACTTTGCAAGCATTGTCTAATTCTTAATCATGCTTTTTACATACCGTAATTTATTTTGTCATTTTCTAAACCTCTGTACATTCCTTAGATATCAATGCTTTTGCTATTTTTTCATATATGTACGTAAGTTTACTAAAAGGTCCAACAGTTGTACTTTATTTAGCTATAAATAAACTATTTAAAGTCTGTTCCTTTAGGTATTATTGGCAGTTTGAATTAAGGTGTATTTTGACCATTCAAAAGCACTACTGTATAAACCTGTGTCCAATAAAAGGCAAATCGTGTGTTTGTGTGTTGTTTTGCCTCACCACTGATTTATTACCATTAGAGTAGGGCGGACACCTGGATGTTCATGTCTGGCCGAACAGTTGCAAAAAAAATTTGGTTGCCAGACCAGTACCTAGACCCCATTCACTTAAATGGGCGCCTGAACAACCAGTGTTCGCCACTCATGTGCATGACAGCACGGCAAACACTGCTTCTGATTGGCAGTAAAATCATTAAATAATTTTAAAAAATATGTTGTGGGGACCCATCTATTTTTAATAACCAGCCTTGCTGATAACTGAGGGTTGCAGCCCCCAGCTGTGAGTTTTGTTTGGCTGGTTATCAAAAATGTGGGGGAACCCACGGCATTTAAAAAAAAATATATATATATATATATATATATATATATATATATATATATATATATATATATATATATATATATATATTAAAAAAAATATATATATATATATATATATATATATATATATATATATATATATATATATATATATACAGCATGGGTGCAGGCTGATTACTCCAATCAGTGGCCGCCTGCTCTCACTGTTATTATCAGCAGCAGGCGTCTGCTGATAGGAGCAGTAGTCCCATCAGTCAACACTAGTGACCAGAGGTAAACGTTATACCTCCGATTACAGCTGCACACTCGCGTTGTATTTTGACAGCGTGGGAACCACGGCTGTCTGACCAGCAGTGATTTTGATTTTACTGCCAATTGGAAACACTGTGATGCACATGACCGCGTGACAAGCACCCGGTGTTCAGGGAGCCGAACTCGAACAGTAACATGGACTTACTGGTGAAGTCCGTGTTCGGGATCCATGCCCAAACAGTAGGTGTTAGATACAGACGCCGCACTTTATTGTTCGGGTTCGCCCATCTCTAATTACCATCTGCAGGCTGCATCTGAGATAAGTTTCTGAAAACTATTATTATTAATTATTGATTTATTCTTATTACACTCAATTCTGTACTGAGCACATTGCCTTTTGCTGACATTACATGTATTATTCCTGTATATTTAGCTCAGACTAGAAGTGTTAACACCATATACAGAGAACACGTGCCCTGTGGGACATAAATTACCACATGACCCACAGGAAGGGGAGGCTCTCTTTGGACACTTCGCTCACACTTCACACAGTCATCAGATGGACAACTGATGTGAGTTAGTTCATGTGCTTCTTGATGGACTTCTATCATGCTTTTGACAGAGACAGACTCCATTTACCATTCAGGATCCCAGGAAAGATGGGGAACAAACTTTGATATTGACAATCTCATTGTAACTATTTCACCTATTCTAAGTTTTGCTGCAATGATGTTTTTTGGTGGACAATCCAATAAACCACTACATTTTTTGATAAGAAATATGACATTTTCTTTAGAGTATTGCAGCTGGTAAAGAGTCCTGAATAAATAAATATACAAAATAAGTATATTTAACAAAACCCCTTATTGAACTATTCTTAAATACTTGCGTTAAAAAAATCCCTACCTTCAATCACTACTTTAACTTTCTATCTGTGGGGGTTTTGGGGTATTTTTTTTTTTTTTCTCTCCATCGAATGATGTTTTGTTTACAAGTTCACCAGCATGCACTGTAGATTATCAAACAAAACTTCATCAGAGGACTGGTGCTTCGATTTTTGTCCCAGCTGCTGTCCCCACCTTGAAACAGATCACCATCAAGGATGACACTTCCATGGGCTAGGCTCTCTGCTATACTAAGCATTCTCCACTTGTCAATATTAACCCTGCTGTTTTGTTCTCATTTGCTATACACTTGTACTGTTCCCGGGTCAATATGACCCGACCTATTAATTCTTGATTTTTAGCTACTCTAAGTGTTTTATTTGAATACTTATTTCATTATTATACTGTATGTGAACATGGTTGATCATAAACAAATGAAAAATATAAATTAAAACTTAATTTTTTTTTTCATAAAAAGGTTACACAGGCTTTTTACAATTATCTTTGATTGGCATTCTGCACACAAATAACAAAGAAGCTTTACATTACGATTACTAAAACATGAAATTTAACTTTATGAAAACAATATAAATCAACAAATGAAAAATCATAAAAACTTCAACCTTTTTAGAAAGAAAAAAGAAAAAAAACTGAACATGTTCATGAGTTTTTACACTGAACACAATAATAATACACATGTCCTTTACACAGATAATTTAAACATCCAGCACATGTCAAATTAGTCTTATTGTCACAGGAAGATGGACAGAAGCTACATCTCTTCCTTTTTTTTGCTGGTAGCTGTGCTGCTGGTAGCTGTGCTGGTGGAGGCCGTGGATGTGAAGTCTTTCTTGAGCATGCTGGACACTTTTTACAATGGCTGTTGCTCCTTCACTTCTGGGTCACTTTTCTGCTCTCAATATATGGTCTAACCAGGGATTTTCCCAATTCCTCAAGAAATAATCATCTTTTATGCAGCTTATTCCGGTTCCAATCGGGGTCGATTTCTCTCCATAAGACAAATGCATTGTATGCAGAAACGTCCAGTATGTTATAAAATAAAATCATTGGCCACCGATTGGTTTGCGTTTGCATGTATATGTTGATATTGCTTGGTCTAAAGCAGTGTTCCCCAACTCCGGTCCTCAAGAGCCACCAACAGGTCATGTTTTCAGGATTTCCTTAGTATTGCACAGGTGATAGTTGCATCACCTGCACAGGCAATAATTCCATCACCTGTGCAATACTAAGGAAATCCTGAATACATGACCTGTTGGTGGCTCTTGAGGACCGGAGTTGGGGAACACTGGTCTAAAGTATCAACTACTCCCTTTGTGGCATTATAATCCAAAATAATGTCAGGCTTTCTGTCTTCTCTATCACTTACGGCATTGTCATGGTGCATTGTGCTCATTAGAATTACCTGTTTGGTTTTTTTTGGAACATAAGAAACAACAGTTGTATTTCCAGAAAAATAAAAAGTAGAACTGTACACCTCTCTTGCTAAGGATACCGTGCGGTAGTTCAGGTTTATTTTTTCTTATAGTACCCAGCATGGTAAGTTGTTTTTTCTTCAACATCTGGCCTAGTTGATAGGATGTAAAAAAGTTGTCACATGTGACATTTTGTCCGTTTAGTCCATGAGTCAAATCGAGAACACGCATACCCTGATTTTTTTTCAGGTCTTTCACCAGGGGTTTTTCCTGTATACATGTGAACATTTAGAGCATATGAACTTTTGCTGTCGCAAAGTGTCCAGATCTTGATGCCGTATTTGCTGGCTTACTTGGTATATATTGTCTGAATGGGCACCTACCTTGGAATGCCACCAGTTGCTCATCAACATTTTCACCACTATTATACAATTTTGGTAGAATCTCTACCCATTGATTCCAAACATTTCAAATAGGTGCTAGTTTATCTTTAGCTCTTCTTTCCATTCTATCTGTTTTAGAATCAAACTGCAGTACTCTAGAAATTTCATGAAACCTTTCACGACACATTGTAGCTCTAAATATGTGGTGACCACCACCATTTTGAGATGAAGTACACATAAAAAAACCATAACTTTTGCAGTCAGAAATAATCAGAGACCTGTAGAACAGTATAAAATGCTATCGTGTCATATTGACCCGAACAGTACAAGTGTAACAATCAGCGTGTAGCAAAAAGTAAACAAAAAAAAAAAACTAAAAATATATATTGACCCGAACAGTACAGCAGGGTTAAGGTATTCTCAATATGCTGTCTCTGCTCACCGTTGTTGTCATTGCACACTTGACAGTTCAGTCTCTCACCAGTTCTAAAGAAGAATGCCTATCCGGTAGTAGAGCACTCTTGTCAGCTTCTCAATGAGCTTGCTGGTACTATTTCTATCTTTAGAGCCGACGATGGAGTGCACTGTCAGTGCACACTGAAGATAAAACTGTTGCAAGCAGGGACCACACACTGAGCATGAGTCTGCAATATTGAGCAATTTGTCAATACAAAGAATAGCTCTGCCCCAGAAGGGGTCATCTCTGAGCAGCAAAAGACATTGTCCCAATTTCAGTTTTTTACTTAAAGTATCTTTATTGAAGTTTTCCAACAACTTTTACATGAACATATTACCCACATCGGGTTAAAACAGAAAATGTAAGAGCTGGGAAGGGAGGGAATGGGACATTAAAAGGTAAAGACCAAATTAAAAACAAAAGTTCCCATGCTACAAAAATAAAAGTCATCACCACTGTAATGCCTAGAAAGAAAACATCTCCTTTTGGAGCTTCTAGCCGTGCAATCATTATTATTGCTCATGGGATAAACATGGATCATATCTCTCGTAATCCTCTTTATTAAATCAAGCCCAATCTCTGTCACTAATTCCCTCTACAGGAGCCCTGGTTCATCATGTGGATCCTTCAAACGGAACCTGAAAACTCATCTCTTCAAAAAGTGTTTCAACCTGTAATGACATACGTCCGTCTCAACACCATCAGATACTGCCGCCCCCGACCTACTGTCACCTTCCCCATAATCTTGTAGATTGTACGCCTGCAAGGGTCCTCTTCCCTCTGTACCAGTCTGTCGTCGTTAGTTTGTTTACTGTAAGTGATATTTGTATTTGGATGTAACCCTGTCTCATGTACAGCACCATGGAATTAATGGTGCTATATAAACAAATAATCCATCCAGGCAGCCCAAAGCTGTTCAAATGTATTAACCCCTTCCCGACCTTGGACGCCACGTAGGTGTCATGAAAGTCGGTGCCAATCCGACCTGTGACGCCTATGTGGCGTCATGGAATGATCGCATCCCTGCAGATCGGGTGAAAGGGTTAACTCCAATTTCACCCGATCTGCAGGGACAGGGGGAGTGGTACCACAGCCCAGGGGGGGTGGCTTCACCCCCTCGTGGCTACGATCGCTCTGATTGGCTGTTGAAAGTGCAACAGCCAATCAGCAATTCGTAATATTTCACCTATAAAAAGTGGTGAAATATTACAATCCAGCCATGGCCGATGCTGCAATATCATCGGCCATGGCTGGAAAACCTGATGTGCCCCCCCACAGCCACCGATCGCCTCCCCAGTCCTCCGACCTGTCCCGTAGTCCCCTCCGTCCGCCTGTCCGCTCCCCCGTTCTGCCCGCTCCCCCCGTGCTCCGATCCACACCCTGTGCTCCGATCCACCCCCCAGTGCTCCGATCCCCCCCTCATACTTACCGAGCCTCCTGGAGTCCGTCCGTCTTCTCCATGGGCGCCGCCATCTTCCAAAATGGTGGGCGCATGCACAGTGCGCCCGCCGAATCTGCCGGCCGGCAGATTCGTTCCAGGTATATTTTGATCACTGTGATAAACTTATCACAATGATCAAAATAAAAAAAATAGTAGGGACAATAATAAAATAAAATAAAAAAATAGTAGGGACAATAATAAAATAAAGAAAAAATATATATTGTTTTTTCTGCACTAGGGTTAGGGCTAGGGTTAGCATTAGGGTTAGAATTAGGCTATGTGCACACGGTGCGGAGTTGGCTGCGGATCCGCAGCGGATTGGCCGCTGCGGATTCGTACCAGTTTTCCATCAGGTTTACAGTACCATGTAAACCTATGGATAACCAAATCCGCTGTGCCCATTGTGCGGAAAATACCACGCTGTGTTGTATTTTCCGCAGCATGTCAATTCTTTGTGCGGATTCCGCAGCGTTTTACACCTGTTCTTCAATAGGAACCCACAGCTGAAATCCGCACAAAAAACACTGGAAATCTGCGGTAAATCCGCAGGTAAAACGCAGTGCCTTTTACCTGCGGATTTTTCAAAAATGGTGCAGAAAAATCTCACATGAATCCGCAACGTGGGCACAAAGCCTTAGGGTTAGGGTTGGAATTAGGGCTAGGATTGGAAATAGGGTTAAGATTACGCCTGTGGTTAGGGTTAGAGTTGTGTTGGGGTTAGGGTTGGGATTAGGGTTGGGATTATGGTTATGGGTGTGTCGGGGTTAGGGTTGTGGTTAGGGGTGTGTTGGGGTTAGGGTTGTGATTAGGGTTATGGCTAGAGTTGGGATTAGGGTTAGGGGTGTGTTGGGGTGAGTGTTGGAGTTAGAATTGAGGGGCTTCCACTTTATAGGCACATCAGGGGTCTCCAAACGCAACATGGCGCAACCATTGATTCCAGCCAATCTTGCGTTCAAAAAGTCAAATGGTGCTCCCTCCCTTCCGAGCCCCGACATGCGCCCAATCAGTGGTTTACCCCCAGATATGGGGTAACAGCAAACTCAGGACAAACTGGGCAACAATTATTGGGGTCCAATTTCTCCTGTTACCCTTGCAAAAATAAAAAATTGCTTGCTAAAACAATTTTAGAGGAATGAAAAATTATTTTTTATTTTCACGGCTCTGCGTCATAAACTTCTGTGAAGTACTTGGGGGTTCAAAGTGCTCACCACACATCTAGCGAAGTTCCTTGGGGGGTCTAGTTTCCAATATGGGGTCAATTGTGGGGAGTTGCTACTGTTTAGGCACATCGGGGGCTCTGCAAATGCAACGTGACGCCCGTAGACCATTCCATCAAAGTCTGCCTTTCAAAAGTCACTACTTCCCTTCCGAGCCCCAACGTGTGCCCAAACAATGGTTTGCCCCCACATATGGGGTATCAGTGTACTCGGGACAAGCTGGGCAACAACTATTGGGGTCCAATTTCTCCTGTTACTCTTGTGAAAATAAAAAATTGCGGGCTAAATAATAATTTTTGAGGAAAGGAAAATGATTTTTTATTTTCACATCTCTGCGTTATAAACTTCTGTGAAGCACTTGGGGGTTTAAAGTGGTCACCGCACATCTAGATTAGTTCCATGGGAGGTCTAGTTTCCAAAATGGGGTCACATGTGGGGGAGCTCCAAAGTTTAGGCACACAGGGGCTCTCCAAACGCGACATGCTGTCCGCTAACGATAGGAGCTAATTTTTCATTCAAAAAGTCAAATGGCGCTCCTTCCCTTCCGAGCCCTGCCGTGTGCACAAACAGTGGTTTACCCCCACATATGAGGTATCGGCGTACTCAGGAGCAATTGCCCAACACATTTTAGGATCCATTTTGTCCTGTTGCCCATGTGAAAATGAAAAAATTGAGGATAAAAAAATTTTTGTGAAAAAAAGTACTTTTTCAGTTTTACGGAACAATTTGTGAAGCACCTGGGGGTTAAAAGTGCTCACTATGCATCTAGATGAGCTCATTGGAGGGTCTAGTCTCCAAAATGGGGTCAGTTGTGGGGGAGTTCCAATGTTTAGGCACACAGGGGCTCTCCAAACGCGACGTGGTGTCCGCTAAAGATTGGAGCCAATTTTTCATTCATAAAGTCAAATGGCGCTCCTTCCCTTTCGAGCCCTGTCGTGCGCCCAAACAGTGGTTCCCCCCCACATATGGGGTATCGGCGTACTCAGGACAAATTGTGCAATAACTTTTGGGGTCCAGTTTCTTTTTACCCTTGGGAAAATAAAAGAATTGTTGCTAAAAGATCATTTTTGTGACTAAAAAGTTAAATGTTCATTTTTTCCTTCCATGTTGCTTATGCTGATGTGAAGCCCCTGAAGGGTTAATAAACTTATTGAATGTGGTTTTGAGTACCTTGAGGGGTGCAGTTTTTAGAATGGTGTCACTTTTGGGTATTTTCAGCCATATAGACCCCTCAAACTTCAAATGTGAGGTGGTCCCTAAAATAAATGGTTTTGTAAATTTCGTTGTAAAAATGAGAAATTGATGGTCAAATTTTAACCCTTATAACTTCCTAGCAAAAAAAAATTTTGTTTACAAAATTGTGCTGATGTAAAGTAGACATGTGGGTAATGTTATTTATTAACTATTTTGTGTCACATAACTCTCTTGTTTAACAGAATAAAAATTTCCAAATTTTCGCCAAATTTGCATTTTTTTTCACAAATAAATGCAAAAATTATCGACCTAAATATACCACTAACATGAAGCCCAATATGTCACGAAAAAACAATCTCAGAACCGCTAGGATCCGTTGAAGGGTTCCTGAGTTATTACCTCATAAAGGGACACTGGTCAGAATTTTAAAAAACGGCCAGGTCATTAAGGTCAAAATAGGCTGGGTCATGAAGGGGTTAATATTGCCTCTTTTTTTTGTACACACCTTTTTCCAAATGTATAAACCAGTTTATTTTTTTGATATATTCCTTTTTTGTTGGGCTCTCAGTATCCAACCAGTGATGCGCTATTAGTTTTCTTGCTAGATACAGAATTCGTGCCATAGCTATTTTACCCGGCTCAGTTATCTGTAGATGTTCCACATACCCCAGTACACAAACTAAAGGTGTAGTTTCCAATACCACCTTAAACACTCAGCTAATTAATCCTAGTACTTTTTCAGTTCCCCATGACAGCACCGTTACATGAGAGATAGCTCCCGCCCCCAGGAGCAGGAAACCAGCAGAGATAAAAGATGGGGGCGGCACTTCTCTCCTCAGTTTGGTTTCCTGTTCCCGCGGGGAGCCTGCAATGCTGAATCTGGAGGGATCTCTGACAGCGCTGGTCCGGAGACCAAGGTCCTTGGGAGCAGCTGGGTCAGTGTGCGCACATCACTTACGGACCCTGGGGCTGTGTTTAAGGCGTCCTTCCCGCTGCGGGCTCCCCGGCGTCCGCTCCTGGCCAGAGGCTGGGCCGGGGTAAGGGCGTGCCCATCACTAAGCTGCGCTAAAGTGAATGGGACGGCTTCCGGTTCAAACCGCAAGTGACGTCGCATGACGAGGGGGGGCGGTGTGCTGACACTCCCGGAGGGGAGAGAGTTCAGGGACGCTCTCACCCTATACTATTTAAAGAGGCAGAGCACAAGCAACGGTGGCAGTAGCCTCTGGCAGAATGGCGGACCCGACCGCGGAATCGCTGGCTCCAGTGGAAAGCAACCCACAGACTGCCATGGTACTGAGGTTCTGGTGGGTGAGTGCCTTTTGTAAGGCAAAAAAACACGTCTGTAATAGTGTCTTTCTGTGTCATGTTATGCAGGGAAAGAAAGCTACTGCCAAAAATAAAGTGTGTGCACTCTGTGATAAAGCTCTCCCTAAAACATATGAGAAGCAGATTTGCAGATCATGTATAGATAACTGTGGCCGAGAAGTCATCATCCTTACTCCAAAACATAAAGGCTATTGTTAGGGATGAAGTTAAAATCACAGTAAAAGAACAAATGAAACAGCATGGTTTACATAGCACTGAAAATCCACCTTCTACGCCTACCCAAAATTCTGACATGGAATCTGAAGGTGAACGGGAGGAATTACCACCCAGTGATGACTCAGATTTAGACTCTTCAGATGAAGAGTGTGGTCGCCCATATGTACTATCTGAAGACATGGGGAAGCTACTTAAGCTAGTCAGATCTACCCTGGGGGTCGAAGCACCAAAAGAACAAAAATCAATCCAGGACTCTGTTTAGCAATCTGGAGGGAAAAAAATGGAGAGTTTTTCCTTTCCATGATAATGTATTAAACTTAATTAAAAGAGAGTGGGGAAAAACAAATAAAATAAAAAAATGTCAGGCCCTTAAGCGTAAATATCCGTTTGATGACGAAATCTGCGACATGGGGAAAAAGCACCTAAACTAGACGCCGCGATTGCGAGTACCTCCTGGAGTATAACGCTTCCTTTCAAGGACATGGGAGCTTTAAAAGATCCTCTTGACAAAAAGGCGGATGCCTTCCTAAAGTCGGCATGGGAAGCGTCAACATGGGCATTTAAGCCAAGGGTAGCCGCCACTTGCACAGCTCTGGCCATGGTTAAATGGTTAGAACTGAGTGAGCAAATAAGATAAGTGTCTAAGAGAGAGACTCTTGGAAGTAATACCCTCATTACAAAATGTGGCGGGTTTCCTAGCGGATGCCGCCATTGACTCAGTACGTTTTTCTACCCGCGCATGTGCTCTCCAACTCTGGTAGAAGAGCATTATGGTTAAAAAATTGGACTGCTGACTTTCAGTCAAAAGTTAAACTGTGCGCAGTCCCTTGTGAAGGGCAATATTTGTTAGGAAAAGCATTAGATGAAATTTTAGAGAAAGCAGCGGATAAGAAAAAACACTTCCCTCCTCCCCCCTTCTCGAGACGCCGTTGGAGTGATACCCAACGATCCTTTTGGGGATCAGGGAAAGCAGGCTGGGGCCGGCCAGGAGACAAGTCTATGCGAGGAAAGTCCTGGAACGAGAGGTGAGAGAGGATTCCTCTTCAATAAGCCCCCTCAAAAACCAGACCCCAAACAACAACGATGCTGAGTTCTGGGTGGGGGGAAGGCTTCGGTTCTTTGTCCATCAGTGGGAAAAATTACAAACCTCACAATGGATAATTAGTCTATTATCCGAAGGCCCACGGTTAAACTTCATCACCCCCCTGCTCAATGAGTAAAAATCACCCATGTGGCCAAAAGAAACCAAGTGATATTAGAGAGGGAAGTTCATCTCCTTCTGGCAAAAGAAGTCCTCATAAGAGTACCAGCACAAGAGATAGGAAAGGCGTTTTAGAGCACCCTGTTCCTCACACCAAACCCGATGGTTCACTAAGAACTATTTTCAGTTTAACCCCCAAGGGTGGTTTGCACGTTAATGACCGGGCCAATTTTTATAATTCTGACCACTGTCCCTTTATGAGGTTATAACTCTCGCATGCTTCAATGGATCCTGATGATTCTGAGATTTTCTCGTGAAATATTGTATTCATGATAGTGGTAAAATTTCTTTGATAGTACCTACATTTATTTGTGAAAAAAAATGGAAATGTGGCGAAAACGTTAAAAATGTCGCAATTTTCCAACTTTGAATTTTTATGCCCTTAAATCAGAAATATGTCACACAAAATACTTAATAAGTAACATTTCCCACATGTCTACTTTACATCAGCACAATTTTGGAAACAAAATTTTTATTTGTTAGGGAGCTATAAGGGTTAAAAGTTGACCAGCAATTTCTCATTTTTACACCATTTTTTTTCTTAGGGACTACATCACATTTTAAGTCATTTTGAGGGGTCTATATGATAGAAAATACCCAAGTGTGACACCATTCTAAAAACTGCACATCTCAAGGTGCTCAAAACCACATTCAAGAAGTTTTTAACCCTTCAGGTGTTTCACAGGAATTTTTGGAATGTTTAAAAAAAATGAAAATTTAATTTTGTTTCACAAAAAAATTACTTCAGCTCCAATTTGTTTTATGTTACCAAGGGTAATAGGAGAAATTGGACACCAAAAGTTGTAAAATTTGTCCTGAGTATGCCGATACCCCATATGTGGAGGTAAACCACTGTTTGGGTGCATGGCAGAGCTTGGAAGGGAAGGAGCGCCGTTTGACTTTTCAATGCAAAATTGACTGGAATTGAGAGAGGACGCCATGTCGCGTTTGGAGAACCCCTGATGTGCCTAAACATTGAAACCCCCATAAGTGACACCATTTTGGAAAGTAGACCCCCTAAGGAACTTATCTAGATGTGTGGTGGGCACTTTGACCCACCAAGTGCTTCACAGAAGTTTATAATGTAAAGCCGTAAAAATAAATCATATTTTTTTTCAAATGATCTTTTCGCCCCCAATTTTTTATTTTCCCAAGGGTAACAGAAGAAATTGGACCCCAAAAGTTATAAAATTTGTCCTGAGTATGCTGATACCCCATATGTGGGAATAAACTACTGTTTGGGCCCATGGCAGAGCTCAGAAGGGAAGGAGCGCCGTTTGACTTTTCAATGCAAAATTGGCTGGAATTGAGATCAGACACCATGTCGCATTTGGAAAGCACCTGATGTGCCTAAACATTGAAACCCCCCACAAGTGACATCATTTTGGAAAGAAGACCCCTAAGGAACTTATCTAGATGTGTTGTGAGAACGTTGAAACTCAAGTGTTTCACTACAGTTTATAGCGCAGAGCTGTGGAAAAAAAAAATCCACAAAAATTATTTTTTAGCCCCCAGTTTTGTATTTTCCCAAGGGTAACAGAAGAAATTGGACCCCAAAAGTTGTCCAATTTGTCCCAAGTACACTGATACCCCATATGTGGGGGGGGGGGGGAACCACCGTTTGGGCTCATGGCAGAGCTCTGAAGAGAAGGAGCGCTGTTTGAAATGCAGACAGATGGATTGCTCTACAGGCGTCACGTTGCATTTGCAGAGCCCCTGATGTACCTAAACAGAAACCCCCCACAAGTAACCCCATATTGGAAACTAGAGCCCCAAGGAACTTATCTAGATGTGTTGTGAGAACTTTGAACCCCCATGTGTTTCACTACAGTTTATAATGCAGAGCCGTGAAAATAAAAAATCATTTTTTATCCACCAAAATTATTTTGTAGCCCCCAGTTTTGTATTTTCCCAAGGGTAACAGGATAAATTGGACTCCAAAAGTTGTCCAATTTGTCCTGAGTACGCTGATACCCCATATATTGGGGTAAACCCCTTTTTGGACGCATGGGAGAGCTCAGAAGGGAAGGAGCACTGTTTTACTTTTTCAACGCAGAATTTCTGGAATTCAGATCGGACGCCATGTCGCGTTTGGAGAGCCCCTGATGTGCCTAAACAGTGGAAACCCCCCAATTCTAACTGAAACCCTAATCCAAACACACCCCCAACCATAACCCTAACCACACCCCTAACCCTAATCCCAAACGTAAATGTAATCCAAACCCTAACTTTAGCCCCAACCCTAACCACGCGTTTCCCCCTATTCCGCTAATCCCAACAGTCTTGAAGAAAATGCTCAAGTGCACAGCCTACATCTCACTGCCTGGAACTTGAGAGGGGACTTCTGCTAGCAAAGGGAATCTCTGGTCCGTTAGTTGCTACTCTGCTATCTAGCAGAAAAAAAATTACAACTGATAAATATCAGAAAGTGTGGGAAAAATGTCTAGAAGTTTCTGGACGACGCCTGTCAAATACCACCCAAAAAGTCCCAATAACCGAGGTCCTAGAGTTCCTCCAAAAAGGGTTGGAACGAGGATTGTCTACCAGCACCCTAAAGGTGCAAGTTTCGGCGCCTTAGCACCTTGGTTGACCAAAAATTGGCTGATCGCCCCTGGGTGTATAGGTTCATCCGAGCCTCCTTCACGGCCAGACCATTTTAACATTGGCCATAGGTAACTCCCTGGGATCTAAATTTAGTGCTGAAGGCCTTAACCTCACCTCCTTTTGAGCCTCTTACTTCCATCTCGGTGAAAGCGCTAACCTTAAAAACTGTTCTCCTGGTTGCCCATTCGTCTGCCCGACGTATTGGTGAACTCTCCAAGCTATCTCTGTAGATCCCTCATACACTACCATTTTGGAGGATAGAACTGACCCGGCTTTCTTACCAAAGGTCAATTCAAATTTCCACAGGGACCAGGAGATAATTTTACCCACGTTTTGTGCCAGCCCAAAATCCTAGGGAGAAGAAATCTTTCATTGCCTTGATGTCAGACGTTGCCTACTTCAATACCTAGAAACCATGGCGACAGTCTTCAGCCCTTTTTGTCTCCTTCCAGGGGGCAAACGTGAAAAAATGCCACAAAATCTACTATCGCACGGTGGCTTCGTATGGCTATTTCACTTTCCAACTCCTCTTCGGGGCAAAGCCCTCCACTGGGTGTAACGGCCCACTCTACAAGAGCTATTGGCACATCCTGGGCAGAAAGGGCAAATGCATCAATAGAGCAAATTTGCAATGCTGCAGTTTGGGGGGTGCCAGTACAGGGGTAGCACTGCTGCAGCCAGGCATGTCCTCTGAAAGCCGGAGGAGTGACTGCTACAGTAAGGAGGGAAATAGGAGAGCAGTACAGGCCAGACAGGTGATGGTAGTGGGGGACTCAATTATTAGGGGGACAGATAGGGCAATCTGTCACAAAGACAGGGATCGTCGGATGGTGTGCTGCCTACCTGGCGCTCGAGTCTGACACATCGCTGATCGGGTGGACAGATTACTGGGAGGGGCTGGTGAGGACCCAGCGGTCATGGTGCACATTGGCACAAATGACAAAGTTAGAGGAAGGTGGAAGGTCCTTAAAGATGATTTCAGGGAATTAGGCTGCAAGCTGAAAGCAAGGACCTCCAACGTGGTATTTTCCGAAATACTGCCTGTACCACGTGCCACGCCAGAGAGGCAACGGGAGATTAGGGAGGTTAATAAGTGGCTTAAGAATTGGTGTTGGAAGGAGGAGTTTGGGTTCCTGCAGAACTGGGCTGACTTCTCAGTGGGCTACAGGCTCTAGGACGGGCTGCACCTCAATGGGGAAGGTGCAGCTGTGCTGGGGGAGAAAATGGCTAGAAGGTTGGAGGAGTGTTTAAACTAGGGATTGGGGGGGAGGGTATTCAATTTATAGGAGGGGAAGATAGGGCAGATAAAGACCTGGGCACAAATAAGGAAGTTGGGGGTGGTGGTGGCATGGGGGGTGGGGTTAGAACAGTTAATAATTTAAGAAAGAATAGAGGTACAGAGAGGAACATCAAGTGCATGTATACTAATGCCAGAAGCCTCGCCAACAAAATGGACGAATTAGAATTAATGTTGTTGGAGCATAATTCTGACATGGTGGGGATATCTGAAACATGGCTGGATGAGAGCCATGACTGGGCTGTTAACTTGCTGGGCTATAGCCTTTTTAGAAATGACCGTACAGATAAGCGAGTTGGAGGGGTGTGTCTGTATGTAAAATCATCCTTAAAACCCATCCGGCGTGATAATATAGGTGAATTTAATGACAATGTAGAGTCCCTGTGGGTGGAGATAAGGGGAGGGGGAAAAAAATAATAAATTACTGATAGGGGTTTGTTATAAATCTCAAAAAATAATGGAAGCAATGGAGAATATTCTTGTAAAGCAAATAGATGAAGCTGCGACTCAAGGAGAAGTCATTATTATGGGGGACTTCAACTACCCTGAAATAGATTGGGGAACAGAAACCTGCAGTTCCAGCAAAGGTTATCGGTTTTTGACAACTATGAGAGACAATTACCTTTCACAACTGGTTCAGGACCCAACAAGAAGGGGGGCACTGCTAGACCTAATATTAACAAACAGGCCAGACCGCATATCAAATATAAGGGTTGGGGGTCACTTGGGGAATAGTGATCACAAAATAATAAGTTTTCGTGTATCCTTTAATAAGATGTGTAGTAGAGGGGTGACAAGGACACTAAACTTCAGGAGGATGACTTGCTTTGCGCCTTATTCATTTTTCCCATAGGTGCCACCTGTGGTAGCACCCCCGGTGCACCCCCGATAGCCAACTGTGGTGTCAGCCTGCCACAGGTGGTCCGGCCGCTTCCGCGCCAAAATGGGAGCCTATGGAGCTCGCTTCTGCAAAGTGATCCTAGAGGTTGACTCCGGGTACCCTTCCACTAGACCCTGGGTTGCGGCGGACGCACGCGCTCGCCGCAACCACGTTTTTAGTTGTTCGCACCCTTTTCCAGGCACTTTAGCGATGAATGAGCGCTCGGTTTCGATCTTCAGACCGATTCTGGGCGGTTTGGCGCGTTTCTGGGGCGAAAATGTACATTTTCGCTTTTTTGTGGCGCGCAAAAGTTTTTCCTAAAGTTAGCTAATGGCCTTAGAAAAGCGACAACCGTTACCAGGTTTTGGTGTTTGCGTGCACCACCGAACATTTACCACAAGATGGAGCTCCTGCCTTGCAGTTGTTTAATGAAGTCTACAGTTGGCTATCGCTCATTGAAAATCAATGCTCCGTTAGCCAGTTTTGGAGCTGCTAAACATCCGCCACAAGGTGGAGCCCTTTCAATGTAACCGTGTATTACAGTGTAGAACTAGATAACGCTTATTCAAAAGCAATGCTCCGTTACCCACTTCTGCAGTTGCTAAACATTCACCACAAGGTGGAGCTCTTTGAATGTAAATGTGTAATGGAATCTATGACTGCTAATGAGCACCAAGCCAGTTTTTGACACTTTGGCAGAAATAGCGTAGCTTGGTGGAAATAACCACGCATGCTATTTCTTTGCGCTGTCAATATAACAGTACGCTTGCGGACGCAGTCCCTTCACCGCAGCATCCGTTTCTACGCTTAGGTAACTTGCGGAGTAACAAACAAAAACTTTATTTTTTTGGCGCAATGTTTCTTTGAGCGGTCAATATAGACACCGTACACTCGCAGATACAGTCCCTTCACTGCAGCGTCCGTTGTTAAGGTACCTTCACACTAAGAAAACTTAGAACGATAACGATAGCGATCCGTGACGGCCGTTGTGTCTGACACGCAGCAGCGATAATGATCCTGTACGTGTACTATTTATATATACACTAGATGGTGGCCCGATTCTATGGACGGCATTCTCCAGCACTACGTGTGCCATTTCTATGGGCATTGGATGGCATTCTCCAGCACCATGCGTACTGTTGGTGTGGGCATTGGATGGCATTCTCCAGCACTATGTGTACTATTGGTGTTTGGCACTGGATGGCATTCTCCAGCACTACGTGTGCCACTTATATGGGCATTGTACGGCATTTTCCAGCACTATGTGTACTATTGGTGTGGGCACTCGATGGCATTCTCCAGCACCATGTGTACTATTGGTGTTTGGCACTGGATGGCATTCTCCAGCACTATGTGTACTATTGGTGTTTGGCACTGGATGGCATTCTCCAGCACTACGTGTGCCATTTCTATGGGCATTGGAAGGCATTCTCCAGCACCATGCGTACTGTTAGTGTGGGCACTGGATGGCATTCTCCAGCACCATGTGTACTATTGGTGTTTGGCACTGGATGGTATTCTCCAGCACTATGTGTACTATTGGTCCGGGAACTGGATGGCATTCTCCAGCACCAGGGGTGACTGCAGAAGCGACTAACGAGCATGATAAAGGCATCCCGTCAGCCGACCACGCCCCTCTCCAGCACCAGGGGTGACTACAGAAGTGGCTAACGAGCATGATAAAGGCGTCCGTTAGCCGGTTGTGGAGAAACATGGCCACCCCGGCATTCTCCAGCACCATGTGTACTATTGGTGTTTGGCACTGGATGGCATTCTCCAGCACTATGTGTACTGTTGGTGCGGGAACTGGATAGCATTCTCCAGCACCAGGGGTGACTGCAGAAGCGGCTAATGAGCATGATAAAGGCGTCCCGTCAGCCGACCACGCCCCTCTCCAGCACCAGGGGTGACTGCAGAAGCGGCTAACGAGCATGATAAAGGCGTCCCATCAGCTGACCACGCCCCTCTCCAGCACCATGCATACTGTTGGTGTGGGCATTGGATGGCATTCTCCAGCACTATGTGTACTGTTGGTGCGGGCACTGGATGGCATTCTCCAGCACTACGTGTGCCACTTATATGGGCATTGTACGGCATTTTCCAGCACTATGTGTGCTATTGGTGTTTGGCATTGGATGGCATTCTCCAGCACCATGTGTACTGTTGGTGTGGGCACTGGATGGCATTCTCCAGCACTATGTGTACTGTTGGTGCGGGAACTGGATGGCATTCTCCAGCACCATGGGTGACTGCAGAAGCGGCTAACGAGCATGATAAAGGAGTCCCGTCAGCCGACCACGCCCCTCTCCAGCACCAGGGGTGACTCCAGAAGCGGCTAACGAGCATGATAAAGGCGTCTGTTAGCCGGATGTAGAGAAACATGGCCGACCCCGGCATTCTCCAGCACCATGTGTACTATTGGTGTTTGGCACTGGATGGCATTCTCCAGCACTACGTGTGCCATTTCTATGGGCATTGCAAGGCATTCTCCAGCACCATGCGTACTGTTGGTGTGGGCATTGGATGGCATTCTCCAGCACTATGTGTTCTGTTGGTGCGGGCACTGGATGGCATTCTCCAGCACTACGTGTGCCCCTTATATGGGCATTGTACAGCATTTTCCAGCACTATGTGTACTATTGGTGTGGGCACTGGATGGCATTCTCCAGCACCATGTGTATGTACTATTGGTGTTTGGCACTGGATGGCATTCTCCAGCACTATGTGTACTGTTGGTGCGGGAACTGGATGGCATTCTCCAGCACCAGGGGTGACTGCAGAAGCGGCTAACGAGCATGATAAAGGCGTCCATTAGCCGGTTGTGGAGAAACATGGCCGACCCCAGCATTCTCCAGCACCATGTGTACTATTGGTGTTTGGCACTGGATGGCAATCTCCAGCACTACGTGTGCCATTTCTATGGGCCTTGGAAGGCATTCTCCAGCACCATGCGTACTGTTGGTGTGGGCATTGGATGGCATTCTCCAGCACTACGTGTGCCCCTTATATGGGCATTGTACAGCATTTTCCAGCACTATGTGTACTATTGGTGTGGGCACTGGATGGCATTCTCCAGCACCATGTGTATGTACTATTGGTGTTTGGCACTGGATGGCATTCTCCAGCACTATGTGTACTGTTGGTGCGGGCACTGGATGGCATTCTCCAGCACTACATGTGCCACTTATATGGCATTGTACGGCATTTTCCAGCACTATGTGTACTATTGGTGTGGGCACTGAATGGCATTCTCGAGTACCATGTGTACTATTGGTGTTTGGCACTGGATGGCATTCTCCAGCACTACGTGTGCCATTTCTATGGGCATTGCAAGGCATTCTCCAGCACCATGAGTACTGTTGGTGTGGGCACTGGATGGCATTCTCCAGCACTACGTGTGCCACTTATATGGGCATTGTACGGCATTTTCCAGCACTATGTGTACTATTGGTGCGAGAACTGGATGGCATTCTCCAGCACCAGGGGTGACTGCAGAAGCGGCTAACGAGCATGATAAAGGCGTCCCGTCTGCCGACCACGCCCCCCTCCAGCACCAGGTGTGACTGCAGAAGCGGCTAACGAGCATGATAAAGGCGTTCGTTAGCCAGTTGTGGAGAAACATGGCTGACCCCAGCACCATATGTACTATTGGTGTTTGGCACTGGATGGCATTCTCCAGAACTACGTGTGCCATTTCTATGGGCATTGGAAGGCATTCTCCAGCACCATGAGTACTGTTGGTGTGGGCACTGGATGGCATTCTCCAGCACTATGTGTGCTATTTATATGAGCAGCAGACGGCATTCTCCAGCACTATGTTCTTTTTGGTGTGGGCACTGGATGGCATTCTCCAGCACTATGTGTACTATTGGTGTGGGCACTGGATGTCACATATGTCCCGTTAACACTAAAGAGGAACAGTTTGAGAAAGCTCCATTCATTTTTCCCATAGGGACCACATATGGTCCGGATTTCCCCACATGTTTATGGACACTCCTACGCTAACACGGTAAGGTTTTCAATGTTTTTTTCCGTTAAGTCATCCTGTAGGATGTGTGTAGGTACTCTTCCACCTAACTGTGGGTTGCAGCGGGTGCCTGCGCAATTGCGTGGGTTCGCCGCAACCTCCTTATGAGCATGTTTTCAATAGCCTTACGTTGATTCATGCTCCTTTTCTCTCTACAGCCTGTTTTAAAGCTTATTAGAGGGTTTTGGGTGCAAAAGCATACATTTTCGTGTTTTTCATGGCGCCAAAATATGCTTCGCTGTGTTGGATAATGGACAGCTATATGTGACTGTCCGCTGCCCATTAACCCCTTCACCCCCAAGGGTGGTTTGCACGTTAATGACCAGGCAAATTTTTACAATTCTGACCACTGTCCCTTTATGAGGTTATAACTCTGGAACGCTTCAACGGATCTTGGCGATTCTGACATTGTTTTCTCGTGACATATTGTACTTCATGATAGTGGTAAAATTTCTTCGATATAACTTGCGTTTATTTGTAAAAAAAAAACGGATATTTGGCGAAAATTTTGAAAATTTTGCAATTTTCCAACTTTGAATTTTTATGCCCTTAAATCACAGACATATGTCACGCAAAATACTTAATAAATAACATTTCCCACATGTCTACTTTACATCAGCACAATTTTGGAACCAAATTTTTTTTTTGTTATTGAGTTCTGAGGGTTAAAAATTGACCAGCAATTTCTCATTTTTACAACACCATTTTTTTTCAGGGACCACATCTCATTTGAAGTCATTTTGAGGGGTCTATATGACAGAAAATACCTAAGTGTGACACCATTCTAAAAACCCCTCAAGGTGCTCAAAACCACATTCAAGAAATGTATTAACCCTTCAGGTGTTTCACAGGAATTTTTGGAATGTTTGAAAAAAAGTTAAATGTTCATTTGTATTTAAACAAAATTTATTTCAGCTCCAATTTGTTTTATTTTACCAAGGGTAGCAGGAGAAAATGGACCCCAAACGTTGTTGTACAATTTGTCCTGAGTACGTTAATACCCCATATGTGGGGGTAAACCACTGTTTGGGCGCATGGCAGAGCTCGGAAGGGAAGGAGCGCCATTTGACTTTTCAATGCAAAATTGACTGGAATTGAGATGGGACGCCATGTTGCGTTTGGAGAGCCCCTGATGTGCCTAAACATTAAACCCCCCCACAAGTGACACCATTTTGGAAAGTAGACCCCCTAAGGAACTTATCTAGATGTGTGGTGAGCACTTTGACCCAACAAGTGCTTCACAGAAGTTTATAATGCAGAGCCGTAAAAATAAAAAATCATATTTTTTCACAAAAATTATCTTTTCGCCCCCATTTTTTTATTTTCCCAAGGGTAAGAGAAGAAATTAGACCACAAAAGTTGTTGTGCAATTTGTCCTGAGTACGACGATACCCCATATGTGGGGGTAAACCACTGTTTGGGCGCATAGCAGAGCTCGGAAGGGAAGGAGCGCTATTTTACTTTTCAATGCAAAATTGACTGGAATTAAGATGGGACGCCATGTTGCGTTTGGAGAGCCCCTGATGTGCCTAAACATTAAAACCCCCCACAAGTGACACCATTTTGGAATGTAGACCCCCTAAGGAACTTATCTAGATGTGTTTTGAGAGCTTTGAACCCCCAAGTGTTTCACTACAGTTTATAACGCAGAGCCGTGAAAATAAAAATTCCTCTTTTTTTCACAGAAATGATATTTTAGCCCCCAGATTTGTATTTTTACAAGGGTAACATAATAAATTGGACCCCAAAAGTTGTTGTCCAATTTGTCCTGAGTACGCTGATACCCCATATGTGGGGGGGAAGCACTGTTTGGGCGCATGACAGAGCTCGGAAGGGAAGGAGCGCCGTTTGGAATGCAGACTTAGATGGATTGGTCTGCAGGCGTCATGTTGCATTTGCAGAGCCCCTGATGTACCTAAACAGTAGAAACCCCCCACAAGTGACCCCATATTGGAAATTAGACCCCCAAGGAACTTATCTAGATGTGTTGTGAAAACTTTGAACCCCCAAGTGTTTCACTACAGTTTACAACGCAGAGCCGTGAAAATAAAAAATCTTTTTTTTCCCACAAAACTTATTTTTTAGCCCCGTTTTGTATTTTCCCAAGGGTAACAGGAGAAATTGGACACCAAAAGATGTTGTCCAATTTGTCCTGAGTACGCCGATACCCCATATGTTGGGGTAAACCCCTGTTTGGGTACACGGGAGAGCTCTGAAGGGAAGGAGCACTGTTTTACTTTTTCAACGCAGAATTGTCTGGAATTGAGATCGGATGCCATGTCCCGTTTGGAGAGCCCCTGATGTGCCTAAACAGTGGAAACCCCCCAATTATAACTGAAACCCTAATCCAAACACACCCCTTACCCTAATCCAAACGGTAACCATAACCACACCCCTAACCCTGACACACCCCTAACCCTAATCCCAACCCTATTCCCAACCGTAAATGTAATCCAAACCCTAACCCTAGCAATAACCCTAGCCCTAACCCTAGGAATAACCCTAGCAATAACCCTAACCCTAGCAATAACCCTAGCCCTAACCATAGCCCTAACCCTAACCCTAGCCCTAACCCTAATGGGAAAATGGAAATAAATACATTTTTTTATTTTTTTTATTTTTCCCTAACTAAGGGTGTGATGAAGGGGGGTTTGATTTACTTTTATAGCGGGTTATTTAGCGGATTTTTATGATTGGCAGCCGTCACACACTGAAAGACGCTTTTTATTGCAAAAAATATTTTTTGCGTTACCACATTTTGAAAGCTATAATTTTTCCATATTTGAGTCCACAGAGTCATGTGAGGTCTTGTTTTTTGTGCGACGAGTTGACGTTTTTATTGGTAACATTTTCGGGCACATGACATTTTTTCATCGCTTTTTATTCCGATTTTTGTGAGGCAGAATGATCAAAAACCAGCTATTCATGAATTTCTTTTGGGGGAGGCGTTTATACCGTTCCGCGTTTGGTAAAATTGATAAAGCAGTTTTATTCTTCGGGTCAGTATGAATACAGCGATACCTCATTTCTATCATTTTTTTTATGTTTTGGCGCTTTTATACGATAAAAACTATTTTATAGAAAAAATAATTATTTTGGTATCGCTTTATTCTCAGGACTATAACTTTTTAATTTTTTTGCTGATGATGCTGTATGGCAGCTTGTTTTTTGCGGGACAAGATGACGTTTTCAGCGGTACCATGGTTATTTATATCTGTCTTTTTGATCGCGTGTTATTCCACTTTTTGTTTGGCGGTATGATAATAAAGCGTTGTTTTTTGCCTCGTTTTTTTTTTTTTTTCCTCACGATGTTTACTGAAGGGGTTAACTAGTGGGACAGTTTTATAGGTTGGGTCGTTATGGACGCGGCGATACTAAATATGTGTACTTTTATTGTTTTTTTTATTATTTAGATAAAGAAATGTATTTATGGGAATAATATTTTTATTTTTTCTTTATTTAGGAATTTATTTTTTATTTATTTTTTTACACATGTGGAAAATTTTTTTTTTTACTTTGTCCCAGGGGGGGACATTACAGATCGGTGATCTGACAGTGTGCACAGCACTCTGTCAGATCGGCGATCTGCTGTGCAGGGCTGCAGGCTTACCAGCGCCTGCTCTGAGCAGGCACTCGGTAAGCCACCTCCCTCCCTGCAGGACCCGGATGCCGCGGCCATCTTGGATCCGGGACCTGCGGCGAGGAGGGAGGTAGGAGACCCTCGGAGCAACGCGATCACATCGCATTGCTGCGGGGGTCTCAGGGAAGCACGCAGGGAGCCCCCTCCCTGCGCGATGCTTCCCTATACCGCCGGTACACCGCGATCATGTTTGATCGCGGTGTGCCGGGGGTTAATGTGCCGGGGGCAGTCCGTGACCGCTCCTGGCACATAGTGCCGGATGTCAGCTGCGATATGCGTATGACGTACTATCCCGTCGGTGGTCATACGGGCCCACCCCACCTCGACGGGATAGTACGTCAGATGTCAGAAAGGGGTTAAAGAGTTGCTTTATGGTGTAAAAAACCGTAAACTTTTCTGTGTTTAATGTATGTAATGTTAAGTAGGTCACATATATATAAAGTATGTCCCGTTAACACTAAAGAGGAACAGTTTGAGAAAGCTCCATTCATTTTTCCCATAGGGACCACATATGGTCCGGATTTCCCCACATGTTTATGGACACTCCTACGCTAACACGGTAAGGTTTTCAATGTTTTTTTCCGTTAAGTCATCCTGTAGGATGTGTGTAGGTACTCTTCTACCTAACTGTGGGTTGCAGCGGGCGCCTGCGCAATTGCGTGGGTTCGCCGCAACCTCCTTATGAGCATGTTTTCCATGGCCTTAAATAAAATAAATATGTCCCCTTAGCCAGGTAGTAGAGAAACATTGAAGACTATGGCATTCTCCAGCACTATGTGTACTATTGGTGTGGGCACTGGATGGCATTCTCCAGCACTATGTGTGCTATTTATATGAGCAGCAGACGGCATTCTCCAGCACCATGTGTACTAATGGTGTTTGGCACTGGATGGCATTCTCCAGCACTATGTGTACTGTTGGTGCGGGAACTGGATGGCATTCTCCAGCACCAGGGGTGACTGCAGAAGCGGCTAACGAGCATGATAAAGGCGTCCGTTAGCCGGTTGTGGAGAAACATGGCCGACCCCGGCATTCTCCAGCAACATGTATACTATTGGTGTTTGGCACTGGATGGCATTCTCCAGCACTACGTGTGCCATTTCTATGGGCATTGGAAGGCATTCTCCAGCACCATGTGTACTATTGGTGTTTGGCACTGGATGGCATTCTCCAGCACTATGTGTACTGTTGGTGCGGGAACTGGATGGCATTCTCCAGCACCAGGGGTGACTGCAGAAGCGGCTAACGAGCATGATAAAGGTGTCCCGTCAGCTGACCACGCCCCTCTCCAGCACCAGGGGTGACTGCAGAAGCGGCTAACGAGCATGATAAAGGCGTCCGTTTGCCGGTTGTGGAGAAAGATGGCCGACCCCGGCATTCTCCAGCACCATGTGTACTATTGGTGTTTGGCACTGGATGGCATTCTCCAGCACTACGTGTGCCATTTCTATGGGCATTGGAAGGCATTCTCTATCACCATGTGTACTGTTGGTGCGGGCACTGGATGTCATTCTCCAGCACCAGGGGTGACTGCAGAAGCGGCTAACGAGCATGATAAAGGCGTCCCGTCAGCTGACCACGCCCCTCTCCAGCACCAGGGGTGACTGCAGAAGTGGCTAACGAGCATGATAAAGGCGTCCGTTAGCCGGATGTAGAGAAACATGGCAGACCCCGGCATTCTCCAGCACCATGTGTACTATTGGTGTTTGGCACTGGATGGCATTCTCCAGCACTTCGTGTGCCATTTCTATGGGCATTGGGAGGCATTCTCCAGCACCATGCGTACTGTTGGTGTGGGCATTGGATAGCATTCTCCAGCACTATGTGTACTGTTGGTGCGGGCACTGGATGGCATTCTCCAGCACTACGTGTGCCACTTATATGGGCATTGGACGGCATTTTCCAGCACAATGTGTGCTATTGGTGTGGGCACTGGATGGTATTCTCCAGTACCATGTGTACTATTGGTGTTTGGCACTGGATGGCATTCTCCAGCACTACGTGTGCCATTTCTATGGGCATTGGAAGGCATTCTCCAGCACCATGTGTACTATTGGTGTTTGGCACTGGATGGCATTCTCCAGCACTCCAACCAGCTTGGAGTGAAGAAATCAACAGTGGGAGCAATAATTAGAAAATGGAAGACATTCAAGACCACTGATAATCTCCCTCGATCTGGGGCTCCACGCAAAATCCCACCCCGTGGGGTCAGAATGATCACAAGAACGGTGAGCAAAAATCCCAGAACCACGCGGGGGGACCTAGTGAATGAACTGCAGAGAGCTGGGACCAATGTAACAAGGCCTACCATAAGTAACACACTACGCCACCATGGACTCAGATCCTGCAGTGCCAGACGTGTCCCACTGCTTAAGCCAGTACATGTCCGGGCCCGTCTGAAGTTTGCTAGAGAGCATTTGGATGATCCAGAGGAGTTTTGGGAGAATGTCCTATGGTCTGATGAAACCAAACTGGAACTGTTTGGTAGAAACACAACTTGTCGTGTTTGGAGGAAAAAGAATACTGAGTTGCATCCATCAAACACCATACCTACTGTAAAGCATGGTGGTGGAAACATCATGCTTTGGGGCTGTTTCTCTGCAAAGGGGCCAGGACGACTGATCCGGGTACATGAAAGAATGAATGGGGCCATGTATTGTGAGATTTTGAGTGCAAACCTCCTTCCATCAGCAAGGGCATTGAAGATGAAACGTGGCTGGGTCTTTCAACATGACAATGATCCAAAGCACACCGCCAGGGCAACAAAGGAGTGGCTTCGTAAGAAGCATTTCAAGGTCCTGGAGTGGCCTAGCCAGTCTCCAGATCTCAACCCTATAGAAAACCTTTAGAGGGAGTTGAAAGTCCGTGTTGCCAAGCGAGAAGCCAAAAACATCACTGCTCTAGAGGAGATCTGCATGGAGGAATGGGCCAACATACCAACAACAGTGTGTGGCAACCTTGTGAAGACTTACAGAAAACGTTTGACCTCTGTCATTGCCAACAAAGGATGTATTACAAAGTATTGAGATGAAATTTTGTTTCTGACCAAATACTTATTTTCCACCATAATATGCAAATAAAATGATAAAAAAACAGACAATGTGATTTTCTGGATTTTTGTTTCTCAGTTTGTCTCCCATAGTTGAGGTCTACCTATGATGTAAATTACAGACGCCTCTCATCTTTTTAATTGGTGGAACTTGCACTATTGCTGACTGACTAAATACTTTTTTACCCCACTGTATATATTAATTTATTAACAATGTTTATTACTATTTTTATACACATATATTGATATCCCCTTATTTAGTGGTTCTTACAAGAATAGGGTTGCGAAGGGAAAGGTAGGCCTGGATAACAAGCATAGTCTGAATGGATACGCAGTAGGACTGGTGTCCCATGATATACACAGGAGAAGCCATGTATTTTGTGAAAGTAGGGCTATCTTGCAGGCCTAAGGATAGGAAGGAATCAACTAATTCCCAGAAACTGTCAAGGGCGTCTGGTTGCTTTTGTCCTGATTCTGTTTTGTCTGAAAACACCCAAAAATCTTGAATATTCAGCCAAAATCTCATAAAACCGCAGACATGTGCAAAGCCTCCCCACATTCCTTCACCTAATTTATTTTGTATCCCAGGATGTGTATGACAACCCATTGTGTAACCCATGTATAGGTGCCAATTTATTATGTAACTTTGTTTTTCTGAACTAGGGCTATAAAAGTACAACGTGTAGTCTGTCTCTCTGATTTATTTTTCCCAATTCTAGGTGCCTAGGAATAGCTATACCTGAAGTTGGTTCGAGTGAGAGAAAATCTCGTCTTCAACACATGGCACAAAACTAAAGTCATTTCAAATGGCTACTTTCTGGCTTTAAGAAACACTAAAATAAACCAAGAACAAAAAATGTGGTAGTCAGTAATGGTTACTTTTTTTAATCAAGCATAGGGGAAAAATTATGGAATCACTCAATTCTGAGGAAAAAATTATGCAGTCACCCTGTAAATTTTCATACCCAAAAATAACACCTGCATCAAATTAGATCTGCTCGTTAGTCTGCATCGACCAAACATGGTATCCATCCACAGACAGCTGTTTCAGGGTATTTGCCCCTCATCAGTGTGGAGTAGGAAACTGGCTATTAGGAGCAGTGCCTAGTGAAAAGGCTATGAACATAAGGATGAATTACCTACTCCACACTGATGAGGGGAAAATACCCTGAAACAGCTGTCTGTGGATGGATACCATGTTTTGGCATAGGTGGTTTTCCTTTATTGGATGCTGCCCTTCCCGTGGTTGTTCCTTCCCGGTGAAAGACCTGGTTATTCATTGCTTGCGTGTTGTGAATTCCGTTCTTGGGCTCTCTCCGGTGGTTGTAAATGGCACTTTTGTGAATTCTGCCCTTGGGCTCCCTCCGGTGGTTTTAAGTGGAACTGCTGCTGCTTGGATTTAGCTTAGCAGCTGCTTCCACTGATCGTCTCTCCTGCTCTGCTATTTAGCCTGGCTCTGATCTTCAGCCAGTGCCAGCTGTCAATGTTTCTTAGTTGGATTTATGTTATGGTTCTCAATGGCAAGAGAACATAGCCCAGCAACCATAAGTACTAGCTCTTGGAAGGATGGAAACTAAACTGACCATGAACTAAACCTGCCGCACAACTAACAGTAGCCGGGTAGCGTAGCCTACGTTTTTTATCCCTAGACGCCCAGCGCCGGCCGGAGGACTAACTAATCCTGGCAGAGGAAAATATAGTCCTGGCTCACCTCTAGAGAAATTTCCCCGATAGGCAGACAGAGGCCCCCACATATATTGGCGGTGATTTTAGATGAAATGACAAACGTAGTATGAAAATAGGTTTAGCAAAATTGAGGTCCGCTTACTAGATAGCAGGAAGACAGAAAGGGCACTTTCATGGTCAGCTGAAAACCCTATCAAAACTCCATCCTGAAATTACTTTAAGACTCTAGTATTAACTCATAACATCAGAGTGGCAATTTCAGATCACAAGAGCTTTCCAGACACAGAAACGAAACTACAGCTGTGAACTGGAACAAAATGCAAAAACAAACGAGGACTTAAGTCCAACTTAGCTGGGAGTTGTCTAGCAGCAGGAACATGCACAGAAAGGCTTCTGATTACAATGTTGACCGGCATGGAAGTGACAGAGGAGCAAGGTTAAATAGCGACTCCCACATCCTGATGGGAACAGGTGAACAGAGGAGATGATGCACACCAGTTCAATTCCACCAGTGGCCACCGGGGGAGCCCAAAATCCAATTTCACAACAGTGCCCCCCCCTCAAGGAGGGGGCACCGAACCCTCACCAGAACCACCAGGGCGATCAGGATGAGCCCTATGAAAGGCACGGACCAGATCGGAGGCATGAACATCAGAGGCAGTCACCCAAGAATTATCCTCCTGACCGTATCCCTTCCATTTGACCAGATACTGGAGTTTCCGTCTGGAAACACGGGAGTCCAAGATTTTTTCCACAACGTACTCCAACTCGCCCTCAACCAACACCGGAGCAGGAGGCTCAACGGAAGGCACAACCGGTACCTCATACCTGCGCAACAATGACCGATGAAAAACATTATGAATAGAAAAAGATGCAGGGAGGTCCAAACGGAAGGACACAGGGTTAAGAATCTCCAATATCTTGTACGGGCCGATGAACCGAGGCTTAAACTTAGGAGAAGAAACCCTCATAGGGACAAAACGAGAAGACAACCACACCAAGTCCCCAACACAAAGCCGAGGACCAACCCGACGCCGGCGGTTGGCAAAAAGCTGAGTCTTCTCCTGGGACAACTTCAAATTGTCCACTACCTGCCCCCAAATCTGATGCAACCTCTCCACCACAGCATCCACTCCAGGACAATCCGAAGATTCCACCTGACCAGAAGAAAATCGAGGATGAAACCCCGAATTACAGAAAAAAGGAGACACCAAGGTGGCAGAGCTGGCCCGATTATTGATGGCAAACTCCGCTAAAGGCAAAAAAGCAACCCAATCATCCTGATCTGCAGACACAAAACACCTCAAATATGTCTCCAAGGTCTGATTCGTCCGCTCGGTCTGGCCATTAGTCTGAGGATGGAAAGCAGACGAGAAAGACAAATCTATGCCCATCCTAGCACAGAATGCTCGCCAAAATCTAGACACGAATTGGGTTCCTCTGTCAGAAACGATATTCTCCGGAATACCATGCAAACGGACCACATTTTGAAAAAACAGAGGAACCAACTCGGAAGAAGAAGGCAACTTAGGCAGGGGAACCAAATGGACCATCTTAGAGAAACGGTCACACACCACCCAGATGACAGACATCTTCTGAGAAACAGGAAGATCCGAAATAAAATCCATCGAGATGTGCGTCCAGGGCCTCTTCGGGATAGGCAAGGGCAACAACAATCCACTAGCCCGAGAACAACAAGGCTTGGCCCGAGCACAAACGTCACAAGACTGCACAAAGCCTCGCACATCTCGAGACAGGGAAGGCCACCAGAAGGACCTTGCCACCAAATCCCTGGTACCAAAGATTCCAGGATGACCTGTCAACGCAGAAGAATGAACCTCAGAAATGACTTTACTGGTCCAATCATCAGGAACAAACAGTCTACCAGGTGGGCAACGATCAGGTCTATCCGCCTGAAACTCCTGCAAGGCCCGCCGCAGGTCTGGAGAAACGGCAGACAATATCACTCCATCCTTAAGGATACCTGTAGGTTCAGAGTTACCAGGGGAGTCAGGCTCAAAACTCCTAGAAAGGGCATCCGCCTTAACATTCTTAGAACCCGGCAGGTAGGACACCACAAAATTAAACCGAGAGAAAAACAACGACCAGCGCGCCTGTCTAGGATTCAGACGTCTGGCGGACTCAAGATAAATTAGATTTTTGTGGTCAGTCAATACCACCACCTGATGTCTAGCCCCCTCAAGCCAATGACGCCACTCCTCAAAAGCCCACTTCATGGCCAAAAGCTCCCGATTCCCAACATCATAATTCCGCTCGGCGGGCGAAAATTTACGCGAGAAAAAGGCGCAAGGTCTCATCACGGAACAATCGGAACTTCTCTGCGACAAAACCGCCCCAGCTCCGATTTCAGAAGCGTCGACCTCAACCTGAAAAGGGAGAGCAACATCAGGCTGACGCAACACAGGGGCGGAAGAAAAGCGGCGCTTAAGCTCCCGAAAGGCCTCCACAGCAGCAGGGGACCAATCAGCAACATCAGCACCCTTCTTAGTCAAATCAGTCAATGGTTTAACAACATCAGAAAAACCAGCAATAAATCGACGATAAAAGTTAGCAAAGCCCAAAAATTTCTGAAGACTCTTAAGAGAAGAGGGTTGCGTCCAATCACAAATAGCCTGAACCTTGACAGGATCCATCTCGATGGAAGAGGGGGAAAAATATATCCCAAAAAGGAAATCTTTTGAACCCCAAAAACGCACTTAGAACCCTTCACACACAAGGAATTAGACCGCAAAACCTGAAAAACCCTCCTGACCTGCTGGACATGAGATTCCCAGTCATCCGAAAAAATCAAAATATCATCCAGATACACAATCATAAATTTATCCAAATAATCACGGAAAATGTCATGCATAAAGGACTGAAAGACTGAAGGGGCATTTGAAAGACCAAAAGGCATCACCAAATACTCAAAGTGGCCCTCGGGCGTATTAAATGCGGTTTTCCACTCATCCCCCTGCTTAATTCGCACCAAATTATACGCCCCACGGAGATCTATCTTAGAGAACCACTTGGCCCCCTTTATGCGAGCAAACAAATCAGTCAGCAGTGGCAACGGATATTGATATTTAACCGTGATTTTATTCAAAAGCCGATAATCAATACACGGCCTCAAAGAGCCATCTTTCTTAGCCACAAAGAAAAAACCGGCTCCTAAGGGAGATGACGAAGGACGAATATGTCCCTTTTCCAAGGACTCCTTTATATATTCTCGCATAGCAGCATGTTCAGGCACAGACAGATTAAATAAACGACCCTTAGGGTATTTACTACCCGGAATCAAATCTATGGCACAATCGCACTCCCGGTGCGGAGGTAATGAACCAAGCTTAGGTTCTTCAAAAACGTCACGATATTCAGTCAAGAATTCAGGAATCTCAGAGGGAATAGATGATGAAATGGAAACCACAGGTACGTCCCCATGCGTCCCCTTACATCCCCAGCTTAACACAGACATCGCTTTCCAGTCAAGGACTGGGTTATGAGATTGCAGCCATGGCAATCCAAGCACCAACACATCATGTAGGTTATACAGCACAAGAAAGCGAATAATCTCCTGATGATCCGGATTAATCCGCATAGTTACTTGTGTCCAGTATTGTGGTTTATTACTAGCCAATGGGGTGGAGTCAATCCCCTTCAGGGGTATAGGAGTTTCAAGAGGCTCCAAATCATACCCACAGCGTTTGGCAAAGGACCAATCCATAAGACTCAAAGCGGCGCCAGAGTCGACATAGGCATCCGCGGTAATAGATGATAAAGAACAAATCAGGGTCACAGATAGAATAAACTTAGACTGTAAAGTGCCAATTGAAACAGACTTATCAAGCTTCTTAGTACGCTTAGAGCATGCTGATATAACATGAGTTGAATCACCGCAATAGAAGCACAACCCATTTTTTCGTCTTAAATTCTGCCGTTCACTTCTGGACAGAATTCTATCACATTGCATATTCTCTGGCGTCTTCTCAGTAGACACCGCCAAATGGTGCACAGGTTTGCGCTCCCGCAGGCGCCTATCGATCTGGATAGCCATTGTCATGGACTCATTCAGACCCGCAGGCACAGGGAACCCCACCATAACATCCTTAATGGCATCAGAGAGACCCTCTCTGAAATTCGCCGCCAGGGCGCACTCATTCCACTGAGTAAGCACAGCCCATTTACGGAATTTCTGGCAGTATATTTCAGCTTCGTCTTGCCCCTGAGATAGAGACATCAAGGCCTTTTCCGCCTGAAGCTCTAACTGAGGTTCCTCATAAAGCAACCCCAAGGCCAGAAAAAACGCATCCACATTGAGCAACGCAGGATCCCCTGGAGCCAATGCAAAAGCCCAATCCTGAGGGTCGCCCCGGAGCAAGGAAATCACAATCCTGACCTGCTGAGCAGGATCTCCAGCAGAGCGAGATTTCAGGGACAAAAACAACTTGCAATTATTTTTGAAATTTTGAAAGCAAGATCTATTCCCCGAGAAAAATTCCGGCAAAGGAATTCTAGGTTCAGATATAGGAACATGAACAACAAAATCTTGTAAATTTTGAACTTTCGTGGTGAGATTATTCAAACCTGCAGCTAAACTCTGAATATCCATTTTAAACAGGTGAACACAGAGCCATTCCAGGATTAGAAGGAGAGAGAGAGAGAGAAAGGCTGCAATATAGGCAGACTTGCAAGAGATTCAATTACAAGCACACTCAGAACTGAAGGGAAGGAAGAAAAAAAAAATAAAAATCTTCAGCAGACTTCTCTTTTCTCTCCTTTCTCTGTCAATTAGTTTAACCCTTTGTGGCCGGTCAAACTGTTATGGTTCTCAATGGCAAGAGAACATAGCCAGCAACCATAAGTACTAGCTCTTGGAAGGATGGAAACTAAACTGACCATGAACTAAACCTGCCGCACAACTAACAGTAGCCGGGTAGCGTAGCCTACGTTTTTTATCCCTAGACGCCCAGCGCCGGCCGGAGGACTAACTAATCCTGGCAGAGGAAAATATAGTCCTGGCTCACCTCTAGAGAAATTTCCCCGACAGGCAGACAGAGGCCCCCACATATATTGGCGGTGATTTTAGATGAAATGACAAACGTAGTATGAAAATAGGTTTAGCAAAATTGAGGTCCGCTTACTAGATAGCAGGAAGACAGAAAGGGCACTTTCATGGTCAGCTGAAAACCCTATCAAAACTCCATCCTGAAATTACTTTAAGACTCTAGTATTAACTCATAACATCAGAGTGGCAATTTCAGATCACAAGAGCTTTCCAGACACAGAAACGAAACTACAGCTGTGAACTGGAACAAAATGCAAAAACAAACGAGGACTTAAGTCCAACTTAGCTGGGAGTTGTCTAGCAGCAGGAACATGCACAGAAAGGCTTCTGATTACAATGTTGACCGGCATGGAAGTGACAGAGGAGCAAGGTTAAATAGCGACTCCCACATCCTGATGGGAACAGGTGAACAGAGGAGATGATGCACACCAGTTCAATTCCACCAGTGGCCACCGGGGGAGCCCAAAATCCAATTTCACAACAGATTTAGATCTCTCCTTGGATTTCCTTGATAGTCGGTCCTGTTCAGCAAAGATAAGTCCTTGCATGTTCATTTGTTGTCCTCTTGCTGTGGACTTAATCATTCAGCTCATTTTATGTTTGCTCTAGTCCAGCTTGTCAGTATTCAATATTCAGTTAAGCTGGAAGCTCTGGGGAAGCAGATTTGCCCTCCACACAGTTAGTCAGGTATGGAGATTTTTTGTAAACTCTGTGATGGCTTTTTCTAGCTTTTAATACTGACCGCACAGTATCCTTTCCTATTCTGTCTATATAGTTAGAAGTGGCCTCCTTTGCTAAATCCTGGTTTCATTCTGTGTATGTCATTTCCCTCTCCACTCAGTTCATATTTGTGGGGGGCTGTCTGTCCTTTGGGAATTTTCTCTGAGGCAAGATAGCTTTCCTCTTTCCATCTTTAGGGGTAGTTAGTTCTCCGGCTGTGACGAGATGTCTAGGGAGTGACAGGAACATTCCACGGCTACTTCTAGTGTTGTGTTAGGTTCAGGAACTGCGGTCAGTAAAGATACCATCTCCTCAGAGCTCGTCCCATGTTGCTCCTTAACCACCAGGTCATAACAGTACAGCTGGCCAGCAATGTATTGAATGCATCTCAAAAGAGGGGAAAAAAAAAGTTCTGAGCCATTTTTTTTTCTCTGCAGCCTGTTTTGTCTTTTTTTTCCCCTTAATCTCTGGGTGGTTCAGGATTCTGGCACTGACATGGATGTTCAGGGTTTGTTCTCTCGTGTGGATCAACTTGCTGCAAGGGTACAGAGTATCCAAGATTATGTTGTTCAGACTCCGGTTTTGGAGCCTAGAATTCCTACTCCTGATTTGTTTTTTGGGGATAGATCTAAGTTCTTGAACTTTAAAAATAACTGCAGATTGTTTTTTGCTTTGAGACCCCGTTCCTCTGGTGATCCCATTCAGCAGGTGAAAATTGTCATCTCTCTGCTGCGTGGAGACCCTCAGGATTGGGCATTCTCCCTTGAGTCAGGGGATCCGGCATTACTTAATGTAGACGCATTTTTTCAAGCGCTCGGATTACTGTATGATGAACCTAATTCTGTGGATCAGGCAGAAAAAACCTTGTTGGCCCTGTGTCAGGGTCAGGAAGCGGCAGAATTATACTGCCAGAAATTTAGAAAGTGGTCTGTGCTCACTAAATGGAATGAAGATGCTCTGGCTGCAATTTTCAGAAAGGGTCTTTCTGAAACCCTTAAAGATGTTATGGTGGGGTTCCCTACGCCTGTTGGTTTGAACGAATCTATGTCTCTAGCCATTCAGATTGATCGGCGCCTGCCCGAGCGCAAGGTTGTGCACCATATGGCAGTGTCCTCTGAGCAGAGTCCTGAGCCTATGCAATGTGATAGGATTTGGACTAGAGCAGAACGGCAGGAATTCAGACGTCAGAATAGGCTGTGTTTTTACTGTGGTGATTCTGTTCATGCTATTTCTGATTGCCCTAAGCGTACTAAGAGGGTCGCTAGGTCTGTTACCATTAGTACTGTGCAGCCTAAATTTCTCTTGTCTGTTACCCTGATTTGCTCATTATCGTCCTTTTCTGTCATGGCATTTGTGGATTCAGGTGCTGCCCTGAATTTAATGGACTTAGAGTTTGCCAGACACTGTGGTTTTTCCTTACAGCCTTTGCAGAGCCCTATTCCCTTAAGGGGCATTGATGCGACACCATTAGCCAAGAATAAACCTCAGTACTGGACTCAGCTGACCATGTGTATGGCTCCAGCACATCAGGAAGATTGTCGTTTTCTGGTGTTGCATAATTTGCATGATGTGGTTGTACTAGGTTTTCCATGGTTACAGGTACATAATCCAGTGCTGGATTGGAAATCCATGTCTGTGACTAGTTGGGGTTGTCAAGGGGTTCATAGTGACGTTCCTTTGATGTCAATCTCCTCTCCCCCCTCTTCTGAAGTTCCTGAGTTTTTGTTGGATTTCCAGGATGTATTTGATGAGCCCAAGTCCAGCTCCCTTCCTCCTCATAGGGACTGTAATTGTGCTATTAATTTGATTCCTGGCTGTAAGTTCCCTAAGGGCCGACTTTTCAATTTGTCTGTGCCAGAGCATGCCGCCATGCGGAGTTATGTTAAGGAGTCTTTGGAGAAGGGGCATATTCGGCCCTCTTCGTCACCGTTGGGAGCGGGATTCTTCTTTGTTGCAAAGAAGGATGGCTCCTTGAGACCCTGTATTGATTATCGCCTTCTTAATAAGATCACGGTCAAATTCCAATACCCTTTACCTTTGCTTTCTGATTTGTTTGCTCGGATTAAGAGGGCTAGTTGGTTTACTAAGATTGACCTTCGAGGGGCGTATAATCTTGTTCGTATTAAACAGGGTGACGAATGGAAAACTGCATTTAATACGCCCGAAGGCCATTTTGAATACCTTGTGATGCCATTCGGGCTCTCTAATGCCCCATCTGTGTTTCAGTCCTTCATGCATGATATCTTCCGGAATTATCTTGATAAATTCATGATTGTATATTTGGATGATATCTTGATTTTTTCCGACGATTGGGAGTCTCATGTAAAACAGGTCAGGATGGTATTTCAGATCCTTCGTGCTAACACTTTATTTGTGAAGGGGTCTAAATGCCTATTTGGAGTTCAGAAGGTTTCTTTTTTGGGTTTTATTTTTTCTCCCTCGGCTATAGAAATGGATCCTGTCAAGGTCCAAGCCATTCATGATTGGATTCAACCCACTTCTGTGAAGAGCCTTCAGAAATTTTTGGGCTTTGCTAATTTTTATCGCCGTTTCATTGCCAACTTTTCCAGTGTGGTTAAGCCCCTGACCGATTTGACGAAGAAAGGCGCTGATGTGATGAATTGGTCCTCTGCGGTTGTTGAGGCCTTTCAGGAGCTTAAACATCGATTTACTTCTGCCCCTGTGTTGCGTCAGCCGGATGTTTCTCTTCCTTTTCAGGTTGAGGTTGACGCTTCTGAGATTGGGGCAGGGGCCGTTTTGTCTCAGAGAAGTTCTGATGGTTCTTTGATGAAACCGTGTGCCTTCTTCTCCAGAAAGTTTTCGCCTGCGGAGCGTAATTATGATGTTGGCAATCGGGAGTTGTTGGCTATGAAGTGGGCATTTGAGGAGTGGCGACATTGGCTTGAGGGAGCCAAGCACCGCATTGTGGTCTTGACCGACCATAAGAATCTGATTTACCTCGAGTCTGCCAAGCGGTTGAATCCTAGACAGGCTCGATGGTCGCTGTTTTTCTCCCGTTTTGATTTTGCGGTCTCGTATCTTCCGGGATCTAAGAATGTTAAGGCTGATGCCCTCTCTAGGAGTTTTTTGCCTGATTCTCCGGAAGTCCTTGAGCCGGTTGGTATTCTCAAGGAGGGGGTGATTCTTTCTGCCATCTCCCCTGATTTACGGCGGGTGCTTCAGGAATTTCAGGCTGATAAGCCTGACCGCTGTCCAGTGGGGAAACTGTTTGTTCCTGATAGATGGACTAGTAAGGTAATTTCTGAGGTTCATTGTTCGGTGTTGGCTGGTCATCCTGGGATTTTTGGTACCAGAGATTTGGTTGCTAGGTCCTTTTGGTGGCCTTCCTTGTCTTGGGATGTGCTTTCTTTTGTGCAGTCCTGTGGGACTTGTGCCCGGGCCAAGCCTTGCTGTTCCCACGCTAGTGGGTTGCTTTTGCCTTTGCCGGTCCCTGAGAGGCCCTGGACACATATTTCCATGGATTTTATTTCAGATCTTCCTGTTTCCCAGAAGATGTCTGTTATCTGGGTGGTTTGTGACCGGTTTTCTAAGATGGTCCATTTGGTACCTTTGCCTAAATTGCCTTCCTCCTCTGATTTGGTTCCATTGTTTTTTCAGCATGTGGTTCGTTTTCATGGCATTCCGGAGAATATTGTGTCTGACAGAGGTTCTCAGTTTGTTTCTAGGTTTTGGCGGTCCTTTTGTGCTAGGATGGGCATTGATTTGTCTTTTTCTTCGGCGTTTCATCCTCAGACAAATGGCCAAATTGAGCGAACCAATCAGACCTTGGAAACCTATTTGAGATGCTTTGTGTCTGCTGATCAGGATGATTGGGTGGCCTTCTTGCCGTTGGCCGAGTTTGCCCTTAATAATCGGGCTAGTTCGGCTACTTTGGTTTCGCCTTTTTTTTGTAATTTTGGTTTTCATCCTCGTTTTTCTTCAGGGCAGGTTGAGCCTTCTGATTGTCCTGGTGTGGATTCTGTGGTGGACAGGTTACAGCAGATTTGGACTCATGTGGTGGACAATTTGACGTTGTCTCAGGAAAAGGCTCAACGTTTTGCTAACCGCCGTCGGTGTGTTGGTCCCCGGCTTCGTGTTGGGGATTTAGTTTGGTTATCTTCTCGTCATGTTCCTATGAAGGTTTCTTCCCCTAAGTTCAAGCCTCGCTTTATTGGTCCCTATAAGATTTCTGAGATTATCAATCCGGTATCTTTTCGTTTGGCCCTTCCTGCCTCTTTTGCCATCCATAATGTTTTCCATAGATCTTTGTTGCGGAGATATGTGGTGCCCGTTGTTCCCTCTGTTGATCCTCCTGCCCCGGTGTTGGTTGAGGGGGAGTTGGAATATGTGGTGGAGAAGATTTTGGATTCTCGTTTTTCGAGGCGGAGGCTTCAGTATCTTGTCAAGTGGAAGGGTTATGGCCAGGAGGATAATTCTTGGGTTGTTGCCTCCGATGTCCATGCCGCCGATTTGGTTCGTGCCTTTTCACTTGGCTCGTCCTGATCGGCCTGGGGGCTCTGGTCAGGGTTCGGTGACCCCTCCTCAAGGGGGGTACTGTTGTGAATTCCATTCTTGGGCTCCCTCCGGTGGTTGTAAATGGCACTTTTGTGAATTCTGCCCTTAGGCTCCCTCCGGTGGTTTTAAGTGGAACTGCTGCTGCTTGGATTTAGCTTAGCAGCTGCTTCCACTGATCGTCTCTCCTGCTCTGCTATTTAGCCTGGCTCTGATCTTCAGCCAGTGCCAGCTGTCAATGTTTCTTGGTTGGATTCAGATCTCTCCTTGGATTTCATTGATAGTCGGTCCTGTTCAGCAAAGATAAGTCCTTGCATGTTCATTTGTTGTCCTCTTGCTGTGGACTTAATCATTCAGCTCATTTTATGTTTGCTCTAGTCCAGCTTGTCAGTATTCAATATTCAGTTAAGCTGGAAGCTCTGGGGAAGCAGATTTGCCCTCCACACCATTAGTCAGGTGTGGAGATTTTTTGTAAACTCTGTGATGGCTTTTTCTAGCTTTTAATACTGACAGCACAGTATCCTTTCCTATTCTGTCTATATAGTTAGAAGTGGCCTCCTTTGCTAAATCCTGGTTTCATTCTGTGTATGTCATTTCCCTCTCCACTCACAGTCCATATTTGTGGGGGGCTGTCTGTCCTTTGGGAATTTTCTCTGAGGCAAGATAGCTTTCCTCTTTCCATCTTTAGGGGTAGTTAGTTCTCCGGCTGTGACGAGATGTCTAGGGAGTGACAGGAACATTCCATGGCTACTTCTAGTGTTGTGTTAGGTTCAGGAACTGCGGTCAGTAAAGATACCATCTCCTCAGAGCTCGTCCCATGTTGCTCCTTAACCACCAGGTCATAACATTGCGTTGAGAAACACGTGATGGTGTCTCCGCGGCTTTTCTACATGCATTTGCATATTTCCCATAAGGGATGGGGGCAGTGTTCTGGATCACTGCGTTGAGAAACACGTGATGGTGTCTCCGCGGTGTTGGATGTTTTGATCTCCCCGAGGTCATTCATCCTTATGTTCATAGCCTTTTCACTAGGCACTGCTCCTAATAGCCAGTTTCCTACTCCACACTAATGAGGGGCAAATACCCTGAAACAGCTGTCTGTGGATGGATGCCATGTTTTGGCATAGGTGGTTTTCCTTTATTGGATGCTGCCCTTCCCGTGGTTGTTCCTTCCCGGTGAAAGACCTGGCTATTCATTGCTTGCATTGAGAAACACGTGATGGTGTCTCCGCGGCTTTTCTTCATGCATTTGCATATTTCCCATAAGGGATGGGGGCAGTGATCTGGATCACTGCATTGAGAAATACGTGATGGTGTCTCCGCGGTGTTGGATGTTTTGATCTCCCCGAGGTCATTCATCCTTATGTTCATAGCCTTTTCACTAGGCACTGCTCCTAATAGCTAGTTTCCTACTCCACACTGATGAGGGGCATATACCCTGAAACAGCTGTCTGTGGATGGATACCATGTTTTGGCATAGGTGGTTTTCCTTTATTGGATGCTGCCCTTCCCGTGGTTGTTCCTTCCCGGTGAAAGACCTGGCTATTCATTGCTTGCGTTGAGAAACACGTGATGGTGTCTCCGCGGCTTTTCTACATGCATTTGCATATTTCCCATAAGGGATGGGGGCAGTGTTCTGGATCACTACATTGAGAAATACGTGATGGTGTAACTGTTGGGGCATGTCCTAGCTGGCCATGTGAGCGGACGCAGGGAAGAGCGCTCCCGCTGCCAGAAGGACAAAAATCCTGATTTAACCCCGATTTTCGGGTATACTTACCAAAAGCCGGCTGGCTGAAGGTCTGGAGAATACAGCGGTGCTGAACGGTGGTACCGGAGTCGTCAGCAATGACCAGGAGGCGGCAGAAAGACACGGGCACCGGCGATGCAGGAGCCGGCCAAGATGGCGCTGAAGTTAGAGAAGACACTGACAGGGAGAATGCAGCATGTCAGTGGCGCATGGAGGTGGCGGCGAACCTGCAGCAATACGCCAGGGTGGAAGCTGCAGATGCAGAACAAGGAGCTGGAGCTGGAGCTGACAAGGAGGAGGAGGAAGCAGGCATGGCTGAGCAGCATAAGGTACAGAGGGGGAAGGAGAAAGACAGCATGGCGGGGGCTAGTGGGGGATCTGAAGGCATGTCGCAGGAAGAAGAGCCGACCCTTAGAGATGTTATTACACTGATCTCTTCATGTCAGCAGTCCCTGAATTCCCTGGCCCAGCAGATGCAGGAGGTTAAAGGGGACACGGCACAGATTAATGCAGCCCTGCAAAAGATGGACAAACATATAGGAGTGGTGGAGGAAAGGGTGAGCACGGCAGAAGATCTCATAGTTAAATTACAAAAAGCTGAGAAGAAGTTCGCCCAAGCAATAGCCGAGCTGGCGGCCAAAAATGAGGATCTGGAGAATAGATCCAGAAGGAATAACATACGTATAGTGGGGCTGCCTGAAAAGTCTGAAGGGAGGAACCCCACAGAATTTATTGAAAACTGGCTGCTGGAGAAAATTGGGAGCACAGTGCTGACAAAAGTTTTTGCTGTGGAACGGGTTCATAGGGTCCCGCCGCAGCCCCCTGCCCCAGGAGCGAATCCCCGTACCATGCTTGCCAAAATATTGAACTACAGGGTTAGAGATATTATCCTTAGAAAGGCTAGAGAAATGGAGGATCTGACAGCTGGAGGTCAAAAAATCGCCATTTATCCGGATTATTCTGCTGCGGTTCAGAAGCAGCGGATGAAGTTTACTGGAGTCAAGCGACGACTGAGGGAGCTGGGAGTGCAGTATTCAGTGATGTTCCCTGCAAAGCTGAGACTGGTGGCTATTAATAAGACTCACTTTTTCCTGACACCGGAGGACGCTACCCGGTGGCTTGATACTAATGAGAAGAAGTTTAAGGGAACGTGTGATTGACATTTCGGCGAGATCTGGTTGGAAATTGTTTTCTCTGTTGCTGGCAGAGAGTTCAGCGCTTGTCAGCACTGGTTAAAGAATTGAGCAACTGTTGAAGGTTTTGCTGGGTTATGTTGAGGACCGGCCAGAGGAGACAGTACTGTCTACAAAATATGGGGGAGGAGGGCTATACCGAGTACTGTAAATTGGTTTGGTACTTCTTCTATATGTTCATATAAGTTGGAATGTTATGATATAATAAAGTGAAAAGTTGGGGGAACTTAGGTTTGCTATGGCAGCGGGACGCGAATGGAGAGGGTTAGGTAGGGGAGAGTGTTCGCAATGGGCAGTGGAGCCCCACTCTTGATGTGAGGAAGAATGAGCTACATTGGGGGGGATAGGGGGGTAAGTTGGGAGGGGGCAGGGGGGGGCGGAAGGGTTGGGGAGCTCATGCTTGGAAAATTAGATTCTATGAGAAATGATGAGCCACATGATGGGGGATTGTATTAAAATATTGAGTTGGAATGCGAGAGGGCTGGCGGACAAAACACGGCGGGCGGCAGCGTTACAGTATGTTCAAGAACAGAAGGTCTCAATGATATGTCTGCTGGAGTCACACTTGGTGCGGGAGAGGGTGCATGTATTGAATAGGTGCTGGATACAGAGGGCGTATCATTCTACTTTCTCTACGTACTCAAGGGGTGTGTCTGTGTTAATTCCTGCCGGGGTGCAGTATGAGGAGATAGCTGTAAAGGAGGATGTGGATGGGCAGTATGTGGTGGTGAAATGTAAAATTAATGGAGTGTTGATGTGTATAGCGGCATTGTATATTCCGCCCCCATACTCAAGCAAGAAAATAAGGGAGGTGCTGGAGAGGGTAGGGTGTTGGGGTCCGTTACCTTTTCTAGTTATTGGTGATTTTAATAATATATGTGATGACTTTTGGGATAAAAATAAAACCCTCAGAATAGGACCGAGGGACATGTCACTACGTTTGGGACCTATATCCGGGAAGTAGGTATGATTGATTTATGGAGAGTTAGACATATTGGGGAAAGAGGGTATTCATTGCTACTCGCCAGCTCATGGTACTTTGTCTAGGATCGACTTGGCGCTGGGTAACTGTCTGATGGATACGATGGTAGGGGATGTGAGATATGTGCCTAGGGCTCTTTCAGACCATAGTCCAGTTGAAGTGGAGTTTCGACCGGTGGGGACACGGACCGGGAGCAGGAGGGAGTGGAAAATTAACCCTAATTGGCTGCATAGTATAGATTTGGGAAAGATAAAGCAGGAGTTGGTGGAATTTTTTGAGATAAATGAGGGAAGTGTAGACACTCTTACTGTATGGGAAGCTATGAAGGCGTACTTAAGAGGGCTGCTGTTTAGGGATATTAGCAGGTGTAAGCGGAAATCGAGAGAGACAGAGAAGTCGGCGATTGAGGGGCTGAGGATAGCCGAAGACGAGATGATAATAATGGGCACTTTGGAAGCTGGGAGGAGGTTAAATGCAGCTCAGAACCAGCTGGAGGAAGTTTTGTTGGGTAAGGCTAGCTTATTACCAGGAGGGTGAATCTGTGGGTCATATGCTGTCGCTGGTTGCTTCTGCTCAGAGAAATACTTCCTTTATCCATTCTCTGATGTCGGGGAGCTGTATTGCTGTTTCTGAGACTTCAGAGATTTTGGAGGTTTTTGCGGATTTTTATGCGGACTTATATTCCTCTCGGGTGGATGGGTCAATGGAGGATACGGTGGCGTTCCTTGGGGAATTGGAGCTACCAAAGCTGAGTGACATAGATAGAGAGGATTTGGAGGCTCCCATCACGGAGGAGGAGTTGGGTCGGGCACTACAGTCTATGGCTAATGGAAAGGCGCCTGGCGTAGATGCATTTCCTGTCGAAATTTATAAAAATTTGGGGGAAGTGCTGATCCCTAGATTAAAGGCGGTCCTGGAGGAGGCTAGGAATAGAGGAAATCTGCCGGCATCTATGCGGGAAGCCATAACAGTGGTGATTCATAAGGAGGGGAAGGACTCGAAGCAGCCGGATTCATATCTGCCAATCTCCTTGCTCACTATAGATGTTAAATTCCTGGCTAAGGTGTTGGCGTTAAGGTTGACAAGTGTCATTTCCGGCCTGGTGCATTCAGACCAGTCTGGCTTTATGCCTGACAGGTCCACAGCGATTAATTTACGAAGGCTGTATATGAATTTGCAGCTCAGATCCGATAACTGTGGCCAGAGAGTTATTGCATCTTTAGATGCCCATAAGGCGTTCGATAGTGTGGAGCGGGGGTATCTTTGGCAGGTGTTGCGGAGTATGGGGTTTGGACCACAATTCATATCTTGGATTCGGCTGATGTACTCAATGCCGATGGCCAGGGTCAGGGTGAACAGGGAGTTATCACGGACCATACAACTGGCTAGAGGGACGAGGCAGGGGTGTCCGCTCTCTCCTCTTTTATTTGCTCTGGCTGTGGAACCACTGGCTACTAAGCTTCGACGGTCTGACGAGGTGACTGGGTTCAAATATGGGATGCTTGAAGAAAGGGTGGCGTTGTATGCGGATGACATTCTGTTATTTCTGGCGGATCCGGTTGTGTCCTTAGAGGGAGCCATTGGGATTATTGTACAATTCGGATCGGTGTCGGGACTTAAGATAAACTGGAGTAAGTCTATCTTGTTTAAGGTGGACGACGCTGGTGGGGAGCCACTGGAAGACGGGCGACTGAAGGTGACGAGCCAATTTAAATACCTTGGCATATGGGTATCTATGCCTGTTACTGATTATATACATAGGAATCTGACTCCAATCTTGGGTGTTCTAAAGGCAAAAGTACATGCTTGGCTTAAGCTGCATTTATCTGTGGTAGGTAGGGTGAATCTTATCAAAATGATTCTGATGCCGAAAATATTGTATATTCTTCATAATGCTCCAGTTTGGATACCGCGTGGGAAGTTTAGACAGATTAACTCTTTGTTTAGGAATTTAATATGGGGGAGACAATATCCGCATATCAGACTGGAGACACTTCAGCGACCCAAGGAGGATGGGGGCCTAGCATTGCCTAACCCTGAAGTATACTATCTTGCAGCACAAAGTCAGCATCTAAAGGGATGGGCACTTGAGGAGTCTTCTGGAGCGGTACAGCGGTTGATGGAAGTGATGACAAAAAGAAAGCCAGTAGTACAATGTTTGGAAGATGGATCCCTGGGGTCTCTGGGGAAATTGTACCCGACTGTGTTGTTAATACGTAAGCTGTGGGGTAGGTTGAGACATATACGTGGGATCACGGATTTGACGAGATTCCGCTTTGGCATAATAATAATTTACAGGAGTTTGTGGCACTGGGGACGCTGACAGAATGGCAGGTCAAAGGGATTCAGTACGTGTATCAAATAATTGAGTGAGGTGAGTTGAAATCATTTTCCCAATTGCAGGTGGAATTTGTTCTTGGGACTACAGGGGAGTATCAGTATTTGCGGATGAGGCATGCTTTTGTAGCTCAGAATAGGAACGGAGGTATTAAAATTCAAAGGGATATAGTGCTGGAGTATGTGTGTAATGAAGGGACTAATGGAGGGGTTATATCTACTTTGTATAAAGCATAAGAAAATCCCATCATGAATATACTTCTGCTCAAATGTCCGTTCATCTAACCATAGATGAACCCTGAACCTTGGGCCACATAATCATATTAGGACACTCCATACTCAGACTTTTGACCATATACACAAACGGAGTTTGTCAGGGTCACCGCCCCCTGACGAAGCCAACGCGAAACGCGCGTTGGGGCTGTACTGTGTGATCACCTGCTGTCTGCTATATGGGTAAGGAAGAGCGCTATGACTAACACTACAATATATATGATGTGAAGTAGTTACTAATAGTCGGGTGTCTGGGGCTCTTTTTTCCTTCCCCATTAAAAGGTATTATAGCACTGAGCACTTCACTAGAACTAAGGGCAGAGAGTAGGCTATCATACAGGTCTGGTACCGTTGTTGTTTTCCCTATGCTGAACATGTAAAAGTAATTATATGATATTTCACTTAAATTTTTATGAGCAATGTTGATTAATAAAATTGATTATATTTTTATATATGAAATTGGACTCGAACTCCGTTTGTGTATATGGTCAAAAGTACTTTGTATAAAGACCTGCTATACACCTTCCTGTTGGGTTTTCCGATAATGGCGAGAGCCAAGTGGGAGAGGGATCTGGGCCCAATGGATAACGAGATGTGGGAGTCGGTATTAGAATGGGTCCCAAGACTGTCAGTGAGCGAACCCTATAGATTGTCACAGCTTTATGTGATACATAGGGTTTATAAGTCACCGATAGTACTATATAAGGCAGGTTTGCATGATGATTCTGAATGCCCAAGATGTAATTCTACAGATGCTGATAT